>NW_028270143.1:94069335-94675185 GCF_037043375.1 Chiloscyllium plagiosum | reverse complement strand
AGCTGATGATATTAGACCGAGGAACACAGGCAGAGATGCCCTCGAGCGGAGATCACTGATTTCCAACATCCATAACCATATTCCTTTGTGCCAGGTATGAATCCAACTTGCACAGCATTTCCTCCTATTCCCATTGACGAGGGCTAGGGCTTCTTGATGCCATACTTGATCAAATGTAGCTTTGATGCCAAAGGCTGTCATTCTCATCTCACCTCTAGAATTCAATTCTTTTGACCATATTTGAATTAAAGCTGTAATGTGGTCAGGAGCTGAGTGACCCTTGCAGAACCAAAACTGGGCATCAGTGAGCAGATTATTGCTGAGCAGGTGCTGCTTGATAGCACTGATCATAAAATCTTCTATTGTTTTACTGCTGACTGAGGGTAGACTATTCATGACTAGATGTTGGGGGACCTCAGGCATGATCCGCATTATGAAATCACATAGCCCTGTCCATCATTTGCTGCTTGGTACACAAGTAGTCTGAAGTATCACTGGACTCAAAACATTAACTCTGTTTACTTTCCACAGTTGCTGATAGACCTGCTGAGATCATCCAGCAATTTGTGTTTATTTGTTTCAGTTTTAGATATGTCTGGTGCTGATTTTGGCAAACCCTCCTACACTCTTCATTGAGCCAGGGTTGCTCCTGGCTTCATTGTAATGGTGGAGTTAAGGATAGTATGGGCTATGAGGTGTTGGGAGTACAATTCTACTACTGATGATGGATCTCAGTGCCCAATAATGCCCAATCTGGAGTTGTCAGATTTGTTCAAACTCTATTGCATTTCACAAGGTGATAGCGCCACATAACACAATGGAGTGTATTCTTAATGTGAAGTCAGGACTTTGTCTCTACAAGGACTGTGCAGTGGTCACTCTTACCAATACTGTATGGACAGAGTTACAATAGGCAGGATTAATGAGGATGGAGTTAAAGTATGTTTTTCATTCTTGTTGCTTCCCTCACCACTTGCTGCAGACCCAGCCTAGATACAGTTGTGTTGTTGCGGACTTGACCACCTTGGTCAATAATGGTATTGGTGAGCCACTCTTGGAGATGGACATTGAAGTTATGTGCATTCAAGATGTTGAGATCATTTTTTTCAATTGTCAGGTGTCCAAAAGTGGAAGTCATTGATTTATTAATAACTTCCTTTGATTTAAAATGGAATTTAAGGGAAACTTTGTTTCCAAGAGTGTTAAGAATGTGGAACATGCTGCCATAAGGAGTAGTTGAGGAAAACAGCATGGATCATTTTCACAGAATCATGGTTAATTTAGAGCATAGAAAGAGGTCACTTAAAGGGAGAGCTATTTAAGCACATGAACTAGAAGCAAATAAAAAGTATTGATTGAAAGTTCTCCATTATGGGCACCTGGCTGAGCATTGGATTTCTTTTCTCTTTGCTAGGTCAATCAGAGAGTAAGGACGATTCAACTCATTGCTGTGGGTCTGAAGTCACACGTAGGCCAGACCAGATAAGGAAAGCAGTTATGCTTCCCCAAAGATTGGGTTTTTTTGTGATAATTGATGATGGTTACATAGTCTCCAATTGGCTAGCAAATAATTCCAGATTTTTTTTCACCACTAACCATAATGGGATTCAAACGCATGTTCCCAGAGTATTAGCTTGGGCGTCTGATTACTAGTTCAGTGACACTGCCACTATGCCATTGCCTCCCATTGATATTAAGTACAAAGAGAATAATGTTCCTTCTATAAACATTTATCCTGTCTAATCTCACCCAGTGTGACCTAGACCTAGTGTGTGATCCAACATTAACACTCATTAAGGGCATTCAATCAAATTGCAAATCTCTGAGCAGATTTGTGGACCTGTTCCACATGACCTGGATTAATAGTGATTTGTATGTTCAGTCATATTCTACTATTGTCACGAGTGGATAGAATTATTAATCTTTGATGCTCTTTATGAATAATATTGCCTGCATAATTGACTTGGAAAATATTGCATGTACACAGAGGAATTAACATTAATTTGGAAAGAAAAAAGTAGTAATTAAAGACTCCAGAATAATACGCATTAAAAACTCACTTTTCTCCACCCTCATTCTCTTTGACTCCATGAACGCAATGTTCAACCGCTGTTCTGTATATTCATGTCGGATATCACCTCTTGCAGCAAGCATTTTAAGTGGATTACGTGAAGACTGTACTTTGCGTGTAGGTTTGATAGCCCGTTTGTGCTCTGCTACTGCAGAGGTCAACCTAGAAGAGAAACAAAAATATTTCTATCATATTATCTTATTTCTCGCGCTCTCTCGCATTTGTATGGCATATAGTTTTCATCCCCTAGAAGAGAAATTACTTCTGTCAATGTGTTGTGAATCTGTGGAATTCACTACCTCAGGGTACAGTGGACAGCAGGAGTAAAATTAAGAAAGAGATAGACAGAGTTTGAATTAATAACGGGTTGAAGGTTTATGGAGAGCAAGTGAGCAGGAAAGCGGAATTGAGGCTGGGATGAGATCTATCATGATTGTATAGAATAGTGCAGCAGGCTCGAGGGGTCTCCTCCTATTTCTTACATTCTTTCCACCTTCATAATTACTAAGTAATAAATGCTGGCCTTACTAATGATGTCCAGCAATTTGAGTTTCTCATCAGCAATGCCTTCTCCTTCAAGCGTTCAGGCTTACACCATGAGATTCCGTTCCTGTACTGCAACTAGCCAAACAGTCCTTTCACCTCAGTGATACAGGGCAAGTGTGCAAAAGGCAGAATTTAATATCCCCACCTGGGATGAACTCGGAGGTGAGGTTGAGGAGATGCTGCCTTCCCTCCTTTTTCAGGGCAGGGAGAGTGGGAAGTGAATGGCTTGGAGTCTGCCTTCCTGCCTGGAGGAAATTTGATGTCTTACTAGCCTCATGCTGCCCCAGATGAATGTCAACTCACAGCAATCAGCGCACTTGCCACCCAGAGAGGCCACTCTGCAACACTGCTGGGTTTGCCCCGCAACCTAATGGAGATCATTCCTTGTTCATAAATATTCTGTACCCATCTGATGGACCTACCTTCTGAAACCCCTAGCCTAGTCAACGATCCACATTTTGGTCAACTTCACCTCTCTCTGGAGATCTACCTACTGCCTTCATGGTGGGTCTCACTGTAAAGCTACCAGTCATCAATTGGCTGGCAACTCCCAGGGCCAGGATTTCTGCACTGCTAGGGTTTTAATCCATTGGAAAGCCCACATTGCACAGACTGAAACAAAGTACAGCAGAGTAATGTGTACACTAAATCCTGCCCAAATAACCTTGTTGGATCAAATACGATTCTTAGGGGTCTGACAGGGTGGATGCGGCAAGATTGTTTCCCCTAGTGGAAGGGTCTAGGATCAGAGGGCATAATCTCAGAGTAAGGGGTTGTCCATTTAAGACAGAGATGAGGAGGAATTTCTTCTGTCAAAGCAATGTGAATTTGAGTAATTCTTTACCACTAAGGGCTACAGAGACTGAGTTGTTAAGTATATTCAAGGCAGTGGACAGATTTTAAATCAGCCATGATCTCATTGAATGGTGCAGCAGACTTGATAAGCTGAATGGCCTACTACATCTTATGCTCTTTATCTTTGTCCAAATCCTGGCCCTCACCCCAAATTGAACACTTCACAACTGTTCATTCTATTATATTAATGTAAATCTGAAAAATTTAGAGAATTAAAGTTGTTTGAGTAAGCCAATTGAATCAAAAATTCAGAAGAGACATGATTTTAATTTGTCATACTTTGGTACATCAGGATCAAAAATGGCATCAAGGTCCTCCTCATCAATTTCCACAGCTCCTGGCTGAATGACAAATGTATTTGTATCTCTGTAGAATCTTGCAAACGTTTCTTCATCATCAGGTCTCATTACTTCCTTTACAGATTGTCCAGTCACAGTTATCACAGCATCTTGTTGCCCTGGTACTGCAAGTCAAAAGATACAATAGCAAAAGTCATAAGATACAACAGCAAAATGGCAAATATGGAACATAAGAAATGTCGGGTGCCTATAAACAGTAGATTGCAAATAGAAAGAGCATAGTCAGAAATCCATTGAATCGAAGGTGACCATCACCATGGAAACCTTCACAGTGTCAGATCCAACAAGAAAGTGGAAACGCCCACTGAAGACTCAGACAACACATCCTGCATGATCACAAAGAACAAGAAAAACTCATCAATTAATTCATCTGAGTCAGTTCAGAAAAGGTTCACTAGGATCATCCTCGAAATGGATGGATAGTCTTAAGGTCAAAGAATAAACAAGTTGGGACTCTACTCATTGGGATTTAGAAGAATGTGAAGTGATCTCATTGAGACATCTCATACAGAAATCTTAAAGTGCTTGACAGGCTAAATGCTGAAAGGATGTTTCTCCTCATGGGAGACTGGGACCAGAGGGCAAATGTGTCAGAATAAGTATGAGCCAATTTAAGATTCAATGAGGAGAATTTCTTCTTACGGGGTTGCGAGTCTTTGGAATTCCTTGCCACAGGCAAATGTTGAGGCAGAGTCCTTGTGTGTATTAAAGGCTAAGAGAGACAGATATCTCAATCAGTAGGAGAATCAAGGGTTACGGGAAAATCATAGGAAAGTGGACATGAGGACTGTTGGATCAGCCATAATTCTATTGAATGGCAGAGCAGACTTGAGGTGCTGAATGTCCAATTTTGCTTGTATATCTTACAGATTTAAGCAGAATAGCTGTGTCAAAGCACCTGCTTTTGTCTGTTCAGTTAATTAAAATATTTTTGATATGCTTCACTATACTTTAAATAAATATGACAAATATCTGTTTTTTTTAAAAACATAAATTTACTCAACATGTTTTCTAGATCTGGTAGAGAGGACTAAAGTAATACTTAGTCACCTGTCTAGAAAATATAGCTGTTAGCTATATATGCACTGCATCATTTGTCAACGTGACAACCTATGCAAGACTCAGGAGATCATTTTCTCATCCAAACGTTACAGAATTGCTTCTAATCAGATGCAGAATGGAAAACAGTTTATGTACAATGACTTGTTAATGCACTGTATAAAAAAAAAGACAAGCAATTACTTACCTCTGTTCTGCAGTTTGCCCAAGAATGATTCTAGTTTGTCAAGCTTCCTGTCAGTTTCCAAAGGCAAGTCAGATCTGACCTCAATTTCTAGACAAGAAAAAGTAGGACATAAAACGGGTCCTCAAAATCAAAAAGGATGTTTCTGTTTATTCCCAAAATCAAAAAGGGACAGTGTTTTCTGCTTTTTGTTTGGTTAGAGAAAGGGAGAAGGTTGTGGGAACTATCATTTTCATAGTAATCTAACATAGAATACAATTAAGCAAACTGGAAAAACAAATCACTTCAGTCAAGTGTTGCTCTTTAAAAGTATGTACGCTCTGTTACCTTCCTGTGGTTTGGAAATGACGGGGGTGCTATTCTTTATCTTGTGTGAAAGAGGTGAACATACTGGACTCATGAATGTGGGTGATGCCAACCCTACAGAACAAGGAAAGAAAACATTCATTTATTAGGATACAATATATGACAGTGCTCAGTTAAGAACAGAACAATTATACAAATTTAACCATCTACATCACAAGACTTTTCCCAATTATTTATGGGTTGTCCAGCTGGACTTAGTCAAAAGACTTTTAAAAAGCTGCACCTAAACTTTTTCTTTGAATTAGCACCAATTTAAGTTTAATGATCTGAAGTAAAGCCATATTTCTTCAGCTGCAATAATAAGAGAATGCTGGAAATACTCAGTAGGTCTGGTTACATCTGAGGAGGGGGAAACTGAGTCTATGGCCAAGGTGCTCCATTGCCCTCCCATGTCAGTGGTGCACCTGCTAGTGCAAACTCATTGCTCGGAGGTGGTGGTGGAGGAAAATGGCCTCCTAATTGGTCATGTCTGAGCTCCCAAAGATGGAGGCTTGGTCATAAGGGCTGCATCAATGCAAGTCTAGCAGCCCACAAATCAGTGCCACTGCCAGGCCACTTTGAGGGTGTCTCAGCATAATTGCCTGCATTGAAGTAATCAAATAAACAAGGCCAGGAAGGCCATCACAGGACATATTTGCAGCTACACATCCCATCATTGGGGTAGAAACTTTCTGGCTCCAATGGTCATATGGTTTGTTGCTAAGAGACTGCCTAGATTGAGCTAGTAGCCTCTCAAATGGCTGCTCTGACATTGAGCTAACAGCCACCATGTTTTTAAAATGGTCTTCCAAGTGGGGTCTGTCTTACCGTAATTAGCTGCCCACCTCTGTAGTGCTTGCAGCCACCCCTGGGAAGTCCATCAGGGTCAGGAAAATATTGGCAGACATCTACATGAGCTTCCCCCAATTCTCAGACTGGTCACCCTGCTGGAAAATTCAGCCCAATGACCTGTCATCAGAAAGATCTTTCTAAAAGTCCCTGGCCTGAAATGATAGCTCTATTTAGCTCTCCACAGGTGTTTCCTGACTTGCTCAGCATTCTCTACTTCTGTTTCTGATTTCCAGCATCTACAGCAATTAGCTTTGTTACCTGAGGTGACTGGGCAAATGAAAACAAAAATTTCTCCAAATGAAAACAATACCAAGACAACATCCTGTAGCCTTACCTCTGACTCATACTAGGCACAATTTCTACTGCAGCCAACACCTGAATCAACTTGGCACTTACTCCTTTGGCAAAGGTTCCTCTATAATAGAATAACTGGGCTATTGTTCTGTCCTGGATCTTGTGAAGCAAGTGCACAGGGGCCTCTTTTGTAATATGGGCAACATATCAACAATATTTCTGTTAAATACTTTTAGAATAGTGATCAATTATTGTTAAAAGCTGACTTAACTCATGAAAGCTCCAGGTGAGAAGGTAATGGGAAAGAATTGACGTTTTTGGGGCGGGGACATGGTGAAGAGAGGCTAATTAAGAGATGATGTCATATTTTTATCCCTATAAAATCAACATGAACGCGAATAGGCACACCATTGTTACCATTCACTGGGATTCAGAAAGAAGTGGTAACAGCAAGACAGCAAGAGAAGTGCTTGAAGGAAGAGCTTCGTCAAAGCTTTTAAAAGTCACAGAATCACAGAAGTGTTACTTCGGTCCATCATGTCTTTACCAGCTCTCCAAATGAGCATCATCCCTTAGTGCCATTCTCCTGTCTTTCCCATACACCCTTGGACATTATTTACATATTTTTAAATCATCTAAGTTAAAGAGGATGACCTCAAAGGTAGTGATTGCAGAATTGCTACCAGTGCCACGTGCTATCCAGGGTAGAAATGAAAGAATAGGCACAATGAACACATGGCTTGAGGGTTGATATAGGAGGGAGGGGTTCAGATTTGTGGGACATTGGGACCGGTTCTGGGAAAGGTGGGATTATTACAAATTTGATGGTCAACACCTGAACCAGACTGGAACTAATGTCCTTGGGGGAGTTTTTGCTACTGCTATTGGGGAGGGGGTTGGAAACCAGAAGAGAAGACTAGTAGACAGTGAGGTAGAAATTAGAGATTGTAAGGAACAGGATCATGAAGTCAGCATTACCAAGGAGAAGAGTAGGCAGAGAGCAGGTGAGTACAAAAGAACTGGTGGTCTGAAGTGCAAATGCTTTAATGCAAGGAGTATAGTGGGTAAGGCAGACGAACTTAGGGCTTGGATTGGTGCCTGGGAGTATGACGTTATTGTGATCACAGAGACTTGGCTGAAGGAAGGGCATGATTGGCTACTAAATGTTCCAGGATATAGACATGATTTGGAGATGCTGGTGTTGGACTGAGGTGTACAAAGTTAAAAATCACACAACACCTGGTTATAGTCCAACAGGTTTATTTGGAAGCACTAGCTTTTGAAGCACTGCTCCTTCATCAGGTGATGAAGGAGCAGCTATCTGAAGCCAGGGGGTGAGGGGAGGAGTTGCATTGCTGATCAGGGATGATATCTTGGCTGTGCTAAAGGAGGACACTATAGAGGGCTTGCACAGTGAGGCATTATGGGTAGAGTTGAGGAATAAGAAGGATGCAGTTACATTGTTGGGGCTGTACTACAGGCCTCCCAACAGTGAGCGTGAGGTAGAAGAACAAATAGGTAAACAGGTTATGGAAAGATGTAGAGGCAACAGGGTGGTGGCAATGGGAGATTTCAATTTTCCTAACATAGACTGGGATATACTTAGTGTTAGAGGTCTGGATGAGGCAGAATTTGTAAGGAGCATCCAGGAAAGTTTTCAAGAGCAGTATGTCAATAGTCCAACCAGGGAAGGGGCCATATTGGACCTGGTCTTGGGGAATGAGCCAGACAAGGTGACAGAAGTTGCAGTGGGGTTTCTTTGGGAACAGTGACCACAATTCTAAGTTTTAGAATACTCGTAGACAAAGATGCGAGTGATCCGAAGGGAAGAGTACTAAACTGGGCCAAGGCCAATTATATCAAAATTTGGCAGGAGTTGGGAAATGTGGATTGGGGGCAGCTATTTGAAGGGAAGTCTACATTTGATATGTGGGAGGCGTTCAAAGATAGGTTGAAGATAGGGACATGCCTATCCTGCACTTTGAAAACAAGGGATAGGAAAGGCAGGATTCGTGAATCGTGGATGATGGGAGAAATTGTGCAATGAGCCAAGAGGAAAAGGGAAGTGTACATAAGGTCCAGGCAGCTATGAACACAACAGACTTGAGGATTATCAGGAGAGTAGAACCAAACGAGGAATCAAACTGGCTAAAAGGGGTCATTAAATAACTTTAGCGAGCAGAATTAAGGAGATTCCCACAGCCTTTTATTCATATATAAGAAGCAACAGGGTAACTAGAGAAAGGGTAGGTCCACTAAAGGATAAGGAAGGAAGGTTGTGTGTCGAACCTGAGAAAATGGGTGATTACTTTACATCAGTGTTCACTGAGGAAAGGGACATGACGAATGTTCAGATGAGAGGTCAAAGTTTGTTTACTCTACATCACGTCGACATAAGAAGGGAGGGTGTGTAGGATAGGCTTAAGGATATTAAGGTGGACAAATCCCCAGGACCGGATGGGATCTATCCCAGGTTGCTGAGGGAGACGAGAGGGGTATTGATACATAACTTTGTAGCATCCTTAAACACAGATGAAATGCCAGAGGACTGGAGAGTTGCTAATGTTGTCCCCTGTACAAGATGGGTAGTAGGGATATTCCGGGTAACTACAGATAGTGAGCCTGACGTCAGTGGTGGGAAAGTTGCTGGAGAAGGTCCTGAGGGATGGGATCTATTTATATTTGGAAGAGAAGTTGCCTATCACTGATAAGCCCAATGGTTTTGTGCGGGAGAGATTGTGCCGTACTAACTTGAGGAAGTGACCAAGTTGATGGGTGAAGGAAGGGCTGTAGATGTCATATACATGGACTTTAGTAAGGCATTTGATAAGGTTCCCCGTGGTAAACTAATGGAGAAAGTGAAGTCACATGGTGTGCAGGGTGTTCTAGCCAGGTGGATAAAGAACTGGTTGAGCAACAGGAGACAGAGAATAGTAGTGGAAGGGAGATTCTCAAAATGGAGAAAGGTGACCAGTGGTGTTCCACAGGGATCAGTGTTGGGGCCACTGTTATTTGTGATATACACAAATGATCTGGAAGAGGGTCTGATCAGTAAGTTTGCAGATGACATGAAGATTGGTGGAGTAGCAGAAAGCATAGGGGACTGTCAGAGAATACAGGAGAACATAGATGGACTGGAGAGTTGGGCAGAGAAGTGGCAGATGGAGTTCAATCTGGGCAAATGTGAGGTATGCATTTTGGGAAGTCTAATTCTAGAGCAAACTATATTGTAAATGGAAGAGCCTTGGGAAAAGTTGATGAGCTGAGAGATCTGGGAGTTCAGGTCTATTGTACCCTGAAGGTTGCTGCACAGGTGGATAGAGTGGTCAAGAAGGCATATAGCATACTTGCCTTCATCGGACGGGGTATTCAGTAGAAGAGCTGGCAGGTCATGTGAAAATTGTACAAAGATTTTGGTTCGGCTGCATTTAGAATACTGTGTACAGTTCTGGTTGCCACATTACCAAAAGGATGTGGACGGTTTGGAGAGAGTGCAGAGAAGGTTTACAAGGACGTTGCCTGGTATGCAAGGTGCTAAATATGAAGAGAAGTTGAGTAGGTTAGGATTGTTTTCATTAGAAAAAAGGAGATTGAGGGGAGATCTGATGGAGGTCTACAAAATCATGAAGGGTATAGACACGGTGGACAGAGTTAGGTTTTTCCCAGAGTGAGGGATTCAATAATGAGAGGTCACGTGTTAAAGGTGAGAGGACAAAAGTTTAAGGGTGATGCATGCGGAAAATACTTTAGAGAGAGGATGGAAAGCGCCTAGAACGCGTTGCCTGCAGAGGCAGTAGAGGCAGATCCATTTAAGGTGCACCTGGACAGACGTGTGAGTAGGTGGGGAGCAGAGGGATACAGACGCTTAGGAATTGGGCAATAGGTTTAGACAGTGAATTTGGATTGGCAAAGGCTTGGAGGGCCGTAAATTTTCCTGGGCTGTAAATTTTCTTTGTTCTTATCTAACGTCCTGTTGAATGTCTCAGCAAAACCAGCCTCCACCACCCTTCCAGGCAGTGCTTTCCAAACCTGATCCTGAAGAAGTTTCCTTATAGGAGAAAGTGAGGGCTGCAGATGCTGGAGACCAGAGTTGAAAAGTGTGGCGCTGGAAAAGCGCAGCAGGCCAGGCAGCATCCGAGGACCAGGAGAATCGACGTTTTGGGCATAAGCCCTTATTCAGGAATGAGGAGGGTGTGCCAAGCAGGCTAAGATAAAAGGTGGGGGTGGGGGGAATTTGGGGGAGGGGTGCTGGGAATACGATAGGTGGAAGGAGGTGAGTGTGAGGGTGATAGGCCGGAGAGGGGGTGGGGGCGGAGAGGTCGGGAAGAAGATTGCAGGTCAAGAGGGCAGTGCTGAATCCGGGGGTTGGGACTGAGATAAGGTGGGGGGAGGGGAAATGAGGAAGCTGGAGAAAACCACATTCATCCCGTGTGAGGGCTCCTAGGCAGAAGATGAGGCGCTTTTCCTCCAGGCGTCATGTGGCCAGGGTCTGGCGATGGAGGAGGCCAAAGACCTGCATGTCCTTGGCGGAGTGGGAGGGGGAGTTAAAGTGTTCAGCCACGGGGCGGTTGGGTTGGTTGGTGCGGGTGTCCCAGAGGTGTTCCCTGAAACATTCCGCAAGTAGGCGGCATGTCTCCCCAATGTAGAGGAGACCACATCGGGTGCAGTGGATACAGTAAATGATGTGTGTGGAGGTGCAGGTGAATTTGCAACGGATATGGAAGGATACATTGGGGCCTTGAAGGGAGGTGAGGGGGGAGGTGTGGGCGCAAATTTTGCACTTCTTGCAGTTGGAGGGGAAGGTGCCGGGAGTGGAGGTTGGGTTGGTGGAGGGGTGTGGACTTGATGAGGGAGTCGCAGAGGGAGTGGTGTCTCCGGAACGCTGATAGGGGTGGGGAAGGAAATATATCCCTGGTGGTGGGGTCTGTTTGGAGGTGGCGGAAATGAGGATGATACGATGTATCCGGAGGTTGGTGGGTTGGAAGGTGAGGACTAGTGGGGTTCTGTCCTGATGGTGATTGGACAGTGGGGTTTAAGGATGTAGGTGAGGGAAGTGGAGGAGATGCGGCGGAGAGTATCGTCGATCACATTGGAGGGGAAATTGCGATCTTTGAGGAAGGAAGCTGTTTGGGCTGTTCGGTAGTGGAATTGGTCCTCCTGGGAGCAGATGCGGCGGAAGCGAAGGAATTGGGAATATGGGATGGCGTTTTTACAGGGGGCAGGGTGAGAGGAGATGTAACCTAGGTAGCTGTGGGAGTCGGTTGGTTTGTATTAAATGTCTGTGTTGAGTCGGTCGCCTGAGATAGAAATGGAGAGGACTAGGAAGGGGAGGGAGGAGTCTGAGACGGTCCAGGTAAATTTGAGGTCGGGATGGAAAGTGTTAGTAAAGTGGATGAACTGTTCAACCTCCTTGTGGGAGCACGAGGTAGCGGCAATACAATCATCGATGTAGCGGAGGAAAAGGTTGGGGGTGGTGCCAGTGTAGCTGCGGAAGATGGACTGTTCCACATATCCGACGAAGAGGCAGGCATAGCTGGGGCCCATGCCGGTGCCCATGGCTACTCCTTTGGTTTGGAGGAAGTGGGAGGATTGGAAAGAGAAGTTGTTCAGAGTAAGGACCAGTTCAGTCAGTTGAAGGAGGGTGTCAGTGGAAGGGTACTGGTTGAGTTGGCGTGAGAGGAAGAAGCGGAGGGCTCACCATCAAACTGGCAGACAAAGGAGGCGCAGTGGTAGTTTGGCGCACCGATCTTTACACCGCTGAAGATAGACGCCAACTCATGCACACCTCCTCCTATTGCCCCCTTGACCATGACCCCACCTCCCACCACCAAACCATCATCTCCCAGATCATCCATAACCTCATCACCTCGGGAGATCTCCCATCCACCGCCTCCAACCTCATAGTCCCACAACCCCGCACCGCCCGTTTCTACCTCCTGCCCAAAAGCCGCAAACCCGACTGCCCCGGCCGACCCATTGTCTCAGCTTGCTTCTGCCCCACCGAACTCATCTCTGCATACCTCGACACTGTCCTGTCCCCCTTAGTCCAAGAATCCCCACCTACGTTCGGGACACCATCCACGCCCTCCACCTTCTCCATGATTTTCGCTTCCCTGGCCCCAACCCCTTATCTTCACGATGGACATCCAGTCCGTATACACTTCCATCCCCCATCACTAAGGCCTCCAAGCCCTCCGCTTCTTCCTCTCCCGCCGATCCAACCAGTACTCTTCCACTGACACCCTCCTTCGACTGACTGAACTGGTCCTCACTCTTAACAACTTATCCTTCCAATGCTCCCACTTCCTCCAAACCAAAGGCGTAGCCATGGGCACCCGCATGGGCCCCAGCTATGCCTGCCTCTTTGTCAGATATGTGGAACAGTTCATCTTCCGCAGCTACACTAGCACCACCCCCAATCTTTTCCTCCGCTACAATGATGATTGTATTGGCGCTACCTCGTGTTCCCACGAGGAGGTTGAACAGTTCATCCACTTTACTAACACTTTCCATCCCAACCTCAAATTTATCTGGACCGTCTCAGACTCCTCCCTCCCCTTCCTAGACCTCTCCATTTCTATCTCGGGTGACCGACTAAACACAGACATTTACTACAAACCGACCGACTCTCACAGCTACCTAGATTACACCTCCTCCCACCTTGTCCCCTGTAAAAACGCCATCCCATATTCCCAATTCCTTCACCTCCACCGCATCTGCTCCCAGAAGGACCAATTCCACTACCGAACAGCCCAAATGGCTTCCTTCTTCAAAGATCGCAATTTCCCCCCCAGACGTGATCGGCGATGCTCTCCACTGCATCTCCTCCACTTCCCGCACCTCCGTCCTTGAATTCTGCCCCTCCAATCGTCATCAGGACAGAACCCCACTGGTCCTCACCTTCCACCCCACCAACCTCTGGATACATCGTATCATCCTCCGTCATTTCCGCCACCTCCAAACAGACCCCACCACCAGGGATATATTTCCCTCCCCACCCCTATCAGCGTTCCGGAGAGACCACTCCCTCCACGATTCTCTTTTTAGGTCCACACCCCCACCCCCGGCACCTTTCCCTCCAACTGCAAAAAGTGCAAAACTTGCGCCCACACCTCCCCCCTCACCTCCCTCCAAGGACCCAATGGATCCTTCCATATCCGTCGCAAATTCACCTGCACCTTCACACACATCATTTACTGTATCTGCTGCACCAGATGTGATCTCCTCTACATTGGGGAGACATGCCGCCTACTTGTGGACTGTTTCAGGGAACACCTCTGGGACACCCACACCAACCAACCCAATCGCCCAGTGGCTGAACACTTTAACTCCCCCTCCCATTCCGCCAAGGACATGCAGGTCCTTGGCCACCTCCATCACCAGACCCTGGCCACATGACGCCTGGAGGAAGAGCGTCTCACTCCAATCACATGGGATGAATGTAGATTTCTCCAGCTTCCTCATTTGCCCTGCCCCCACCTGATCTCAGTCCCAACCCCCGGATTCAGCACCGTCCTCTTGACCTGCAATCTTCTTCCCGACCTCTCCGCCCCCACCCCCTCTCCGGCCTATCACCCTCACACTCACCTCCTTCCACCTATCGTATTCCCAGCACCCCTCCCCCAACCCCCCCCCCCCCATCTTTTATCTCAGCCCGCTTGGCACACCAGCCTCATTTCTGAAGAAGGGCTTATGCCCGAAGTTTTCTCATAACTGACTTTTCTCATCCCATGTAACCATTCCAGTAAATATGTCCTTCCTACCACAATGCATCATCTCACACCTCTCTGCATTGAGCTTCCCTTGCTATCTATTCACTCACTTCACCAACTTGTCTGTGTCCTTTTGCAGTCTGTGTCCTCAGTTTACAATGTTTCCAAGTTTTGTATCACCTGCAAACTTTGATATTGACTCTTACACATGGAAACCTAGACCATTAATATAAAATGAGGCAAAGCATGTGTCCCAAAACCCATCCCTGGGTAACGCCACCGGAGAATTATCCATTGACTACTAATTTCTGTTTCCTATTCCTCAACCAATTTTGTATCCACGTTGCTAATGTTTCTTCTGTTCCATGATCCTATAACTTCCCTCACAAGTCAGTTCTGTGGCATTGTACCAAAAGCCTTTGGAAGTCCATGAACACCAATTAACAGCATTACTCTCACCGATCCTTTATATTTCTGTACAAAATACTCCAGCAAATTAGTTAAACATGATTTTATATTTCGAAATATATGTTAGGCGTTCCATATGTTTATTAATTCTGCCTTGAATTACGGTTTCTAAAAGGTTCCCCATCAGTGAAGTTAAATCAACTGGTTTGTAATTGCTGGGCTCATCCTTACAATCAATTTTGATCAAGGGCATGATGTTTGCAATTCTACAGTCTTTTGGACCTTGGCTTAGCATAGGAAGACTGAACGATCAGTTCCCCTTCCACTCACTTCCTTCAATATGCGTGGATGCATCTCATCTGGTCTTGGTGTCTTGTCAACTTAAGCACCAACAGTCTATCCACCACTTCTTATCAGATTTGAATTGTTCTAGAGACCATGTCTCTGTCACCATGGCCTGGGCAGCTCCTGCTTCCTTGTTAAAGACAGATGCAAAGTATTCTTTTGAACTTTTCTTCCATTTGCCAATCCCCTTTTCAAACAGCCCTATTCTGCTTTTTACCACTCTTTTGCCATTTACATGTCTATAGAAAACTTTGATTTCCCATTTATGTTGGTTGTTGTCTTTTCTTATAATCCACTTTTGGTTCTCTAATTTCTATTGCACCTCCTTTCTGAACTTTTCATATTCCTCTTGGTATTTTTGACCTGCCATCTATCAATAAGCACACTTCTTCTTTACCTTAATTTCTATCTCCTTTGTCAACCTGGGGCAATCTGTAATTGTTTATAGTACATTTCCCTTTTCAGGGAAATTACCTTGAAGTTAGGAGTTGGAAGACAAAAGCATTGAAGTGGAGACAGTAGTCAAAACAGATAATGGCTGTGTCAGTGAGATTGGGACAGAAAGTGAGAGGTGCAGGTGGTCAGAATGGGAGAGACTAGAGAAAGAACAAATTCAGAAATGGATAAAAGGAGGAACCAGTGGTACTTGCTGGAGAGTTTTGTTACAGGAGGAAACTTACTTTTAGGTTTCTTCAAAGCATGTCATATTGATTGACATTAAGAGAGAATGAATGCAGAATTGTCAAATCTATAGACAGGATCTAACCAGGAGGCCTACCACAAACTATAAAATGAGTTAAGGCAAAGGAAATCATAAAATGAACAGAATAATTCCAGGAGGAAAAGATACAAAGAAACTTGAACTAAAGGTATACATTTCACAGCTTCTCCAAAGAACTCTGAAGTGAAGTCACTTTATATTGTAGGCAAGTACAGATGATGCTTAAATTGTTAAGGTGTAAAATACTGTGCACAGGAAGAAAAGGAGTGGGCTTCAAATTAAACAACCAGGTTACAAAAACAGGATGTATGAAAAAACCTGTCAAGACAAATTTGGGACTAACAGGATTTTGCTCTTTACTCAGAGTGACCAACAACCAAACAAAGTGCTGCAAATAAATAGATGAAGTTTGAAGTGAATGTTGGGCGGCACGGTGGCACAGTGGTTAGCACTGCTCCCTCACAGTGCCAGAGACCCGGGTTCAATTCCCACCTCAGGTGACTGACTGTGTGGAGTTTGCACGTTCTCCCCGGGTAAATGTAGGGTTATGGGTGGGTTGCGCTTCGGCGGGGCGGTGTGGACTTATTGGGCCGAAGGGCCTGTTTCCACACTGTAAGTAATCTAATCTAATCTAATTGTATTTTTCTAATGTGGGGGCAACAAAAAATTGTGCAATGATCAATAAACAATTTGATGAAATAATAGCAGACTTCAGAGTTCTTCTAGATGAATTTGTTGGACAAATTTCTTTATCAGTCTTGCTTTAAATAAAAACTGTAGCAACTGTAAATACAACTTGCAATTTTCTGAAAATTGGCAGCTGGATTTCTGACGTTAAAAAAAAAGTGATTACAGCTCAGCAATGCTTCATTGATTGTGAAATACCTTGCTTTATACTTGGAGGTTATGAAAAGTGCTACATAAGTGCTAGCACTTTCTTTGTTCAGTGTCAGGAAGCAACTGACCTTTCTTCACCATCCTTCCAGCTACAGTAAATTGATTGGAATCATTGCACGCTCCTCTGCCCCGAGTCTTCCAGGCCTCTTCCCGTGCACTTATCAGCTGTTTCCTTTCTTCTATTGTCATTTGTGCTTCAACATCATCTGTTGGCCTCTGGTTTAATCACAATAGATATTTTAAGGGTCAAAAGGATTGCAATGTTTTGTGCTTCTAATGCTTGACAGATTTGTCAAATTGAAGATGACAGTTATTATACAATTTATACACAACTTTGGATTTTAACCCAAACAAAGTGCTGCAAATAAATAGATGAAGTTTGAAGTGAATGTTGTACAACACTATTAATCTGTAATTTATTGCCAACTTTATCAAGAGATTGGTCTAGTTGACATAATGCAAAATTCCAAATAACTTTCCATGCCCACTTAACCAATGTAGGAAACAGCTGGTGTTCAGCTGATAGTAGTTATGTCGCTATGTCAGTATTTACATACTTTTCACAATATCTCCAAACCTTCAAAAGAAGCCTCTAGTTTTGTTTTGAATACATATTTTAGATATTGATTAACAGACAAGAGTAACAAGAACAAATGTGTTTTGAAACCAGCTCTTGTGTGAGCAGAGGAATGACATGGAAGTCCCATTGTGCATCAATACATTGGTATAAATCTGACAGTAGAATAGGTTACTTCATCTACATGACGCAACACATTCCTTCAGCTGTTGTTAACAAGCGTTAGTGCACTAATGATCAAGCAGTTTATGTAAATCATAACATTTGCACACTGATTAGTTGTCTAACATGATTTAAAATTTTGTCGTGACGTAAACCCAACTATCAGCGTAGAAATTAAAATAAATAGCTCATTTGTATACAATCAGGAAGTAGAATCAGTGCACCTACAATTTTGTTGCTATAGGTTTGTGCTGTCCTCACATCATGACTTACAAATTCTGCAATGTAATAAGGAATGTTTATTAATAAATTGAGTGCCCTCTTTAAAACACTAACGTCTCGATGACAATCCAGCAAATATTTTAGTCAGTATATCTCATGCATAACACCCCTTTTGGGAACTGCAGGAAATTTCTGCACCAAACACTGAACATGGAGCTTTTCTCATTCAATATATTCAGAAAAGATGGAAAGTGATATCATTTTTCACCTTTTTTTTCCAAATAATGCTTAAGTTTTTTTATCTCCCTTCGCTCTTTCCCTTTCTCAACTTTCCCATTCCTCAATATTTACTGACAGGGACTATGTTCTTTTGGCAGCTTTGTATTTACTGCTTTAAAAAAGCTCTCAGAATCCTTCCATTTCCATTATCACATCGAAATGGTTCAGCCTACTCTCAGAGTCAACAACTCATAAGCAACCTAAGAAATAGTTAAAACAAGATACCATCGAAGATGTGGTTCTGCGCTAAAGTGTTTTAATTAATACATTTATAGATGTTTAAATGGCCAGGTGAGGCCATGTGTATGCAAAAATCTGCACATTGCTAGAACAGTACTCTGGCATATGCTGTTCTGTTTGGCCTGGTTGTCCAGAACTTAATAAATAACTTAATATTTATATCCTGAATGATAGAGTTGAAGTTAAAGCACACATGTAAATTACAGGGTAGTAATAATAGCAATGTAATTGACTGAAATTATTGCAATTTGTATGACTACATATATCTATTTAACATTATACAAAAAGTCAAATGCATCTTGAAAACTCAGCAAGTCATTGAATTTAGCAGCCTGAGGGTTGGCTTATAAATAGGTTTAACAGGAACTAAGACCACTTCTCCCCACTTTGACAATAAGCTTTTTTAATTCACTCGTGGGTAGTGGCATTGCTGCCCAGCCAGCATTTATTGCCCATTCCCAGCTGCCCTAAAACTGAGTGGCTTGCTTAGCTATTTCAGAGGTCAGTTCAGAGTCAACCATATCACTGTGGGTCTAGAGTCACACGTAGGCTAGACCAGGTTAGGATGGCAGATTTCCAT
This sequence comes from Chiloscyllium plagiosum, assembly GCF_037043375.1. Taxonomy (NCBI): domain Eukaryota; kingdom Metazoa; phylum Chordata; class Chondrichthyes; order Orectolobiformes; family Hemiscylliidae; genus Chiloscyllium; species Chiloscyllium plagiosum. Next base: position 94,656,477 of record NW_028270143.1, on the reverse strand, counting down.
CCCTGAAGGATGTTAATGAGCCAAACGGGCTTTTCCAATAAACAACAATGGTTTCATGGTTGCCAATAGATTCTTAATTTCAGATTTTTTTTTAAAAAACAAAATTCAAATTCCATCATCTTCCACGGTGGCGTTTGAAGCTGGGTCCCCAGAACTTTAGCTGTTTTTCTGGATCAACAGTCCATCCATAATACCACTAGGTCAACACCTCCTCAGTTTAAAGTTATTCATCCCAGGAGTGAGCCGAGTGAATTTTCTCTGAACTGCTTTAATGCAATTGTATTTTTTTCCAAGAACGAAACCCAAAACTGTAGGCAGTGCTATGGTCACGTCACAGAGCCAGCCTAATTCTCTGGAGACAAAAATAAAAATTGCTGGAAAAACGGAGTAGGTCTGGCAGCATCTATGGCGAGAAAGCAAAGTTACCATTTTGCATACACTGACCTTTCTTCAGAAGGGTTCTGTTTGTTTCAGATTTCCAGTACCCACAGTTCTTTGATATTGGTTGTTTAACATTCTGGGGAGAAGGGTTCAACTACCACGATAGCAGTTGGTGGAATTTAAATTCAAGTAATAAAAGTTAGTCTTTGTATAGGTGACAATGAATACATAAATAAATGTTGTGATATCCTTTAGGGAAGGAAATCATTTGGCAGAAGGAAATTTGCCACCCTTAACTGCTTTGGCCTGCAGGTGACTCCAGATGCACAGCAATATGGTTCACATTTAATCGAACTCAAAGGGTCTAGAATGCCACTCTGTTCAAGAGCAATTAAGGACATGCACCAAATATTAGATCACATCTCAAAGAATATTAAAAAACAAATGTAGTCTTGGTAAGACTCTGTACACCTGCAGTAAATTCCCCGACTTGTCTATTCCATTTTCCTTAATATATAGCAATATTCCATTTGCCCTCCTAATGGTTTGCTGTATCTGTGTACTAACTTTTGCAATTCATGCCACTGAGTTCTTCATTCTTTCTTTCTTTAAACAGTAAATAGATCAGTAAGCTTCCCACAGTCAGGAAGGAGAGACCACAGCCAGAGTAGGACACAGCCTGAGCAGATATATAGTTCAGGGCCTTTGGAGGCACTATTGGAATTTGGTGAAAGGGGAAGAGGTGCTTTGTATTTAACGTTTCAGATTGTAGTTTGTAAGGCTGTTATTTAACAGGATAAATTGAAGCCTTGGATCAGGGGCTCAGCACAAAACAAAGGTGACATCATAGAAAAACCTGAAGTTCATTAGTTGGTTATAGCTGCTAATTTGACAATCTATTCTAGATTACTTTCAGATTAAAGGTACATAGGTCAAACATTTACAGAATACAAGATAAAAGGCCAGTAGGATTTTAAAAACCAAATGAAGAACTAGGTAATTAAAATAGAGATGCTGGGCCAGGCGATGTGTTATACCTGCATGATATGGGAGTTGGTGGTCCACACCCTTCCACCAGGCAGATGATACAAAAGTTTGAAAACACGTACCAACAGATTCAAGAACAGCTTCTTCCCTACTAGTATCAAACTTATGAACAGACCTCTCATATTTTAGAGTTAACCTTTCCTTGTTCCTTCTCTATAGCGATAACATTATATTCTGCATTCTGTTCTATTACTCTGATATACTTATGTAAGGTACGATTTGCCTGTATAGCCCACAAAACAATACTTTTCACTGTATCTCGATTCATCTGACAATAATAAAACAAATCAAATCAAATGTGGTTCATAGTGATCACATCTGTAGTTAGTGTTGGTTGCATGTGGAACTCTGGCTCAGGGGCGCTGAGCTGGAGTCTAAGCTTTGAACACTGCGAAACGAGGGAGGAGAGTTATCTTGATACTGTGTTTCAGGAGGCAGTCACACCCCTTAGATTAACTACATTGAATTTGGTCAGTGGTCAGGGCCAGGAACGTGTGATATGAGTGAGGCAGGTAGAGGGATCCAGAAAGTAGAGCTGAAGGAGCCTCAGCCTTTGAGCTTGTTTAAAAGGTTGAGATTATTGCTCCCTGTGTGGATGAATGCGAGGGATGGAGGGAGGATGAATAAATTGACCATAGCACCATGACACAGGGAGCATTCAGGAGAGGGGAGAAAAGAGAAATGTAGTTGTAATCGGGGATAGTAGAGTCAGGGGAATAGTTGCTCTTCTCTGTGGCCAGGATTGAGATCCCCGAAGGCTGAGTTGTTGCCTGGTGCCAAGGTTCAGGATCTCTTATTTGGATTGCAGAGGAACTTGGAGTGGGAGGGGAAAGATCCAGTTGCCATGGTTCACATAGGTAACAAAGATACAGGCAGAAAGAGGAAAGAGATTCTTCTGTGGGAGCAATTAGGGGCAAAACTAAAAAGCAGAAACAAAAGGATAAAAATCTCTGGATCACTAGATGAGTCACAAGCTAATTGGCACAGGATCAACAAGATTAAAGAGATAAATCTAGGACTCAAAAACTGGTGTGGGAGAAATGGGTTCAAATTCATGGGACATTGGCACCAGTACTGGGAAAGGAGGGAGCTGTTCTGATGGAATTGGCTCCACCTGAATCATGCTGAGACCAGAGTCCTGGTGAATCACAGAAATAAAGCTGTGGATTGGACTTTAACTTAAATGGTGGGTAGGTCAATGCAGTTGCATGGAAAATTATAGGGATTCAAAGTTTGTGAGAAGATTTGTAGCTCGGGTGCTCGTTGCTGTGGTTCTGTTCGCCGAGCTGGAAGTTTTTGTTGCAAACGTTTCGTCCCCTGTCTAGGTGACATCCTCAGTGCTTGGGAGCCTCCTGTGAAGCGCTTCTGTGGTGTTTCCTCCGGCATTTATAGTGGCCTGCCCCTGCCGCTTCCGGTTGTCAGTTTCAGCTGTCCGCTGTAGTGGCCGGTATATTGGGTCCAGGTCAATGTGTTTGTTGATGTCCATCAACAAACACATTGACCTGGACCCAATATACCGGCCACTACAGCGGACAGCTGAAACTGACAACCGGAAGCGGCAGGGGCAGGCCACTATAAATGCCGGAGGAAACACCACAGAAGCGCTTCACAGGAGGCTCCCAAGCACTGAGGATGTCACCTAGACAGGGGACGAAACGTTTGCAACAAAAACTTCCAGCTCGGCGAACAGAACCACAGCAAATTATAGGGAAGTTAAAAAGAGGGAGGACTCAGGACAGGTTGTTAATGTCTCCAGAGCAAGTAATTGGTTAGAGGGTCATGAATTGAACTTCATGCATGGCAGATAAGGGGACGAATATAAAAAGGTGGTCAATGCAGGACTGAAGGTATTGTGCTGAAATGCACACAGTATATGAAGCAAGATAAATAAGCATGTAGAACAGCTTGACACTGGTAGGTATGATGTTGTGAGCATTGCAGAGATCACAAGGGGTTCAGGGCTGGGAACTAAATATCCAAGGATATGCATCCCATCGAAAGGACAGTAAGATAGGTACAGGAGGCTAAGTTTTCTTGTTAGTACAAAATGAAATTAAATCGATAGCAAGAAATGATTTAGGAAGGCACAGAATCTGAATGGGTAGAGTTGAAGAATCCCAAAGGGAAGAAGAGCTTGATGGGAGTTATGTACAGGCCTTCGAGCTGTAGTCAGAATGTGGGAAATAAATTTGGAGATAGAACAGGCTTATAAGAAAGGCAATATTACAATAATCACGGGGACTTCTATATGCATGTTGACTGAGAAAACAGGTTGTAGCAGATCCTGAAAAACAAAGGAATTTGTGGAATGTCTATGAGCTTTTTTGGAGCAGCTTCTGATAGAGCCCACTAGGGAACAAGCAATTCTAGACTTAGTGATGTGTAATGAGGCAGGCTTGATTAGGGAGCTTAAGGTGAATGACCCCTTCGGGGGTACTGACCATAATATGATAGAATTCACCCTGCAGTTTGAGAGGGAGATGGGGGAATCAGATGTAACGGTATTCCAATTGAGTAAAGGTAACTATAAAGATATGAGGCAGTAGCTAGCCAGAGTTGATTGGAAGGGAAACCTAGCAGGGAAGATGGTGGAGCAGCAATGGCAGGAGTTTCTGGAGAAAATTCAGGAGGCACAACTGAAATTCATCCCAAGGAAGAAGAAACATATTCCGGGGAGGATGAGACAACCTGAAGATTAATGGGGAACCAGAGGTTTGAGAAGTCTTTAAAAGCCAGCAGAGGAAAACGAAAAAAGCAATGAGGTGAGAGAGAATATAAAATATGAGAGTAAGCTAGCTAGAAACATAATATTGCAAAAGTTTTTTTAAGATACAAGATTAGATTCCCTACAGTGTGGAAACAAGCCCTTTGGCCCAACCAGTCCACACCGACCCTCTGAAGATTAACCCACCCAGACCCATTTCCCTCTGACGAATGCACCTAACACTATGGGCAATTTAGCGTGGCCAATTCACCTGACCGGCACATCTTTGGACTGTGGGCCCGGAACACCCGGAGGAAACCCATGCAGACACGGGGAGAATGTGGAGACTGTCTCCACACAGACAGTCGCCCAAGACTGGAATCGAACCTGGGACCCTGGTGCTGTGAGGCAGCAGTGCTAACCACTGAGCCACCGTGCTGTCCCTGAAAGGTACAATTATAATGTTCAAAAGACTTTTGGATAAGTTCTTGAATAGGAAAGATTTGGAGGGCAAGCAGGACTCATTTAGTTTGGAAACATGGTCGGCCTGGACTAGTTGGACTGAAGGGTCTGTTTCCATGCTGTACGACTCTATGAATCTTTCACCCCATTTTGATTGATTAACCGTTCCTTAATCCATGTTAATATGTTGCCACATACACCATTTAGCTGTTACACCTTTGTCAATCGAAGAATACATCATTTACAGAGTCCCCTTTATCCACCTTGCTTTCTCAAAGAATACAAAAACGTTGACCACATTTGCCTTTCAAAAACCATGCGGATGCTGCCTGTTCCCAGATTATGGTTTTCTAAGCATCATGCTTTAACATCTTAATAATGTTTCTAGCAATTTCTCCATGGCATTTGTTAGGTTCACTGGCTTACAGCTTCTGCTTTCCATCTCCTCCTCCTCTTGAATAATCGTGTTACATTTGCTATTTCACAATCCACTGGAAATTTCCTGTATTTTTGGAATTTTGCAGGAGTATAACCAACATTTCTAAAATCTCTGCAGCCATTGCATGGAATATGTTAATAGCCAGTCCTGGAGTTTTTGGCTTTTCCAATGTAATGGTTTTCCTAGGACCTTTTAACCGATGATAGTCATTGCTTTAATTTCCTTCCTCCGTTTTGCCTCTTGATTTTCAAGTATTTTGGGCAAGTTCTATCAGTCTGCTATATCAAGGACAGAGAAAATACCTGTTTGATATTTCTCCCCTTCTCCTGTTTCCTTTTATCAACTCTCTGACTCTTTTTGTTTAAAAAAGAGGACCTGAAGTTACAATTTTGCTTTTCAATAATCTTCTGTCTGCAAAACTATATATATATATATAGAAGACTGCCTTTATCCTTTAATTTATCTAAAATTGTTGAGATTATGCATCATATTGAACATTGTCTAGGATTTTATAAATATGTAAAAGAAAGCAAATTCTAAAAACATTTCCAAACATAGTGTAACATGGGTTGTCTGAGAATGCGAGAAAGGTTACTAAGCCTACAAATTTGGGCACAAAATTTAATCTTTGAATTGAACAAGGAAACACGTTTGAAGAATAAATGCTTCCAGCAGAACTAACTGAAGGTTTTCTTTAAGAAAAAGTTATTCTTCAAAGATTGCAATAAAGTTTTATTTATGACTTTTTCTAAAGAACATATCAAGTGACGTTAGAGACACTTGCTTTTCGGAGTTAACAAAACCAAAAATCTAATAAAGTTTAACACCTGGCTTCAAAGCCGTACTGCATCAATGACTATCCTATAATGTTAATTCAGGATTTCCACGCAATCTTATTTCAAAACTAAATGTATGTACCTAAACTACTACTTAAGGAAGTAACAAAGATTGGAAAAAGAAAGGAGCTTAATAGAACTCCTTGTAACTGGTTTGCTATGAAACTTCCTAATGGTACAACTCTTTCTCAAAGTTATAACTCATTGTCATTTTATCATGCGAATTACAGATGAACATTTTCTTCCTGGTTCTAGTAATTAAAATTGCTCAATAGTATAGAATGAAGATAATAGCATTCATTTTGGAAATCTCAGGCATCAGTCTCATTGTTAATGCACATATCATGATAAATGACATTATTGACAAACATAGTGAAGTCACATGGTGTGCAGGGTGTTCTAACTAGGTGGATAAAGAACTGATTGAGCAACAGGAGACAGAGAGTAGTAGTTAAAGGGAGTTTCTCGAAATGGAGAAAGGTGACCAGTGGTGTTCCACAGGGCTCAGTGTTGGGGCCACTGTTGTTTGTAATATACATAAATGATCTGGAAGAGGGCACTGTTGGTATGATCAGCAAGTTTCCAGATGACACGGAGATTGGTGGAGTAGCAGAAAGCATAAGAGACTATCTATATCCTCCTGTATTCTCTGACAGACTGGAGAGTTGGGCGGAAGAGTGGCAGATGGTTTTTAATCCAGACAAATATGTGAGGTGATGCATTTTGGCAAGACTAATTCTCGAGCGAATTATACAATGAACGGAAGAGCCTTGGGAAAAGTTGATGGGCAGAGAGATCTGGGAGTTCAGGTCCATTGTACCCTGAAGGTTGCTGCACAGGTGGATAGAGTGGTCAAGAAGGCATATAGTATGCTTGCCTTCATTGGACAGGGCATTGAGTATAAAAGCTGGCAAGTCAAGTTAACATTGTACAAGACATTGGTTCGGCCACATTTAGAATATGGTGTACAGTTTTGGTTGCCACATTACCAAAAGGATGTGGACACTTTGGAGACGGTGCAGAGAAAGTGTACGAGGATGTTGCCTGGTATGGAAGGTGCTAGCTATGAAGAGAGGTTGAGTAGGTTAGGTTTATTTTCATTAGAAAAAAGGAGATTGAGGGGGGGGGGGATCTGACTGAGGTTTATAAAATCATGAAGGGTATAGACAGGGTGGATAGAAACAAGCTTTTTCCCAGGGTGAAAGATTCAATAATGAGTGGTCACGCTTTCAAGGTGAGAGGTGGAAAGTTTAAGGGGGGGGGGGATACACGCGGCAAGTACTTCACACAGAGAGTAGTGGGCGTTTGGAAACCGTTGCCAGCAGAGGTGGTAGAGGAGGCACGGTAGATTCATTTAAGATGTATCTAGATAAATGCATGAGTAGGTGGGGAGTAGAGGAATATAGATGCTTAGAAATTGACCGACAGGTTTAGACATTACATTTGTATTGGCTCAGGCTTGGAGGGCTGAAGGGCTGTAAGTTTTCTTTGTTCTTTGTTCTATAAAACCATTCTGAAGGAAGGTTATCAATCTGAAGGATTAGGGCTGGGAACATCACTACCTGATAGTGGTGCAGGAAACACAGCACCTTGGGTAAATGGCCAATTCAACATTCAGTTTCATTCTGCTCTGCTACAAAGGTTATTTCCTTCCTCATCTTTGCAATTTCAATTTTCTTTTAGTGATTTATTTTCCCAGTATTATGAGAAAAGTCACAGACCACATCCCCAGCTTCAAATTCTAATATTCCAAGTTACCCACAATCTGTCCAAACTTCAATGTGTTCTAGCAAATTGAAATTTTTCATTTTCATACCCAAGTCCCTTCAAAGCTTAATCCCATTGTTCATAAGTAATTTTCTTTACCTCAAGACTTTGTGCATACTCCTTTAACAGAGGGTTAAACATAGTCTTCTTTCTCTTCTAATAACGGCCACTGTTCACTAAATCTTCAGAGCTCCCATCCATTTCTCTCTCTCAACCCCATTCCTTATAATTTTCAAAGAACTCCTCAAAATGTATACTTGTAAATTTGTTTTCAGCACAAAACGCAAATCTTCAGTTTTTTCACATTTTATTTCTCTCTTGCTTGAATTAATTGACTTTTACTCTAAAGTACAAAACACTGTATTCTTCATGAGCATCACTGTAGAGATGGAGACTGTTTTAAGAGAACCAGTGAGGTTTTAACTTCAAGATATTTCAGCTTTGATATTAAATTGGTAACTTCAGGAACCTAATACGGTTGAATGTGACTTCTGTTCCTCGTCAACTGCATGTTTCTTTTCCTATTTACATGATAATACTAGAAACCTGTTGCCATATGGCAAGCAATTAAGAAGGCAAATGCTAAGTTAGACTTTTCTGCAAATAGCCTATGAGTAAGAGCGCTTTGCTGTAATTATACAGAGTTTTAGAAGATCACACCTACAGAACTTCACCCAGTTTTATTCTCCTCCCGAGGAAGAATATACTTACCTTGGAAGAGTTGCAATAGAGGCTCACTAGACTGATTCCTGGGACGTGAAAGTTTTCCTGTGTGGAGAGATTGAGTAGAATGGGGCTATATTCTTAGGGCACTGATGAATAAAATGAAAGGTAAAAAGTTCTAGAAAGGCTTCACACAGTAGATACTCTAGTTTCTGCCATGTTGTTTCTCCTGCTGGAGGGTCTGGAACTAGAGGTCATGTGTCTCAGGCAAGGAGACACAGATTGCTAGGTTTTTGGGTAGAGAGAGAATGAAGCAATAGCATGGTAACTGATTTTAATGTTGAAATTGAAACTCAATCTTACTGAACGGCAAAGTAGGTCTGATGGGGCCTTGGGCTTATTTTGGTTTCAATTTCTTATACTTCAAGAGACTTGTTCGGTGCAGTAATTATCAACAGTGGGTCACTATTTCATCAAGATAGTACTTTCCTATTTGTTAGTTTTTTTCTGCCTATTTGATATGCACTACATTCAGCAGAACAGTGCTGCATTTAAATTTAAACAAAATTTGATCTTTAATGAAACACCGATATCTGCAATTCTCAGATGAGTATTCACCCGCTGTGATGGATAACATGACAATTTTTAGAACTGTAATAGTGTAAAATATCATTGCAATATTCATTACAGCCAGTATGGGAATTTATGAAACAGAGTTACTTTTGTATAACAACTTGGCTTGACCAGAAAAATGAGTTTTAAATTTGGTGCAGAGATCTTGCTGCGATTGCCCATGTTTAGTTTTGGTTGCTAGTATAGCTCCACACATGCAATCCTTCTTCAAAAAGAAAATTAGAAATGCCAAAATAACACTTCTATAACACAAATATGTTTTGTTTCACCTTCCACCTCCAAGGATGGCGCTCATCATATAGCTGAGGACTTGTTTTCCTGGGACTACCACAAGTGACCTTCAAAAAGGAAAAGAACAGTGGAAAATAGAACAGAAAAAATGGGTTGCAGAAAGTAGAGGTAGCAAGATCAAACAACTCAGCCATATGCATAATCGAGCAGGATCAAAGCTCAAACGTTTTCAAAAGCTTTAAAAAAAAAATCTCATTTCAAAAAATGTGAAAATTTAAACAGTTACTTTTTCCAAAATTTAATTTTAACTGTTTAATAAGATTTTGTGTTTATTCCTAAAACAAAGTTGAATGTTTACAATTCAAATTTAGTGTGGCAAACTCTTGTAAGTTTACAACTTAGAAACATAGGACTTTGTTTTCTCGCAAAAGCACTGACGTGAAAGACAATTGATCAATTATACAATTTTTGGTAATTGCCAGAGGTAGATTTCAGGATGTCAAAATAATAGCTATTCATCTCAGTATGTAATAGTAAGGATAATGTTCTGACCATTTAAATTATACAAATGCAGCTCATGCAATAAAAAGCAATCAGAACAATTTTCCATTGACTATAAAATTCTGAATATCTAACTTGGTTCTGCAAATAATGTGGCAGGGTCAGTTTTATTTGAACCTTTTGCATGTAAATTGAGAAATTCTTACATTTTCAAACTTTGGTGAGAGTAAAGCTATGACAATTTAATGCAGTTCTTTGGCAGTATATAAAACAGCAACATTGTGATTCTGTTGGCGATTACTGACTATGCTTGTTGAAAAGAATTCTAATTATATAGTCAAACTTAACCATCAGCTCAAATGGAAAAGGATATTTTCATAGCTGATATCTACAAAGCTTTCAAAAAATGTGGCCAAAAGGTAGCAATGCTGAAATATTCAGTAGCAGGAGTGCATTTTACCTCATGCAAAGGGTGAAAACCCATTGCTCACCTGGTTACTATGCACAATGTACTGACATGTATGGGCAGCAGAAAGGACAGGAGAATAAGTAGAAGAATAAACAGGCTCCTACAGACATGAGCAAATGCAGAGTAAGAGAAATAAGAAAAAAAGGCTTAATGGAGAAAGAAATCCTTGGACGCACTAACAGTTAAATCAAATATTATGGCACAAGGTGTACTAAGACACATTAACCAATTACTACCAAAAATACATTCAGCAGCATTGTTGATTTCTTCAGACATGCAAAATTATAGCTACTGAGAGATTTATTAATATTAACTCAAATTTAAACTGGCAACAGCACGGAACTTCACAAGATACTTTAGCAAACAGCACAGGCAGCTTCCACAGTGCTGACCGTATCATTACATTGAAGAAAGAATAAACAACCGTTACTCATTTTCCTCCGAGTGAAGGCCCTTTTCATTCAAACTGTGATTTTTTAAAATAATGATAATGAAATCTGCTTTCAGTCAAAACACAGCAGCTTCCAAAGGAATCACTTACTATTAATCCAGTTAAAGCAGGCCAACAATATTTGACAGGTGTACATATAAAAACTTTTCAAATACAGCCAAGCTTTAAAGCAGAACTTATAAGCACAAAACTGCAGCAACATTTTAATGGCGATAGCTATAATAACTTTGAGAAAATAACCAAATTCTTGTGAAAGCAAACCTTGTGTAAGCCTTGTAGAAGTCACAGGGCTCTCACCTGCTAGCTGTAGACCAGGCAAGAGATCGATGTTTCCCTGTTTAAGAATAGCCTGCAAAATCAGGAATCAGCCAGTCTGCACAGGTTTATCTTCTGTGCATGTTTCATGATGACTAACCCACCTGCAACAGGTTTACATTACAACAGTGGGACGAGGCCCTTAAAATGATTATTTGTCCACTTATAGGTCGCAAGTGAACCTTAAGAGTCTAACATGGGCCTTCCAGGCCTGGACTTATATCAGGGTGGAAGTCAGAAGATGGCAGGAAGACACTCACCGCACTGTGCTGATTAAATACCCTCCCTGCCTCCAAACATGCTACTCAGCGAGGACAGAGATATCTCCCATTGTTACTGAACTGGAGTGAATATTTATCTGATTACCAAAAGGTTGCTTCTTGCATTTTCACAGCATTAAAATAACTTCAAATCAATACTAATTTCTCCATTTACAGTGAAGTTGCATCCTCACCTCAAAGAGTACTTCACAAATTAAGGTCAATGCACACACAAAAATAAAATCAATGTTGAGTGCTGAGAGGAATTATACTTGGGTTTCAACAATTTCATTATGAAAGCACATTAACTCAATTTATTTCATATTTCCTGGCATTTAGAAGATTCAGGGGGGATCCCATGAAGTTGTTCAAAATGACAAAAAGATTTAGTGGAGGAGATGCAGAGATGCCATTTCCTCTGACGAGATATTTGGAACATGAGTGCACAACCTTAACATTATAGCCAGGACTGAAGTCAAAAAACACTTTTTTAACAAAAGGCAACAGCAATCTCGAATTCACTCATCACAAAAGATATGGTTACTGCACTACTTGAAATACGAAGATGGATATCAGCAGACTGCTCATGAGGTAAGGGGACTAAGCTGTATGCACCAATGACTGATAAATCCAGTTGATGTATAGATTAAATGATGTTATTGAATATCTGATCAGGTTTGAGGCACTCTATGCAAACTCTTTTTTTTCTATGTCCATATGTTCATTCCAATATTTTATATTTGATCCGAGTCAAATGTCGATGTAACTACCATTTTCAAGAATTCCTCTCCAATGCATAGTGAGACAAGTTACAGCTTTCCCAATTGTGTGTATAACTATTTTAACAATTGTACACCAAAATTACTGTGCCACATTTCAACTGCAGTTTCTAGGAGATCAAAGCAAAGCATTCCCAAGTGGTTAATTGTCACAGAGTTCTTCAGAAAATGGATCAATTCATTTACAATACCTTTTTAGTATTCAGCAGTACATTCTTCATTGGTATAGTTTTAATAGGTACAAATTATTTCAAGCGTATGAACATACAAACATGGGGAAGTATGCCATTCAGCCCAGGCCTGCTGTGCAACTTAATCAGACCATGGCTGATCTGATTGTAATCTCAAATCCACTCTCCTCCATCTGCTGTAACTTTTCAACCTCTGACTCAAAAATGATTTGAAGACTTTGTTTCTACTCCTCTTTGATGAGCCCTCCAAAGACACCTGACCGTTACAGAATAATTTCTTCCCATCTTGGTCTTAAATAGGTGAGCCCTTGTCATTGAAGTAGTGATCTTCAGTTCCAGAATCTTCCACAAGGAAAGATGCTCTCCATATGAAGAATGAACCTTCATTAAAAGGCACATAATTCACCTAATTTATTTGGATAGCTTTCTGCCAGCAAATAAAAAATATTACAGCTGAAGCCATCAAACCCTTGTAAATAAAGACTCAATTATTTAACTCTTCTAATAGTTCACCTTGTGTTTAAAACTCCAAAACCAAATCACGACTACTTACATAAGTATAAGTTTACAATCAACAGCAGAATGGTTTATTAAATTTAGATAAGGACATTGTGTGACTCTCTATGGGTTCAGGGAAACAAGTTGTCACTCTTTCCTTAAAGTAAACAATCTGAAGAATCATATGGAAATCAGTATTAGGAAAAGTAAAAATCAATACCATTTTTGTAACACTCATTTCATTCCACTCCACCCCCCCGCCGGCCAGATAAAAGTTCATTTTTTAAAAATGTGTAACCTGAAGGGAAAGGAGCATAACCTGATCACACACAAAAGCAGAAACGGCGTCCTTTACTGGAATTTCTTAAAGTATATACAATTGCGGTAATAGAATAAGGAGGAAATACCGAGACAAAGGTCTGGATAACCATAAAGTGAGATGTCACTGCTAATGCAGCACTCACACAAGAATTACAATTCTAAGAGGAATAAAGAATATAGACAACTCCTGGGCAAAAAAAAGTAATGTGCAATGCCCAATTGAGTAGTAATTGAGAGAAAACCTCAAATGACAGTGAAATCTCCATGGCTCTGCTTACCTTCTCTCTCCACCTATAGTCATCATACAAAAACTGGAGTGATCAACCAACATTTGAAAGGATAATGATTGTAGCTACTGCCTTCAGCTCCAACTAAAACTTGCGATGAATATCCCAACATCATCAATTTTACTCACAGATGGCTTCGATATTTTACAAAATTGAAGCTAACATTTCTTTAAATATTTACAGCACTAAATCTCAAACCCAGTTCATGTCAAAGTTTGACTAAATAACCCATCAAACATTTATACATACTCAAACTTTATGTAGAACAATCACACAGTCTTCTCCCATCCTCCTTTGGTATAATTTATAAACATGTAAGTAAACATCAAAGCTTCATAATGATTACAACCAAGGATGCTGTTACACTAAGGGGACAGGTAGGACAAAAGGCACTTCCAATGTAGATGCATGGGCTTATTCTGCCCTATAAGAATGTAACATGCATCGAAGAATTCTTCTTATGAAGGATGTTTGAATTTCAATGGCAAAAAGTTGGAAGGAGGAGCATTACTTCTCAACTCACAGCATTACAATCTATACGAATCATTTCAAGGTAATGAGAGGCATAGATAGAGTCAATAGCCAAAGACTTTTCCCCAGGGCAGGATTTAATGGCACAAGGGTCATAGTTTTAAGATATTAGGAGGAAGGTATAGAGGAGACGTCAGAGATAGGTTCTTTACGCAGAGACTTGTGAATGCATGGAATGTGTTGCCAATCGTGGTGGTGGAAGCAGAGTCATTAGGGTTATTTAAGCGACTGCTGGACATGCACAAGGACAGCAGTGAATTGAGAGGTACATAGGTTAGGTTATTTTATTTTAGATTAGGAATAATCCTCAGCACAACATCGTGGGCCGAAGGGCCTGTTCTGTGCTGTACTTTTCTACGTTCTATGAATATGACAACATTTAAAGGCTACAACTTCAAACTCTAGTTTGTTGTATTATGTTCAAGAGGAAACAAATATGCATCTTTAATTCGGTATCAATGCAATAAAAGTGCAATGACTTTCACTGGTATCATATACTGGCTGAGTAAATTTGGTCCATATTTGCTGGAGTTTTGAATAATTCACAATGATCGAATCAAAACAATTGAAACATTCAAGACTTTGTAAGGGTTTAACAAGTTAAATAAAGATCATTTTTGCCTGCTGGGGAGGCTAAAACACAGAGGCACAATCTCAGGATAAGGGACTGATCATTTAGGACTGAAGTGAAGAGAACTATCTTCACTCAAAGGTTTGGGAATCTTTGCAATTCTGTACCCAAAGTGGATAGTCTATCAGATGCGTAAAGCTGGTAAAAACATACTTTAGGTCTCTCAGAAAGTGAAGGTTGGAAAGTGAAGTTGGAAGTCAAATTTCAGCCATGATCATACTGAACAGTGGAGCAGATTTGATTTAATACTATTATTATGTGTTTCATTCTCAATATGTGGCAGTATAGCACAAAAATACACTGCAGGGAAAATGGCTATTTTTCTTCTAGAAATCAAAAGGTAAGAGAATGTTCTATTGCTTGCTGTCAGCTGCATGTGGATCCTTTAGCTATCCAAAATGTCCCTTTCTTCCAAAGGTCAAAACATGTCTTAATTATGACTCTGCTACCAATTGTTAGAAGATTTGACTAAAAGGATAAATCAAAGGTTACAGATACACAGATACACATTACAAACACAGACACAAATACACTAACATAGCACTGACTGGATCAGCTTTCCCTCACTTGGAATATTTCCTTCCACAGTCAAGTAATTGCATTTATTTATACAAATTTTGGATCATCCTTCATACATTATCTGGCAAAGATTGAAGCTATATTTAAGCTCACAATCACCGACAGAAAAGCAGCCATTTAAAGATAGTAAGAATGGAATATAGCATTCTGCTCCTAACAACAGCCAAAAACACAAACAAATGCAAAAAGCAAACACCTATTAAATCCCTAACGGGCATTGTTGGTCTTACCCAGAGCTGATTAGAAACACAGATGTCATCAGTAACCTCTCCTTTGTCCTACAGGTTGAGACAAAAGGGAAAGATGGCAAAAACAGTTCAGCATGCTATTCATTGCAAATTTGATAAATGAAGTCAAACTCCCAGATTGATACACATACAAATCTTTTACAATATATGATTGAGATAAGACCAAACAAGTGGCTCCGTGCATACTCAGTTAACTCTGAGAAATGGATCACTGAGATCCAAAGGAAAAGCTTTGCTGTGGAGCAAACTTTAAAATGGACTTCAACCCACCATTAAATCTAGAAAATTGGGTGAAGCAGACTTATAAAATGACTGCTTTGACTCATTGAGACTCTTTTCAGAATTTTTCATTGCATGCTACATGAGAATTGCACATCAACTTGTTAATGCATTAATTTGCAGCAATATTAGATAGGTTGATACAATCTTTGCTGAACATTTCCACCCCTCTCTTCAGATGCAGCTGTCTGGCTATTAAAAGTGCAGGAACACTTGATTTACATTTGCTGATACCTGATGAGCTACTTTCTTAAACTGCTCCAGTCCTTGCGGTGTAGCAACACACACAGTGCTGTTAGGAAGAATGTTCCAGGATTTTAACCCAACTCAGTGTAATGCACATCAGTAGTTACTGAGACCAAATCTCAGTTCAAGGTTTATAAATTACATTAAAATTCCATGAGTTGCTGCAGTGGGATTTTAGCCAATGTTCTCAGGCCATTAACCTGGGCCTGTGATATACTGGTCCTCCGACATGACTACTATGCCACCATCCTCCATGACTCATTTCCTCAAACTAAAATTGCTCCATTGCCATATAATTTTCCAAAGGAATACAGCATGTAGCTGTGCACCCAGGTAAAACTATAGTAATTGACTTATTAATTGATCTGAACAATAACAATTCAAATTTATATTCATCTCCTTGGCAATCTTTTGGCTCTCAACTTCCTTTTACGTCATAGACTACCATATTATTGTGAGAAAGATACCAACAACTGCATTCAATAGCATCGGACGCCCTCTTCCAGCCACTTTCAAATCTCAGATAAAATGACAAACTGTTGCCAGATTAATTGAGATGATAGTATATCATTAGGAAATAGAAAGCATTTTTCACCAACAGAAATTATGTAATGCACCATACTATACAATTTTGTAGCTCATCTTAAAAAAAATTACTGCTTGTTTACCTCTGGTCACAAGATAGAATACGAGACTGTTTTTGAAAGGCTGCATTGCAAGTAAACTACATCGAACAACTTATCAGAAACTCAGGTAATTATTATTTAATATTTTTTAAATGGTTTACTGATGGGTGAAAGATAAAGCTAAATTAAGTTTTCAATTGGACTTATTTTTATTCATTGGGGGAAATAGGCATCACTGGCTGGGCCAGCTTTTATTGCCCATGAGAAGGTGGTGGTGAGGTGCCTCCTCGAACTGCTGCAGTTCATCGTGCACTGTAGGTAGATCCACGTTGATATTAGGGAGGGATTTTGACCCAACGACAGTGAAGGAATGGTGATATATTTCCAAGTCTTGGAAGGTGGTGGTATACATATCTGCTGGCCTTGTCCTTGGACAATGGAACAATCCTGGATATTGACACTTTCATGCTCAGAAAAGGGTTTTGCATATGACAAGATATTTACTTCTAGCAGATTATTTTGTGAAAATTAAAATACATCGAGCATTAGATCGGATTTGGATCCTGAAGCAAATAGTTCTAACATCAGATTGGCAGGACTAGAAGCATAAAGAAGTTTATTGGCATGGTGACCTGCAAAACCACTGGCAAGGTAATACTTGTTCTGCTTAGAATGCTGAGAAATCCATTGCATTTCACTTGATTGCATTTACTATTTGATGTGGTCTGCGGGGTATTCAACAATAGTTTGTCTGTTACACAGATTAGCCTCATGCGAAGTTTCAAATATCAGAGTATAAGTTACATCTATTGTTGCAGACACTGGACTTTTTCAGTTAACAAAGCAACATAAAAAACTTGAGGAAAGTTAAAAACCAAGGAATAAAAGGGCCAGTTGCAAGGTCAATGGAAAATTGGTGCTGTGATAGTGAAGACAGTAAACAGTAAATGGATATTTGTTGACTGGAGAAATGTTTCTTGTGGAATTCCTCTGGGGTCATTTGGAACTTGGATTCTCCTTCTATGTATTATTATCATCAAGATCTTGATGAGCGGGCGCAACTCGAAAGTTTGCAGATGTCTCAAACTTAGAAGAATTGACTGTGGGGAGGATAATGTAGAACTCCAAATAAAAAACATAAGGAGTCGGTGGACAGTTGGCAGATGAAATTCAATGTAGAAAAGCATGAGGCAGTGCATTTTGGGATAGAGAACATGGATAAAAAAATATAAAATAAGAGTTATAATCAAAAGGGATGCAGGAGCTGAGGTCCCGGGTGCATATGTACTGAGATAATTGAAAATGGCAGGACAGGTTGAGAGAACAATTGATAAAGTATACAGTATGCTGACTTTTATTACTAGGGCTTAGCGTAATGGAGCAAGGAGATTATTTTGCATAAGACACTGTTTAGAACTCAGCTGGAGTATTGTGTACAAGTCTGGGTGGCACACCATTGGAAGATGTGAACATATTAGAGAGAATGAGGGAACGATTTAACAAAGATTCCAGGGAAGAACAACTTTAGTGATGAGGTTAGATGGAAGAAGATGGGACTGTTCTCCTTGGAGGGAAAGAGCCTGAGAGGACATTTGGTAGAAAATGTCATGAACATGTTGGATAGAGGAAATAGTCAGAAACTGTTCTCACCTGCAAAAGGAACAAGGCGGCAAAAGCAGCAAGGAAGATGTGAGAAAAAAAGACCTTTTCATGCAGTGAGCAGACAGGCTATGGAATGCACTGCTTGGTAATGTGGTGGGCTATCTTGAAGACTTTGATCTGATCATCCCTAATCTAAATTTTCGAGAAAACCGACCTAATTTCTATAAGCTGTCCCCTGAAGTCTAGATATCATCTTGTAAACCTATGTTGTACTCCTACCAAGTCAATCTAAGGTGTGGTTCTGGATTTGCTCACACTATTCCAATCAGGGTCAAATCACGATTTTGTATAACTGCTGCAATCCTTCGACACCCTAGCACTTCAGTCCTCTAGATATAAACATCAGCATTCCATTAGTTTTCTTGATTATTTTCTGCACCTGTTTGTGATATCTTAACTCACCTCAACTCCTCTTTGGACATCCACTGTATTTACCTTCATAGCATCTAGAAAGTATGCTGATCCATTGTTTCACAGTTCAAAATGAATAACCTCACACATGCTAAAATCCATCTGCCACAGTTTTGCCCATTCACCTAGTCTCTCAACAACCTTTTGTAGTTTTATGCTATCATCTACACTGTCTACAATGCTGATTAATTTTGTCTCATCAGCAAGTTTGGATAGATGACTTTCTATGCTATTGTTGAAAAGTGTGGCGCTGGAAAAGCACAGCAGAGGTCAGGTAGCATCCGAGGAGCACGAGGTTTGACATGTCAGGCATAACCCCTTCATCAGGAATGGTGGGGGGGCTCTGAAAGATAAATAGGACAGCGAGGGTAGTGCAAGAGAGAATGTAGCTGGGATGGTGATAGATGGATGCAGGTGGGGGGGGGGGGTGATTGTGATAGGTCAGTGGGAAGGGTGGAGCAGATAGGAGAAAAGAAAGATAGATGGGTAGGACAGGTCAAGAGGGCAGTGTCAAGTTGGAGGGTCGGGGGAGGGGAGATTTGGAAACTAGTGAAGTTGATGCTGATGCTGTGTTTTTGAGGGTCCCAAGGCAGAAGATGAGATGTTCTTCCTCCAGTCATCGGGTGACTTGGATTTGGCAGTGAAGGAGGCCCAGAACTTGTCCTTACTGGAGTGGGAGGGGGAGTTGAAGTGGTCGGCCACAGGGCGGTGGGGTTGTTGGGTGCATATGTCCCAGATATGTTCCCTGAAATGCTCCGCGTGTTGGCGTTGTCTTCCCGATGTAGAGGAGACCACATTGAGAGCAATGAATACAGTAGATGAAGTGGGTGCATGTGCAGGAGAACCTCTGCCACAAAAAGATCCTTTGGGGCCTTGGATGGAGGTGAGGGCGCAGATTTTACACTTCTTGCGGCGGCAAGGGAAGGTGCCGGGTATGGAGGGTGGGTTGGTAGGGGGCGTGGTCCTAATGAATGAGTCACAAAGGGAATGGTCTCTGTGGAACACAGATAGGGGTGGGGCCATGGTGTCCGTGCTCTCAATGGGGTCTCCTCTACATCGGGGAGACTGAATGTCTACTTGCAGAGCGTTTCAGACAACGTCTCTGGGACATGCACCAAACGTGCTCCTCAAATGTTGCCTGACCTGTTGTGCTTTTCTAGCACCACACTTTTCCACTCTGACTCTCCAGCATCTGCAGTCCTCACTTTCTTGCAGTTTCTATGCTAATATCCAAGATGGTAAGAAATAATGTTAAAACTTGAGGCCTTAACCAAGGGACACCACCAGTCACATCCTGCCATTGAGTACTAACTTGATTACATGCCACTCAAACTATTTCTCAGCAATGTTAGTAATTTGCCATCATATCTATGGGAACAATCTCTTATGAAGGACTGTATTATATGACTTCTGGAAGTCCATATTAACAACAACTATAGACATTCTCTTGTTCGCTACCTTAGTCACCTCTTCAAAAAATTCAATTTTCAGACATGACCTACCTGTCATGAATCCAATCTGGACAGTATTTCACATTATTAACTAGATGACATTCTGTAGCTGCACTGAAATAGTTCAGCTAAGGGCACTTCTATTTCTGAACTGCAAGTCTTCAATACTATAACCAGGATGTTGGCAGAACCCAAGGCCTTTGTACCTTCAGCCAGTTCTTGATATCTTGTACAACGAATCAAATTTCCTGACGACTTGAATGCATGAATCAGAATGAATCAACTACTTGGCACTTCTGGTTGAAGATGGTTACAAATGTCTGAGTGTGGTCCTTTATACTGATGTGCTGGGCTTCCCATTATTAAGGATGGGGATATTTGTGGAACGTCTTCCTCCTCTTCCTCCAGGGAATTGTTTAATTTTACATCACAATTTGTGATTGGATATGGCAGAACTGCACAGCTCCACTCCCCACTGCAACAAGGTTTAGTCCCCTTACTTGATGGTAATGGCAAAGTGATGGATATGCTGGCCTTGTGGTTTGTGCTGATGGGCCACACTGCCCAGTTATAAATTGCTTGATATATTCTGATTTGGTCCGATTTAGCATGAGAATGGTGCCACACATCACAATGGAAGGCATCCTCAGTGTGAAGATGGGAGTTGGCCTCCATAACAACTGTGATGTTGTCACTCCTATCAACATGGTCATCGACAAATACATGCAAAGCAAGTAGATTAATGAAGATGAAGTCAAGTAGGTTTCATCTTCCTGAGCTACCTCATTACCTTCTCCAGGCCCAGTTTGACTGCCGTGTGTGGAACATGTATGCAGCTTAGAGAGAAGGTTGCTCCTAGGATCTCTCTTGTGGTGGGTTTCTCCTGCCAAAGGTATAGGACAAGGCCAGGGATGAGGAGTAGTCTGCAACATTGGATGTAAAGTATGATTTGGTGAGGATGTTTACATTAGTGAGGTTTGGTTTGTTCACTTGGCTGGATGGCTGGTTTGTGATGCAGAATAATGCCAACAATTTGGATTGAATTCCTATAATGGTTGAGTTTACCGTAAGAGACTCTCTTTCTCAACCTCTCCACTTGCCTGATACATGGAAATCCTGAGGTTAAATCCTCAATTCTCTCTTTCTCTCTCTCTCTCTCTCTAATGGTCCTCTGGGACAATGGCGATTTTACCTTGCTGCTTGTGATATTATAAACTTCAGAACTTTAATTAAGCTTCATGGATTAAAAGAATCGAGAAAGATAAACTATTACACATGAAGAGATCAGCAATGACTCTGTGTGGAATAAGCTGGTAAGGGACAAAGGCAAGCTGTTATACAGGAGATTGAAAGCAATGAGCCATGCCTGGGAAAAGGAAGAGTTGAAGCGTCATGAACAAAACTGTTTTGACACCTGCTCGATAACTGGCTGCCTCATGCCACAAGGAAAAATGACCGCCCAGCTGAAGAAATTAAGGAATTAATTGTAAAATAGGCTGGGTCTTCAAACAGACAGTAAAGACCAAATGTTACAAGGAACAGAGGGGATAAGGAAGCATGCTGCAGAGCAGTCGAAGCATAATCAATACTTTGGAGTAAAGAATCTAAAAGATTATCATAATGCCACATCATTGACCTGAAGGATGAGAAACTGTATAAGAATTGAACACCAGAACTCTTCATCAGAACTTTGAAGACCAACACTGCACAAGTACTAAACCCTGGATATCACAGTACTGTTATAGCTAAATTCCATCATTAATTGGATAATAGTAAGTAGAATTGAGACATTTAACTTGCTTACTTTGAGGGGTCTTATTTTGGTTGCAGCATGGAATAAAGTTTAAATCATTGTTTCAGTATTTGACTGACTGCGAGATTTCTTAATAAGTAGCTGAATTAAAGGTAGATTGTGGTGGGTTACCCAAAACATGCTTGACTAGTCTGTATGACAGCTGTCCCAACTTGCACCCAGTATGGAGGGCTAGTTGGACAGGATATACTATTTCCCTTTCAGATACATTGTTCAATAGTGAGCAGTCTTATTGTGACAATCCAGGACTGAAGGCAAACGATCTGGGGACATAGATTGGAATCCAACCATGGCAGATGGTTAAACTTGAATTCAATAAACAAAATTGGAAAAAAAAACTAGTCTAATGGCAACCATGTAGTCACTGTCAAATGCTGTAGAAACCCACCTGATTCAGTAATTTAGCCACAATCCGTGAATGAATAATAAAAGAGGTGTAGTAAACAATTCGTCTGGCAGATGGCATGTTAGCCTTTATTATTGGAAAATTTGAGGATAAGAGCAAATGAGTCTTGTTTCAATTGTATAGCCCACTAGTCTTGTACACATCTGGTCCCATTGCCCAAGTAAAGATTACTTGCCACAGAGAGAATGCAACGAAGATTCACCAGTCTGACTCCTGGGATGATGGGACTGTCCTATGAGGAACAATTGATGAGACAGAGCTTGTATGCTGTGGAGTTTAGAAGAATGTGAGGTGATCTCTCAGAAACTTACAACATTTTTAATGGAAGAGAGTATATGCAGAACAGAGGTTTCACCTGGCTGTGGGGTTCAGAGCCAGGGGCACAGTTTCAGATTTGAGACAGAGATAAAGAGGAGCTTCTGCAACCAGAGAGTGAGGAATCTTTGAAATTATAATCTTCAGAGGGCTGTGGAAGTTCAGTCATTAAGTAAATTCAAGATACAGAGTGATAGATTTCTATTTACCAATGACATTGAGGGATATCATTGCATATTGCATCGAGATGGTTGATCAGCTGTGACCTAATATGGTGGAGCAGGCTCAAGATGCCCAATGGCCCATTCCTGCTCCTACATAGTGTTTTCATCCAACTGAGTGGCATACTTGTCCATTTCAAAGGGGAATAGTGAGTCAGTCACATTGTTGGGTATCTAGAGTTAGATTTAGGCCAGACCAGGAAAGGGTGGCAGATTTCATCCCTGGAAATACATTAGCATATCAATTGGGGTTTCTACAATAAACAAGCATTTTCATGCTCAACATTAACGTGACAAGCATTTTATTTCAGATTCACTAGTTAACTTCTTGTGTACAGTTCTGGTCACCCTGCTATAGGAAGGATATTATTAACTTGGAGAAAGTGTAGTAAAGATTTATCAAGATGTTACTGGGGCTGGAGAATTTGAGTTATAAGGAGAGGCTGGAACTTCTTTCACAGGATTGAGAGGTTGAGGGGTGACTTTGTAGAGGTTTATAAAACCATGAGGGGCAAATATAAGGTAGAGAGCAAAAGTCTATTCCCTAGGGTAGAGGAGTTCAAAGCTAGGGGGCATATTTTTAAGGCAAGAAGAGAAAAATTTGAAAGGGACTGAGCCGGAACTTCTTTACACAGAATGCAGTCTGTACGTGGAATGAACTGCCAGAGGAAGTGGTAAAAACAGGTACAGTTATAACATTTAAAAGACATTTGGACATAAACACGGATAGGAAAGGTTTATAAGGATATGGGCCAGACGCAGGTAAATGGGACTAGTTTAGTTTGGGAAACTTGGTTGGCATGGATGAGTTAGACTGAGGGTCTGTTTCTGTGTTGTATGACTATGACATTTTCTCAGTAACTGAGGTGGAATTTGATCTCCTGTCTCTGGAGCATTCATCCAGATTTCTAGATTATCAGTCCAGTATCATTACTGTTGTGTTACTGCCTCTGGATGAGAAGTGGGTCCATCTCTCAGGTGGATATAATGGTCCTTGGGCATTATTTTGAATAAGAGGATGGGAGTAGTTCCTGCATATCATACAAAGATACAAATTAGAAGCAGGAATAGGCCACTTGACCCTTTCAGCCTGTCTTGCCATTCAATAAGCCTTTTGGATTTCTCCACATTCATCATGAGGTGCATGGGTTGGGTAAATAGACAAGGCCTTTTCCTTGGAGTGGGGGAGTACAGAACTAGAGGGCATTGATTTAGGGTAAGAGGGGAAAGATATAAAAGAGACCTAAGGGACAAGTTTTTCACGCAGAGGGTGGTGTATGTGTAGAATGAGCTGTCAGTAGAAGTGGTGGAGGCTAGTACATTTAAAAGGCATCTGGATGGGTACATGGTGTGCAGGGTGTTCTAACTAGGTGGATAAAGAACTGGTTGATCAACAGGTGACAGAGAGTCGTAGTTGAAGGGAGTTTCTTGAAATGGAGAAAGGTGACCAGTAGTGTTCCACAGGGGTCAGTATTGGGGCCACTGATGTTTGTAATATACATAAATGATCTGGAAGAGGGCACTGTTGGTATGATTAGCAAGTTTGCAGATGACACAAAGATTGGTGGAGTAGCAGAAAGCATAAGGGACTGTCAAAGATTACAGAAGGATATATGGAGAGTTGGGTGGAAAAGTGGCAGATGGTTTTCAATCCAGACAAATGTGAGATGATGCATTTAGACAAGACTAATTCTAGAGCGAATTATACAATGAATGGAAGAGCCTTGGGAAAAGTTGATGGGCAGAGAGATCTGGGAGTGCAGGTCCATTGTACCCTGAAGATTGCTGCACAGGTGGATAGAGTGGTCAAGACGACATATAGTATGCTTGCCTTCATTGGCCGGGATATTGAGTATAAGAGCTGGCAAGTCATGTTAACATTGTACAAGACATTGGTTCGGCCGCATTTAGAATATGGTGTACAGTTCTGGTCGATACATTACCAAAAGGATGTGGACGCTTTGGAGAGGGTGCAGAGAAGATTTACGAGGATGTTGCCTGGTATGGAAGGTGCTAGCTATGAAGAAACGTTGAGTAGATTAGGTTTATTTTCACTAGAAAAAATGAGATTGAGAGGAGACCTGACTGAGGTTTACAAAATCATGAAGGTTGGATAGAGACAAGCCTTTTCCCCAGGGTGAAGCATTCAATAACGAGAGATCATGCTTTCAAGATGAGAGGTGAAAAGTTTAAGGGTGATACATGTGGCAAGTACTTCACTCAGAGGGTGGTGGGCGTTTGGAACATGTTGCCAGCAGAGGTGGTAGAGGCAGGCACGGTAGATTCATTTAAGATGCATCTGGACAGATGCATGAGTAGGTGGAGAGCAGAGGGATACAAATGCTTAGGAATTGACTGACAGGTTTAGACAGTACAATTGTATCGGCTCAGGCTTGGAAGGCCGAAGGGCCTGTCCATGGGCTGTAAATTTTCTTTGTTCTTTGAACGGGAAGGGTTTGGAGGATATGGGTCAGGTGCTGGCAGGTGGGACTAGATTGGGTTGGGATACCTGGTAGTCATGGACGAGTTGGACCGAAGAGTCTGTTTCCATGCTGTACATCTCTATGACTCTATGACATGTACCCCTACTGACTTTTCACTCCACAGATAATCAAGAATCTATCTGTCTCAGCCTTGGAAAAATTCAAAGCCTCTACTTCCACACCCTTTTGGAGAACTCCAAAGCCACCTAACCCTCTTGGAGAAATAATTTATCCACATTTTGGTCTTAAAATAGTAAGACCTTATTTTTAAATATTGGCCGTTTAGTTCTATAATCTCCCACAAGACGAAACATCTTTTTCAGATCCACCCTGTTAAGATCCCTCAGGGATCTTACAATGTTTCAATCAAGTTGCCTCTTACTCTTTTAAAATCCAGTGCATATAAACCTAGCCTGTTCAACCTTTCTTCAGAAGGCAACCTACCATTTCAGCAGTTATTCTAATAAACATTAATTGAACTGCATCCAATGTATTATCATCCTTCCTTCAATAAGGAGATCAATACGGCATACAGTTTTTCAAATGTGATCTTAATAATGCCAAGCAGAATCATAACCACTTTACTTTTGTATTCATCGCCCTCTGAATAAACAATAACAATCTCATAGTTTTCCTCATTTCCTGCTGTACCTCCGTACTAACCCTCTGTGACTCATACACTAATCTTCTGCGATTCATCAGAAATGCCTAAATCAGTTTCAGGTGCTTCATAATTTTAAGTTCTTGATTCTTTTTAATGTGTCACTGACCATTCAGCTCTCTCCAGCTTTGAAAACCACATAATGTGTTATGTCGACACGTCTATGACATTCCATCCTTAAATTCCAAAGTCACAAACCAAAAAAGGAGGAATGTGCTTTTGCTATTTACTCTGTTAGAAACAATTTACGCAACATTTTATTTTGTAAGCAACATTACCTTTTTAATATAAGAATGTTCTGTTTCTTGAAACTGGGTACAGCGACTGGTTCTGGTCACTTTGCCATTATCCTGCTTCCTGTTAATTCTGTTCCTCCAGTCTTCTTCTCCACTTCTCTTCAGCAAAGCCATCCTGGGGGAAAAAAGGTCCTGGCGTAAGTCACATGATCAGGTTTAAGCAGCACAATCACCAATAGAGGAGATAGATTACATCGTTGAGAAATTGAAATACTCAATATTATCAATGTAGAAGGTCCAATAGTTCAGAAGATTCATGACTTTTAAGTTACAACATTTCTAGGAGAGAACAGGCTTAGTTCTGCCTATTTGTACATGTGCACTCCATGTGATGTTCTTCACGGTTATCAAGGCCTGCCCAAGTGAACTAATGCAAGTCTATGCTGTGCCATTACACAAATGTATTTCCTGTCTCTAGTCTATGAATTGGAACCTTTATATTTGAATATAACATCTAGAATTTTTGAATAAAATTTTATGAAGCCACATTTATTTATTTCAGTAATTGTACTACCTCAATAAATTTTGTATAGAATTGATAGAAAATCAAAGCAATGGTTTGGATGGTCATTGTTTCTTTATTATACAAACTAAATTTAGGATTTTTGCAGACTCAATAGCTGACATGAGTAACCACTTTCTATGTGCTAATTTTAAAAAAACTATTTTCAGATCTCTTAAAAATAAATATTGTGTTCCAGATACTTGGTCACTAAATATTTTGGTAAGAAACATTCTGAATTTTAAATTGGATCACTGGTCATGCCTTAATTATCAAAGCAACATGAAGGCCCCACAAAAGAAAATAACAAGACTGCAAGGCCAATTCTTTTTGGGGGACAAGAGAGAAAGAACTTGATCTATTAAATATTCACAGCTGCAAAAACAGCAAAGGTTCTATTTACTTGAAATATGAGGCCTGTCAAACTTATACAATTGTATTTTTCCAACAAACAGAAGCCAAGTTTTCTTAAGCTTGCATCATGACACGGGCAAACAGAAAAAAAATGAGATTATTTAGATAATAATGGGTGAAATATTGTTGGAGTGCACATCTTACTGCACATCCAATTCTTGACACCACACTTTGAGAGTAGATGACAGCTTCAGAGAGGTTGCACAAAAAGTTCTTCAGAGTAGTTTCAGGGATTAAATACTTTTGCCACATGGATAGATGAAGCAATTTCTATAAAGGAAAGAGGTTGAGACAAGATTTAATAAAAGGTGTTCAAAGTAATGAGAGAGTCCAGCAGAATAGATAAGAGACAAGTTATTCCTGTTGGCTTAAGGGTTGGAATCTGGAGGACGTATGTTTTGCACAGTTGCCAAGAATCAATATGACACAGTAATATGACCTATGTAGCGAATCATTAGGCTATGAGATGCATACTCTGGAAGTACAAGATAGATGGACACAATTGTGAGCTTTTGAAGGGGAATTGGTAACCATCTGAAGAACAAATAATTGCAGGATTGCAAGGGAAACGGTGTGGTAATGGGAACAGCTGAATTGCACTTGCGAAGAATATCTATAGACATGATGGACTGAATGGCCTCCTTCTGTGAGCTAATCATAAGAATTCTATGAACTATTAGACTTTTTCTGACAGTGTTCCAATCACACGATTTCTGCCTCAACTTCCAGGACATGTGATTAAAGAAAGGGATGGCAAAGGTCTTCTGAGAATAACAGAACCCACAGCCTGCATCCTAGTGGAATTGAACTATTGTGGATGTATTAGAGCGTGGGGAAAAAAAAAGACAAAATAAAGAGACAGAAAGGAAGAGTAAGAAAAATAGTTAAAAATTTAGTGTTTTAGACATCTCCCAGAACAATTGACTACCTGCAGGAATGAATCTCAACAATATTCCTTCTCAGGGCATGTTGGACTGATTAGCATGGTATACCAACATCTTGCTAAAAGGGTAATTATACTGTTAATTATAATGCTCTGGACCCACTGGCTCAGTTCCTCAATGAATAAATTAACATAGTCACTAAGGGAGTCAAAGTTAAGTGTAATTATTCAACCTATTTTTTAAAAAAAACTGCTTTGCCTCGAATGTACATCCCAAATTGACAATTCAGTTAGGAGGAAGATTTTTTTCCAAACCTGTAATTTTGATACTTAAGTCTTCCAAATTGCTCAATATCCAAACCTTAATAATCTGTTAAGATTGACTCATTGCTCAAGAGAAAAAAAACTGTACCTTAAATACAATTCAACATTGGCAGAGTTATTTCTTTTTTAAAGCCACAAAATTAAGTGAAGTTTTTTCAATCATCCTACATGTTTCTAAGGTGAGTTAAATGAATGGTCAGTAACTACTACACTCAGCATATAAATATTACAGTTTGATTCAATGGAACTAAATGCTTAAATATTAATGCTTTACAATGATACATATTATCATTTTAAAATAAGTCAATATACGTTCCTGATCAAAATGAAGTAAAGAATCTGAGAAGTGTAGAAACTATTTGTGAAGTATCAGAGTGTTGAACAATGCTTGTGGACAGAGAAATTTAAGACCTTGTTATGGACACGAGAAATCAATTACCAAATATAGTGAACAGAATCTGCAAGCAATCATTTATGCTGTACTACTGGAAGATTGCCAAGATTTCGCAAATGACTTGCATCAGAAATTGGTGCTTGCTTGCATTAACTCAAAAGTAATCCCTGGAAGGTCACTCTAAAATAAACATTTACAAAAATAATTCAAGCTTTTAAAGTATTGTACCTTTTGCAGCTTTCAAAACAAAACATCAGCATCTACATCTGCAAAACAGCTGTACGCCAAATTGCTAACCTGGATATTAACCACACTGAAAGTAAAAATAATCTTAAAAAATGCTGGAAATCTGAGATGAAAATAGTGGAAGTACATAGTGGGTCAGTCAGTATCCATAAGGATTTCAAATATATACTCTTCATCAAAACATAAAGCTGAAAGATAAACTAATCTTCAAAAGCTGAAAGAAAATGAGAGGGATGAAAACAAACAGATATGGCACTCACCAGAAGGAACCTGTTGGCTTAATGACTGACTCTTACCTATTTGTGCATGCAAAACATCAGTGATATAGAAGCATACATAACATAGGGAAAAAGAATCAGATAGAGGCACACAAAAACAAAGTGAGAAAATGGAGGAAGATGAAGACGAACTAAAATTTAAATAGTAAATGTCAGCAAAATACAGTGGGTTTGCCAGCACTAAGAAAATACAGACTTACATCAGTGGCTCAAAGTCTATGTCAGCAATATGTTCTGACAAAGGGTCTTCACCTCTAAAGTAAAGAACATGTTCAGTGGTTGAAAACTTAAAACCAATGATCTGGCTGTATTATATGCAGCACACAGATGCCTGTAACACTCCTATTGTCAAAACTGTTGCAATGATTTTTAATTACAAAATACTTTCTAATATTTTAATCTCTAAGCATTTCTATTACAGAGAGCATTTGAGTATAGATGCTGAATTTTGCAAAACATTTAGTAGTCTGATAAAGCAAAAGGCATTCTTGTTAGTACCACCTAGTGAAAAATAGTTTGCTACAATTCTTCAGTGTTAAAATTTCAGTAGATGGTCACAAGTGAAACTGAACTATACATTTGATTTGTCCACTAAACTAAGATACATCAAGTTAACGCATAATTTGTCTCCTGCAAAATATTTGAACATGATTACTTTATAAAACCGCAAAGCAATGTATACATTACCTCACAGGTAGCAATGCCATCAAGAAACTAGAACAAAGGACAAGAATAAGTCTGCATGCATTAAGGTACTACATCTAAACCATTTATCAGTATATATAAATATTTCACATTTATATTTCCATTTGGAGATCAGCAGCATTTTAAAACTCAGCATGCGGCTGGATAACAAATCTAGACTATTATAAAATATTGCACAATTAGTTCATCATTACCTTTCTTTAATAGACATTGCTTTTCCAGTAGAGTACTCTGGGATCCCGTCACTTATTTCAGTTCTGCCAGTTTTGGTACTTAGTTCCAACTGATGATCATAAGGCACCTTGCTTTCTATTTGTGTGGCTGGCTGCTGATGTGCAAGTCTGGAGGATGTTACAGCAGAAACCTGTGATGCAATGAACGTTGCTGCCGATTCTGCTTTCATTTCAGGAGCATGCTCCACATACTCTATTCAACAAGAACAATGTCACATTAGCATGAACATAAATAATATACAAACATCTTTCATACATTTGCCAGATTAAGAGATTTACAGATTTTCAATTTGCTTTTAAACTTCATCTGTTTTTAGAGTATGTCCATCAGACACGCAATCACAAACAAATATTCTGACATATTTATAGAAAACAGTAAAAAGAGACTTCATTTTTATTAAGTTTCTCATTGCGTCTCACTTCAAGCGCAATACTTCAATAGTCACTACAAAATATTGTGTGAAGCATAAATTTTTATGGTGTTGGTTTTACAGAAAATATATTTTCTATCAATTTCAACACAACCAAGTTTTGTGTAAACAATATTTGTGTTAAGAGTGTGCTTGTAGAGTTTGTCTGTTTAATAGGAGCAATAATGTATTTTGGCCGCAGCCTCTGTACAACCATCAGCTCAGTCGTAACCATGTGATTCATTGAGCTAACATTTGCGCATGGGTTTAATTGTCTGTTTGTAGTAAATTCACTGCTCACAGCACATTGACAGCTTTTATGCTAATACTGTATATGAATACCACAAGCAGCAAAGACATACATAAAGAATTTTTTGAGAATCCTTTGTTTTGGCAGCAAGTTTTGTGTGTTTGAGAGGAGGGAATGGAACATCAGCACCCAGTGATCATTTCAAGCACTTATACATAAGCAAAATGGAGTCAACTGCAGAGTAAACCACCTTTTGCATTTGCATCAGCAAATAAAAATTAGGCGCAGGATTAAGTCTTTTGGTACATTATACTCACTAGTCATTCAAGAAGATCATCTCTGATCTTCTACTCTAATATCCACTCAATCCCCAGATCTCTTGATGCCAAGGATCTACCAAGCTTAATTTGAATATATTGAATGATGAACATTTACAGCCTTGTATGAAAGAAGATTCAAAAGATTGACAACTCTGCTGAGAGGAACATCCATCTCGTCTTGATCCGAAATGGCTGACTTCAACTCTCTCAGTTCTAGACTCTCAGCCAGAAGACAAGCACCTCAGCATCTACTTTCCAAACTACTCTTAGAATCTTAAAGGATTCTCCTTCTAAACTCCTGGGCCTATAGGTCCATTCTACTCAATCTCTCAAATCTACAAGATATCTTAGCCACTCTCAACATAGCATCACTCATGCATCAATGCAATTCTTTTTCCCAGTTTCCGCACAAACCATTTCATGTACATGTTTACAATTCCATTCATATGCATTTTGTATGAACTTGCAGTTGACACTATGACTGTAAAATGTTGGTGAGAAGACAGCTGTAGTCATATTGGGTTTACGTTTTCCTACAACTACCTGAAGGAACAACACTCCGAAAGCTCGTCCTCCCAAATAAACCTGTTGGATTACAACCTGGAGTTGCGTGATTTTAAAACTTTGTCCACCCCAGTCCAACAGCAGCTCCTCCACATCATTTTCCCATGATGGCAGGAATCCTGCTACCAAGGTCAAAAGTGGGAGATGACCCCAATTCAGTTGCCTACTGGTTGCTATTACTGAGACTGCAGACATGAGGGAGGGGGCAGTGGGCTCCTCAACCTTTGGGCAGGCGTGGAGTGTGTCGAAAGAGTTTGGGGAGATGCTGGGGTTAGGCAGCAACCCAGGGAGAGTGTTTGTGGTTTGTGTTACCCAAGCAGTTCTACTGTGCAGCAGCCACTGATGCCATTAACTGCAGAGCACCCACAAAAGGAGAACCCCTACACAGCTCGAGGTTTCAGTTAGTTGTCTTGTTCATCCCAGGTAAAAGGCAGGCAGAGGCTACAAGTGGCCCAGAAGTAAGCACTCAAGTAGGTTTATTGGGATCCTGTGTGGATAGTCAATCTGACAGCTATCCTACTGCTGACAAAATGACATGGTCCTGATGCTTTCCCACATCTCAGCCAATTGCCTAAGGACTGGTAAAATACTGGTCATTGAGTCAGCACTGATAGAAATGCAGGTCAGTGGGTTCAGAAAACCTGCTGAGGCTTCTCGATTTGTCTGGTTTGAGAATCACTGTGACCTCTTCTAATGCCTGTCCACTGCTGTCCAACTGGATGCGATTGCTGTTGCTTTGTTCAATTCTTACCTATCTAACTCTAGCCAGATAATCACCAATAATAACTCCTGTCCCCATTCCATCTGCTTTAGTATCTCTCAAAGATGTTCCCTTCTATTTCTCATCTAAATTCCATCCTTCAACGACATCACTGTAAACTGTTGCCTTCATTTTCATATACAAGTTAATGTCAGCCAGTTCTATCTTCCCACCATGTCTCACGGCATCTTCTTGTCTTGGAACTGCTAAGCAGCTGTTCGACATTCAGTTTTGAGTGAGCAGAAATTTTTGTCTACCGAATACAGGAAGATAAAAGGCTTTTTTTTTGGGGGGGGTCTTTACCACAAACTATTCCCTTATTGAGGAGTCCATCCCTCTTTCAGACAACTCTTCGAGAGGGAACCAGAGTATCTGGTATCATAATGATAAGCTTTCAAACGCATATCTGCAACATCACCATAACTTCCTATTGCCCTCTTGTAACATCATATGACACTTCTCTGCTTCAGTTCATCTGTTGATGAAATCCTTATCTACAGATTTGTTATCTTGATGTTGAACTATCCCAGTGCACTCTATGCCCACCTCCCACATTCCATGCTCTAGAAATTTGAGGCCAGCCAAAATTCTGTTACCAGTGTCCTAACGTGCAGCAAGTCCTGTTCACCCATCACCTCTCACTTTGCTGAACTACCTTTAGGTTACCTTTAGGTCTTAAAATCTTACGTGGCGCAATATTGAATCAAGTTTGCTAACATTCCAGTGACCTTTGACAATGTTAAAAATGCTATATAAGTGTACTGTAATGCTTGTTGTTGTTGAAGAAGGTGGTGGTCTAGGAACTTGCCCTATTTTGTGGTTATGCCAATCATGGCAATTGGCAATGAATGTTTTTTAATGTATTCATAGGATATGGACATCACAGGCATTTACTGCTTATCACTAATTGTCCTTGAGAAGGCGGTGGTGAGCTATTTGGTTCAAAAGAACTGAATGACTTACTGGGCTATTTGAGGGGGAAGTTAAGGGTCAATTGCATTGTTGTGGATCGGGGGTCACATTTGGCCAGAGGGCATAGGGATGATAGATTTCTCTCCGTGATCATTTATTGAGGTTTCTGGATGACTAGTCCAGATACAAAACTGCTATGATACCATACTCAAACTGGTCAGTAAGTAGCTGGAAGTGGTATTTGCTGCTCAGGGAACCTCCAAGAATGGATGTCAAGTAACTATGTGTTCAAGAATGCCATGCATCATGTGCTGATTATAACACTTTCAAATGCATTCGTTTCTTGTAAGTTGTGATGATCACATTTTTAGTAAGATGCAGACCATCCTCTAAGGCTAAAGCCTATATCCAACACTGTAAGCTTCCAATAATCTCACTTTCTTGTAAGGATGAATGAATAGCAAACTGCAAAGGTGGCAATAAGGGCTCATCAGGTTGTTAGTCAAATATGAAGTTTGCTGGGATAATCACGACAGAGTTGTTCAATAACTGCATCCGAAGTTCAGGAGTCGTAGAATCCTACTGTAACCCTTTCACCCATTGAGTCTGCACCGATTAAAAAAAAAACACACCTAATCTACCCTATAGCCTTGTATATTATGACACTTCAAATGTTATGAGGTTCCCTCCCCCAACTCCCAGGCAGTGCGCATTTCAGATTCCCATCACCCTCAGGTTTTGCTCAAATCCCCTCTCAACCTCCTGCATTTCACCTTTGCCATTGACCCTTCAAAAGAGGGAACAGCTGATTTCTATCCACTCTAGCCCAGTCCTTCATACACCTGAGTTAGGAGGCCCCTCAGCCTTCTCTGCTTAAAGAAATCAATCTGAGCTTATCCAGCCTCTCTTAATAGCTAAACTATTCCACTCTAGAAAATCTCCTATGCACCCTCTCCAGTGCATCCTTCCTAGACCTGCACACTGTACTCCAACTGTGGTTTAACCAAGTCATCTACAGCACCAACATAACCTCTCGTTTCCAAATAATTAATTAGGAGAAACTGAAGACTGCAGATGCTGGAGATCAGAGTTGAGAGTGGGGTGCTGGAAAAGCACAGCAGGCCAGGCAGCATCTGAGGAGCAGGAGAATCGATGTTTCGGGCAATTGCCTTTCATCAGGGATGAGGCTGTGAGCCGAGGGGCGAGAAAGATAAATGAGTGGGGGGTGGGGCTGGGGGAAGGGAGCTGAGAGCGCAGTAGGTAAATGGAGGTGGGGATAATGGTGCTAGGTCAAAGAGGAGGCTGGGGTGGATAGGTGGGGAGGAAGATGGACAGGTAGGACGGATCATGAGGGCGATGTTGAGTTGGAAGGTTGGAACTGGGATAAGCGGAGGTGGGTGGGGGGGGAAAATGAGGAAACTGGTGAAATCCACATTGATGCTGTATGGTTGGAGGACCCCAAAGTGGAAGGTGAGGCGCTCCTCCTCCAGGTGTCGGATGGTTAGGGTATGGCAATAGAGGCGGCTCAACACCTGCATGTCCTTGGCCGAGTGGGAAGGGGAGTGTGGACCTGACAAGAGAGTGGTAAAGGGAATGGTTCTTTATGGAAAGTGAATAGGGGAGGGGAGGGAAATAAATCTCTGGCGGTAGGGTCCATTTGTAGGTGGCAGAAATGGTGGAGGATGATGCGACGTGTGCGGAGTATGGTGGGATGGAAGGTGAGGACTGGGGGGGGTTGGGGTGGGTGGGTTCTGTCCTTGTTGGAGTGGGGTTCGAGAATGGAGGTGTGGGAAGTGGATGAGATGGGCTAAAGGGCAACAGAGGGGCATCAGTTTCCTCATTTATCCCCTCCCCCCACCTTATCCAGTTCCAACCTTCCAACTCGGCATCGCCCTAGTGACCGGTCCTATCTGTCCATCTTTCTCCCCACCTATCTGCCCCACCCTCCTCTCCGACCTATCACCATTACTCCCTACCTCCATCTACCTATTGCACTCTCAGCTCCCTTCCCCTCAGCCCCACACCCCCTCTCATTTATCTCTCCATGCCCTCGGCTCACAAGCCTCATTCCTGATGAAAGGCTATTGCCCAAAACATCGATTATCCTGCTCCTCGGATGCTGCCTGACCTGCTGAGCTTTTTCAGCACCCCACTCTCGACTCCTAATAATTTATACCATGACTGACAAAGTCAATGTCCCTTATGCTGCCTTAACTCCCATCTTAATCTATCCTGAGCTGTCAGGGATCTGTTGCCAAGTACCCAAGATCTTTCTATTGCTCTGAATTTCCCAGTGTCCTGCCATTTATTGAGTACTCCCTTGTTTTGTTACTTCTTCCAAAGTGCTTCCACATTTATCAGGGTTAATTCCATCTGTCGGTGATCTACCATCTGACCAATCCATCTCTATCTTCTGTAATTTAACACCTTCTTCCTCACTGTCAATCATTAAGCCAATCTTTATTACATCCGTAAACTTACTTACCAACCGCAAACCTTACACATTTTCTTATCTACTGTTTATATACATCACAAACAATAAAGGACCTACCACTGGACACTGGCCTCCTCTCAAACAAACATGCAGTTTTCTACCACCATCTTCTGTCTCACACTACTAAGTCCATTTTGGTTCCAACTTGTTGAGTTACCCTGGAATCCACGTGCTTTTACCTTATCAGTCTCTCATATAGAGTAAGTAAATCCCCACAACAAAGAAGCAGGCCATCTGACCCATTGAGTCCACAGTGGCCCTCTGAAGAGCATCCCACCCAATCCAACCCCATCTACCCTATTCCTGTAACCCTGCATTTCCCACGGCTAATCCACCTAACCTGCACAATCCAGGACACTATAAGCAATTTAGTATGGCCAATCATCATATGTGGTATGCACATCATATGGTACCTTGTCAGAGGCGTTGATGAAATCCATATAAACGACATCAATTGCACCACCCTTATCTGCACACCTAATCACTTTCTTGAAAAATTCAATTGGATTTGTTAGGAACAACCTCTCTCTGACAAAGCCATGTTGACTATTCCTGATAGAACATAGAAGAATACAGCGCAGTACAGGCCCTTTGGCCCTCGATGTTGCGTCGATCCAAGCCCACCTAACCTACACTAGCCCACTATCCTCTATATGCCTATCCAATGCCCGCTTAAATGCCCATAAAGAGGGAGAGTCCACCACTGCTACTGGCAGGGCATTCCATGAACTCACGACTCGCTGAGTAAAGATCTTTACTTTCTTAGGTTCACCCACTGATTTGCTCCCAACAATAATTGTTTCCAGACTACTTTGGCCAGTTCCTGCCTTATTTCAACAAAATCTGCTTTCCCCTAATCCAAAACAGTTTCACTGTCAGCTGGACCAGCTTTGTTTCCCCAGAATCAAGTGCAGCACTGCACCATCCCTTATTCATCTCTGTGAGTTGATATAAAGGGCTCACCTCAATAACTTTTAACTCTGTCCCCTCTAAACCAGTTACACTATGATTATCCCAATTAATGTTAGAGAATTTGGCTCCCTAATGTAGTTAGGGGAGAAAGTGAGGACTGCAGATGCTGGAGATCAGAGCTGAAAATGTGTTGCTGGAAAAACGCAGCAGGTCAGGCAGCATCCAAGGAACAGGAGAATTGACGTTTCGGGCATAAGCCCTTTCCTGAAGAAGGGCTTATGCCTGAAACGTCGATTCTCCTGTTCCTTCGATGCTGCCTGACCTGCTGCGCTTTTCCAGCAACACATTTTCATCCCTAATGTAGTTACCCTATTATTGATTTTGCACATCTCAGTGAATTGTCTATGCATCTGCTCCTCTATTGCATGCTGTTTGGGTGGTGTGTCTGTCTCTGTTTATTTCTAAGCTCTATCCACAAAGCCTCATTTGAAAACTCTTCCAGAATATCCTCCTTCCTACTGCAGTAACAGGCTCTTTAACTAATAACAGAGTCACAGAGATGTACAGCATGGAAACAGACCCTTCGGTCCTACCTGTCCTTGCTGACCAGACATCCCAACCCAATCTAGTCCCACCTGCCAGCACCCGGCACATATCCCTCCAAACCCTTCCTATTCATATACCCATCCAAATGCCTCTTAAATGTTGCAATTGTACCAGCCTCCACCACTTCTTTTGGTAGTTCATTCCATACACATACCACCCTCTGCGTGAAAAACTTGCCCCTTAGGTCTCTTTTATATCTTTTCCCTCTCACCCTAAACCTATGCCCTCTAGTTCTGGACTCCCCAATCCCAGGGAAAAGACTTTGTCTATTTACCCTATCCATGCCCCTCATAATTTTGTAAACCTCTATAAGGTCACCCCTCAGCTTCCGGCGCTCGAGGGAAAACAGCCCCAGCCTGTTCAGCCTCTCTCTTTAGCTCAAATCGTTCAACCCTGGCAACATCCTTGTAAATCTTTTCTGAACCCTTTCAAGTTTCACAACATCTTTCTGATACGAAGGAGACCAGAATTGCACGCAATATTCCAACACTGGCCCAACCAATGTCCTGTACGGTGGCAACATGACCTCCCAGCTCCTGTACTCAATACTCTGACCAGGAAAAGAAAGCATACCAAACACCTTCTTCACTATTCTATCTACCTGCGACTCCACTTTCAAGGAGCTATGAACCTGCCCTCCAGGGTCTCTTTGTTCAACAAAACTCCTGAGGACCTTAGCATTAAGCATATTAAGTCCTGCTAAGATTTGCTTTCCCAAAATGCAGCACCTCGCATTTATCTGAATTAAACTCCATCTGCTACTTCTCAGCTCATTGGCCCATCTGGTCAAGATCCTGTTGTAATCTGAGGTAACCCTCTTTGCTGTCCACTACACCTCCAATTTTGGTGTCATCAGCAAACTTACTAACTGTACCTCTTATGCTCATATCCAAATCATGTAAATGACAAAAGTAGAGGACCCTCTTTTACAGCCTTCTCTCTCCTGCCTGATGATCCTGTACCCTGGAATGTTGGATTGCTAGTCCTGCCACTTACTCATCCACATGTGTGATGGCAACAACATCTCAATTCTATATGTTGATCCACATCATTAACTCATGTCTTACCAAACATACTCCTAGATTCAAAGTAGGGGCCATCCAGCCTGCCTTACTCCCTTTACAATCAACATGGCTGAAATCCCTCTGCGCTTGTTCCTTCAATAAAGTATGCTGGGTCCTTACTGAATGAACACTGTGTGCCCCTCTCCCAACTAAATTAGTTTACACTTCTCCCTTCAGCACTAGCTGACCCACCTGCAAAGGATGCTGGTCCAAGTCTGGTTCAGGTGCAGACTGTCCCACTTATGTAGGTGCCACCTCCCCAGAAAATGGTCCCAGTGACCCAGGAATCATGGTTGGCACATGCACAGTAGATAGAGGAAGAAATGACTATCCAAATCACAAATTAATAAACTGTTACGAGGATATACCATGTCTGGAATTGCTAGAGCAAACAAATTTACAGAATCTACTCTGTCCAGGAGTGCTATGACAGGTTCTGACAGGTGGGTGGTTAGGCTGGCATGCATACTGGATAAGGTCCTGATGGTGACATGAAGAATTTCCTTTTGTACGAGATGGCAAGTCTCAGGGTGCCCCACACATCGAGGTATCCAAGACTGGACCTTAACTAAACAAAACAAAAAGATTATGTGGATATATCCTATGTGAAGAATACGTCTTTAGTTTAGACTTAGTTTAATTGTACCTGGAGAACTGCTGATATTTTGTTTTTTGAATAATACTAAAGGTAGTGGAGTGATTGAGTTGTTACATTTAACATCAGTATGCAAGAATATTGATTAAACTCTTTATCAAGAGAGTATTAAAACATGAAATTTCCTAACAAGTAGTTGAAGTGAATAAGTAGCTGTGTTTAAGGGAAAGCAAGAGCAATATATGGTGGAGAACAGAATGGAAAGACATTCGGGAATAAAAACCAGGTAGGAGAAGGCTCATGGAGCAATAGCACTGCCAAAGACTAGCAGCACAGATTTAAATTTTTCTGTGATGTAAATTGTATTTTATGGCAAAGCCTTCCTAACCATTCTCAGTACACACATGAATTCTTAGTGACATGTGCCTGGCATTTTTTAGTCTGTTTTCTAACGGAGTTGGTTTAAGATAATCCAAGTTAAAAATCACACAACACCAGGTTATAGTCCAACAGGTTTATTTGGAAGCACTAGCTTTCGGAGCACTGCTCCTTCATCAGGTGATAATTAAGCCCTCCTAGAATAACTTATACATTTTCTCCCTACTCCATGTGCTTCTGATGGTGCATATCCTTGGGTCTTAAAAAAGCACTCATGCGAAATGAGACATTCTTAGAATATATGTTCATTTCTTAGGCCAGCAATTATGCACTCAGTCAAAAGTCTCAGGCACCAACCTTAACAGCAAACATTGATTTAAAGAAAGAACTGAGAACCGTTTACCTGAAATAGCTTGCTTGTTCTTCATATCATGTTCCACTTTCACAATTTCATCAAAGCTTTTCTCTTCACTTTCCCAACTCTCATGCATGTTTTCGGATTTCATAACCATTTTCCTTTCAGCTGTCTGTGGCAAGATTTCTGGGTCGAGCTGCT
The DNA here is from genome assembly GCF_037043375.1 of Chiloscyllium plagiosum. Classification (NCBI taxonomy): domain Eukaryota; kingdom Metazoa; phylum Chordata; class Chondrichthyes; order Orectolobiformes; family Hemiscylliidae; genus Chiloscyllium; species Chiloscyllium plagiosum. The sequence goes on along the minus strand of NW_028270143.1, from coordinate 94,616,583 downwards.
CCCCACGGTCCCTTTCTGGAGTTTCATGCTTACTATCCATATTCCTCCCAGTTGCTACATGGGGATCGGTTTCTGCAAGCCTACAACTATACATGCTGCTTTTTTGCAGCATCTCTTTTGTCTCATCATTTCTGTCATCATCGGCCTCTTTGAATATGCCACTGAATCCATAGGATCTCTCCTGTGATGGGAGCATGCATTCTGAGGGAAGCACACTCGTACTTGATATATCAGCATTGACAAGTGAGCTGTGGGAGGGAACAAAAGAGGTTGCTGCTGACTTGTGGGCAGCATGTAAACTATTCTCAGCAATGGAAGACTTTCCAAGATGTAGGTCACCAGCACAAGCTGTGGAGACTATAGCTGCCTGACTGACCCGAGACTGTGAGAAAGGCCTTATCATTTCATTGCCATTTTGCACCTGCAATAAAAAGACAGATAAAAGTTTATACACACTAAAATGTGAAATTAAACATATTGTTGTATAAATCATTGATAAGGATTCAAATCCCTTCACAGCGGGTAATGAAGTGAGAATTCAATAGAATTCTGGAATAAAATACTGGCCTAAAGTTGCAACAGTTGTTGTAAAAATCTGACTGGTGCACTGGTCCTTTCGGGCAGGAAATCTACTATAGTTATCAGGCCTGGTTTGTGTGACTTCAGACCCACTGTGATGTGGCTGAATTTTAACTGCTCTCTGGGCAATTAGGGATGGACAATAAATGGTTATCTAGCCAGAAATGTCTACATCACGAGTGAATTAAACAAAATGTACAATTACCTTCCTAATCTTTCTAAGATTAAAATCACAAAACAAATAAATATTGGCACAACATCCTAAGTACTTTATTGTTGAATTTGGATTCCTATAACTGTTATAGAATGGAAGGAGACCATACACCTAGTGGTAATTTTTTAAAATTCACTTGGATACCACTGACTGACCAACATTCATTAACTCTCCCTTGGTGCTCTCGAGAACATGATAGCGAGCTGCATTCTTGAACCACTGTAATCCATCTGTTGTAGTTAGACACACAAATGCTATTGAGGAGGGAATTCCAGGATTTTAACCCGGACACAGTGAAGGAACGGAGAGATATTTACAAATCACCATGGTAAGTTATTGACAGGAGAACTTGTAGTTGGTGGTGTTCCCACATATTTCCTCCCCTTGTCCTTCTAAATCAAAGTGGTTGTGGGTTTGGAAGGCGCTGCCTAAGGATCTTTGGGGTGAAGTTTCTGCAATGCGCCGTGTAGATTATACACACTGCTGCTATTAAGAGTTGGTGGTGAGGGAGTGGATGCTTCTGGAAGTGCTGTCAATCAAGCGGGCTGCTTTGCCCTGGATGGTGCCAAGTTTCTCCAAGATGTTGGAATTGCACCCATCCTGACAAGCGGGGAGTATTCAATCACACTTCTGATTTCTGGCTTGTAGGTGGTGGACAGGCTTTGGGGAGTCAGGACACGAGTTAGCTGCTGCAGTATTCCAAGTTATTGAATGTCAAGGGCTGTGGTTAGATTGTCTCTTATTTCAGATTTCATTGCCTGGAATTTACGCTACACAAGTGTTGCCACTTGTCAGACCTAGCCTTGATCTTGTCCAGATCTTCTTGCATTTGAACATGGACCGCTTCAGTTTCTGAGCAGTCATGAATGGTGTTGAACAATGTGAAATCATTTGAAAATATCACTACTTCTGACCTTTTGTTGGAGGGAAGGTCATTGATGAAGCAGCTGAAGATGATTGGGCCAAGGATACCATCCTGAAGAATTCCTGCAGAGATATCCCTCAGCTGAGATGATGGATCTCCAACTTACTCTGTGCCAGATATGACTCAATCTGCAGAGAGCTGCCCCCGATCTTCACGGTTTTAGCTTTGCTAAGGATTCCTGTCTTTTCACTGCAGGTCTGCAAATCTTTCCTTTTCAGATAATGATTTAACTCCTTTTGAAAGCTTCAGTTGACTCTGCCTCCATCATACTCTCTGGTAATGCATTTCAGATTCCTACCACTTACTGAGTGAGAAAAAAAATCCTCACTGTGACATTCCTCTTTTTGCCACTTATTTTAAGTCTGTATCTATAGTTCCTGATTCTTCCTCCAATGGGTACATTTCTACTCTGATCATATCCATGATTGAATACTTCTATCAAATCTTCTAACCTTCTTTTCTCTAAGCCGAAGAGTCCAATTTTTCAATGCAAGGAGAAACCTTCATCCGTGACACCACTCTCATGGATCTTTTCTGCATCCATTCTAATGCCTTCACTTTTTCCCTGAAGCATGGTATCCTGAACAACCTGCAATACTCCAGTTGAGGCCAAACTGGTGTTTTATACTTATATACATGTAACACTGTACTGAAATTAAATTAGCTTTGAATGCCATTTTACTCAGACAATACATAATGAATCAACTTCTCACCATCCACATTTATCAAAAGAGGGGGGAGGAAATGAACAGGAAAAAATTTGGAGAAGGAGAAGGAGATCAGCAATGAGTTTTTTTATAGCACCTAGGACACCCAAGATCTCCACAGTCAATGACACACTTTGTCCTCTTGCAAATTAGGGAAATATGATAGTCAATTTGTACAAATGGAGGTACTACAACAGCATCGAGTTAACAGAGCTGTATTAGTGTTGCAGTTCAAAAGGCTAAGTACAGGATGACACCTGTATCTGCAGAATTATTTTCCGCGGTTTATCATGGCCCGAGCATATTATAGGGAACGTTCCAGCACCAGGCACCAGGGAGCTGCCGGGAAGGCACATTTCCCATTTAAATAAATGGGTTTGCACCTATCCACGGTTTCTGGCTTCCGTGGTAGGTCTTGGAACGTAACCACCGCGGGTATGGGGGACTACGGTATTGCCCAGAACACCACAATGCTCCTCTGCTCTTCTTTCTAGTGCAATGGGAGCTTTAATGTGTACCAGAGAGGATTACTGCAGTCTCAGCTTAATATCCCATCAGAAAGATGATGTCTCTGACATTGAACCACTCAGTACCACACTGGTATGTCAACCAAAGATCACTCAGAATATATCCAACTTAATTTACTTGATGAAGCTTTGAAAAATATGAAACCAAAGCAGGAATTGCTGACACATCTCAACAGATATGGCAGCAGCTATACAGAGAAATCAGAGTTAATGTTTTGGGTCTAGTGACCTTTCTTCAGAACCCTGGGTTAACTCTGATTTCTCTCCACAGATGCTATCAAACATGCTAAAATTTTCTAACAATTCCTGTTTCTGATTTCCAGCACCTGCAGTTCTTTGAAAAATGTGATAATTCCGAATTTTGTGTGACCTTTAGGAGTATTCCAACTAAGCTCTGGGACACTAATTCAATTTTTCAATGTAACAATATACAACTCTCACTATTTCAATCAGGATGTCTACAATTACTCAGACGTAGCAGCAAAGTTTGTACATGAACAGTATTTTACTGTCCAACCAGCTTCAGATTTCGCTGCATTGTAATAAAATTCTTATCCTCGGGATTAAAAAAGAGCAAAGCAGCACCTTTTACTTTCTTATAAAGTTTCAGTTTCTTTTAAAAATGAAACCAAGTGTGCAGATATAGTTTAAGATTTTAAAATCCACACATTTATTAAAATATACACAGAATAGCAATATATTATACCAAATGTGAATTTGTAACTGATTATCTAACGATCCAGAGGAATAACCTGGTGATGTTCCACTGTTTCTCATGAAATTCTATGTATAGATGAAGAGATTTATTGTAATTACAAAAACACCAGCATCTTATCAAAACAGCAATGCTTGGAACTGTTTAAATACTCCGTCACTCAGGTTTCTCTTCCTTCACTCTGTCCCATGACATTAAAGAGACATTTCGTTTATGTTTGATTGTAGTACAGTATCTAGCATTTATATTTCGCTGCCAGACAGCAGGGCTCCAATTTGCAAGTTAAAAAATATTCATTCAAGCAACATTTATTTTCCTCATTTCTATTGCTAATCACTGGGTTCAAGGAACATTTGATCCAAATCAAGGTGTAGCAGCTATTTCTACACATTCTTGGCACCTTTCAAAGACATCATTGCCACATGAAATGAGCGCTTGCTTCCGAAACTATTATCATTTAGTTATCTTTTTCAATGAATTCCTTCCCTTCCTCAATAATAATATTCAAGTTCTGACCCTCTGCAGGGAAGGTGGTCTATAAGCATAAGAACACTAGATGTCACTATAATTTGGAAACACATACCTCTTCAACTTCACCCAGCGTAATTGGTTGAGTCTGATATCGAGAATTTGATCGTCTTTGCTTAGTATCACTTCTACTCCTTGCTGCTTTTATTTTAGTCACAGGTTGTGAAAGACGATTGAACAGAGCCATCTTTTCTGCAAGGCTGAGTGTGGACATGTCTGGCTCTTCAGGCTGGGCTTGTTCTGCTAATTCTTTGGCTTCACTTGCCTTCTGTTCCCCTGCAGCAGACTGTGCAGATGCTTGTAGTCTAGGAAGTGCATTGGTTTAATATTTAGGTCATCATTTTGCAGTACACTTACATAGTCCCTGTCCCAAAAATGTCTCTCTAAAATTAGAACTTCACATTCATCACTTAAAATGCATGCAGCTTCCTGGTAGTTCAAAATCATTTTTTAGAACCATATCATTTTGGGAAAAGGTAAACATTTTATTTTGTTACAGGTTTTCAAAAAGAAATACATCTATGTACGTACGAAAATATAGCTTGAACAATAACAATCTAAATCATTAGGATGTCCCAGACAAAAACAAACAAATTCCTGAAAGCTATACAAATAACCATAAGACCATAAGGTATAGGAGCAGAATTAGACCATTTGGCACATTGAGTTTGATCTGTCATTCGATTGTGGTTGATCTGTTTCTCAAACTCATGCTCCTGCCTCCTACACCTAAAGCTTGATTTTCTCATCAATCAAGAATACATACACTCAATGACTTACCTCCACAGCTTTATGTGGAAATGGCATTCACAGTTTCACCACACTCTGGCTGATGAAATTCTCCTATAGGTTCTGAAGGGTTGTTGCTTCACTCTGAGGCTGTGCCCTTGGATCCTAGTCTTCCCCACTAATGAAAGCATCTTTTCCACGTCCCCTCTATCCAGGCGTCTCAGTATTCTGTAAGTTTCAACCAGATCTCCACTGCCCCATCCTTCTGAACTCCATCGAGTACAAACCCAGAGTCCTCAACTACTCCTCCTCTGACAAACGTCTTCACCCCCCCCGGGTCATTGATGTAAACCTTCGCTAAATCCCCTTCGCACATCCACCAATATCATTTACTGTATCCGTTGCTCCCAATGCGGTCTCCTCTAGACTGGGGAGACTGGACGCCTCCTAGCAGAGCGCTTTAGGGGGAACATCTCTGGGACACCCGCACCAATCAACCACACCGCCCTGTGGTCCAAGATTTCAACTTCCCCTCCCACTCAGCCGAGGACATGGAGGTCCTGGGCCTCCTTCACCACCCGACGCCTGGAGGAAGAACGCCTCATCTTCCGCCTCGGAACACTTCAACCCCAGGACATCAATGTGGACTTCACCAGTTTCCTCATTTCCCCTTCCCACACCTCATCCCAGCTCCAACCTTCCAGCTCAGCACCGTCCCCATGACCTGTACTACCTGCCTATCTTCCTTTCCACTCCACCCTCCTCTCTGACCTATCACCTTCATCCCCACCCCTATTCACCCATTGTACTCTTTGCTACCTTCCCCCACCCTCCTCCCTGACCTATCACCTTCATCCCCACCCCCACTCACCTATTGTACTCTATGCTACTTTCTCCCCACTGTCCTCTCACTTATCTCTCCACCCTGCAGGCACTTTGCCTGTATTCCTGATGAAGGGCTTTTGCCTGAAACATCAATTTTCCTGCTCCTCGGATGCTGCCTGAACTGCTGTGCTTTTCCAACCACTCTAATCCAGACTCTTGAAATTAATGCCAACATTACATTTTCCTTCCTACCTGCCAACTGAACCTGCATGTTAACCTTGAGAGAATTGTGAATTAGGACTCCCTTTGTGCTTCAGATTTCTGGTCTTTCCTCATTTAGAATGTACTCTAATCTTTTCCCTCCTACCAAAGTGCATAACCCCATACTTTCCCACATTGCATCCTAACTGCTACTACTTTGCTCACTCTCCTAGCTTGTTCAAGTCTTTCTGTCACTTGCTCATTTCCACAACAAGTACCTTTCCTTCCACCTATCTTTATGCCCTCTGTAAACTTAGCAACAATGTCCTCAGTTCTTTCATCCAAATCATTCATGTATAATGTGAATATCTGTGGTCCCTACGTGGACATCTGTGGAACTCCGTTAATCACCAGCTTCCATCCTGAAAAAGACTCTTTTATCCCTACTTTCTGCCTTCTGCTAGTCAGCCAATCTTCTATCTATGCCAATACCTGCCCCCAACATCATGGACTCTCATCCTATTTAGCAGTCTCATGTGTGGTGCCTTGTCATAGGCCTTCTGGAAATCCAATTAGATCATGTCCACTGGCTATGCTTTGAGGAGGTAACGAGCAAGTTAGACAAAGAATTCTAAAAGACTTGTCAGGCGTGACCTTCCCTTGATGAAAATGTGCTGACTTAGCCCTATTTTAACTTGGACTTCCAAGTATTCTACAATCTCATCCTTAATAACAGACTCTAAAATCTAACCAATGACCAAGGTCAGACTAACCGACCTATAGTTTCCTGTCTTCTGCCTCACTCTCTTCTTAAACAGGGTGTTACATTAGTCATTTTCCAGTCCTCTGGGGTACTTCCTGACTCAAATGAGCCCTGAAAGATCACCAATGGCTCTACAATCGCCTCAGCTATCACCTTCAGAAATCTGGGTTATAGTCCATCTGGTCTGGGTGATTTATCCACCTTCAGGCCTTTCAGCTTCCCCAGCACCATCTCCTTAATGATGGCTACTACATTCACCTCTGCCCCCTGACTCTCGAAGTTCTGATATGCTGCTGGTGCCTTTCACTGTGAAAACTGATGCACCTTATTCATGGTTAAAATTCATGGCACTATTATACTGGTCAGTTGACACAAATACAGTTAATTAACTTTTTTTTGTATATGTCAACATTCTAAAGTTGTAGAGATTTAGGTTTCAGTATTTGTTTCAAAACACCGAGTGTGCAGCAATTAATCAAATTGGTATGAATGAAAAATATACTACTGACTTGTAATGACTGCTTAGAATCAAGATTAAAATGACATTTTTTTATTTCTAGGAAATAACGTTTATTACTTAAAGTGTTTTTCAGCTATTTTAGGGGACAAAAGGTTTTAACTATTACATTGAAATGTCTGTGTCACAGAATGGAAGGCAGGATGCTGAATTAGGGAATGACAGGATTTGGCCTCAGACTGTGCCATTTGAAGGTGCAGAGTGAAAGGCAAACACACAAGAAGGAAAAAGGAAGCAGTAAGTTTTGTCTGCACTTGTACACAAGAGCTCATACATACACCACAAAACAAATCAGCACCAAAACAAATATCTCATTTCTACAGTTAGTTTTAATATTCAGATAGTCATTAAAAGGTAGAAATTGTATAAGCTTCTGGGCATTAAATTATAAAACATTTTACAAGTCAATAAACATTCGAAATTGTATGGGCAAACAACAAACAATATCTTTCTATAGAGCAATGGGGTGGTGGGAAGTGCAGTCCTATTGCCACAGCTGGTGTACAGGGATTTTTTGCAAGGTTGAAAAAGGTAAATTTCATTCAATGAGAATCTGAAATACTAACATTGAAATCCTATGGTTAGACAGTAGTTGGATTATTGGACTATTTAGTAACTGCACTGAAACTTCCCTCTTTGGTTTACTAGGCAATATTTGTTTCAAGCATCATACATGTTTACAGTTGTAGCTAGCCACCTGTGAAGCAATTTGCAACATTTTGGAAAAACAGGATAATTGCTGAATAAAAGCCTCTTTCCCTGTATTTCTTCACTATGAGGATGGTGGATCTGTGGAATTTTATATTACGCAAGACACACTCTGAAGCTAAATCTTGTGATTCCCTAATTCAGCCTTACTTTCTGTGAAATAAGGTGTTTTAATGTGATGGTTAAGGCCTTTTGTCCTTTAAATGGCTGTGAACACCTTACGTGGAGGTTCAAGTCACTGAATACATTGAAGACTTTGAGATAGAGAATCAGTCATGATCATACTGAGAGGTGGAGTGGACTCGATGGGCCAAATGACCTATCCCCGCTCCTAGCTTACATGTTTCTAACTGAGTTGAGATCAGGACAGTGGGCGGCACGGTGGCACAGTGGTTAGCACTGCTGCCTCGCAGCGCCAGAGACCCAGGTTCAATTCCCGACTCAGGCGACTGACTGTGTGGAGTTTGCACGTTCTCCCCGTGTCTGCGTGGGTTTCCTCCGGGGGCTCCGGTTTCCTCCCACAGTCCAAAGATGTGCAAGTCAGGTGAATTGGCCATGCTAAATTGCCCGTAGTGTTAGGTAAAGGGGTAAATGTAGGGGTATGGGTGGGTTACGCTTCGGCGGGTCGGTGTGGACTTGTTGGGCCGAAGGGCCTGTTTCCACACTGTAAGTAATCTAATCTAATCTAATGTGCACAAAACGTGTTCACATACAAGATTAACAAGTACCCAGTAACATTCTTTGAATCTTCATCACAAAGGATTAAATGAGAAGCAAAGGACATTGTGTTTGCGAAGTCGATAGATATTTTCTAGCAAACCTGTTCAGAGCTGTTGTTCTGCAGTTCTGACGCAGGTGAAATTTGAACCCAGGCCTCTTAGTTCTGAGGTAGGGACACTACCACTGCCCCACGACTTTATAACCATACTTCTCAAATATTGTTTTAGTTATTCGACTCAATTCAATTAGATTCGATTCCCTACAGTGTGGAAACAGGCCCTTCGGCCCAACCAGTCCACACCGACCCAGACCCATTTCCCTCTGACTAGTGCACCTAACACTATGGACAATTTAGCATGGTCAATTCACTTAACCTGCACAACTTTGGACTGTGGGAGGAAACCGGAGCACCAGGAAGAAACCCATGCAGATACGGGGAGAATGTGCCAACTCCACACAGACAGTCACCCGAGCCTGGAATCGAACCTGGGAGGTATAGTTAGTAAGTTTGCAGATTACACCAAAATTGGAGGTGCAGTGGACAGCGAAGAGGGTTACCTCAGGATCTTGACCAGATGGGCCAATGAGCTGAGAAGTGGCAGATGGAGTTTAATTCAGATAAATGCAAGGTGCTGCATTTTGAGAAAGCAAATCTTAGCAGGACTTACACACTGAGTGGTAAGGTCCAAAGGAGTGTTGCTGAACAAAAAGAGACCTTGGAGTGCAGGTTCATAGCTCCTTGAAAATGGAGTCACAGGTAGGGAAGATAGTGAAGAAGGCGTTTAGTATGTTTTCCGTATTGGTCAGAGTATTGAGTACAGGAGTCGGGAGGTCATGTTGCGGCTGCACAGGACATTGGTTAGCCAGTGTTGGAATATTGCTTGCAATTCTGGTCTCCTTCCAATCAGAAAGGTGTTGTGAAACTTGAAAGAGTTCAGAAAAGATTTACAAGAATGTTGCCAGGCTTGGAGAATTTGAGCTATAGGGAGAGGCTGAACAAGCTGGGACTGTTTTCCCTGGAGCGTCGGAGGCTGAGGGGTTACCTTATAGAGGTTTACAAAATTATGAGGGGTATGGATAGGGTAAATAGGCAAAGTCTTTTCCCTGGGGTCGGGGAGTCCAGAACTAGAGGGCATGGGTTTAGGGTGAGAGGGAAAAGATATAAAAGAGACCTAAGGGGCAACTTTTTCCACGCAGAAGGTGGTACGTGTATGGAATGAGCTGCCAGAGGAAGTGGTGGAAGCTGGTACAATTGCAACATTTAAGAGGCATTTCGATGGGTATATGAATAGGAAGGGTTTGGAGGGATAGGGGCCAGGTGCTGGCAGGTGGCACTAGATTGGGTTGGGATATCTGGTCGGCATGGACCGAAGGATCTGTTTCCATGCTGTACATCTCGAAGACTCTGTTCAGTGTTTGACTCACAAAACTGGTCAGTGGGATGCAATTATTTCCCTAATCAGCAGATGGTGCTATTTAGTTTTTTTTAAACCACAGGTAATATTTTTCTGCTTGACATTTAGTTATTTAAAAATTTGTGCTCTGCATTCAGATCAGAACACTATTTCCTTACTTTATTGATATGGGGTCTAAATAAGGAATTTGAGGCTGTCCTGAATACTTTTAATATTGTTAATAAAACCCAGGACCAAGAAGAATCAGCCTGTCTATGGATTGTGATTACAAGTTGCCTCCTTCTATTCATTCAGGAGATGTGGGTGTTGCTGGCTGTGTCAGCACGTATTGCCAGTTTCCTAATGGGCTTTGAGAAGGTGCTGGCGAGCTGACTTCTTAAACTGCTGCAGTTCTTGGGTTGTTTAAAACATATCCAGGATATTGACCCAGCAGCAGTTAAGGCAATAGAGTTCCAAGTCAGTGTGGTAAGTGGTTGGGAGGGGAACTTGTAGCTGGTGGTGTTCCCATGAATCTGCTGCCCTTGTCCTTCTAGGTAGAATGGTCATGGGTTTGGAAGGTGCTGTTTGAGGAGTCTTGGTAAATTTCTACAGTGCATCTTGTAGATAGCACACACTGCTGCTACAGAACACCAATACAATGTACAAAGTGGATGTTTGCAGATGTGGTGCTAATCAAACGGACTGCTTTTTCTTCAACACTATTAATCAGCTGAAGACAAGCTAAATGATCTATTACAAGCTGTTGACAAAATACAATTAAACCCTAGTTTGTTAGAAATAATAAACTAAACACACAGCTGCAAGACTGGAGGGGGAAACCATAACAAAAACAGTGCCTTAAAACTCAGCACACTGCATAGTCTCATAGAGCACGGAAACAGTCCAACTAGTCCACGCAGAACATGTTCCCAACCTAAACTAGTCCCACTTTCCTGCATTTGGCCATATCCTTTCAAATATTTCCTATTCATTAATTTATCCAAATGCTTTTTGAATATCGTAACTGTTCCTGCATCCACGACTTCCTCTGGACGTTCATTCCACATACAAACCACTCCGTTCAAAAACATTGTCCCTCGTGTCCTTTATAAATCTTTCTCCTCTCACCTGAAAAGCATACCCCTAGTTTTGAATACCCCTACCCTGGGGAAATGACCTTGGCTATTCACTTTATCTGTGCCCCCATGATTTTATCTAAGGTCACTCCTCAAACTCCTACACTCCAGTGAAAAAAAGTCCCAGCCTATATTTTTACAACTCATACCCTCCACTCCAAGGAACATCCTTGTAAATCTTTTCTGAATCCTCTCCAATTTAATAATATTCTTCCTATAGCAGAGCAACCAGAACTGGACACAGTAACTCCAAAAGAAGCCTCATTAACATCCTATACAATCTCAACGTGACATCCCAACTCCTAGGGTGGCACGGTGGCTCAGTGGTTAGCACTGTTGCCTCACAGCACCAGGGTCACCCAGGTTCAATTCCAACCTCGGGTGACTGTGTGGAGTTTGCACATTCTCGCCATGTCTGCGTGGGTTTCCTCTGGGTGATCCGATTTCCTCCCACAATCCAAAGATGTGCAGGTCAGGTGAACTGGCCTAGCTAAATTGCCCATAGTGTTAGGTGCATTAGTCAGAGGGAAATGGGTCTGGGTGGGTCCCTCTTCGGAGGGTCGGTTGGGCCAAACGGCCTGTTTCCACACTGTAGGGAATCTAATCTAACCTATACTCAAAGGCCTTAACAATGAAAGCAAGTGTGCAAAACGTCTTCTTAACCACCCTGCCTACATGTGATGCAAATTTTATAGAATTATATACCTGAACTCATATGTCTCTCTGTTCTACAACACTACCCAGGGCCCTACCATTAACTGTATAAGTCGTGCCCTTGAGGCTATTACCAAAATGCAACACCCTCACATTTATCCAAATTAAACTCGACCTGCCACTCCTCAGCCCATTGACCCAATTGATCAACATGTCTTTGTAATCTTGGATAATCTTCACTGTCCACTTTAGAACAGATTTTTTGTGCCACCTGCAAACTTACTAAGCATGCCTGCTAAATTCTCATCCAAGTAGTTTTTACATACATATATACACATCCTGCAACAGTGTAATGTGGTGGATTTAAATTGGTAGCCCAAAGATACTCTAAAACGCTATAGTTTAAAACAAAAAGCAGATGGATGTACCAATGAGGAGTTGTGAAATACTCGTTATATTTCATGCTTGCTGACAGTGAAAGGTAATAAACAAACTCATTATCCACACATTTTCTTCTTGGGGATTTTTATCTTAAAAATCTAGAGACGATGAGTCAGTACTGTTAATATTGGATTTAAACACACATTTCACGAGCCGGTCCTCAAATTCTCCCACTGTAACTACCATCTAGTAAATAACTAAACCTGGCACTAAAAATTAAACCACAAATGTATTAGGTTCCAAATATTACTTTCCCAAATGAAATATTTGCCTTAATGCCAACATATGAAAACCCAAACATAAGAAAGATTACTATTAATATTTAAAGTTGGCTTTACTAAAACTCCATTGAACCCATCTATAACCTGCTTAGCAAAAATAACCAGTGCTTATATAAGCCTGAAGTTGCTTATGTACTTCACAGGAACTTGTCATCAAGGCTCATGAAGAGATATTAGGGTAGGCGATCTGAAGCTTAGTCATAACGGCAGGCTTTAAGGAGAATTGAAAGGAAAGAAAGGATGGAAGAAACTAAAAGAGATCTATGGATGAAATTCCAGAGTTTAGGGCTTGGATAGCTGCAACAAAATATTTTCCAGAAAATGAAATAAAAATATATTCCACAGTTTGCCTCAAAGAACTCGACCCAATGAATAAAGAAATTCGCACTACCTAATGTCCTCAAAATAGTCGTTATATTTCAATAAACTTATCAAGAAAAATTCCTTCTAATACTTGGATCAAATTGCAAAAATTAGATACTGCCGAACTGGCTTGGATTCCCCACCCCACCCCATTATTGCACATATCTACCCATTTCCTTTTCTCTCCTAAAGGCACAGCTCTATGCACAATGGCCCCTTGTGAAAGCCAAGATGCTCAGCTCCCAGTCAGGCTGTGTGATTGTGGAGAGTTTCACAACCAAGCCAGTCTTTCCAGTTACCATGCTATGGTTGTTGGATAATGATCAGGATCTTACATTATCTCTCCCATGTAACCCCTACCACCACGCTCTCTTCTTCTTGATTCAGGGACTGAGGCAATGATAATCCTCAACCAGGAATTGCATCAGTTACTTTTTGGCTTCATATCTTTCTGGGTCATGATGACAGTTGCTAGGCCATTAAGAAAAACTAATTTTAGTTAATTTGTAAAATTTGTCAGAGCACATTGTATGTTTTATTGTATAATACTATGGCATGCTAATACCAAGCTAGAAACCAATGTTGATAATAGTAATCTAGCTATAGAAATTTGTAAATTTATGATAATGTTGACTTCATTGTTGGATTTCAATGATTCTCACCATCCCAGGAAACATAATTCTCATTAATGCTATTAGGAGGCTACATTTATGATGAGACAGGTAGCTGAGTCAGGCAGGAGAAAACAAATAGTTGCCTCAAATGGTCCTTTTGTACCTTATGATGTTTGATTTAAAAGTGGCACTGGCAAAGTACAGGAAGAAGGGCATCTCTGTAATTTTTTAAGCAGAAACATTTCCTGGTGAATCAAGAAAGGAATGAGAACATTGTGTTTCGTTGGGAGAGAAACACAAAGAAAACGTACAAGTTCCTCATGCAGAAATTTTGAATTTCCAATCTATTCAGCTAAATCCTTCCATGCAGATGATCAGCAAAGATTGCACTGATTGGCAAAGTAGACTCAAAGAACTGTATGGTCTACTCCAGCTGCTATTTCTTATGCTTTTATATTAAATTAAAAATATTGTGTACAAATCCCATATTTACACACAAGTTAAAAAATGATATTAATTTTTGTTTAATTAAAACATTTTTAGTTCATACAAACGGATTTGGAGAAATTGACAAGTTTTCTAATGTGGGTTGTGTCATAATTTGGAACAAATCAGCAAATGTAAAAATGTTGTTAGATCAAAATGTACAGGGTTAACTTTGAAAAGAGCACAAGATAATGCTTTTAGAACCAAATGAGCATTAGTATATTAACTGACACAGCCATCCACATGCAAATTGCAAAATACCTGCTAGGTTTGGAATTTGAGTTTATTACAGTGAGGCTAGAGGTTCTTGCCATGACTGTCTGCACAGTCAGTGTGTGTGAGACAGGGGTGGGTTCACTAAAAACAGGGGAAGAAAGAACAAGACATGTTGGAAAGAAAACAATTAAGCAAAGAAGCAAACTTTCAAGGTTAAGCTTATAGGTAGGAAGACAAAAGATAGAAAAAATAGAAACAATTACTCATCTCAGTTGTCACCTACGATACCCTGAGCTAGGCTCTCTCAATAATATAATCATCATCTCCACATAACATGAACAGCCCCTCATGTTACCTCTGGGACAGAAAAGGGAAAACTATAATGTTGTTTGAGTTTTTTTCTCTTTCATGTGCACTACTTTTTTAACCTGCCTTTCATAGAACAAATATCTAACAGAAACTTAAATTCTAGAATTATCTTTAAAGGAAAGTGCACTTAGAACACAGGGCATTAAATCAAATGTGATCTTCATTCTACAGCAAATTATAATCACACCTAGGCCAATATGGACAGTTTGTACAAACTCCGAAACAAACGCCATTAGTATAATTCAAGAAGCCTCCGTGTCTATCCTTGATCTAATCCTTAAAGGACAGACTGCTATTAAAAGAACATTCAGCCATCTTTGCATGTTCAGATTAAGCAAGATGCAGAAGTACTGCAGCAAATACAAAACAGGTCTCCAAATAGAAAGTACTGCAAGTCTGAGGCTGTAGTTCAATCTTGTACTTCCATTCACAATTGGAATAATCACTGAAATTATTGGTGTAATAACTGGTGTTTGGTTATCTTGTAGAACAATAAGGAATGGGTACTACTTTCATTCACTCACATTATGTGGGTATTGCTGGTTGGGCCAGCAATTATTGTCCATCCCTAGTTGCCCTCAAGAAGGTGGTGGTGAGTTGCCTTTTTAAACTGCTGCAGTCTATATATTTCAGGCAACCTCTTAATATTGTTAGGATGTAAGATTTTGTCCTAATGACACTGAAGAAACAGTACCCTAGAGCTCATGTTTATAATGGGAAAAATGCAGATGCTGGAGATCAGAGCTGAAAAATGTGTTGCTGGAAAAGCGCAGCAGGTCAGGCAGCATCCAAGGAACAGGAGAATCGACATTTCGGGCATAAGCCCTTCTTCAGGAATGAGGAGGGTGTGCCAAGCAGGCTAAGATAAAAAGTAGGGAGGAGGGACTTGGGGGAGGGGCGTTGAGAATGCGATAGGTGGAAGGAGGTTAAGGTGAGGGTGATAGGCCGGAGAGGGGGTGGGGGTGGAGTTGTCAGGAAGAAGATTGCAGGTCAAGAAGGCGGTGCTGAGTCCGAGGGTTGGGACTGAGATAAGGTGGGGGGACGGGAAATGAGAAAGCTGGAGAAATCGGCATTCATCTCTTATGGTTGGAGAGTTCCTAGGCAGAAGGTGAGGTGCTCGTCCTCCAGGCGTCGTGTTGCCATGGTCTGGCGATGGAGGAGGCCAAGGACCTGCATGTCCTTGGCGGAGTGGGAGGGGAGTTAAAGTGTTCAGCCATGGGACGGTTCACCAACCAAGTCCCTCCTCCCTACCTTTTATCTTAGCCTGCTTGGCACACTTTCCTCATTCCTGAAGAAAGGCTTATGCCCGAAACGTCGATTCTCCTACTCCTTGGATGCTGCCTGACCTGCTGCGCTTTTCCAGCAACACATTTTTCAGTTCATGTTTATAGTGTAATGACAGTTGTGAAGAGAAAGGATTTCGTTGAGATATTAGATGGATGAGTGAGGACAGATTGCTTTTTAATGGGCGGTGATCTTAAAGTGTCTGAAAATGTCCTGACTATTAGAGAATCTTAGTTTTTAGAAGCATGAGCCATTAAACTTGCTCTATGTTTCTTATTAGGCTGGTAGCAGGAAGAAGGGGTTATAGTTGTGAAGAGAAATTTCAGATGTCGGTGCTTCTTCATTAAAGATGAGAAGGCCTCAACAAGAATATCACGGTTAATGTCACGTTTGTCACTGGTCAATGATTGGTCACCGAAGATAATACATTTATAATGGCAAAAGAATTACAAGGTAAATTGTGGAGTAAATTAGTAAGAAAAGGCAATTTAACTATGGGATTCTCCATCACAATTAAAATTAACTTGAAAAAAATTTAGATGCTTTAAAAAGATTAGTGTTACAGGTTAATGAAGGAGAAGCAGAGTGGCATTAGTTTAAGTGTACATGTAAAGAAAAACGCTGGTGCAGAATTATGCTCCATTTCTGTGCTGTCGTGTTCACTGGTTCATTGGTAAGCTTCTCACTGTGTCTGTTCAGGACCACTCTGTCGGAAATGGGCACTGACCAATATAATTAGCTGGAGCCTAAAGCAAATAATCCCAGCTCCAGGGATGCCTGCAGTTTCTTTCAGTCAACAATGCCTTTGTGTAGCATGAACTGATTTGGTTCACAAAGTTGACTTCATTTTAGGCTTTTGTACATAGGTGTGAGATTTTGGAGCCAATTTGATCCAAAAGGGACCTTTGGCAGAATCTTCTGCTTCCTGAGATGCTGAACCAGGAGGCAATAATATGGAGGCAGCAAGGGTGCTTATGAGAGTGGGCTAGTGGCACATTCAGTGCCCACTGTCTATTTGCCTCCACTAGACTAGTTGACCTTCGGACTTCATTGTTAACTGAGGCCCTTAAGTTGCAAAGTAAGAGAGCACTTAACCATCTCACCACTGGGATTATTCAAGAAAAGCCAACATTAACACCTTGTCACATATCCAACAGGTCAACTACGTGGACAGCTGGTTTCATTGGAGATGGAAGGTCAAAGGCATACAGTGCCCCATTGTCTGCTGAGATCCAACCTCTGCCCTTTTTTCTGAGCCTCCTGCCGCTCTCTCCAATGACCTGCGGACCTCCACTCCCATAACCCACAAAATACTTCTTAGTCTACGGTTATCAGCAATCCTGGATCACCAGGAGTGCTCCTCCAAAAGTCATGTCTTAGTCTTTCACCACCTGGAGTCCTGAGTCCAGGTGAAGGCCCGCTGGTGGCTTCACCACTGCCTGATTGCCATTCAGTTTGGTAAGAACAGGTCTCTTACTGGACATCAACTGGCTAACAAGGCCGCCAAAGCCTCAGCATGACTCAACCCTGATGTCTTTCATATTTTCATTGCATTCCAAAGCAACATGGCTAATGTATGTCATTTGCTCACTGGGTTTGGGAATATCTGGGTGGGCCAGCAATTACAGCTTATCCCTAGTTGACCTTGAGAAGGCAGTGATAAGCTGCCACTAGTGCTGGTAGGAAGGCAGGTACCACAGAGGAATGGTGATATACTTCCAGGTCAGCATGATGTGGCTTAGAGGACAACTTGCAGATGGTGGCGTTCCACATGTAAGCTGGCCTTATTCTTCTCAGTGGTAACAGAAAGAATGAGCGGTGACATCATTGAACTAAATAAGATCCCAAGGAGATCTAACAGGGTGGATTCTAAAATGCTTCCCCCATTGCAAGACAGACTAGGACTGGCGTAGAGTTTGAGAGTTAGAGATTTTACTTTCAAGATAGCAATATGGAGACCTACTTTCATTCCAAGGGTTGATTGTGGAACTTCTTTCTCCAGAGAATAGTGAAAGCCTGGTCATTGAATTTGTTCAAGACCGTTAGATACTTGAATAGTCAAGACAGTCTAGGGTAATGGTGGGCTGGGACCCCGACAGGAAACTCTAGTCAGATCAGTCATCATTTCAATTAAAGGTGTAGCAGGTCTGAAGGCCAAATGGACCACTCTACTCCTAAATCCTATAGTCCAATGAAAGTGACATTTATGTCAGGCAAATGCACCAGGCAGTGACCATCTCCAACGAGAGTGAATCAAACCATTGTGCCTTGATATTCAATTGTATTACCATCACTGAATCACCCACTATCAATATGCTGTGGGTTACCATTGATCAGAAACTGAACTTGACTAGCCACGTCAATACTGTGGCTACAACAACAGAGTTGAAGCTCAAAATTCTGAGGCAGGTAATTCACCTCCCGACTCATCAAAGCCTGTCCAACATCTACAAGGCACAACTCAGGAGTGAGATGGAATACTGTCTATTTGCCTGCATCAGTGTAGTTCCAATAATGAAGCAGCTTGCTTGGTCGATACCCATCTGATAAAGTAAACAATCATAGTCTCCACTATTGATATACAGTGGCAGCTATGTGTGCTGTATACAAGATGCACTGCAGCAGCTCATTAAAGCTCCTTCAGAAGTCTCAAAGCCTGCTACCTCTACAACCTAGACAGACAATGCATATATATGACTGCACCATTGCCTACAGGATCTCCAAGCCACATAACATCCTGACTCAAAACTACGAGGAGAAAGTGAGGTCTGCAGATGCTGGAGATCAGAGCTGAAAATGTGTTGCTGGAAAAGCGCAGCAGGTCAGGCAGCATCCAGGGAACAGGAGAATCGACATTTCGGGCATAAGCCCTTCTTCCTGAAGAAGAGCTTATGCCCGAAACGTCGATTCTCCTGTTCCCTGGATGCTGCCTGACCTGCTGCGCTTTTCCAGCAACACATTTTCAGCGCTGACTCAAAACTACGTCATTTTTCCTTCAAATGTCATTGGATCAAAATCTGGGAACTTCCTAAGAGCATTGTGGGTGCACATTCAACTCATGGACTGCAGTGATTCAAAAAGGCAACTCCATCACTTTTTCAACAGCAAATAGAGATGTTGGGTTGGCCAACAACGCCATAACCCATGCAAAAATAAAACAAAACACAGCATCTAAAACATGCACGCACTGTTAGAGATGCAGTGTTTCTGTATCACTTGATTTTACACCGGTAGTTTTTATCTTTGTAGGTATCAAACTATGACCAAATGAATATGTAGGTTCTTGTAGTTGTTACCATGTAGCAAGTTATCTCCAGTCTGCATTTCTGAATCAGCCAAATGAATGATATCAGCCTCAAGGATAGTGAAAATAAATAGTTGGATTCTGCATATCAAGATGTTCAAGTTGAATTGCACATGCTGGGAAAGGCTTGTGGTCGAAATAATAGCACAATTTGCTGGAACACTAACATGCTCCAATGTGACTTATCCTGAGGGATATGTAGTGAGAGAGAAAAAAAACTAATTTTATTGTTTTTATGACTCTGTTGTCATCATTAGACTTTTCTTATTTCACTATTTATACATTTAACTACTGAGGTTAATCCACCCTTTCATTGGATCTTCCAAGGACAATAAAGGTATGTGTGATTTTTTTCCTTCAAAAATGGGATGTGCCTTTTCAGGTATTGTTGTTTTATTCCCCATGACTGTTCTCACAGATTAGATGAAAATGATGAGAAATTCATCTAAAGGTATGAACATTTCATTACTTTTATAGAAGAAAGAAAGGTAGGAAACAAGAAATTTTAAAACCTTCAATCTATTCTACCCTCTTTTCATATTGTTTGCATAACCGGTACCAAAGGTTAAAAAAAAATGAATAAAGTGGTAGTAACTTTGGGTCTATTTGTAACCTGCAGGTGTCAATTTAAAGAACTTAACTATTTACATCCATAATATTTGACCATGTTATAAGCACAAAACCATTGTCATGTCGCTTTCAGTTACATAATGATAAATAATGGAATAAAAATGAAACCTACATGAAGTACATTTACATTCGATCTCAAGATGAAATTATATTTCACACACCAGATGTTCAGCATTAAATCAATACCACCATCTTTTAAAATGGTAACTTTAAAAAATTGCATTAGACTCCTCTTCTGATCCATTCCCAAAATTATATTGAACATCTTTAACTACGTACCTCCAAAAAAAATCCACATCTATAAGTCAAACTAAACAATGATGCCTCCTTTCCTCCTATTTTCAATCTTTCTCACAGCACTGCTGCCAAAACACTTGTCAGCAGTTTAACATGATACACTATCCACTTTGCTCTTGTGATGCACTGGCAATTTCCCTACCTCTGAGCCAAGAGGCCTGGGTTCAAGTCCCACGGGCTCCAGAAGTGTGTCACAGCATCTCTGAACAGGTTGGAAAATGTCTACACTGTTCACTTTGCCTTCTCTCTGTCAATAGGTAGGCAAAGGAGGGGGAAAGTAGCCAGCCTCTAGTTCACATTTATCCAAAAGGAAGCCCAGTCATGAAACTTGTACCCTACTGTATGTCAGAGGACCAAGAAGAAACAATGCAAAGCAACATTGCATTTAATCATCCTGACATGAATAATATCCTCAAACCATTCCTCAGGAAGTTCAGCATTTAAACTAGACTTGTTTCTCAATTTGCCAGCAACAGAACTCTACTCCAAATAGCAACTTTCCTGAGAAAATAATGGGAAACCCACTGAATAATAGAATCACTACAGTATGGACAAAGGTCATCTGGCCCACAGAGTCCACATTGACCCTTCAAACAGCATCCTACCCTGACTCAGCCCCCCACCCCATCCCTGTAATTCCACATTTTCCATGGCCAATCTACTTAACCTGCACATCTTTGGACTGTAGGAGGAACTTTGAGCATCTAGCGGGAACCCAGGCAGATACAGGGAGAACATGTAAACTCTGCACAGGTAGTCACCCCAGACTGGATTCAAACCCATGTCCTGGCATTGTGAGGCAGCGGTGCTAACCACTGATCTATTGTACCACCAGCCATTGGATGCAACCACAACCACAAAAAAAATAGAATATTTGATCGTACAATCTGGCATGGAAAAAGAGAGCTATTGCCACCCACTATCATCAAGTCTCCTGTCTATACCACAAATCTAAATTCAAGCACTGGTCAATATTCCCTGAAAAGCAAAATCGTGTTGCCACACCCCATATCTTTGGATGCAGGCAGACAGTCAGCAGTCCAAGGTGAAAATACTGATAGTGTTACAAGTGCCCAATTCATCAGTCCACAACTAGCCAATAAAGTGTTTTTCTCTTGGTTATGTCCTTAGCCATTGTCATGTCAGATAATAGGTACGTGAAATATATTCCACTATATAAAGGACATTTGAGCTGCTCAGGGCTGGATCCCAATCTTTAACCTTTTACCAAAGCATGAAAAAAGATGCCTGCATGCAGAAGTAAGATGACAAATTAAACACTTGTGTCTTTTCAAACGTACCTGGATGCGATAACTACTTCCTCTACTGTGATAGGTTGAGTACGGGAACGATCTTGGGTACGACGTAACCTTCGTTCCACTGCTAAATTTCTAGATCGAGATTTGGTTGCCATGGACGGATCCACTGCTTTTGTTGCTTTTTCCATTTCCTAACATGAAATGTTAAACAAAATTGCACAGTTATACATTTCACAATTTACCAAAAGAGCTAATAAATCTGATTAAGTGTGCTTTGAAGAAAGCCAAAAGGCCATTCTAAAACTAAGCTTATATAAAAAAAGGTGAGGGATTTCGATTTTAAAGGGGAGCTAAGAAATACAAAAAAAATTTGCATTACATCACAAATCAGACAGAAAACCAGATGTTACTGGAGCCTCAGATGAGATCAGAGTCATTTCTTCTCAGTACTATACATTACCAATAAAAACAAATTACATACACGGAAAAGTGACCTCTTTGCAGACACACTTAGTTTTGCTCGTTCATCCAACTTCTCTTCATCAACTGCAAGTAAAAAGTACAGTTAGTTTTGGTTAGAATTAGACGATAATGTATCATAAAGTTACTCAATGAAACAGAGAAAGAGAGGGAAAACAACCCCAATCCATTTTCACAACCATGCAATTACAAATCTAAACAAATGCACCCAGAACGATGGAGATTACGGGCTCGACCTTAGCCCAGAGGCAAATTAAATATAGAGGGACTGATGTTGGATTGGAAAACCAGGAAGAATGAGCTTCCTGATCATCCTGCAGTTTTTAGTTGCAGGAATCCCTTTCTGGCATAGGCACAATGGACCAACGGGCCATCAGACCATAAAACGAAGGAGCTGAAGTAGGATATTTAGATTATCAAATCTGATCCACCAATCAATGAGATTATGGCTCATCTGATACTTCTCAACTCCATTTTCTTGCCTTTCCCCACCCTCTGGATTCGCTTCATTGTAGTAAACTTACATTCACTTGTGATACAAGTGAAAATAAGAATCTATACTTGCCTTCAGTAGTTTCCATATCCGTAATTGGCCCTGGCCTACAAAATAAAGATTAGCAAATTACTTTGATAAACATTGTACGCCTGAATTTGTCTTTAATCATCCACAAATACGTTAATGCAGAAAGCATGCCAGAAAATTACAAAATACCAATGAATAAGTTATTTTGGAATGGAATTAAAGTTAGGATTGGTTTCCACTACTTAATTTGTTATTTTGTATATTTAGAATTTACTGCTCTGATGCGATGTGGAGAATGATATAAAGCTGCATTGGTAAGCTTATAACGTTGGCACCTATAATAATTTAAATTCTTTGTTTTTGCTGAATCTCTTATAACCTTTAGTCCAAATATAATTTCTGCTGCGTTTTTGATTGCGTTTATACCTACATACTACTGGCCAAAACAATATTTCGAGGAAAGTAGATACTTAACAATGGGTTGAAAACTACTCTATTTTCATCATACATTCGAAGTGCACAAAATCCTAACAGAAACAAAAGTAAAAATGTTCTCTTATGGGACACTGATCAAGTAATACAAAGTTTGTACACTCAACCCAATACTGTTCATCTCTTCCAGTTGTCGTCAATTATAGATATTGAAAACATAGAGTAAAGTCAATGCTAAGGCTAGAGTTACATGCTTCCTTGCCATTACCTTCATAAGTGAAAGTAACTGCCTGGGATTCTAGCAGAAATTTGCCCGAGGTTTTCAAGCTACATGAATTTAAATTCATCGGGCACTACAAAAAATATTAACATTTATATCCAGATACCAGCCTACCTAGCTGTTTCTTGTCGCTCTGCTGTAGTTATAGGCTGTGTTCTAAACCTCTCAGAGGTCTTCCTATCCTCACCAAAGGCAATGTAACGTCTCGGCCTACGATGGGCCTTCTTCATTTCAGCAGGGGTGGCCAAGTCAAGGCCTGATGTCACTAAGGCAACATTAGCTTCACTTTATGCACAGAAAAGGAAATGCATGGGAGAGAAAGACAGAGCAAAAAGAGCAAGTGAGGGAAAGGAAAGAAAGGAAAATAACAGAAAATTATAAGAACCCCAGAGAAATAGTTCCACAACAGATTACATCACACGGCATGCTTATATCATGCATGGTAGTTAACAAACTTAGCAACTACACAGCATCATAACTTGCACAGGCCAGCAACAAGCAAATTACAATATTAAAGATTTCACATGACTACTTTTCACAAAGTAATGGCTGCAAGCTAAAGCTCAAGTGTGTCTTGCAAGTTCAATTTCTAAATTGTTATCAGTGCAAACACACAATAGTTGAGCAAAAAAAGAGTCAGCATTCAAAGTACCACCTACAGGTCCCAGTTTCTGCTGGCATTGGCTGTCTCCAGGTAAGCTCTTCGAAGTTTGGCAACAGATACCCTTGTGTCCACTGCATCAGTATCGCCACTGAATACATCTGTACTGATGCCCTGACGTTCTTCACTGTTTGAGACTTCCGGGTTATCTGGTTTTGAACATTTTAGTTTAGATTTTTCAAGAGATGCTTCTTTGACTAGGTCTTTTCCTCTTCTAGCATCTGCACGAGAGTGTACCCCAAGTTTTTTCTGAATATCTAAGGCGCTCTCCCTCCGCTGATTAATATCCATAGGTTTGTACCAGTCAATTGCAGATGACCCCAGGAGATGTGATTTTTCACCTTCCCTGCATATAACATTCATGTCAGAGACAGTTTCTTCAAGATTCTTCTCTTGCTTTCGA
The DNA here is from genome assembly GCF_037043375.1 of Chiloscyllium plagiosum. Lineage (NCBI taxonomy): Eukaryota > Metazoa > Chordata > Chondrichthyes > Orectolobiformes > Hemiscylliidae > Chiloscyllium > Chiloscyllium plagiosum. The sequence continues at coordinate 94,592,418 of NW_028270143.1, read as the reverse complement.
ACCTGAGAAGGTAAAACTGCTTTACGGCTTTTCAGCCAGTTCCTAGTGCTGCCAGGCTCATTCAGTTTTGATTCAATACTGTAAACACATCTTCTTCCAAACTCTTTCTCATTTATCTCTTCAGCTTTTGTTGAAAGGCTAGCATAGCCTGGTACACAATTACCAACGACGCTGCTTTTATACTCTTTTGTCATTGTGTTGGCACTGTCCACAGTATCAGTGGACTGAACAAAGACGGGTTGGTGGATTGCACTGGGCTTACTAACTGTATTAGCAGTTGGAGATTCTGACAGGAGGGAGATACAAGGAATTGCTGTCTGTTGCGGTCTTCTATGAGTGATGTCTTTGACTATTTCAGGGGTGCTCCGAATTCCTTCATCTTTCATCATTCTTTCTCTAACTTTTACTCTTGAGAGAAAAGGAGGAAACCACTCATTTATCATGAAAAGAACAGTCACTTTTGTTTATATCTGATGTCGCCCCAAATAGTAGAGAGACTCCAGCACACCTTAAGAATAACTAATGAACAGGGAAAACTGAGCAGTTTCTTTTAAGCAACAAAAAGGAGCAAGCACACTTTCTATTATACATTAGTTGGTGTAAAATGGTGTACAGGAGACAAATGCAAAGATCCATCTTAGTTATAGATTCCTGGTAACACTAGATATACTGCACTCACTCACGAAACAAGTAATTGTTATCCTTATGTGGAAAAGTGGGTACATCTAAGTACTTTCAAAACCTTTTGGGAAAAGAATGCAGTGTAAGTTACAAAATTGATCTTTTGTTGGCTCACATTTCTACTTGAAACAAAATCCTTCACTGCCAGCTGCTTGATTAAACAAATGAATTTCAACTTTTTAGCTTCAAACGTACAGGTATTCCTTATTCACTCAAATGGAACTTAGATCAGATCAACCACATATTTCAGCAGACATTTGGGATGGGGGAGGGGGAGTTGGACCAGCATTCACAGTATATTATAATTCTATCCCTCCAGTTTTACATTCATGTCATTTTCAGAGCTTTAAGAGTTGCTAGTGGTTCTTAAAGCCTTCTTTCATCCCCTTCCAAAAGAAAAAAAAAGGATAACTTCAGAAAGACATGCTTTCTTTATGCTTTTGGGCACTCAGCCTTTATTTGCCCACATTTACTGCTCATTTTTCTAGTATTACCAGCAGTGCATTCAACACAAGAAAAGTTCAGAACCTCAAAACGTAATTTACTTCTATTTCCAAAGCTTTCCTTGATCCCTGCATTTAATATGTATCAATTATCATTATTTGCTTTCTAATAATTCCATTAGAGAAACTCTCTTTTTCAGACTCAATTCAAGATTACAAAAAGCTAAAACATGACTATTGTGAATATTCAACAATGAAATAAAGTCTACAAGTCCCAAACTTTTGTTTGAGAAGTGAACAGAGAGGAAATGGTTGACATCTGTTTAATTCTGAAGTTGGGAAGCCAGCAACCATTTAGTGCCTCACTGTACCCTTATGTCATGTTTACAGCACACATTTTGAAAATCCTTACTGGTACTGAACATTCTTCAAGATCTTCAATTATTTATGTGGATAGGTTATTCTAGTTGTAAAATTCTGTACAATTTTGGTCAAGATTTAAAGAATGAACCATAGAATCTTTGAAATGTTTACTCATTAGTAGGCAGTGAGAACAGAGAATTGTGAACCTTTATGTCACTCTCTTTAGGAAGGATGGATATTTTTATTCAACCTGTTCAGTCATGTTATTTCTGGAGCAGTGGCACTTGAACCCAGGCCTTCTGGTTCAGAAGCAGGGGCACAACCAATGCACCACAAGAGTCTCCTTCGGATACGTATGTTTTGTTAGGTAGGACCAGCTAAGCTGCACACACAGTACTGCAAGCATGGTCTCACCAAGGCTCTATATGATTGCATTTCTGCTTCAAAATGCAAATCCTTTTGTAAAAAACAGTTGCCTTTTTGATTGATTGCTGGACCTGCATGTTAACTTTCAAAGCTTCATAAACAAGGGCACTGAAGTCTCTGTGAAGATCAACACTTTCCAGTCTTTCACCATTGAAGACTCAATACTCAAAGGACTGAATCTTTGTTGGTTTGGTTAATGTCAGTTGGCCAGAGCTTTTGGGAGAGTTTTTCACTGCGTGTCCTGGCAAGTTTACCAAGCTCATCTCATTAACTACCTATTCCACCCTGTAGAATCCCGCTCATCTCACCACATGCAGTTTCTGGAGCAACTTGCTACCGCCAGGCTATCCCAGAAATGACAGCATCCCTGTGCTAGCACTTTCTTAAAAAGCTTGATGTGCACTCGGATAAGCACCATCAATCTGGAACTGTCCTGCTATTGAGAGGTCCTAGTGGATGGGGAGACAAATATGCAGGACCTCCACTTCCCTTGACCAGCAGTGGAGGCTGACTCCAGACTATGCCAGCCTGGTCTAAGGGTGCAACCCAGATCACTGCAGTCTCAGTCATCAGTATCATTGGAAAATTGTTAGAATCCATTAAGAAAGTCATAACAAGGCTTTGGAAAATCAAAATATTATCCAGAATCAATATGGTTTTATGAAGAGCAAATCACGTTTACTAATTTGCTAAGGTTCTTTGAAGATGCAACAAGCAATATGAGTAGTGGGCATCCTGGAGTAGTAGTACACCTGGGCTTCCAGAAGGCATTTGATAAGGTGCCGCACAAAAGCTTAATACATGAAATAACATCACAGTAGGTTAGGTGCAATTTATTAGCTTGGCTAGAGGATTGACTAACTAACAGAAAGCAGAGAATTTTGATGAATGGATCTACTAGTGTGGTGCCAAGGTTCTGGTCCTTGACCCCAACTATTTACAATCTATGTTCACGACTTGGATATAGGGATAGAAAGTTCTATAGCCAAATTTTCAGATAACACTAAAATAGGTGGGAAAGTAAGTTGCAATTTAGCAATAAGAAATTTACAAATTAGGTTAGACTAGGTGAATAGCATATATTCAGCAGATGAAGTTTAATGCGGTTACGTGTGAGGTTATCCACTTGGAAAAATAGAAAGGGAATTTATTATCTAAATGGAGAGAAACTTCAGAGTGCTTCAGTGCAGAGGGATCTGGGTGTTATATATAATCACAGAAAACTGGCATGCAGGTACAACAGATAATAAAGGAGGGCAAATGGAATTTTGGCATTTATTACTGAAGAAATAGTATCAACTGCACACGCATTATTGAGACTGCACCTGCAATTGTGTGTACAGCTTTGGTCTCCATACTTGGGGAGGGATGTCATCACATTGAAGGCAGATCAAAGAAGATTAATTCCAGAGATGAGGGGTTTGTCTTATGAAGTGTTTAAAAGAATGAGAGGAGATCTAATTGATGTGTATAAGATGCTAAAGGGGATTGACAAAGTAGATATAGTCCTGGAGATGTACAGCACAGAAACAAACCTTTTGGTCCAATTCGTCTATGCCAATTAGATATCCCAACCTAATCTAATCCCACCTGCCAGCACCCGACCGATACCCCTCCAACCCTTCTTATTCATATACCCATCCAAATGCCTTTTAAATGCTGCAATTGTACCAGCCTCTACCAATTCCTCTGGCAGCTCATTCAATATATGTACCACCCTCTGTGTGAACATAGAACATAACAGCACAGTACAGGCCCTTCGACCCTCGATGTTGCGCTGCCCTGTCATACTAATCTGAAGCCCATCCCACCTACACTATTCCATGTACGTCCATATGCCTGTCCAATGACGACTTAAATGCACCTTCACTTGGTGAATCTACTACCGTTGCAGGCAAAGCATTCCATACCCTTACTACTCTCGGAGTAAAGAAACTACCTCTGACATCTGTCTTATAACTATATCCCCTCACTTTAAAGTTTGTCCCCTCATGTTTGCCGTCCCCATACTTGGAAAAAGGCTCTCCCTGTCCACCCTATCTAACCCTCTGATTATCTTGTATGCCCCTTAGGTCTCTTTTATACCTTTCCCCTCTCACCCTAAACCTATGCCCTCTAGTTCTGGACTCCTCTACCCCAGGGAGAAGATTTTGTCTATTTATCCTATCATAATTTTATAAACCTGTATAAGGTCACCCCTCAGCCTCTGACCTCCAGAGAAAACAGCCCCAGCCTGTTCAGTGCCTCTCTACAGCTCAAACCCTCCAACCCTGGCAACATCTTTGTAAATCTTTTCTGAATCCTTTCAAGTTTCACAACATCTTTCCGATAGGAAGGAGATGTAGAAAGGATGTTTCTTCACATGGGGTAATCCAGAAAGAAGGGTCATAGTTTTAGGATAAAGGTGATGAAATTTAAAGCAGATGAGAAGGAATTGTTTCTCTGAAAAGATCATGAATTTGTAGAATTCACTACGCCAGAGTATCGTGGATGCTAGGACATTGAGTAAATCTAAGGAGGAGACAGACAGTAATGAGTCGAAGGGTTTTGGAAAGCAGGCAGGAAAGTGGAGTTTAGGCAAGATGAGATCAGTCTCGATCGTATCAAACAGTGAAGCAGACTCAAGGTACAGAATTATCTACCCTGCTCCTAGTTCTTATGTTCAATGCCTTACTCTACTCCATCATTTAGATGCCATCATCTTCTCTCTGCTATTGTGTTTACCTCATGTCAAGGCCAACGCTGTACTACACACACTACATTCCTGAGGAAGGGCTTATGCCCGAAACATAGATTTTCCTGCTCCTTAGATGCTGCCTGACCTGCTATGCTTTTCCAGCACCACACTTTTCGAACCTGATCTCCAGCATTTGCTGTCCTCACTTTCTTGTACACACACTACTACCTGCAACATCTTTCCTCACTTGCTCTCAGCACCCTGACACCAACAACCCTACTATCCCTCAATACTGCCTAATTACACATCTCGGACACTCCCTACCTGCACCAAAAGTAACAGCTATACCACCCATTTTCATCTCCCTTAATACCTGTATCACACATTCCAGAGAAATACAGCCCACAGTTGGGCAGGAAGAGTCAAGATGGATAGATTGATATGATATTAAATGCCAAGGGGGGGTGGGGGGGAAATAGTTAAATTCTCTCTTGTTGAAGATGGTTAATTGTGAGGTGCAGCAACAAAGTGCAGAAACTCCTGTAAGTGGATCAGAATTGAGCTATGAAGGTTCTTAGGGACTGCATATCAGATACCAATATCAAAGTTGGTGCCCAGAAAAATTCAAGTCTGATGTTCAACATGGAGCCCCTATTGAGCAAATAGCAAGCTGAAGCTGTAGCTACCCAGTCTGACCTCCATGTCGAGAAATATCAACACCCAGCTTGTTCGGTGTATTTGATAAAGTAGGAAGCCTAATACTAATGAGGGGAGTTGTGCCATTGCTAAGACCTCTTAATTGGCTACTGACCACTGACTAGAAAGAAACTGACCTCGCTGTTTGGCAAACGCATACACGATGCAGTGGGTTGTGCCCAATGTCAAAGTAGGCCTACTTAGACTTCTTGCGCAATCCTGTTTTCCATAGCCCACATTGTTCAGCCCCTTATAAAATTTATCCCACATTTCTGTTTTTCTCACTGAAGTGGATATCTTCTTTTCTCCAGAAAGTACTCCATCTGATTAATTTTTGTCTCTTCACATCCACATGAACTGTATTAGCATCCTCTGCACAACTCATGCACCAGCTAGTTTTGTATCATGTGAAAACATAGAAATATTACATTTAATTCTCACGTACAAATAACTGATATAGATTGCAAGTGGCTGGAAGCCAAGCATTAATTGTTGCGATACCGCAAAAGCCACATCCTTCCATTCTGAAAATGACCCATTTATTCCTATGTCTTCTTTCACTCTCAATCCATGATAGCATAGTCACTCTAAACCCATATGCCCCAGCTTTCTTTATCAACCTCTTGGTTGGATCCTGATCAAAAGCAGACTGAAACATCTAAATATACATCCTTCAGTTCCCCTTGAATAAGTCATTAGACTTTCAGTACTGTTCTAATACAGTACTGTCACTTTTCTAAAAAGCACTTTAGCTCAAATTATACCAAATCATATATGTTTATGGCTTTGTGTAGTACATGGTATTCCCAGATAGGCCAGCATTTTTTGCTAATCCTTACATGCTTGTGAAGATGGTGGTGGGCAACTTTCTGAATTGCTTCTGTCCTAGTTGGTGCAGGAATACTCACAGTGCTGTTAAAGGAGGAAATTGATGTTTTTGAGGCTTTTGCACCAGTAACACTGTAGGAATGGTGATGTAATTTCATGTTGAGCTGTTTATGACATGGGAGTGAATGCAGGTGGTGGTGTTCTGCTGAAGCAGCCTTGGTGAGTTGTTGGAGGGCAAGTTGCAGCTGGTAGGCTCCATGCATCCGGGACGAAGGAAGTGAAAGAGGAGGTTGGCTGCTGACTATTGTGAATCTTCTTCCTCAAAGGAATTGAGCTTCTTGAATGTTGTTGAAGCCGCACTAATTCAGACAAGGGGGGAGTATTCCATTACACTCCTGACCTTCGCCTTCTAAATGGTGGACAGGTTTTGGGAGTCAGGAGGTGATTTAGTTTCTGCAGAATTCCTAGCCTTTGACCTGCTGTTGTAGCCACAGTATTTAGACGGCTGGGCCAATTCGGTTTCTGGTCAATGGTAACCTCCAAGATGTTATTAATGGGGAATTCAGCAATTATGTCATTGAGTAACCCGGGGAGATGATTAGATATCCTTGTTGGAGATAATCAGTTGTGTGGTACAAATGTTACTTACTAGTCATCAGCTCAAGCCTGGATATGGTCCAGGAATTGCTGAAAATGGACATGGACTTCTTCAATATCATCATGAATGATGCTCAACATTGTTCACTGCTGATTACATATCCCCACATCTAACTTTATAATGGAATGATAGTTGTTGATCAAGCTGCTGAAGATGTTTGAATGTCAGACATTACCCTGAAGAACTCCTGCAGGAATGTCCTGGAGCTGAGATGACTGACCTCCAACAACCAAAACCATCTTCCTAAGTGCCAGTTTCTCGCAAAGTTTTCTCGATTCCCATCGACTCCAGTTTTTCTGGAGATCCTTGATACTACTCTCTGTCAAATGCAGCTTTCATGTAAAGGGCAATCACTCTCACCTCAACTCTGGAATTCTCCGTATTCAGATCAAGGTTGTAATTACATGAGGAGCCGAGTTGCCTTTGCTGATCCTAAACTGGCTGTCAGTGAGCAGTTTATTGCTGATTTTAAGTGTCACTTGACAGCACAATCAACAAAAGCTTCTATCACTTTACCAATCAACAAGAGTGGGGTAGTAGTTGACTGGATTGGTTTAGTCTTTTTGTGCACAGGACATAACTGGGCAATTTTCTATACTGTAAGGTAGATGCCCATGTTAGAACTGTATTGAGTAGCTTGGTTAGATACAAGGCTAGTTCTGGAGCATAAGCCTCCAGTACTTTGCTGGAATATACTTAGGGCCCACAGCCTTTGCAGCATCCAGTGCTTCCTGCTGTTTCTTGATAATCACGTGGAGTGAATCGGATCAGAGAAAATTGGTATCTGTGATACTGGGGACCTATTGAGGAGGCCGAAACTGGCCATTCACTTGGCACTTCTGGCTGAAGATTAATGGAAATGCTTCAGCCCTGTCAATTGCACTAACTGTTGGGTTAATTTATCATTTAGGATGGGAATATTTGTGGTGCCTCCCTCACCTCTTAGTCACTTATTTATTGACTAAGTCTTGAAGGCCATTATTAAACAGTATTGCATTGAACATGAAATTTAAAAAAGCAAGACCCACAATCTAAATGCACATCCAACATAAGAAGCTAATTCTTCAACTAAGACAACAACATCACACCTGATATTATAAAATTCACTCTTTAATAGATGATTGCACAATACTTGTTTTAACCATTGAATACAGTCATAGTGAGGTAGCAGAGGAGGTGGAATGTAGTCAGGTCAGGTTTCAAGACTAGTTAGGAGGCCTCGAGGGTCGTCAGGGGGGCAGCCAGTTCAGGTTGGGAGGGTAGTCAGGGGTTAGGTGCCACTTTTTGCCAGCTCAAGGGGTAATCAGGGGATTAGGAGGGGCAGTCAGGTTTGGGGTAAATGATGGGGAGTTGATGGTATAGTTACCCAGGTATCAAACTAGGTTTCAATTTATCGAAGACTGGGGAACTGTAAAGAAATAGAATTAGAATTAAAAGATAAATTGTATCAAACAGTCCTAAGTTTACAACTCCAACTCAGAGTTGGAAACGATCATGGGCAATTGCCCACCAAAAATCTACACATACCAGACAATTCCCACATAGCTCCATGCACCAAAGCTTCTACAGAATGCCACCATGCATCTTTAGTCATGTACTGGTCTCCATCAATCTGGAGACCAGAGGATTTAGGCCTTTATTTCATTTTGAAATACTAGGCAAGAAATTATCATTTAGGGTTAACAGCAGTCAAACAAAAGAGTCAATATCGGTAGTACAAAGTTTGACGGTTTAGGAGATAGCATAATTTCAGCCTGTATCCTTCTTTCTTTCTGGTTTTACAAATAGCTAAGTCTGAAGTTTAATCTGTAGAGTCAGCACCATGAGTCATGCTGGAAGAGTGCAGAGTAAAGATAACATAATGTAACTCTAGATTCTATCCAGACTAGGAGGGCAACGTCAATTCTTGCTATATCCCCTCAATTAACAATCACTTAATCACTGGATGTATGTTTGCTCGCTGAGCTGAAAGGTTCGTTTTCAGATGTTGTGTCACCATACTAGGTAATATCATCAACGAAATGCTGGTGTTATGTCCCACTTTTTATTTATGTGTTTAACAAATTGCCATTCCAAGACGTCGCAGTAGAACAAACAGTCAATCGGGAACTTCAAACCAGCGTCTACATGAAAACAACATATACACACTAAATACTGAACTACAGAGGCAATCATGCCAATGCCCACAAACAAAGCTGCATCAGAACATTATTTCAATGAGCCACCACACACTGCAGCACTGAGGAGCTATAAACAACAGAGGAAAATCACCTATAGAGCGTATTCAAAAAGAACGGCTACCCAATGAACACAGTCCTCCGATTTCTCAGCAACAAACCCAAACAACCACACAAATGTGCTCAGAAACCCTAGCCACTCTCCCCTACATGAAAGATATCTTGGAAACAATTGCCGGTCTACTCAGACCTCTTGGCATCATGGTAACCCACCAACACACTAAAGCAGCAGCTAATGAACTTAAAAGACCTGATACAGACAATAAGCAAAACAAACGTCATTTACAAAATACCGTGCAAGGACTGTAACAAACACTACATTGGACAAACAGGCAGAATACTAGCCACCAGGATATATGAACATCAACGAGCTACAAAAAGACATGACCCTCTATCACTAGTATCCTTACATACAGATGAGGAAGGATACCACTTTGACTCGAACAATTCTGAACAACCTGAGACACATACGAGAATTTCGAAGAGCATGGCATTCCAACTGGAACTCTAACAACAAACACATTGATTTGAACCCCATCTACCACTCTCTGAAAAAGAACAGGAAATGGTATCACCATGGAGTCATAGAGATGTACAGCATGGAAACAGACCCTTTGGTCCAACCCGTCCATGTCGACCAGATATCCCAACCCAATCTAGTCCCACCTGCCAGCACCCGGCCCCTATCCCTCCAAACCCTTCCTATTCATATACCCATCCAAATGCCTCTTAAATGTTGCAATTCTTCCAGCCTCCAACACATCCTCTGGCAGCTCATTCCATACACGTACCATCCTCTGCGAGAAAAAGTTGCCCCTTAGGTCTCTTTTATATCTTTCCCCTCTCACCCTAAACCTATGCCCTCTAGTTCTGGACTCCCCGATCCCAGGGAAAAGACTTTGTCTATTTATCCTATCCATACCCCTCATAAATTTTGTAAACCTCTATAAGGTCACCCCTCAGCCTCCGATGCTCCAGGGAAAACAGCCCCAGCCTGTTCAGACTCTCCCTGTAGCTCAGATCCTCCAACCTTAGCAACATCCTTGTAAATATTTTCTGAACCCTTTCAAGTTTCACAACATCTTTCTGATAGGAAGGAGACCAGAATTGCACACAATATTCCAACAGTGGCCTCACCAATGTCCTGTACAGCCGCAACATGACCTCCTAACACCTGTACTCAATACTCTGACCAATAAAGGAAAGCATACCAAACGCCTTCTTCGCTATCCTATCTACCTGCGACTCCACTTTCAAGGAGCTATGAACATGCACTCGAAGGTTTCTTTGTTCAGCAACACTCCCTAGGACCTTACCATTAAGGGTAAAAGTCCTGCCAAGATTTGCTTTCCCAAGATGCAGGACCTCGCATTTATCTGAATTAAACTCCATCTGCCACTTCTCAGCCCATTGGCCCATCTGGTCCAGATCCTATTGTAATCGGAGGTAACCCTCTTCGCTGTCCACTACACCTCCAATTTTGGTGTCATCTGAAAACTTACTAACTGTACCTCTTATGCTTGCATCCAAATCATTTATGTAAATGACAAAAAGTAGAGGGCCTAGCACCGATCCTTGTGGCACTCCACTAGTCACAGGCCTCCAGTCTGAGAAACAACCCTCCACCAGCACCCTCTGTCTTCTACCTTTGAGCCAGTTCTGTATCCAAATGGCTAGTTCTCCCTGTATTCCATGAGGTCTAACCTTGCTAACCAGTCTCCCATGGGCAAGACAGGAAATGACATCACCAACCCAAGGAAACCTAAACACATAAATAGAAAGTGGGACATAACACCAGCGCTTCACCGGAGGCTCATTGATGATGTTCCCTAGTATGGTGACAAAACGTCTGAAAAAACAAATCTTGCAGCTCAGCGAGCAAACTTACATACAGAACCTCAACGAGAGCTACAAATCTTCTCAAAACTAGCTAATACTTAATCACTTTAAATATTTGTATCCACTGACATTAATTATCTATAATAAAATAGCCACTATAATACATATTTTTGATAGTCTTGAAGTATTCAAACCTTGCTCTGCAAATTTAAAATTATAATTATTTGGTTTGCATTACTTTAGCACAAAAACCTCACTGAACTATAATATGTACAATAACTGCATAACAGTAAACGAGGTTTAGGATTCCTATTGTAAATTACTTCATTTTTATGACTGGGTAAGGGTGAAGTGAGAAGGAAAAAAGATCATTAAAAGGGACGGTAGTCAGGGATTGGTGGAGCTAGTTATCAGCCCACGGGCTGATCAGGGGGTCATTCATTTACAAGTATTTAGCCTTCTGCCTTCCACATCAACAGAATTTAAACAAACAATCCATAATTTAACAGAATATGGTTATTAATAGTATAACATAGTCACATCATTTACACCAAATGATATTAGCATAATAAGAGTCCCAATATATTGTTGAAAAACATGGGCCATCATTAGCAGGAATTTACTCAAGCAAGTAAATCTCTCTGTACCTTCCCTTTTCATGTACTTCCCATGCTTTTTATTTAGATGGCTGGTTCATCTCATCTGCCTGTCAAGTACTGGCACAGATCATTCTCAATAAACAAAATAATCTTAGAATTTAGTTCACATTAGACAAGAAGTAGAAGAAGATAAACTGTTACATAATTTATATGAGAGTTTAAACAGTAAGAAAGATTGGAACTCGATTGAAGTTATTGAATTTAAAGTCAGAACCTCATATTGGCTAGGATATTCAAGATAACACTCAAAGTTAATTTTTAAAAAATGTATAATCTTTGGAAAGTATAGTGGTGATTTTGTCAGGTTCTGATGGTGACCACAATTCTGTGACTTTCACCTTGGTTATGGAGAGAGATAGGTGCGTGCAACAGGGTAGGTTTTACAATTGGGGGAAGGGTAATTACGATGCTGTAAGACAGGATCTGAGGAGCATAAGTTGGGAGCATAGGCTGTCGGGGAAGGATGTCGTGGAAATGTGGAACTTTTTCAAGGAACAGATAAGACGTGTCCTTGATATGTATGTACCGGTCAGGCAGGAAAGAAATGGTCGTGTGAGGGAACCTTGGTTGACGAAGGAGGTTGAATGTCTTGTAAAGAGGAAGAAGGAGGCTTACATAAGGTTGAGGGTTCAGACAGAGCAGTGGAGGGATACAGGATAGCCAGAAGGGACCTGAAGAAAGGGATTAGGAGAGCCAAGAGAGGGCATGAAAAATCTCTGGCGGATAGGATCAAGGATAACCCAAAGGCATTTCATGAGTATGTGAGAAACATGAGAATGACGAGAATGAGGGTAGGTCCAATCAAGGACAGTAGTGGGAGACTGTGTATTGAGTCGGAAGAGATAGGAGAGGTCTTGAATGAGTACTTTTCTTCAGTATTTACGAATGAGAGGAACCGTATTGTTGAAGAGGTGAGTGTGAAACGGACTGGTAAGCTAGAGGAGATACATGTTAGGAAGGAAGATGTGTTGGACATTTTGAACAACTTGAGGATAGACAAGTCCCCCGGGCCTGATGGGATATATCCTAGGATTATGTGGGAAGCAAGAGAGGAAATTGCAGTATCGTTGGCAATGATCTTTTCATCTTCACTGTCAACGGGGGTGGTACCAGGGGACTGGAGAGTGGCGAATGTTGTGCCCCTGTTCAAAAAAGGGAATAGGGATAACCCTGGGAATTACAGGCCAGTTAGTCTTACTTCAGTGGTAGGTAAAGTAATGGAAAGGGTACTGAGGGATAGGATTTATGAGTATCTGGAAAGGCATTGCTTGATTAGGGACAGCCAGCACGGATTTGTGAAGGGTAGGTCTTGCCTTACGAGTCTGATTGAATTCTTTGAGGAGGTGACCAAGCATGTGGATGAGGGTAGAGCAGTGGATGTAGTATACATGGATTTTAGTAAGGCATTTGATAAGGTTCCCCATGGTAGGCTTATGCGGAAAGTCAGGAGGCATGGGATAGAGGGAAATTTGGCCAATTGGATAGAAAACTGGCTAACCGGTCGAAGTCAGAGAGTGGTGGTAGATGGTAAATATTCAGCCTGGAGCCCAGTTACAAGTGGAGTTCCGCAGGGATCAGTTCTGGGTCCTCTGCTGTTCGTAATTTTTATTAATGACTTGGATGAGGGAGTCAAAGGGTGGGTCAGTAAATTTGCAGATGATACGAAGATTAGTGGAGTTGTGGATAGTGAGGAGGGCTCTTGTCAGCTGCAAAGGGACTTGGATATGATGTAGAGCTGGGCTGAGGAGTGGCAGATGGAGTTCAACCCTGCCAAGTGTGAGGTTGTCCATTTTGGAAAGATAAATAAGAATGCGGAATACAGGGTTAACGGTAGGGTTCTTAGTGAGGTGGAGGAACAGAGGGATCTTGGGGTCTATGTTCATAGTCTTTGAAAGTTGCCACTCAGGTGGATAGAGCTTGTAAGAAGGCCTATGGTGTATTAGCGTTCATTAGCAGAGGGATTGAATTCAAGAGTCGTGAAGTGATGTTGCAACTGTACAGGACTTTGGTTAGGCCACATTTGGAGTACTGTGTGCAGTTCTGGTCACCTCACTTTAGGAAAGATGTGGAAGCTTTGGAGAGGGTGCAGAGAAGATTTACCAGGATGTTGCCTGGAATGGAGAATAGGTCGTACGAGGATAGGTTGAGAGTGCTAGGCCTTTTCTCATTGGAACGGTGAAGGATGAGGGGTGACTTGATAGAGGTTTATAAGATAATCAGAGGAATAGATAGAGTAGACCGTCAGAAACTTTTTCCCCCGAGTACAACAGAGTGTTACAAGGGGACATAAATTTAAGGTGAAGGGTGGAAGGTATAGGGGAGATGTCAGGGGTGGGTTCTTTACCCAGAGAGTGGTGGGGGCATGGAATGCACTGCCTGTGGGAGTGGTAGAGTCAGAATCTTTGGTGACCTTTAAGCGGCAATTGGATAGGTACATGGATGGGTGCTTAAGCTAGGACAAATGTTCGGCACAACATCGTGGGCCAAAGGGCCTGTTCTGTGCTGTATTGTTCTATGTTCTATGTTCTTGGAAGTCTTCTCTGATGAACCTATGGTGGACTTCAGAGGTGCATGGAGAACTGAACGGTGTGAATATTGTACCACAAGTTACAAAGTGGCAGAGATTGAGACAAAAACAAAGTTTTAAACCAAAATCTCACTCCATGTGCTAACCTTTCCAGAAACATCAAAAATGTGTGGGAAATAGTGCACTATAGAAAAGTTGTGGAAAATCACTTTTAACAGAAGTACTGAGATTGCCATTAAAAAAACAGCAGATTTTTAAATTTAAACAACAACAACAAAAAAGGACAGCTTTGAAACAAAGATACCAAACTTTAAAGTCCAAAACAGAAGAAAAAACAATGAAAGTAGGAGAAACATGCAGAACAAATTAAGTCAAGGGCATCAAGGGCAAAACAGTGCAACCAAACTCAGGAAAGATCAGTTTAGCAAGAGATCTTCAATCTGGATCTGCTTTGCTCTTGGGTTCCTGGTCAAGAATGGGTATAATGATCAATGTGGGTTTATAAAGTGGCAAAAAAGAAAACGGAAAAATTGAAAAACTCTACTCAGAAGAACATCCCATGAAATCTATGTTAGTGAGTCCAGAAATAGGAGCCATTTTTTTTAACTGAGAGGATTGTTACTGACAAATCCTGTCGGCAATTCAGTAATCTGCTTTAATCACTGAACAGTAGAATGTTTAACTCACTACAATATGGATTGACTAAAGCAAATATGAAAAGGTGCATTCAAATCTAAAATTTGGAAAAGTAGATGAAGGAGAAAAGAAATGGAACGATACATAGATGGGTTAGACAAAGGCTTGGTTGGGACATAACCACCAGTATGTACTTGTGGTGCAAATAGCTGTACTGTAAGTGATTACTAGAGGGGGAAGGGGTTGCCACTGTGCATAGAAATGCATTTAAACTCATAAATACAAAGCTTTTTCTTCCCAGCTATTTAAAAATTGGTCAAATTTTAAATTTTGAAATATTCTGGGGGTGCTCTATACAGCATTGCAAATGGAGAGAAAGAAAGTGGAATGTGGCCAAGTAGCACAGACTACATCTCAAAGTGCAGATTTCTTGCTGGATTTGGCATGAAGTTCTGTCTGTATAAGGTTTAACACAGGGGTGGTGTCTGCTATTGAGGCCTCTGGTGTTTAATCAGATTTTTGCTGAAATATTCATTACAAATAATTCTGTATCATTATGTTAATTAACTTGGGTTACTCGGATTACTCAAGTGGCACAATATGGACATAGATTTTGATCTCCAATTTTCTACACAGCTGTCACTCTGAGTTGCTTTACGTGTCCTATTACCTTTTTTCTGAAACAGATGGAGGAAAGTGCAGCATCATAGATAACAAATTTTGCTAATCTCTGCAACTTTTCATGCAACAGTATAACTTCCAATCAGAATTTACACAGCAAATTTATAAACATTGAGCAAATACTTTTTTTTAATAATAAAGTAGCTTCCAACGTGGCAAAATGTTTCACAACCCCTGTTCCAGGAAAGAACCAGAAACAAAACAGCTCTAAATATTGCAAATGTGTCAAACAAACAAAAATATTAATCATACAAAAACAGCACTAAAGGAGTTTAATATCATTATGAAAAAACAGCTTGTAACATTTTTCAGTTCTGCTAATATAGCCTCTAGAAGAGATTTTCCACATTGTGGAGAAGTTAGATTCCCTACTGACGTACAGTCTTCACTCCTGGAATGTGGTTCACGCTACATAAATATGCAGTCAACCAAATCAATATTTTATTGGATAGTGTCAATCAATCTACAAGGTCTCACCCAGCCCTAAACTGTACAGAGGCTTTGATTTTGATGTTTTTTGGTCTCCTTATCTGAGGAAGGATGCTCTTGCTATGGAAGGAGTGTAACAAAGGTTTACCAGACTGATTCCTGAGATGGCAAGACTGACATATGAAGTGAGACTGGACTTTGTTAGGGCTTTTCTCACTGGAGTTTAGAAGAATTAATGCAAGAATGCAGAATTCTATGAAATTCTAACAGGACTAGGCAGCGTAGATGCAGAAAGGATGTTCCCAATGATCAGCGAGTCCAGAACCAGGGGACCAGGGATATGGGATAGGGCATTAAACACTGAGATGAGAAGAAATTCCATCAACCAGAGAGTGGGGAGTCTGTAGAATTCTCTGCCACAGAAAGCAGTTGAGGCCAAAATATCAAATGTTTGAGAAGTTGGTAGAAATAATTTTTAGGGCAAAAGATATCAAAGGGTATAGGAAGAAAGCAGGAACAGGGAACAGGGTACTGAATTGGATGATCAGTCATGATCATTCTGAATGGCAGAGCCAGCTAAAAGAGCTGAATTGCCCACTCCTGCCCTATTTGTCATATTTTATTATCAGGCCTTGGGGATTTATCAACTTTCAGTCCCATTACTTTCTCTAGTGCTTTTTGTTTACCAATAGTAGTCTCCTTCAATTCCTCCTTCCCATCAGACCCTTGCTTCTCCATCACTTCTAAAAATATTACCAGTCTTCTGTAAAGATAGGAGAAAAGTAAATGTTTACTTTCAGAGTGCAAGAGTGCTACATTTGTTTTGACTAGTCCTTTTCTTTGACATACTTATAGAAACTCTTACAGTCCTTACAGTTTTTTTGTGCATACTTTACTCTTGCCCTCTTAATCAACCTATGGGTTTTCATTTGTTGAATCCTTAACTGCTCCAAGTCCTTAGGCTTGCTGCCTTTTCCAGCACCTTTATATAACTCTTCTTTGAATGACTACAATCCTTAAGTTCTTTTATGAGCTATGTTTGCGCCACTTTTCTTGTTGTGTACTTTTACCTTAAAGAAATATTTTGGAGACTATGTTGCCAAAGATGGCTCTCTGATTACTGAAGGCAGTCATCTCAGCCATAGGAAATCACTGCAGGAGTTCCTCAAGGTTGTGTCTTGGGCCCAACCAGCTTCAGTTGTTTCATTAATGGCTTTGACTCCATCGTAAGGTCAGAAGTGGGATGTTCATTGTGCAATCATCAATGTTCAGCACCGTTCATGACGCTTCAGATACTGAAGCAGTCCATGTCCAAATGCAGGAAGATCTAGACAATATCCAGGCTTGGGCTGATAAATGCCAAGTAACACTTCTGCCAAACAATGACAGCTAAAAGAAAACAGATTGCCCTTTGTGTTCAACATTAACATCACTGAATGTCCCACGATCAACATCCTGTAGGGGGCTACCATTGACCAGAAACTGCACTGGACCAGACATTCAAATACTCTGGTTACAACAGCAAGTCAGAGGTTTAGAATTCTAAAAAAAGTAACCCACATCCTGAATCCCCAATATCTGTTCACCACTTATAATATACAAGTTAGGAGTGTGAGGGAATAACATCCTCTTGCCCATACGACTGAAGCTACAACAACACTCAAGAAGTTTGATGCCATTCAGGACAAAGTGGCTTGTTTGACTGGTGCTCCTCCATCTCCTTCACCATTCACTCCCTTCAGCACTGAATTATAGTGGCTACAGTGTGTACCATCTACTGCACTACAGTAAATCAGAGACTTTTTCAAAACCCCTTCCAAATCCACAGCCTCTATCTTCAGCAGGAGGGCAACAGATTTATGGATCAAAATCCAGGGACTTCCTTCTAAACAGCACTGTTGGTAGCCTTACACACCCGGGACAGTAGCAGTTCAACACTATCATCCATAGGGTGACTAGGAAGAGTCAATAAATGCTGGCCTATCCAGTGACACCTACTTCCCATAAACTTCTCATGTTAGTTCAACAGCACTCACTATTAATACCTACCATTGACACTAGTTTTCATCTCTACCTTTCCTCCATCATGGGCACTCTCTTTGGCTACTGTTCTGTGCACCATTTGTTCACTTGTTTCTCCACCCTCTTTGTCAACAGCATAAAGACCATTATTTTCCAGCCCCTTTCAGTGTTGAAGATGACACATTGGATTCGAAATGTTAACTTTTCTCTCCACAAATATTCCAGATCTGTTGAGTTTGCCCAGCACTTTGTTTTTATTGCTCATCATTTGTTAGTCTTTTGTTCACTATCCCAATTCTTGGTTGAAGCTGCCGTAAGTGAATCTAAGCAACAACAATTTGAGAGAAAAAGCAATGTTTCAAAACTGGCCGTGATAAACTATCTGTTAGAGATTTTAGGAAATCTGCAGATGTTGATGGTAAGAGTCCATGTCTCCCTTTATTATGCAGCAAGCTCAGGATAAATGTTACTGAGGTTGCTATAGCATGAATTCTCATTAAATACTGCAGTATTTTACTTTTGGGATGAGAGAAACTTTATCAATTCAGATTTTTCTCTCTTTGATGTTTCAGAAAAGTCAATTTTTCTGAACCCTTCACCTATTGTACTTAATTTCACACAGGAATTCAAATCAAATCCTTGAACAGTCTGCTGACTGCGTTGTATAATAGATTATTCGCCACATTCACTATAGCTGTAAAGGCTCATTGATTTGATGGTTAAAAATGGAAGATAATCACTCAGCCTTAGCTTAGACAACCTCAACAATGTGGTGGTTTTCAGAGGCAATATGAAACATGTTTCGAAGACACCACCTTTTTGTTTGTACAAAGTTACTCCCCCACTTACCGTTATCAAAACCAGAGACTAAGTAAGTGCTCCAGATGTCAATTAAATAGGCAAGATCTTTATCACAACCTAGGACTACTGCTGACAATATCAAAAAATGGAATAACTGAGGTAACACACAAAAGGAAAGGGCTTGGGTGTGCACCAGAATATAGCAAGGAGGTTAACAAAATATTGTCCAAGTCTAGTTTCTTGATTAGACAATTGAGTGAATTAATTTGTTGACATTGTTGAATGCATAGAATTTACTGTGTGTTGATATGCAAAGAATTCATCAGTGGGTTGTCTGGTTTTCACCTTTCAGTGAAAAAGTGCATAGATAAATACTTAAGAAAAAGCTTCAGCTGTCTGTACAAACACATTTATTCTAAATTTCATGCATGTCTCCTTTACATTTGGGCTAACTGGTTCAATATATCATAATGATGGAACACATTCGTCTTAATTGTGTCAGTAATGGAAGCAGTCACTTTAAAAACGTCCTTTTCAAGGCAGGTGGAGGCAGAAATTGTTTGAGTTTCTGATCCAGGCTACGTGTGTGGCCAAGAGCAGGAAAGGTCTTTGCTGGTCCAGGGCAAACACTGCTGGTTTTCCTGACTCATACGGGATTTTTGATGACAGAAAGAAACAGTAGCCTAGGCATTCTATGGCAAAAATGTGGCTAAATGATAACTTCTGCAATCCTTAAATCGGGATTTCAAATTAACATTGGAAGGAAATTTTTAAAATCCCCTACTGGTACATTTGATTCTCAGAGAAGTTAAGATGGTAAGGTGGTATGTGGTGCAAGCCTAAACATGTTTACCTCAAATGACTGCTCGCAAGATCACGCCATTTATCTATCCATTTCTTAACACTTTTCAATTATTCACGCTCTCAAATATCTATCCAATTCTCCTTTGATTTTTATTTAACCTGGTCCATTAACTTCCTGGGCTGCTCTGGTGTGAAATACTTAAAAATGTCTTTGCTGCACATTCTAAAATTTGAAACAGGTGTAGTCTCAAGCACATTATCACAGTTGAAATTTAATATTCCCTTACATTTGTGAATACATATAGGCAGGACATGTAATAAAAATATTGCTAATAAAGCAGTGCTGTTAAAATTCAACAGAACATTTGCACCCCTGGCTGCTGACATAAAGCACCTTATATCTCATCAATATCAAGGCAGTCCTTTTTTTCCACTGCCTAACTATAACTGTACACAGTACTCTAGATACCTTGATGAAACCTATCACTTTCCAACATGCTTGTTGCAGATCCAGAGGATAGAATTAGCTTTTTTACTGCTGACACATAGAGCTGTATTGAGCCGCTGCTTTACACAAACTATCCATAATTACCCTTAAAATCCTCTAGTGTAATGTCTCATGGACCACTTGATTTATATTCACGGTTTATTATGCCTGCTCCAGTCTCATTAATCTCTATTTTTCCACAATAAGTGCCAAGTGCAATTCATCAGTTACCATTCTAACCTATTCAGATCCCTGTGCACTTACTTGATGTTATCCCCTGAAGCTACAATCACCAAGCTAGAAAAAAGCAGAATTGCATGCAGATAAATGCTTTTCCTGCTTTTCAATGAGATAGAGAGGGACTTCCAATCAGATTTGCTGACAGCTCTGTAGTTTGAACAGTGCTAGAAAAGATTTCAGACTACTGTAGAGATTATAAAAATCCTAAAGAAGAAATGACCCCACTGGGTTCTGGCTGGGTTTCCAGCCAGACTGAAAGGAAGAATAGGGTGGATGGTGTTGGAGAGGCCATAGGTAGGCATGGTTTAATAGGCAGACGGCACAATTTTGGCAGCACAGGGGGTCCCCAAAGTACGTACACAGCAGCCCACTGAGTCAAAGATGCAGTGCTGCTCAGCTTGATGTCCCCACACTGCCCCTCCTCCCCTTCCACACTGATCTGAAATTGTGATGGGGCAGATTGAGGCCCTTATGAAGCAGTTACTGCTCCTTTATGGGCTAAGGGCAGACACACCAACTCCTTACCCAAGCTCTGGCCTTGTAATGTGGGTATGGATGCGTCAGCGACAGGTTAGCCACCCAAGAAATGTGGTCAAAAAATTCAGCCCATGTTTCCTGAATACTTTAATCTTTGCATCCTTCTTTCCTTGTGATAGATACCCCTTTGTACAATTGTGTTGATTTTCCTCATCTGCACAACTATCCAAAGATGGCTCCAAAACACTCTCTGAGTCGTTCTTGCAGTGAAGCTGACATGTACTGAAACGGCCAACCAACAGCCTCTTGTGCTCTAATAATTGTGCTCTAGTGGGCGGCACGGTGGCACAGTGGTTAGCACTGCTGCCTCACAGCGCCAGAGACCCGGGTTCAATTCCCGCCTCAGGCGACTGACTGTGTGGAGTTTGCACGTTCTCCCCGTGTCTGCGTGGGTTTCCTCCGGGTGCTCCGGTTTCCTCCCACAGTCCAAAGATGTGCAGGTCAGGTGAATTGGCCATGCTAAATTACCCGTAGTGTTAGGTAAGGGGTAAATGTAGGGGTATGGGTGGGTTGCGGGTCGGTGTGGACTTGTTGGGCTGAAGGGCCTGTTTCCACACTGTAATGTAATGTAATGTAATGTAATGTAATTCTACAATTCTAACAAGTCATTTACTTCTATCCATTTTTCTCTAATAGATATTTTTGATCAAGCTGCTCAGACATGTTATGACATACCACTGGAGCAGGTGAGACCTGAAACCAGAGGTAAGAAAACTACCACAGTACCAAAAGGCTCATGTCAAATTTCCCTTATATGATTACAATGTGCCTGATCTAATCAATCTTCTTCACCCAGGTGGCTCATGACAGATGCCAATAACTATTTTCCTTTTTACTTCATCTCTCCATGACTAAGGGATTGCACCTTATCAATATCTGAACCAGATCCATATGAGTTTAAGCGTAATTTTCCTTCAAATAAAACGCCAGACCTTTCCCAATAAGACTTTTCTGCCTGTGAAGTAATGTGCCCTATTGGAGGATGATTTACACATATTAATATCCTTTTTCTCTTCAAAATAGCAATGGGTGCTGGGTTACTTTTGTGGAGGCGTTTAATACTTAACTTGGTCAGTCTTTCCAGATCCATGACTTTAAACCATCATGGGCCAGAAATCAGATAATTGCAAGGCCTACTGGAGTGTTCATGGAAATTTGTTAATACTGTGGGGGTTCACATCCAAAAAGAGACCATTAACTGGACAAGTCTCATAATCATATACATTTCAAATGAATCACATTGTTTTAAACACCAAGAAGATATGCCCAACTTACTCAACCTCTCAAAATCATGGCCTCATATGAAAATCTTTTCATATCTGGAATCAATTTGGTGAACCCTGTTGGACTGCTTCCAATGCCAATATATGTTTCCTTAGGTAAGGGAACCAAAGCTATTTACAGTATCCCAGGTGTAGTTTGATTAGTGCCTCAACATTTTAGCAAGATCTTCCTATTTTTATGATCCATTCTCTTTGAAATTAGGACCAATGTTAATTTTGATTTTCCATTAACCATTAAGCTTAAAAACTTGTTTTTTTATGGTTTATGCAGGGGGACCCAAAATGCTTCTTGCTGCAGTTTTCTGCTACAATTCCTCATTTAAATGATATTCAGCTGTTCTATTCTTTGTGGGATAAGCTTATATTTTTTGCACATTATATCCCATGTGTTAAGCTTTTGTCCACCCTTTTAAATTGTCTCTATTATTCTGCATCTTCACTGCTTGCCTTTTCAACTATTTTGATGCCACCCTCAAACTTGCTGACACTACATTCACTTCCATCATCCAACTCATTAATATACATACATTTCAAATAATTGTGGCTGCAGCATTGATCCCGAAGGCATTCCGTTAGTTACAACTTGTTATCTAATTCTGTCTTTTATTAGTTAGCAAATCCTCTAACCATACTAATTTATTACCCCCAACGTTATGTAACCTTATCTTATTAATCATGATTCAGAGATGCCGGTGTTGGACTGGGGTGTACAAAGTTAAAAATCACACAACACCAGGTTATAGTCCAACAGGTTTAATTGGAAGCACACTAGCTTTCGGAGTGACAATCACCTGATGAAGTAGCTTTATGGGAAGTACCTTATCAAACACCTTTTGGAAACCCAAATATTCAACATTGATCGGTTCCCTTTGATCTATCCTACTTGTTATTAACTCAAAAGAACTCTAATACAAGACAATGAGGGGCAACATCTCTACAGGGGGTGGTTTGCACATGGAATGAACTTCCCGAGGAAGTGGTGGAAGTTGTACAGTTACAATGTTTAAAAGACGTTTGGATGAGTACATGAATGGGAAAGATTTGGAAGGATATGGGCCAGGAGCAAGCAGGTGGGACTTGTTTAGTTTGGGATTATGTTCGACATAGACTGGTTTGACTGAAGGGTCTCTGTTTCCATGCTGCATGCCTCTATGACTTGTCAGGTATAATTTCCCCTTCATGAAGGATTCTTGGAAGATTACAATCAGTGCATCCCCTATTTTGTAAAATCCTTGGATACAACCAATCAGGTCTAGGGAATATATCGGCCATTAGCCCCGTTAGTTTTCCTAGTACTTGTTCTCTAATGATAATTAGTGTCTTGCTCAAAAGTTTTTGGGATCAGTTCAGAGGAGACCTGACTGAAATCAGATGCAAATACAACATCTCCTAGAAGGGTGTGTGTTCAGGACAGTTAAAGGAATAAATTACCTCTGGGGGAGAGAGTTTACTTTGTGAAACATCCATGCTAGGAGAATTTGGTTAGTAAGATGCAGATCATTAAAAGACTGACAAAGTTTAAGATTGCAACTATGTGAATATTGCAGGGTAAAGGCCTCACTCGATAGGAACTGAGAGAAAGTAGTCAAGTCAAGTCAATGGATTGGACAGGGATGGAATACACCTCTGGATTTATGTTTCAATGTTAAAACCAAACCTGCAGCCTTGTGTGCTTCTTTGTTAGTGTGAGGCCACCAGGTTAAATTTTTTAAAAATGTTCTATCAAGCCAAATTTCATATTGAATCTGACTTATCCACTAGCCACATCATCTGGAATCATAACACTAATCAAAATGATTAGTTAACAGAAATCAGATCAATTTCATTATTTGCAAACAAACACTATATTAATAACAATGCAACATTTCAGTTCAGATTTGTGTTTTTAAGTTTAAAAAATACATATAAGACTATTGTTTGAGCAGTTTCTCCATTGGCCCTGTGATCAACTCTTACTTACACTAGTATCCAAAGACAACAATGGATTTCACAGTAATAATAACAAGGGAGAGTTCTTTGAATGATTAGTGAGTGACAAGAAATATAACACAATCTTGTGTTATTTGAAGTCCAAGTAAGGATTAGTTAAGCACACTCAAAATCCAACTCATTAATAATGGAGATACACAAAAGCGATCAGTGAGTTTAGTGTGTAAAGTTTCAAGATGGATCATTCTACCAGGAAAGCTATGAGTCCAACATAAAACGCTGGCCAATATAGGGATAGACAATGATCAAATGAGCAATGTGGAAAACACGTAAATTAGGTAATTAGGAATGATCTGAAAATGACAATAAAAGCCATGTTCCACAGTACCTGGAAGGCCAGTTGATAAGAGAAGGTGTCTCGCCATTGGAATCTCTTTGTAGAAACCATTCATTCTTTACTTTCACTGCATTGCTATATGAAAATATAGCAGAGACAGCTAGAATCAATTTGCTGTAACAATTCCATACCTAAGGATTCCACACCCTACAGGCATTTTCTTCTTTGGGTATTATTACTAGCATGAAGTTACCAAAACTTAAGAGATTTCTTATACATTTTTCAACAAGGTTATAAATATTTTTAAAAAACTTCTGTAAGAGTACACCTGACACAGGGTTCTTCTGTTATTTTTATTCATTCATGGGATGTTGGCATCACTGACAGGCCAATATTTATCAGGCGAAAGTGAGGACTGCAGATGCTGGAGATTAGAGTGGTGCCCGATAAAGGCCTCCTGCCCGAAACATCAATTTTCCTGCTCCTCGGATGCTGCCTGACCTGCTGTGCATTTCCAGCACCACTCTAATCCTGAGGCCAACATTTATTGCCCATCCTTACTTGCCCAGAGGGCAGATAAGAGTCAACCACCATCACTGAGTCTGGAATCACAGGTAGGCCAGACCGGATAAATATGGCAGTTTGCTTCTCAATAGGACATTAATGAACCAGATAGGTTTATTCCCCAACAATCAACAATGGATTCATGGTTATCATTAGACTCTTTATTCCAGATTTCTTCCGACTGAATTCAAATTCCACCATCTGCCAGGGTGGGATTCGAAACCAGGTCTCTAGAACATTATCTGGGTCTCTAGATTAACAGTCCAATAAAATTAATACAGGTACGCAATCCTTTATCCGAAAAGCTCCTAAATCAAAAGATTTTCATGAGGTGTTTTTCTGTATAACAACGTTGTTTGGCGTGCAAACAGGTGATCCAACTCCACACCCACTCAACCCAAGTCACTCACATGCAATGTAGCGACGTGGCCCAGCACTGGTAGGCGTCAACTATGTCTCAGCGATGATATTAGTTAAGCGTGGGTCTGCGGTTTGCTCAATTTTTTTTTATTTCACTGTGAAAATATAATTCTTTCTGAAATCCAAAAAACAACTGACCCCAAGGATTTCGGATGAAGGATTGTGTACCTGTACCACTAGGCCATGGCCTCCCCCCAAGAGGTAAAAGCCAGCGCAGACACAGTAACTTAACCCTGCCAAAAATCTCCTTTTCTCTCCAAATATTTTACCTCAACTGTTCTGAACTTGGATCGTTGGAACTAGATCATTAATTTTGCTTTCTCTCCACAGATACTACCAGATGTACTGAATTTTTCTAGCAATTTCTGCCTTTGTTTCTGATTTCCAGCATTTGTATTGCTTTGGCTTTTTGCTCAACTGCCTGGGGTGAGTTGCTGCAGGTACCTGCAGCTCTCTAATGGCTCAGTAAAGTTGTCATTTTTCATGTGCAAGATAGACAGTGAAACAGGTTTATTGATCAACGGCCATCATAAACTGTTTGATTTGCATGTACACACAACATGCATATAAGCCGTTAAATACTCAACTATCTAAAAGCCTGCGAAAATCCATGAACATCAGCAGCAGTTATTCCAAAAAAAATAGAATTTTCAGATTAAAATTGAAACTACTTTCATCACAATATGCATGGGGGTTAGAAAAGTGCTTGAATAGATTACTGATTGACATCTTTTAGACTGTCAACGACCTGAGGTTGATGTAATTATTTTGGATGTGGTCTATATGAGTTATATAAATAGATTTTAAAAAATGAGATAAAGTTACACACTTTGTCAACTGTCTAAATTAAGTCGATGTATATTTTGCACCTGTAGAAACATCCAGCTCCATTATGTTGGCTGCCCCTACAAAAAATTGACTTGCATACTTCAATTTCTCACTACAAACATATGGTGAGCTACACTTTTGATGTTCCAAGTTCTGAGCAACTTTCACATCTTGAGGTCACAATTTGAAGCCAAATTCTTCATCCTTAGAGGAGTCATTCTAGGTTATTTAGGCACACCCCCATCAATGCAACCTCATGTGGACATTTTAGTATCTTTGGTATCCAATTCTGTCCACTTTTGAACCCACATTCTTATGTTAGCAACCATCAGAGTGGGTGGGTGCCTGGAATACGTTGCCGGCAGAGGTGATAGACGCTGGCACGATATTGTCATTTAAGACATATCTAGACATATACATGAATGGGCAGGGAGCAGAGGGATACAGATCCTTAGAAAATAGGTGATAGGTTTAGATGGAGGATCTGGATTGGTGCAGGCTTGGAGGGCTGAAGGGCCCATTCCTGTGCTGTAATTTTCTTTGTTCTTCCTTTGTTCTTTTGATGTTCAGTTAATGAATATCTAAGCTCTGTAATTCTCTTCCTGAATCTCTACTCTTCACCTCCCTCTCTGCTATCATACACTCTGTAAAATCTACCTCTGATAGCTCCTTATTGCGCTAAGGTTAATGTCAAATTTTGTTTGACATACACTCCTATGAAGTGCTTTTGGTGTTTTATAACATTAAACTTTGCTATGGAATCACAAGTTGTTGTTGCTGTTGTAGTATCCAACTAGCTGTCTTAGTCTGCTTCCAAACACCTCCTTTGACTATTCCTAAGAATAGTCCCTAAGGACTGGCAAGAAAGTCTTCTGCTTGTCCTGTTTGCTGTGGGAAAGGTGCATGCAGGTCAGGATCAGCAGGAGGTGTCACAGGGAGGTACAGGAAGTTCTTATAATGTAACACTACAGCATCTGGGAGAACAAAATTGTAAGGCAATGCATGCCTTCAAAATTAAATAGCTTGCTGAACCCCAAACAAAATCTTAATAAAAGACATTAGTTTTAGAAAGTCAGCACTGATGATGGACATCACTGTATTAAATTTTTGGGGTAAATTACTGCACGCCATAGTAATAACAAGATGTTAAATTTCCCTATAATCAGCTAAAAACACACTAAACCTAACTTTATAAATACCCCTATTTTAACTTGATATGCACAGTCCCAAAGTCAAAAATATGAATGTCAAAACTAATTTATTCATGCATATAGCCTCTTCAAAAATCAATGTTTGTCACATTTAGCTACTTTCCTCATTCTCTACCAAGCCATTTTCCTGTGATTAACATATAAATCTGCAATAATTTATGTATATACTTTTAAAAAAAAACCTTATCGTTTTATCAACTATCATAGCGAAGGTTATTTATTTCTCAATTGTAAACTAAACTTTGCTTTGCATCTGACTGGATTGTATTTTGCCCATGAAGAGAAAAAGGTTAAGCTTATTTTTGTTGCATTGTATAGGCATTTCTAGTGGCTACGATATATGAAGTAAGGTAGTTGCTTATGTCTACTAACATGGCTGTTTCTGTTCACAGTCAAAATTCACAAGAGAAAATTATACAAGCCTTGAAACCATAACACATATAACATAACATTATAGTTTGGGATTGACAGTAGTAAAAGATGCAACTTGTATTTTCAAACACCTAGGAATAATTTTATGCAGCAACCTTGATGCTTGCCAAATTATAAACTGGGGAGCAACTCTGGTTGATCAATTGCATGCATCAGGTCCTTTTTCATAGGATGGTCACATTACAACTCAGGGGAAAGTATGCTTAATGGAGCAATGCCTAGACCACCACTAACAAAATAACCACAGCAAAGCTAGGCAGAGACACAGACGATATGTGGGAGGGAGGAACAAGAATGTTTCCTTTTAAAGAGGAGGCTTTATTACGCCTTCGAGAAATTAGAACAATGATCCCTCAATTCCATAAAATTTCTCCAGGGGTCAAAATCAAATAAAAATTCCAGAATTGCTGGCACCCATGGGAGAAGCTTAATAGAAGCTAAATAAAAGTTTTGGTTAGAAAATGATTTAATAAAAATATTAGAAAGAACAAGATACAGCAGATGCTGGAAATCTGAAGGTAAATTTAAAACATTCTTGAAACACTCAGCAGATCATGCAGTATATTTGGAGAGAAGGTAATAACATTTGGATGAAATGGCAAAGTCCAAACCATTAACTTGACTACTTTCTTTCCATGAGGGTATCTGATTTGAGGAGTATTTCTACAATGCTCTGTACATCTGGTCTCCTTATCTGAGGAATGATGTTCTGGCTATGGAGGGAATGCAATGAAGGTTTGTCAGACTGATTGTGGGATAGCAGGACTGACGCATGAAGACAGTCTGGATTGGTTATATTCTCTGGAGTTCAGAATGAAGGGTGAAACTCAAACTTTTAGAAATAATAAAATTTTAACAGAACTAGACAGGGTAAACAGAGGAAGGATGGTCACAATGATGGTGGAGCACTGAACTAGGAGTCATTACTTAATGATTTGGGTTGCCCATTTAGGACTGAGACTGGGACAAACCCCTTCACTCAGTGATAAACCTGTGAAATTCTTGGCTACAGAAAGTGTTTAAGACCAAAACGTTGACAATTTTCCTAAAGGACTTAGTTATTGTTTTTAGGGCTAAAGGGATCAAAGAGTTCAGTGAAAAAGCAGGAACAGAATATTGAATTGGATGATCAATCATCATCATATTGATCAGCAGAGAAAGATCGAAGGGCCAATTCGCCTACCACAGCTCCTCCCTTCTATGTTCATCCTGAATACACCATTGATCAGCATCTATCATCTGAACTGGCAATCATACCATTGTAATATGTCACAATGGGTTATTATGCTGACAAATAAATTCTGAAAATCATACAGAAAAAAAAGATTATGGAAATAAACTTGCACGAGGTAGATGACTAAGAAGGATTGACATTCATCCAAAATCTGTGGAAGACTTAAGATTGGATACATAATGGAAATTGTGGTCGAACAAAGGATCAGGCATAATTTACTACACTCATCTCATGAGCATAATTAATGCTAGATGTCATTAGAGTATTTTGCAATTGTAAGTGAATGGGGAATTTTTTTTGTTAAGAATCACATTCCATTTTACTTTAGATTAGTATGCAGATTCTGATGATTATACAAATTCCATTCTATTCAAGACATTTTTGGCAATGTTTAGGTTTTACAAATCATTCCCATCTGAAGGGCAGGCATATTTACCTGCAATAGATGTAGCAGGACATTTAAATAACAAACACTGAGACATGATATAACTCAATATAAACATTACTGGAATAAGAATAAACAAATTACTCATTAGTAGTGGCAGATGTAACATTCTGCTTTTAATTATTCCCATTGAATTCCTTTAGAGTGAGTTCTCATGAGTTTTCAGCTCTTCTGGAAACCTGCATGAGTAAAGTAGCTTTAATAAACCACCTTCCCTATGCTTTGTCTGCTTACTGAGCAAATATATCTCTGTGGCAGGAGTTCAACAAAGTCAGAGGTGGAAGAAGATATCTACATTTCATCAGCTTTCAGAACTCATTATAAAAATGAAGAAAATGTTGAGATAAGTTTGTAGAACATGGAATGTTATGTCATATGAAGGAGCACCAGCAGAGAACAGAGCATCTATTGAGAAATTCTGGAAAAACGAAGACAGATGAAAATCACTCTGGAGGGAACACTGCAATTTTGAACATTTCTAACTTTTGCTCGCAAAATCAGAGCCCATTTATGATGGATCATATGGTCTCAGTTGGTGCTGTTTTATGATCTCTACCCATATTGGCACAGTGGATCCAGTTTGTGAGATATCAGAGTACAGAAAGTACCAGAGGGAGTTAAAAGACTAAAGAAAACTAAAGGCTGGCACATTTCTTTGATGCCACTTAAGTTTAAAATTCAAATCTAAGTCTTCATGCAAATTACATTTTAGTTGCATCGAAATCCAACAAAATTCGGGTAAATTATTATTAAAGATGCTTTGAGTTAAAGTTAATGAAGTTTCAAATGTTCCCATAAATTTGTGTATCACAACTTATCAAAACAATCTAAACTTTCACAAGAATCCCTGAACAGGATCTGCATCTTATGGATCAGGAAAAAAAACTGTTCTACATTCAATGGCTTTGTTCTGAAGCATTGCCAACAACTACATGTTACTGTAAAACTAAATGGGGATTGATTTAAAACAAGTGTTGTTTTGAATGTGGCAAAATATTGAGAAACCCACAAATGTAGTTGGAATACACATTAAACTGCGATATGCAATGCAGCTTTCTCCACTGTGGTTTTAAACCTTTAAGGGGTTGTGTCATTCATCGTCGCAAACAAACACCACAACAAGTTTAGTCCGTTCTTAGAAATAAAGCATCTGTTAAAATTTGTCTGATTGACTGCCAAGTTCATCCACACTTCAAAGCAATTGTGAAGCATGTGAAGTGTTTTTGGATGTTCGATATAGCTGTTTTACAAATGCAAATTCTTCTTTATTTTAGCATATGCTATTTACAAGCTGCAACGTTTGAGGATTATGTCAGGAGGAGGCAACCAAACATGCTGAAGATGCTGAATTTATAAAAACATTTGAAACATTGGAGCAAGCTAAAGACATATAGGATGATTACCACAAAAAGGACATAATGATTGTAAGCTTGGTGAAGACTAGGAGGATGAGTTGCCGGTGAAAGTCAAAATGGAAAGAGAGAAGAAAGCACTAGTTAAGAGATAATGCAAACCATTTGGAATTTGAACTTAGCAATAATAATGGTAAGGGAATGAAATACACAGAAAGAAAGAAACAAAAAGTTAGAAGAGTGAGAAATAGAGGGACCTGTATTGAAATAATTATTAAGCATTACATCTGGTACAGCAGGCAATATAAATACCTTCCTCAATGTGATTAAATATTTAATTTAATTCAATATTTAATGCAAATATGTACTTTTACCTTAAAGAAAACAAAGAGAAAAACTTAGAGCTTTGATAATATATACGAACATGAGGATATTGGACAATTTATACATTAACTTGCTTATAATGTAATTAAGTCAGAGGACAATTAACTGAGTTAAGTTAGATAATGAACACATATGGAAAAGTTCCTACGGTCATTCTCCATTCTCACCAAGTTGTTGGCAGGTTCAAATCCCAGACATGTGCACACATGGACAATTGCCAGAATCAGACTTTCTCTTATTCTATTAACAATGGGCAGACTTGAATCAAAACAGCATTGCACCAGCAACACGATCAAGGAACACAAAAAACAAAAAAGTTTGAAATGCATGAACCAACTACGTTGAATGGAGTTTTAACAAAAGGACAGGCAACTTCAAAAAATCCTTAGTGTTGATGAATGACATTAAATTTGATCCTGTTCTTCAGAGCAGAATTGATAAACAAAAATATAATGCTTTCAAAAACATATCTCCTGTTTTAAAATGGGCGATTTTAGTGATCAAGAATAAATTAACACAATATTGAGCAACTCTTAAATTAGGCAAGAAACCCAGAACATATATTTGAAAATAATGGAATGCAACCATTTATTAAAATTTTACCGAAATGTAGAAATTGAAAACTTCGTGACTCTGCATTGTTGTTGGGAAAGTAATGCAATCATTTGATATTTAGAAGTAGTATTCTAGAACACTTGAAATACATTACTGGAAATTTACTTTTCAGTTTGAGAACTGTGGAATTAACTAGATCAATTAATAACTAAACATGTCAGAAAGAAATCACCTATCAGGAAGTCAGCAAAATATCAAAGCTTCATAGTTAAAGTTAAGAAATATGCACAAAGCAATGGTTAAGATAAATTTGACAGGCTGTTGTCAAGCTAATTCAAAGATCTGCAAACAAGATAATCTGAGAGAAGTAAGTTTTGTTAATGCATTCTTACCCTTCTTTATTCTGCAAATTTTGAGACTGCTCACTAAATGAATTAAACGACTCTGAGAACAGCTTTGGTGATGTAAGTGAAACCCTCTGTGAAGGCGGTGGGGAGCCTGGCACATCACTCACAGTGGAATCCTTGAGGTTTGCAGAAGTTTCACAAACACTTGTATGGTCCAGAATTCTTCCTTTGGCACTTGTTTCAAGCACATTTTTGTGATTTTCTTTGTTCAATAAAATTTCTCTTTCTGTGAAATCATTTCCTTCTGGTGAGAAACATTCTTTATGTGAACCAGGTGACAGAGTCTGTGGTTCACTCAATGTTGTATCCCTGGAACCGTGCAATTTAATCGATTCACTGCTGTGATCTTTTTCTGTTTGTGATGGCACTTTTTCAGTTAGATCAACCTCTTTTCTTCCTCTGGAGTACTTGGCTGCAACACGCCCATCCAGTTCAGAGTCCAAGGCAATCCCATATTTCTCAGCCAGCTGTCTCCTCCGTTCGGCCTTGTATTTTGCTATTCTCTCTGCTTTTGCATCTAAAGCATCGGTATCCATACCAACGCCATAAGGAGATTCAGTATCCATCTGCTTAACCTCTCCTCGGCACCTTGGTCTCGACTGCCTTTCTGAAGGAGAATCTTCAACCAGGTGATGCTCCAAGCCCTCATTATTTGATCTCCTAACTGGAAGAAAAAAATATATTTATTTATTAAAGTTTCCCTTATCTACTTTGACTTCCAAAAGCCATGAGCCATTTCAGCCAGTGAAGAGCAACTTAGTTTGGGTTTCTACCAACTGTAGTCTACAAATGGCCTCCTGCAGCCGCTTCACAAGTCACCGGCATTATGCGGAGCCATTGCCTGATGTGGACTGGAAGCTAAGAGCTAGCGTGGTCTGCTGTACTGAACCCTTTTCCATAATGCTGGACATTTTACTTCTGCATTGTCTAAAATCTTGTAACAAACGAAGCTGTGCCTTGGCACTTTTGTATCCAGGTCATGCTGTAATTGGCGACTTATAAACTTTTCACTATACACATTGAGTATATGTGACAATAAAAGCTATTCTAAATAAGTTTCAGGAAAAATCTCCCACCAATTCCTCCATTGTGGAGATATATTTGAACTTCATTCCTTACTGTCCCAAAGTTAATCACTTTACATGGAACGGTGACACATGCCAAAACACTATTACTCCCATTATCAACTCGCAAAAGTCCAACACATTAATTCTACAAAAAGGGTGGCAGCACGAAACAGAGTAAACATCAGTGTATATATACGGTTACTTTGATCAAATCCTCAAAATGGAAATATTTAAGTTATATTTGTCCCATCAAATTTATGGTAGCACCAACAATTTACATTGTGCTATGAACATTTAAACACTTCCCTGTGTTCTTTTAATGTTGTTTCTTATCAAATTATTTACCAATTATAACATCTTAAGCATATTTTATCTTGCTTTAATGAAATTGCAAATTGAAATGGACAGGTACAATGTTGTAGGCATCACAGAGACATGGCTGCAAGGGGATCAGAGCTGTGATCTAAACATCCAAGGATACGTGTCCTATCGAGAGGACAGAGGGGGCCAGGGGTACTTGTTGATAAGAAATGAAATTTTATTGATAGCAAGAAGTGATAGAAACTGTGTGGATAGAGTTGAGGAATAGCAACAGATAAAAAAACCTTATTGGAGTTATTTAGAGGCCTCCGAGCAGTGGTCAGGATGTGCAGCAGAAAATAAATCAGGAGATAGAAAAGGCATGTAAGAAAATAGCTATTGCAATAATCACAGGGGATTTCAATATGCAGGTGGACTGAGAAAATCAGTTTGGCAGTGTCTCCCAAGAAAATAAATTTGTGGATGGTTTATGTGATGGCTTATTTTGGTGCAGCTTGTAGTAGAGCCCACTAGGGAACAGGCAATTGTTAATTTGATGAGGTCTAACAAAGCAGACTTGATTAGGGAGCTGAAGGAGAAGGCACCCCTAGGGGGCAGTGACCATAATATGATAGAATCCATCCTGCAGTTTGAGAGAGAGAAGCTGGAATCAGATGTAACAGTATTACAATGAAGTAAAGGCGACTATAAAGACATGAAGGAGGAGCTGAACAGAGTTGACTGGAAGGGGAGTCTAGCAGGGAAGATGATGGAGTGGTAATGGAGTTTCTGGGGTAATTTAGGAAGTGCTGCAGAAATTCATCCCAAGGAAGAAGACACATACTAAGGGGAGGATGTGGCAACTATGTCTGATAAGGGAAGTCAGAGACAACAGCAGAAGCAAAAGAAAAAGCACTCATTGTGGTGAAGATTAGTGGGAAGCCAGAGGTTTGGGAAGTCTTAAAAATAAACAGCAGAGAACAATGAACAAAAAGCATTAAGTGGGGGGGGGGGGGGGGGGCTGCTGCGGGAAGAGGATAAAATATGTAAGCTAGCTACTAAAATTAAATATTGCAAGAGATTTTTTAGACACCCAAAAGGTAAGAGAGAAGCAAGAGTGAACATTGGGCCACTGGAAAAATAGGCTGAAGCAGTTGTAATGGGGAACAAACAAATAGCAGAGGAGCTGAACGGGTGCTTCGCATCAGTTTTCACAGTAGAAGACACCAGTAGCATACCAGAACTTTAAGGGATTCAGGAGGCAGAAGTGAGTGCAGCGACCATCACTAAGGAAAGGTGCTAGGACCAGATGGATGACACTCCAGGGTTAGCAAGGAGAGAGCAGAGGTGGTTATGGAGGTATTGGTGGTGATCTTTCAAGTGCTACTGGAGTCAAGTTGGGTCCACTGCACTGGAAAATGGCTAATGTAACACATCTGTTTAAGAAGGAAGGGAGGCAGAGACAGGAAACTATAGGCCAGTTAGTCTGACCTTGTTTGTTGGCAAGATTTTTCATTGAATCCTTTTCATAGAATCCCATTCTCTCATCGAGCCCACACCAATTCTCTGAAAAGCATCTCCACCCATCCCCAATCTCCCTACCTTATCCCTGTAACCCTATGTTTCCCATGGCCAATCCATATAACTTAGGACTGTGGGAGGAAAACTGAGCACCTAGAGCAAACCCACATCGACACAGGAGGAATGGGCAAACTCCACTCAGACAAACTCCACACTGCCTGAGGGTAGAATCAAACCCGGGTCCCTGGTGCTGTGAAGCAGCAGTGCTAACCACTGAACCTCTGTGCAGCCCCTTCAAGACCATTACTTAGGATGTGATAGCAGAGTATTTGGAAGTACATGGTAAAATAGGGCTGAGTCAGCACGGCTTCATCAATGGGAGGTCATGCCTGACAAATCGGTTATAATTCTTTGAGGGGGTAATGAGTCACTTTGACAAAGGAGAGCCAGTGGACATGATGTATTTGGATTTCCAGAAGACCTCTGACAAGATGCTACACAGAAGGTTGCTAAATAGGTCAGAGCTTATGGAGTTAGAGAAAAGGTACTGGCATGGATGAAGGATTGGCTGATTGGCAAAAGGTGAGATAAACGGGTCTTTCAGGATGGCAGATGGTGAGTCACGGAGTTCCGCAGAGGTCTGTGTTGGGACCACAACTATTCACATTATGCATGAACAATCTGGACGAAGGGACTGAGGGCAGTGTTGTTAGGTTTTCAGATGACACAAAGATAATTTGAGGGACAGATAATGTTGAATGGATAGGGAGGCTGGAGAAGGACTTGGACAGGCTAGGAGAGCACGCAAAGAAGTGCAGATGGAATACAATGTGAAGTTATGCAATTTGGTTGGAAGGATACAGGTGTAAACTATTTTCTAAATGGGGCAAGGTTTCAGAAGTCTGAAGCATAAAGGCACCTAGGTGTCCGAGTTGAGGATTCTCTTAAGGTTAACATGCAGGTTCAGTTGGGAGCTAGGAAGGCAAATGCAACATTAGTTTTCATTTTGAGATGCCTAGAATACAAGAACAGGCATGAACAGATAGAAAGCTGTATAAAGCTCTGGTCAGACTGAGTTTAGAATATTGTGACCATTTTTGTGTCCCATACCTAAAGAAGGGAATGCTGACATTGGAGGGGATCCAGAGCAGGTTCACCAGAATGATCCAAGGAATGCAGAGTTTGTCATATGAGGACTGGAGGAAGACTCCGGGTCTGTACTCTATGAAGTTTATAAGGATGAGGGGAATTTTGTTGAAACTTACATAATACCAAGAGGCCTGGACAGAGTGGACGTGGAGAAGATGTTTTCACTAGCAGGAGAGACTAGGATCCAAGGGCATAGCCTCAGACTCATGAGAACTGTGATGAGGTGCAATTTCTTTAGCCAGAGGGTGAAGGACTGTGAAGGCCAAGTCATTGAGTGTATTTAAGACAGAAATAGATAGGTTCTTGATAAGTAAGGGGATCAGAGGTTATCAGGAGAAGGCATGAGAATGGGGTAGAGAAACATATCAGCCATGATCAAATGGCAGAGCAGAATGGATGAGCTAAGTTGTCTGATTCTGCTCCTACATATTCTAGTCTTTACTAAAAAGAATCAAAGATGGCTTTAGTCACGACTTTAGTTTATACAACTGATCAATGATCGTTAACATGATTGTAAATTTGGTGGCACAAGCAGATGGTCCATACACCAGTTCTATTATGAATTAAGGGTCACTCACAACTTACTTCAGAAGCTAAAAATCACAACACCAGGTTATAGTCCAACAGGTTTAATTGGAAGCACATTAGCTTTGGAAAGCTAGTGTGCTTCCAATTAAACCTGTTGGACTAGAACCTGGTGTTGTGTGATTTTTAACTTTGTACACCCCAGTCCAACACCGGCATCTCCAAATCATGACTTCTGAAGCACATAAGTATCTTGGAGGACAGAACGGGAGTCAATTTCTTTATTCACATACAAGAAGCTATTTTTGTCATTTCTCATACAAAACTGTTAGAAGATTTGTTTAAAAAGTAGTGAATCTGATTTTAAAAATTCATCTTTACTGTGTTTGTTGGGAAATTTTAGAGTTTCTATAGAAAGAGGAAATGCCTTTCACTAAACAATCCATCGTACTCGAACCTCTCTCACCTAGGGGTGGACTGCAGGTATCAGAAGCTCGTGTGTATCTCGGAGTGTCTTCCTCCAGCAGGCGGTGAGTAACTAGCTCGCGACAATTCTGCAACAACACTGGCTGTGTATCACCTCCAATTCCTTCCAAACGTCTTGCAATCCTCTCTTTCCTGCGCAGAATAGTTTTGAGAGTTGAAAATGTTGTAAAATCCATAGCCTATGAAAACTATTTCAGCAAGTAATCCACAAAATGTGCAGAAAGCTCAAATTGCTCAATAGTTCCAATAGTGCATTTATTTACAAAAAGTGTAAACAAGTTATTAGCATTTTAGTTATTCCACCCAAAACTAAACATCGTTTAAATTCCCTTAATACCTGTTCATTTCCGCAGTAGATTTTTGGCCAGCTTCAAAAAGTTTTCGAAGTTCTGAAACTAAGAAACAGTGATTCTTAAAAGCATGTCAAAATGCAAGTGCTTCCCACAAGAGACTTTCTTGAACATTTTGATCAATTTACATAATGCTATTTAGCATATAATGCCATTCAGTAATCACAACTGTGCATAGACAAAATTCCAGACAAGTACCATTAGTTTAACAGCAAATGCATAATTCAGAATCATTTTGATCCTCTTAATTTACTTGCAAGGTTGTTCCAATAAAACAAGCATTATCGGTTATCCATCCTACAGCACGCAGACAGGTCCTTTGACTCAAACTCGTCCTTGCCAACCAAAATGTCCATCAACATTAACCCCATTTCCCTGCACTTCGCCCATATCTTTCTAAACCTTTCCTATCCTTGTATTAAACTGAGTTTTTTTTTAAATGCTATGTCTATGAGCAATACAAAATTCAATTACTTAGAACAATTTCTCTTTTAACATTTTGAAAACAATTCTGATTACAAACCAAATCCTTTCCTCACTGGAAATCTCTGATAATTCTTGTTACTAACTCACCTTATATCTTGGCTTCATATATTCCCTAGCTTGGTTTGATGGTAATATGACAGGGACCTTTAAAATGAAACCTACAGTGTCACGGGAAATTATACTTCAAATCAGCTCCACAGTGACTCCTGTCTGAGATCAGTTCAAACTAAATCACCTCTCAAATCTCTACCCTTGGACTGGGGAGTGGTGACTCTCAGTTTGGACCCTATGACTCTTCTCTCTTTAATGGGAGAGGATCCTCTAAGAACTTGGTGACTACTTATTTTTACATTAATGGTTTGTTTCCACAGACTGATCATAGTATTCAACCCCTAGTCAATGATTATTAAGAAAATGATCACATAATTAATTTTCTGAATCCCTGTCCTTCTTTTTAATAGTCTTTAGCTGGAACTTTTCTCTATAATTTAGGAGGTTAAAGGGTAATCTGATCAAAGGCTTCAAGATATTAACAGGAAAAGACAGTGTAGATGAAGATTAACTATATCCACTGGCGATTCTAGATCTAAAAGGCATAGACTGAAAATTAGGGCCAGACTATTGGTTAGGCCACTGTTGGAATATTGTGTGCAATTCTGGTCTCCTTCCTATCAGAAAGATGTTGTGAAATTTGAAAGGGTTCAGAAAAGATTTACAAGTATGTTGCCAGGGTTGGAGGATTTGAGCTATAGGGAGAGGTTGAACAGGTTGGGGCCGTTTTCCCTGGAGTATTGGAGGTTGAGAGGCGACCTTATAGATGTTTATAAAATCATGAGGGGCAAGGATAGGATAAATAGACAAAGTCTTTTTCCCTGGGATGGGGGAGTCCAGAACTAGAGGGCATAGGTTTAGGGTGAGAGGGGAAAGATATAAAAGAGACCCAAGGGGCAACTTTTTGCACACGAGGATAGTACGTGTATGAAATGAGCTACCAGGGGAAGTGGTGGAGGCTGGTACAATTGCAACATTTAAAAGGCATCTGGATGGGTATACGAATAGGAAGGGTTTGGAGAGATATGGGCCGGGTGCTGGTAGGTGACACTAGATTAGGTTGGGATATCTGGTCGGCATGGATGAGTTGGACCAAAGGGTCTGTTTCCATGCTGTACATCTCTATGACTCTAAAAATTTGCAAGTTTCACAAAGTCATTAATTTCCAGTGCCAGGCCGGTTTACTCTGCTTCTTCTTTCAAGGACAAATCAGCTGTTGAACTAAGAACTTGAACAGCAAACGTCAATTGAGTTAAGAAGTTTAATCAATTGCACAAAACTTTGAATTAGGAAGTTAAATATTTTCAGCAAAGAGCTGATCATAAAACTGTTACAAGCTTCCACTGTGGAAGTAGTCTGCTCTTCCATCGTGTTGGACAGTATATCCATTAGCTTGGCTGCTGAACTTTAATATCCCGGTTGCTGCACTCACTTGTTTCAATTGACCAAAAACAGAGCAAAACTGTTGCCGATTCAAAAGAATGATGATTTGCATTTCTGTTTTGCTCATGTGATTTATTGTTTTTAGTTAATTCATTCATGGGATGTGGACATTACCAGCATTTATTGCTCATCCCTAGTTACTCTTAAGATGGTGGCGAACTGCCTTCTTGAACCATTGCTGTCTGTGTGTTGAGGTAGATCCACAATACCATTAAGGAGGAAGTCCAAAATCACAACGAGGAGAAGGTGTGGACTGCAGATGCTGGAGATCAGAGTTGAAAATTGTGGTGTTGGAAAAGCACAGCCAGTCAAGCAACATCCAAGGAGCAGGAAAGGGAGCGTTTCGAGCATGAGCTCTTTATTAGGAATGAGCTCATTCCTGAAGAAGAGCTCATACGTGAAATGTCGATTCTCCTGCTCCTGCTCCTCAGGACTATAACCTGGTGTTGTGTGATTTTTGACTTTGTCCACCCCAGTCCAACACCAACACCTCAGATGGAATTTTCAGGATTATGACCCAAAGACACTGAAGAAACAGCAAAATATTTCAAGGTGAGACACTGGAGAGGGGAATTTGCAGGTGGTGGCATTCCTGTGTATCTACTGTGTTTATCCTTCTTGATGAAAGTAGTTGTTGGTTTGGATGGTGCTGGCTAAAGTAAATTTGTTGTTAAGTGTTGACTGAAGGATAAATATTGGGTAGGGAATTGATAGAACTTCTAAGTCTTCTTTGAAGACTGGTATGCAGTTTTTCACATCCTCTTCAGAGGGGAGGAATTTTAATATCCTGAATGAAAGATGGATAGAAACAAAGGAGCAAGTGTAGACCATTCAGCAATTGGAGCCACTTGGTCATCTATCTGAACACCATTTACTCGTTATGTCATTAGTATCGAGAAACCTGTCAATCTCTAGTCTTGAATGCAGGCAGTGATCGAGTCTCCACAGCCCTCTGGGTGGAGAACATTAAAAATTCGCTGAGGAAGAGCTCATTCCTGATGAAGAGCTCATGCTCAAAATGTAGACTCTCCTGCTCCTCGGATGCTGCTTGACTGGATGTGCCCTTCCAGCACCTTTGAGTAATGATATTTGTTTCTGCATCTAGCCCTTTAAGAATTTTTTAAGTTTCAATGAGGTTACTCCTCACTTTCTTCTAAATACCAGAGAGTACAGGTCCAGTCTCCTCAAACTCTCCTCCTAACAGAGGCCCACCATGTCAGGAACTAGCCTCATGACCACTGGAAGATATACTTCTTATATATGGGGACCAAAACCAAACACAATACTCTAGATATTCTTCCACTTATCACTTCATCTCACAATGCAACACTCCCCAATTCAGGACTGAAGTGCCAGCCTAGATTTAGGTGTTCAAACCTTTGGAGTACAGCTCAAACCCAAAGTTCCTACAATACATCACACCAGTTTGCATCAGCTCAAGGCTAAATTTCTCAAACTCTCCTAGCTGACCACCTCACCTCCAACCTCGGAGTTTTCTTACCCACTCGAGGACTCTCATTTCTCCCACCATGGCCCTTACCAAGTGTCTACATGGTTTCATATTATGCTACCTCAGTTGATTCCCAAAGCCCCAGCTTTTTATTTTCACTCCTCTGATCATTAAATTTATTTATCAAATTTTCTTTGATAGCACTGGTACAGGCCAGTCTTCAGTCACTGCCCCCAAAGCCTTTGAAAATCCTTCTTATTGCCTGTTATTTCCCAGAGCTTGCTTGGGATTTCAGTTTCCAGTTGCTCTCAGACCTACAGCTTAATCCCACTTAAATCTTTTTTTCTTTCATTCACTCAGTGTCTAGTACCTACACTCAGGACTTATGTCTAATGTACTCAGGTATTTTTTTTTTAAGAGAAATTAATTGAAATTAAGCTACTTGACCATTCAATAGACTATAGATAAATAACCAAGTTTCCTTTATACTCCCATATTATTCACCCAATTATAACAAAGGACAAGTCAGAGAGATATCTGAACCAGTATGCAACCCACACTTAAGGAAAAAAATACCAGATCCCAACAGTTAGTTCTTTTCACCATACAAGTATAGTATAAATACAAAAGCATTCCTTAAAAAAGCACACAATGTCCAACATTTTTGAAAAACAGATTTTGTTGATGGAAAATGCTGAACAGCCTTGGAAGCGAATAAAAAACAGATTAACAATGTTATTCACTCTCCATTTTCTTTATCAAATTATAGTTTACCAGACTTGGCATTTGACACCTCCATTGTCCAAACTGCATTTTGACTAGTACTTACTGTTTGTGCTATTCTTGGTCAGATGTGTACTGCAAAATAATCATCCTACATAAAATCCCTCGGGTGAGAATGTCTAATTGTGTGTGAAAGCAGTTCAGAGAGACAAATCCAATTGCAATTATTGTAATATAATGTTAAAAAAACTTGTTTGCATAGTCAAAATGTTTTTTAAAAACAATTTTTTTTATCAGTTTACTTAGGTTTAATGTATTCAAAATTGAAATTCAATGTCAGTTCCATTTTTAAAATAAGTGTTTTGGAAGCTTCAAGGAATCTAGTACTCTAGTTAACCCGGTTTCTCAAGACAAAGCTGCTTTAATTCAAAATGTGATTTGGCACTTATTTCACCATAGCTCCTGGTCACGCAATGGCATTGTGTAATGAATTAGTTCATATTTTAAGCAATAGTAAATGTTTCCAAAATCCAGAATAATTTACTTATTGCACAGGAGTAAAGAGGAAATATCAACCTGTTGCACAATTTTACTATAACATCTTTAAAAGAAATACAATAGCTTAGATTCCTTTCTATCTATCTGCAATGAGAAAATCACTTGCAATTATATTTCTTCCTGCTTTCGCACGGTTATCTCTGGTGTCGCCCAAGGGTCAGGCCATGGAAATCTCCATTCCTCAAAAGAAACGGCACCAGTTTTCATATGTACGCTGACAACATCAGTTCCATCTCATCCCAATCTCTCTTGATTCTGGCTAACACATCAGAATATGTAGCTGACATCCAGTAATGGACAAACAAAGATTTTGCCTTATTAAATACTGGGAAGATCAAAGTGATTGTTGTCAGTCCTTGCCTCTAACTCCCTTCACCAGCTACCAACTTCATTCCTGCCTCTGGCAAAGTCTGATATTAAGTGGAACTAAGAGATCACATTTGATCCAGTGATGAGTTTCTGGTCTCTTATTTGTCAAAACTAAGACTGTTTATTGTCTCTGCAACATCACTTAACTTTATCCTTGTCTCAGCTGATCTGATACAGAACTCCTCAATCACTGCTTTGTTACCTCAAAACATCATGATTCCAACACACTCCTGACTGATTTACCACATTCAACACTTTGTAACCTTGAGCTAGTCCAAAGCTCTGCTGCCAGTGTCCTAATTTACAGCAAGTCCTATTCCTCAATCATCCTTATACTTGGTATGCTGACTCCCAGCCAAATTATAGTTTGACAGCCTTGAAATTAAAATTCCCCTTCAGGCTTTTACAAATTGTCGTGTCCCTTCCCATCTCTGTAATATCTCCCAACCTCACAAACCTCTTAAATATTTACACTCTGCTTTTTGTGTCTTTGGCATTCCCTATTATGACTGTGCCTTGGATGATGATCATGCCTTCAATTACCAATGCCCCTAACCCTGGAATTATCACCCTATATCTCTCTGCCTCGCACATCTAGTTTTAAGATGCTTTTTAAAACCCAAGGCTTCAATTTGATCTAACTTTTCTGCGTGGTATGGTGCCAGACTTTACTTAACATTCTTGTTGACACTTTCATGGGATGAGGGCTTTGCTGGAAAGGGCAGAGTCTGTTGCCCATCACCAACTGCTTTGAATTCAGTGGGTTGCTGGGCCATGCCAGAAAGCAGTTAAGAGTCAGCCACATACAGTCAGAGTCCTACAGCACGGAGACAGCTCCTTTGGCCCAAACTGGTCCATGCCGACTAAAATATCCATCCACGCTAACCACATTTCCCTGCACTTGGCCCATATCCTTCTAATCCTTTCCTGTCCATGTATTCATCCAAATGCCTTTTAAATGTTGCTAATGTACTCACCTCAACCACTTTTGCTGGCAGTTCATTCCATATGCATATCACCCTCTGTGTAAAAAAACGTTGCCCCTCAGGTTCTTTTTT
Source organism: Chiloscyllium plagiosum (assembly GCF_037043375.1). Lineage (NCBI taxonomy): Eukaryota > Metazoa > Chordata > Chondrichthyes > Orectolobiformes > Hemiscylliidae > Chiloscyllium > Chiloscyllium plagiosum. Next base: position 94,548,830 of record NW_028270143.1, on the reverse strand, counting down.
ATTCTTTCCCCTCTAACCTTAAACTGATGCTCTCTAGTCTGCAATTCCCCAACCCTGGGAAAAAGACTGAGTACATTCACCCTATCCATGCCTCTCATGATCTTACACACCTCAGTCTCCTCTGCTCTGAAAAAAACGTCCTAGCTTGTCCAACCTCTCCTTGTAACTCAGACCATTGAGTTCAGGCAACATCCTTGTAAATTTCTTCTGCACTCTTTCCAGCTTAATAACATCCTTCCTACAACAAGATGACCAAAACTGAACAATACTCCAGGTGGCCTCACCAACATCCTGGATAACTTCAACATAACTTCCCAACTTCTATACTCAATGCCCTGACTGATGAAGCCTTCCTGACCTGTCTACTGTGACTCTATTTTCAGAAAACTATGAACCTGAATTGCCAGGTCCCTCTGTTCCTCTACACTCAAGGCCCTACCATTCCCCATGAAACTCATACCTTAATTTGACTTTCCAAAATGCACTTATCTATACTAAACTCCATTTGTCATTTCTTAGCCTACTTTCCCAGTTAATCAAGATCCTGCTGCAATTTCTGACCACCTTTCTTACTGTCCAAAATATCACCTATTTTAGTGACAGCAACACACTTTATAATCATGGCTTGTACGTTCTCATCCAAATCATTGATATCGATAAAAGATAGTAATGGACCCAGCACTGACCCATGAGGCAATCCACTAGTCACAGGCCTCCAGTCCAACAAGCATCCTTCCACTATTACCCTCTGTTTCCTACCATCAAGCCAATTTTGTGTCCAATTTGCCAGCTTGTCCTGGATTCTATCGATCTAATTTTCCAGAGCAGCCTTATCAAACACCTTACTGAAATCCATATAGACTACGTCTACCGCCCTGCCCTCATCAACCTTCCTGGTCACCTTATCAAAGAACTCTAAGAAATTTGTGAGGCATGATCTCCCACACACAAAGACACACCGACTACTCCTAATCAAACCCTGTCTTTCAAAATGCATGTATATCTTATCCCTCAGAATCTTTTCAAGTAACTTACTACCCTGGATGTTAAGCTTACTGATCTATAGTTCAGGCTTTTCTTTGCAGCCCTTCTTGAATAATGGCACAACATTCACTACCCTCCAGTCTTCCGAGACCTCACCTGTGGCTAAATGATGCAAAAATATCATCTGGAGTCCCTGCAATTTCTTCTCTATCCTCTTGTAGTGTTCTTGGATATATCTGGTCAGGACTAGGAGATTTATCCACCTTCATACATTCTAATACATCCAACACTACCTCTATTGTCATATGGACTGTCCCCAAGATATCACCACTAAGTTCCCCATGGTAAACACAGAAGAGAAATATTCATTGAGAACCTCACCCATTTTGTGTGCTTCTACACATACATGGCCACTTTGCTCCTTGAGAGGGCCATATTCTCTCTCTAGTTATTCTTTTCCTTCAATATACTCAAAGTACCTCTTTGAATTCACCCTAATCTTCTCAGCCGAGGCTATCTCATGCCCCCTTTTCGCCCTCCTGATTTCCTTCTTCAGTAAACTCCTGGATACCTTCAGGGATTCCCTTGATCCCAGCTGCCTGTACCTGAGCAATGCCTCCTCCTTTTTTCTGGTCAAGACCTCAATATCTCTTTTCATCCAGGGATCCTTATTCCTGCCAACCTTGCCCTTCACCCTCACAGGAACATGTACACCTTGAACTCTAGCTATCTCACTTTTAAAGATTTCCCGCTTGCCGAAGGCCCCTTTGCCTGCAAACAAACTGCTCCAATCAACCTCTGCAAGCTCCTGTCTAATTCCATCAACATTCTCCTTGCCCCAGTTTAGAACTTGAACCTGTCGATCAGTTTTGTTCCTCTCCATAATTATTTTAAAATTAATAGAATCTTAGTCACTGGTCCCAAAATGCTCACCCACTGTCCACTACTATGACAACCCCGGTGCTTCTGCAACTCTCCCCAGTCTTCCCTGCATATTTGTTCCTAATTCCCGATAATTTTTGGGGGCCAATAGTATAATCGTTATAGCATCAGCATCCCCTTCTTATTTCTTAGCTCCACCCACAAAGTCTCACTGGATCATCCTTCAGTTATTTCATCTCTGATTACTGCTGTGATACTCAGCTTAATCAAAAATGCAACACCCTCTCCCCTCCTTCCACCACTTCTGTCCTGTCGAAAGCACCTGTACCCTGACACATTACACTGCCCTTCCTGTCCCTCCCTTAGCCCTGTTTCTGTAATTACTACATTATCCAAATGCCACGTACCTATCCACGCCCTGAGTTCACTGGCCTTACCGGTCAGCCCTCTGGCACTGAAATTATGAAATTTAATCCAACAGGCTCCCTGTTGCATTCCAGCCTGACCAGTCTCTTCAACTTACTATTTCTGATTACGATATCTCCTTCAAACCTTGCACTTGCCTCCCTGCTTTTGAGGATCCCCATGGTCCCCCTCCAGTTCAGGTGCAACGTGTCCCCTCTTGAACAGGTCACCTCTACCCCAGAAAAGATCTCAATGATCTCAAAATCAGACTCCCTGCCCCTGCACCAATTCTTTAGCCACGCATTTATCTCCGATACCCCCCTTTTCTTACCCTTGCTAGCATATGGCACTGGAAGTAATCCGGAGATTATCACCAACAAAGTCCTGGTTTTTAAACTTCTTTCCTAGCTCTCTATAATCACTCTGCAGGACCTCATCCCTATTTCTACCTGTCATTTGTGCAGCACAATGACTTCTGGCTGCTCCCTCTCCTCCTCGAGAATGTTCTGTAGTCACTCTGAGACATCCTGGACCCTGGCACCAGGGAGGCAACACACCATCCAGGATTCCCACTTGCAGCCACAGAATCTCCTAACTGTCCCCCTAACTATTGAGTCTTCTATCACTAAGGTCCTGTTTACGTTTACCTTTTCCTACTGTGCCCCAGAACCAGTCGTAGTGCCAACAACCTGGCTACTGCTGCTTTCTTCTGAATGGTCATTTCCCAACAGTATCCAAAACAGTATACTTGTTTTTGAGGGGAATGACTACAGGGGATTCTTGCACTCTCTGCCTACCTCCTTTGCCTCAAACATTGCTCTGAACATTACTCCCTTTGCTCTGAGCATTGTTCAGAGTCTGAAGTCACATGTAGACCAGACCAGAAATGAATAACAGATTTGCTTCCCTAAGGGACATGAGTTAACCAGATGAGTTTTTTACAACAATCAATGATAGTTTTACGACTTCATTACCAAGACCAGCTTCCAACTGCAGATTTATTAAATAAATTTAAATTCCACCAGCTGTGGGGTGGAATTTGAGCCCATGATTTACAGATGGGCCTTAGATCACTTGTCCATAACTACAAAATTCCCACAGACTGCCTTGGGATGTTTCATGATTTACAAAACACAAAAGATGTTAAGAATTAGGAGCAGGGGAGTGGCCATACTTGTTCAGACGAATCTCTCATTTAAATTACTAGATCAAATTAAAGATGAATATGGGCGGCTTGTAATCTTTAAAGTTTTAATACATGGTGAAGGGTATGGCATTCTAAATGTTTACTGTCCCCTGGCACACCCCCTCAGATTCCTGATTGATGCACTTTCTAAACTGATTGCCCTTGGAACGCAACACACTATCATAGGGGGAGATTTTAATCAGCTCATGGACCCCACAGTGGATAGAATGCCCAAAGGTCTCCCAAACATCTCTCTCCAATCTAAGCAACTGATTGACTTATGTGTGGAATTGGGTCTGGTGTATGGTTGAAGATGTCTCCACCTTTTTCTATAATCCACACAAGTGTCATACTAGGATTGACCTTTTTGTAGCTCCTTTGGTTTCTTTCGATTCAGTGATGTCCTGCAAAACTGGAAACACAGCTATTTCCAATCATGCAGCAGTGTATTTGGAAGTTGAGATTAAGGGCAACAGAACAGGTTCTTGGCATTGGTGAGTAACTCCTTTTATTCTCAAGGACACTAAGTTTACTGAGTACTTCACGAGTGAGTTTAAAGCGCTCTTGATTATCAATTCGGGTATGGCTAGTAACCAGTCTATACTCTGGGCGACTGCTAAGGCCTATGCTGGGGGGAAATGAGCTGTTATTTGGCCAGTTGGAAGTGACAGAAGGGACTGCAGCAGTATCTGCTCGAGGCATGGTTGAAGGCAGCTGAGACAGCATATTTTGATAGGCCATCAGTGACTAAATTGCAGCGAGTTACAGCTCTCTATTGTTAAGGAGGACCAGACGGGTTTTATAAAGGGCTGCAAGTCCTCCAATAATATTAGATGATTACTGAATATGGTTCAAGTGTGTCAGCAACGATTGGTTCAGGGTTTGGTGATCTCTTTCGACATAGAGAAGGCATTCGACCGGGTGGAGTGGCCATATCTTTTTTATACTCTGGAACGGTTTGGCCAAGGTGAGGTCTTTATCAAATGGGTGGAGGTCCTGTATAGTGACCTCTGGCTGCAGTTCTCACCATTGGTGTAAGATCCAGTAATTTCAGTGTCTGTAGGGGCAGTCAGCAAGATTGTCCCTTCTCACCACTACTGTTTACATTGGTGATTGAGCCACTAACAGAGGCTATCTGGAGGGACCCCAACATCACCGCCCCAGAAGTGGGATCAAGGGCGCATAAGATCATGTTACATGCAGATGATGTCCTCCTCTTCTTATCAAACCTGGCAGTTTTTGTATGCTATTCAATACAATGTGTTAATTTATTTGTCTTTTTTGCAGGATAGAAGATCAATTTTGCAAATTTGGAGGCTATGCCCGTGGGGTGTCTTAAGAGAATATCTGATCTTGAAGGTGAATTAGGATTCCCCTTTAAATGGTCGCTGGGGGGGGTGTCCTGTGCTGACGTATTTTTGTCACCTTTGAACAGTTATCCAAGGCTAATTTTGCTCACTTGCTTGACAAGATCTTCAAACATGGGAGGCCCTCCCAACATCCTAGTTCGGTCGAATAGCCCTGATCAAAATGATTATTTTTCCTCGTTTGCTATATCCCATTTGAATGCTTCCTCTGACGTATCCCAGGCAAACATTGCAGAGACTCTGTTTGGCTTAGTTCTTTTATTTGGCGTCAGCCGGTCATTAAGCTTGCCAAATTGCAGTTAGCCAAGGGTTGGGGGGAGTAGACTTTCCAGATATTAAGAGATACCAACTAAGCTCCCTTCTGTCTTTCGTGAATGTCTGGGCTTATGAGGTCCAGAGGTCAATACAGTTGGATATTGAGGCCTCCCAGGCAAAGTGCCCCTTTACTTGTCTGTTGTTAATGCATAAGAGGAGGATAGTTACTGTCAGGATCCAATATTATTAATACGGTCAAAGCAATGTGTCAGAGCGTGTGCAGTTTATCTAAAATTTCCTTTCTTTACCCTGTAGTTGTTGCGCTGGGATTCCAGCCAAGGGATGATGGACCCTGGATTAAAACTGTGGGCAACTAGGGGAGTCTCCTGTTTGTGAGACCCGTTTGAGGGGGAGACTATGATGTCCTTTGACCAAATGAGCCACAAGTATGGATTGCCCAGCTGAGACCTTTTTCATTACTTTAGGGTTAGGGACTTTATCCAAAAAAAGACTATACTTTTGACCAACCCCAATGGGTTTGACACAGAGGGGAGAGTGCTTCATGCCACAAGCACTTTCTCGGTTAATACTCGCTATCACCTATTGGGGTGTGGTGCCTCGAACGATATTGAGCAACTATGAGAGGTCTGGGAGCAAGAGTTGAGAGTGGAGATTCCCTCCAAGACATGGGAGAATATTTGGGAGAATGCAAGAAAGATCTCAATCTGAAACAGAATGCACAGCATGCAGTTGAAGGTTCTTCACTGGGTTCTTTGGCCCCAGATCGTCTTACAAAATTTAAAAGGGAGCATGTCCACTCTGCCCAACTGCAAAATAAGCATAGGTACCCTCACTCATTGTTTGTGGTCATGCCACAAACTTTGTAGGTATTGGAGTGTTGTGGCAGGAGTATTAGAGAGGATCCTGGGGACTGAAGTTAAGGTAGACCCAATCTCTCTTCCCTTGGGCTTGCCAAATTTATCTTCCTTAGATGCACATGGGAAAAAGCTATTTAACGTTCTCACTTACTGCGTAAGGAAGAACACGCTGATGAGCTGGGTGTGAGAGAACCCTCCGGGCCTGTGGGGGTGGTATAAGTTAATCATGGAACACATCCCTTTGGATTTCTCGCAAACATAATGAATGTTTTATAATATGTGGTGGCCATTTTCAAATTACCTGAAAGCAGATTTGTCTGCCATTTTAATTAGAGCCTTTGTTTAGCCATGATGATTAGGTTTAGTGAGCCTTGTACCCTGAGAAAAAGAACCCTGAATAAATACAGGTGTAATAATTAATGCTCCCGAAGGTTAGGAGCTTTAGTGAGGCTGCGCTGCGTGGTGTTATTTATTTATTTATTGAACATAGTGAGTGTAGTTTTGATTTATTTTGTAGAGTAGGGTAGTAGTTAGTAATTGGTGTAATAATTTTAGATTGTTATATTTTTGTAATTTTATAATTTTGTAAAGAATAAAGAAAAGAAAGAAAAGCGGCACGGTGGCACAGTGGTTAGCACTGCTGCCTCACAGCGCCAGACCCGGGTTCAATTCCCGCCTCAGGCGACTGACTGTGTGGAGTTTGCACGTTCTCCCCGTGTCTGCGTGGGTTTCCTCCGGGTGCTCCGGTTTCCTCCCACAGTCCAAAGATGTGCAGGGTCAGGTGAATTGGCCATACTAAATTGCCCGTAGTGTTAGGTAAGTGGTAAATGTAGGGGTATGGGTGGGTTTCGCTTCGGCGGGTCGGTGTGGACTTGTTGGGCCGAAGGGCCTGTTTCCACACTGTAATCTAATCTAATCTAAAATTCTCAAAAATATTTATAAAAAAAGAATTAGGAGCAGGCATTGGTCATGTGGCCTGTTGAACCTGCTCCATCATTCAATAACATCATGGCTGATGTGATTGTGACCGTAATTTCATTTTTGCGGCTGACCCATAATCCTCAGCTCCCTCACTGACCGGAAAAACTATTGAACCATGCTTTAAACACATTAAGTGTTCCAGGTTCCACTGCCCTCTGGGCAGAAAATTCTACAAACTAACAAAGTTCAGAATGTTTTCTCTCTCATCATGGTCTTACGTAGGAGACCCCTAATGTTTAAGCAGTGTCCCTTAGTTCTAGACTGACCACAAGGGGTGATATCTTCTCAACATGTAACCTTCCAAATCACCTTAAGATCTCATTTCAGTCTCATATTTCCTTTTTTATTCTTCTGAGGTCAATTGATAAAGGCCCAACCTGCTCAATCTTTCCTCACATGATAACCCTTTCATCCAAAAAAATCTAAGTGAACCTTCTCTGACTGCTTCTAATGCAATTATATCCTTTAGGTAACCAACCAAATCTGTACACACTGCTGAAGTAGTTAATCCAAGGTCTTGCACTGCTATAGCAAAGCTTCCTTATGTTTATAAACTATTGTCCTTGTAATCAACACCAATATTCCATTTTACAAACAAAAACACAAATTGCTGGAAGAGCTCAGCAGGTCCGGCAGCATCTACGGAGAGAAATCAGAGTTAATGTTTCAGGGCCAATGACCCTTCCTCGGTTCTGGAAAGGTTTGAAGAATCATTTTTCCACTGAGCTTATCAGAGTGAGGAATACTTAACTTCAAATTGTTCCCAAGGTATCAACCAGTATGATTAAAACAAAAGATTTAGAATAATAAAGATATGGAGAAAAGGCAGCAAAATTAGTTTTGCGTGGAATATTTTGCATCTGCTTTCAGCCCCTGAATGGCATCATTCAAAAAAACAACATAATTTTCCACATGCACACTGATGACACCCAGCTATATTTCAACATCACCTCTCTTAACTCCTGAAAAAATATCTCTGACTCTCTGCTACTTTTCATGTAGCACTGAATCAGAGTCGACTTTCTTGAACTGAGTTTCCATCTCTATATCCTCTTCATCAGCAAGTATGACTGCACTTCCCTCCATCAATCAAAATCCCCTGCTGTCATACTTAAATCTTAATTGACTTTTATTTGGTGAGATACAGTCATTGAAGCTTCCAACATAAATGATTTCTTGCATACTTCAAATAAATCCTTTAAAAGTATTTGCGTGGAAAGGCTGTGCTATGGAACTTCCAAATGCATTGAAACACTGAAGAGGAAAGTGCACTCTCATGACTGTGGTAATTATCATCTGACACTGAATGTCACAAAAGCAGCATCATCAAAATTGTTGGTAGGCCTCAATTATTGATGATAGCTCATCATTTTTCACTAAATTCAAATCCCTTATGGATTAGAGAGGGGTGTCATTTTCCTGTGGAGAAAACTAAGAGGGTTTGGGGTGGGGAGGAAGGAGGAGGTCAACAAGGAGGAGGAAGAGAAGAAAGATGAGGACGGAGGAGGTGGAGGAGGAGGAGAAAGAGAACGGAGTGGGATTTCATTCACATAATGATGGTTCGAATTTCTTCAAAGATAGTTAGGAGCAGATTATACAGGCAGGACCATAAATCTAATCATTTAACGCATAGGCTCAACCCTCACCTACAACCCTATAGAGCCTGCTGGAAAGAGTGGATGGAAATCATAATCTGTGCATATGGCATAGAATTTGAACAACGAAGATCCTTGTAGGAAGTTAAACCATTGCTTCATTATTGTGCATTCTCCAAAGACTTGGTTTGGGATTATATTCAGCAGTAACTGGTTGGACCGAAGGGTCTGCTTCCATGCTGTATAACTCTGTGACTGTGTGTAGTAATTGCAATGAAGTCAGCCAACTGGACCACAGATTACGGGTTCCCTGATTGGACCAGGTTAATCTGGTTCAAGCAGGTAGCCCTGGATGACATTTAAAAAGGGTGAGTGACAGAGATAGAGACACTCTGCTACCTGACTCTGGATGAGGCAGTACCATGGAGAAGGACTTTTTACGTGTAGATAAAGAGTGACTTGGTAACGGGATACTGGCCTCTGTGGAGTTATTTCACTGTTGTGCCGAACTATGTAATGTAAAATTTGAGAGTATATGCCACATCAGTTATTCATCTATCATATCAACTTACTAAAGATAATGCCTCTGATTCAAAACAAGTGGTGTTACTTAATGAATATTCCCAGATATAATTCATGTGGCAGACTTTCTGATGCTGAACAACTGGAAACATTGATTTTAAAGAAGTTGTGAAATGAGTAAAATTAGCCTTACCCTATATCCAATGGAAAAATGGCAGCCATATATAATTTCACTTGGGTCTTTGCATTATTTGAAACTTCTAGAATTGTGCAGTGAGAGTAGAGCATCTGAATAGTGAAAACAACATTCCTTTGTGGCAGAAAAAGTTTCTTAACCCAATTGAAAAGGGGTAAAAATGCGATTGAGTTTTAAAATGCTGTGAGGACTGTTTTGTCAAAATGTAACATCAAATGCAGTTGATCCAAAATAAGAGCTTGCACTTTACTGATAAGGGTCATTGCCAAAGGGCTGTAATAGTACAGTTTCCCTCACACACATTCTGTTGCGTGTAGAATTCTAGCTTGCATCTTAGCACATTTAAGATAATTTGTTTCCATTAGCTTTATTTGCTCTCTATTGCAAGAATCCTCTTGGACTAGTCAGTGAAGGCTTCAAGGTGGGACCAAAAGGAACTCCACAAAATATGCTTCTACTTAGTGACCCAATGTGTTTCCATTTGGGGGTAATCTTCCTGGACATGGGTCACCAATGACAGAGGCTATCTTCTAGCATAATCATTCTGCACAATTAAGAGTCCAATTATGGGCTGATTTGGCAATCCTTCACAATCTTCCCAGAAGACAAGCCCCTACACTGAGGGCCATGCCTGGCAAGATCATCTGCAGACAGGAACACATTGAGCCACTGAGCAGAAACATAACTCTGAGCTCCTCTTAGTCTTGAAGCCTTTCCTGACTAGTCTCCATATGGCTTCGCAGTGTTCCTACCAGAGTCGTAATAATCACCAGCCAGAGCTGTAGCCACTGATCTTCCTTGGGAGGGAATACTTCTTTATAGAGCTAACCTGGTAGCTATGGTGACAGCATACATACAAACATATGAGTTAGGAGCATTTGGTTCCTCTGCCTATGCCATTATTTATCAAGATCTTAGTTGGTCTGATGATAACCTTAACTCCATATTCCCATCTAGCCCAGGTAACCTTAGACACTTTCAGCTCACATTCTGCATCCTGCACCACACCCCCCCACCCCCCACCCCCAACCAGCAACAAACACCTAGATTACCAAGAATCTACCCAACTCTGCTTTAAAATAATCAAAGACTTGCTTCCCTTGCCTTTTGGAGGGAGAGTTCCAAAGGGACACTACACTCTGAAAAAATTTCATCCATCTTTATTTTCAACAGGTTACCCATTATTTTGAATTAGTCACTCCCTAGTCCTAAATATTCCTAAAAGAGGAAACCTCATTTCCACATCCATTCTGTAAAGCTTTCTTAGGGTCTTATCTGTTTCATCTTTTATGCATCGAAACTCCTGCAGATCTATGTCTGGTCTGTCCGACCTTGCTTCAGAAGCCTATTCACGATATATGGCTAGTAGACTTTCTCTTAACTGCATTTGCATCCTTCCTTAAATGAGGTGATCAATGCTGTACGCAGTGCTCCGGATGATGTCTCACCAGTATCTTATACCGTGGTGCCTCCACCAATGGTGGGCCTGCTGATTTTCCAAAGTTTGCGTTGCTCAAATTGGGCCTTAGCAACAGGATGGCAAAGCTGAAGACGGCCTCTTAATTGGTCACCTTTGGAAAGACCTCTGAAGCAGACACATCAACTGTCAACACATGGGTCAAGACCTGGAAATGGTCCCATCACATGATTACTTCTAAACAGCACAAAATTCTACCATATATGGGAAAATTATGTTTAATTATTGATATAGCATATCCTTCTTAGCAATAATAGCCTTGTATGTTTTGTAAAGGTGTTTCTATCAGTACTTTAAGCTGCTGTGAAATTTGTTAAAAGAAAATACCAACAATTGGGACTCTGATTAATGCAACTACTTCTGGAAAGAGGCTGTGGACTTTGTCCCAAACAGTTGCTGGCAGCAGCAAAATATCATAACCTTTTGGATATGTGAGTAGAAATTTATTAATGCAGCAGTACAGTTCCTGAGATTTTACATAACAGTATCAGGAAAACCAAGTGTAGCATTGCTCCCACACATTGAATTTGCACATGAGAAAGGGACAATGTGTGATTTCCTCAACCTATCAAAAAAAGGCCATTCTGTCATCAACAATACCAATATCCCAAATGTATATTTCAGATATGAATGGATTTTTGAAATGATGCAGGATTCTGCATTACTATCATCTATAGTTGATTGGGAAGTTAAGAATTAAAAAAAAACCATAGCTAATTTATGTACATTTTTATACAATGGCTATTCATAATCTGGCAGCCCTCAAAAATAACTTTAATCAAACTCACCTCAGTGGATTTTATCAACTTCATAACTAACTGCCCCTCTTCCAAGGGCTGTTATCTTAATAACAAAGCAAACATGTTAAACAAATTTGATTCCTTCAATGCAGCAATTTTACTAACCTTTAGGAAGTACAGCAAGTAAATTAGTGTCAATATCCTTTGCTTTCTTGGCAATTTCTTTGTCTTCGAACAAAAACTCCTTCTGAAAACTAAAAGGATAATAAGTGTTTTATTTTGGTACCTGTAGTAACTTACCATTTTGAATTCACCAGCTGTGAGCATCAAATTGGTTTGTTTCTTTGTGTGCATGTAACACTCAGAAGCAAATCAGTTTGTTCAATGGGTAAGTGAGACATACAGATGGTTAAAATTTCCAGCTCAAATTCTGTCTTCTATTGAAATATTGTACAGTTTTCAACAAATAGAGATGTTATAATTGGTCTGAATAGAGGAGGAAATATCTAGCAAAGGGTCCCAATTATTACCAGCTGGTAACTCTTCCTGAAATTGAAGTGTTGCCATTGCAGAGTGCAGAAGCAATACTGGGTGCAGTAGCTTTCACCATTAAATAACCTGATAACTGCTGTCAAGTCTTACACACAAGTAGAATACATTTGAGCATGATATTTGTGTACCCTGTACCCACAGCTTTGTCATCAGTGAGAAGTCAATATTTTCAACTATTACATAATAATAATGCTTATTATGTAAAAAGCACTAATTGGTGTGAATATACATCTTTGTTTCAAGCAAATACATTGAATGCACAAGTTAAATTTTACTAATATTTTTGGTGATAGAAGCATCTTATTATGTGTTTAGGTAAAGTTCCAACCCTCAGTAACAAGCAATATAGAATGATATGCAGACTTCGTTATCCAGAATTGACTACAATTTTGTGAACAAAGAATATGTTGGAGCAAACATACCTGTGAATATGAATATACCTTAGAAATTACCTTCACATGATTGCGGTACTCAAAATCAGAGATAATTTTATTTCATGAATTCTTTGAGGAGGCAACAAGCAAGTTAGACAAAAAGAGCCAGTGGGCACGACCGATTTCGATTTCCAGAAAGCCTATAAGGTGCCACATAAGACGCTACTAAAACAACAGCAGATGGTTAAGGGGCAAAGTACTTGCATCGATACAGGATTGGCAGACTGGCAAAAGGCATTGACTGGGGGTGAGGGGGTGTCTTTTTCAGAATGGCAGCTGCTGACTAGTGGAGTTCCACAATCAATCACATTAGACATTAACAATCTGGATGAAGGAATGGAAGGCATTGTTGCTAAATTTGCAGCTGACACAAAGATAGGTGGAGGGACAGGTCGTATTGAAGAAGCCGGAAAGCAGAAGAACTTGATATGCTAGGAAAGTGGGCAGAGAAATGGCAGACGGAATACAATGTGGGAAAGTTTAACAGAAACTTTGGTAGGACAAAGAGGCAGAGACTGTTTTCTAAATGGTGAAAGACTTCAGAAGCACAAAGGGACTTGGGGGACCCTAAGGGGCAACATTTTCCACACAGACAGTGATGTGCATATGGAATGAGCTGCTAGAGTAAGTGATGGAGGCTGGTACAATTACAAAATCTCAAAGGAATCTGGATGGGTAGATGAATAGGAAGAATTTAGAGGGATATGGGCCAAATGCTGACAAATGCTAGATTAATTTTAGATATCTGGTGAGCGTGGAGAAGTTGGACTGAAGGATCTGTTTCCCTACTGTACAGTTCTATGTTTTTACTTTAGTGTTACATAGTCAAAGTGCTGGAGAAACCCAGTAGGCACACACATTCCTTCCAAATCTGCAACTGAATTAGCATTCATTGTGCTGAATAATTACTCAACAAGTTACTCTTAATAAGCTAACTAATGGAGTAGCTTAGGAATTTATAACCTAAAGCTTATTACTCTGTACAGCAGTTCTATGATTTCCCTTTATAAAACTGCATTTCAAAGTATTTCAACTTCTGCAAAACATTTCACACATCTGGGTGATACAGAAAGTGCTACATGAATGCAACACAACGTATTCCTTTCTTTTCACAGTGGGGTCTTCCTTCAACCTCTTCTCCTTACCCACACATCACAAACTCCCATGTCTTTTTGTAACTCAATGAGCTAATACTTTAAGCTATCTTTAACTCCATTCCTTGCCTTTGCTTAATGAGCAAAACTGAAATACATGCTACAAGTGATCTCAAAGCTTCACAATGTTGGTATCATTTGCCAGAGTCCACACAGTCAAGTAAGTCTGCTCCTGCATTCACTGTGACATGAGAAACTTCCAGTCTTGGGTGCATTTGGCTGAAAATTATGATTGAGAAGTTAAATGACTGTTCTGTTAAGAGTAATTCAGTTTACTATGGAGAAACAGCTTAAAATCAAAGATGTTAAAAATGGGAGGTCATTTACCCTTTGTGTATCCAAGATCATCACTGCACAGAGAGTATTTGCAACTCTGGCATCTGATGTCAAGATTTATGAATTTGAGAAGAAGTTAATACTCCAACATATGACTGACATATTCTTGAATTTTAATTTCAGAAGGTAAGTTAGTTAGAGGGGACAGTTTTTTAAAAATTCACTCATGGGAATAAATAAATATATTTATTCCCTGTCCCTAGTTGCCTTTGAACTGAGCTGAGAGGGCATTGCTGTGGGTCTGGAGTCACATGTAGGCCAAACCAGGTGAGGATGACAGAATTCCTTCCATTAATGAACCAGCTGGGTTTTTCTGACAATTGACAATAGTTTCCTGATCATCAGTAGATTCTTAATTTCAAAATATTAGTGAATTCAAATTCCACTATCTGCCATGACAGGACTCGAATCCAGGTCCCTGGAACATTAGCTGAGGTTCTGGATTAATAATCTAGTGATAATACCACTTGGGCATCACCTCCTCAGTGACACTCAGTGGTGTAGGAAGAGGTTACTGGAGGCAGTGTGGGAATCTGCAGACTGTTGGTTTGGTTAAATAAGCATTCAGTATACACACACTAAAGCTCTGAGCCGCCACCACTGAGGCCATGATCAAAGGTTGTGGTCTGAGGCCTTTCAGCAATAGTATATCATGGGTCAGAAAACTATGTGCAAGGAATGCACATAATGAATATTAAGAGCATTGAATTTAGTTGAAGCTGCTCAGAGTGTAACACGGTGCAAATAGTAGAGTTTGCATCAAGTGCACTCTAATGTCTGATTTGAAATGCTTTACCCTATGCTTGGCATAGAATATATATTATTATGAACACTATTACAATCATAGGGAAGCACCTAAGAATGGAACATGAGATATTGCAACGAATGTGTTTTGAAATGTTTCAATGTTCAGGTTGAAATGCTTTGTAATGTAATTGTTATAATTGTAACTTGCACAACACTTTATGGATAAAGTATATTTTTGAAATAAAAATTATACCTATGACAACGGCAACTCAGAGTAATGCAGCCACAAGGAAAGGATGGCACATTAGTGCATGTTATGGCACAAAGGCAGAAATGAAGAGCAGAAATAATAGAACATTGTATAGTCAAAAGGGATATACTTTTGCAGTAGCAATTCAGTGTGCAAAATGGTTTGTGCCCCTCCAGTATCACACTGGTGACATCATGGATCAGGTTCAAAACCAACAAGCAAAAACAAACCTGAAGCCATGTTTTATCTTCAGGTCAATAGTAAAGAAAGTTTGGAGACAAATACATTTTATGAATTTGAGGCAGTCTCATGATTACTGACAGCATGTGGCACTGAATGTATGAAAATGTGGGTATCGCAGTATTGCAGTTATATTAAATCAACAATTCTGAGATTAAATGCTCAAAATTGAAAAATGAAGTTCAATGAAGCTGTTAATTTGTGAGTTGACACCACAATAAAAATTAAATGTGGAAGGCTACTGCTTGATTAAAAAGGCTAGTTCACTAATATTCTTCAGTGAAGAGAATCTGCAGTTATACTTGAAGCAGATCCTGAGCTGCACTGGTAGATGATTCCATCTGCAGGCATAACGAGTACATATTTGGCTTATCGTCAACCTTTAATAACAGGTTTAGTTTATATGGAGTGAATCAACTGTGCTTTGAAAGAATCAGAGCAAGAGATGGCAATGCATTGGTCAACCTTAACGTTCCAGTAATGGAGAAGTCATCTTACTTCTGCATAAATGATTTTTCTATCATAGTAACTCTAGCAGAGCTCAAGATTATTTGATGATGCAAAGGTATTCAGTTTAATTTTAGTTACGCAATGGACAGCAAGGCGAACAAGTTGTCCACTTCCAGCAAGGCCAAAGAAATGTATGGTTCAAAGCAAAAACTTTTCTGCCATACAGAATTCTGCTACAGAAATAAAATTTCCTTTCTCTGATCATTGATGTAATTGACAGAAGTATTACCTGTTCAACTGCAGTTCAACTTTACTTGTACAGCTAGTATATGGGCTAAAATATAAATTATCTGAACAGCCCACATGGAGCATATAGCCTTCTTAAATCCAATTGGGATACAAATTCTTCACTGTAAAAATGACACCGCAATTGGCTGATGAGGAATTCCTGGAAGAAAATTACCTGATTGTCCACACAAAGCAGATTTTGAAGATTTTATGCAGGGAGGACATAGCGTGAGCAAATTCCACTGGAGAATATAGGGCATAGTAAGCATTACTGTTATAATCCCCAACACATGTAAGTATACTGTGAAGAATATCATTTATAACTCCGCCTAACTCCAAATATTGACACATCTATGTGTCACACATCTTGTGTGTGAAAGATAAAATTTTGTCTCCAAAATTATGAGGTAATATAAAGACAACCGATGTATATCATAGGTTAAAATATTGTACCAATCCTGGATGGAGGTTCAGGTTACCTAGTTGTCCAAATAAATAAATGCCTGTGAATATACTATAGTTGAGGACAGGTGACAATTACTGAAGAGCACTTTAGAATGACCCAAACTGCTCAATAGCAAGAAATGTGTGCTGTTAGTTTCAAACCTAAAAATGAAACCAGAAATACCAATAATTGCCCTTAATTACTATGAAAATTGCATCATTTTCAGGCTCATGCTGCCAACCAATACCACCAACTTCCATCAAAGCAAATTGGCTTTTCTGTCTTTAGGAACTGACTCACTTCCTGAGAACCAAAAGAAATGCACTAACGTTGCCAAATTTCTGCTCTTCCCCCATTCCCTCTACACAAACTACCTACCTCCACAAAAACTGCCCTCACACTTGCTAAACAATCTTAAGCACAACAACAAGTGTTAAAAAGGTATAACTGTCTGACCCTCAATTGTATCATCCTCTTGCATTAGAGCCTAGCTATGTGTCTGGAGGCGGAGCACAAACTTCTACATTTTATAAGATTAAGTTTAGAAATTTCTGCTCTTGGTCAGGAGCCATATATCCTGATCACTTTGATCATGAAATGGTTGGCAAAATATCCATAGATTCCCCAGCCACTGAAAGGTGAAAAATGTGTGCAACCGACGAGTAAGAAGAACATGCCCTCCAAGTCAGGCAACATATCAGGAGACAAAATAAAGCAAACGAGAACACATGCCTCCCTGATGCACTGAATGCTTTCTATGCTTAGTTCGAGTGCCCAGATGTAGCTGTTCCTTCAGTCACCACTGTAAACGTCAGATTGGTCTTCCTGAGAGCAAATTCAAGGAAAGTGACAGGCCCAGCAGAGTCCCCAATCATGCACTTAGATCCTGTGTCGACAAACTGGTGGAAGTATTCACTGATATCTTCAGCCTCTCCTTGCTACAAGCTGAAGTCTCCACTTGCTTCAAGAAGACCACATGCAATGTGCCTGAATGACCAACTAATGGCTCTGACCTCCATAAGCATGAAGTGCTTCAAAAGGCTGGTCATGGCCCACATCAACTCTAGCCTCCCAGCCTGCCTTGATCCCCTGCATTTTGCCTACTGACATAACCAGTCCCTAGCAGATGTCATTTTCCTTGCCCTACACTCATCCCTGGAACACCTGGATAACAAGAACACCTATGTCAGACTCCTACTTATCGACTACAGCTCTGCCTTCAACATTATAATCCCAAACAGACTAATCTCAAAACACTGAGACCTAGGTCTCAGCTCTGTCCTCTGCAACTGGTTCCTCAGCTTCCTGACCCACAAACTACAATCAATGAAGATAGCCAGCTGCTCAACATCAGTACCCTGCAAGGATGTGTTCTCAGTCCCCTATTATAATCCCTGTACACCCCCACAACTGTCTAGCCAGATTCCAAATGAATGCCATCTACAAAGTTTGCCGACGACACCACTGTGGTTAGGATGGATATTAAACAATGATGCGTCAGAATACAGAAAGGAGATAGAAGGAATGGTGTTGTGGTGCAATGAGAACAACCTCTCTTTCAATGTCAGCAAAACAAAAGAACTGAGCGTTGACTTCAGGAAGAAATGAGGGGGACACGCCCCTATCTACATCAACGGAGTGGAGGTGGAGGGGTTCAAAAGCGTCACGTTACCAGGAGTGACAATAACTGATAACCTGTCCTGGAACTCCCACATAGATGCAATTGTCAAGAAGGTACAACAACGCCTCTTCTTCCTCAGGTGGTATAGGAAATTCAGCATGTCCATGATACTCTCACCATTTACAGATGCACCATTGAAACCATTTCATCCAGGTGCATAACAGCCTGGTACAGCAACAGCTCTGCCCAGGACCCTAAGAAACTACAGAAAGTTGTGTGCACAGCCCAGACCATCACAGAAGCCAATCTTCTCCATCCATGGACTCCATTTATACAGCTCATTGCTGCAGAAAGGCTGCCATCATCATCAAAACCCCCTCCCACCCTGGTAATGCTTTCTTCCAGTCAGGTAGAAGATACAGAAGTTTAAAAATGTGCACCATCAGGTTCAAGAAGAGCTTTTTTCCCTACTGTTATTAGACTTCCGAATAGACCTCTCTAACCTCAAATAACATTGATCTAGCTAAGGGTGATCTTACTTTGGGCACTGCCTGTGCAATTGTAACATTGTATTCCTCTTCTATCTAACAATACCTGTATGTCATTGTTTGCTATGATCTTCCTGTACTATTTGCAAAACAAAGCTTTTCATTATACTTAGATACATGGGACCACAATAAGTCAAATCAAATCAAATCAAATCAAATCAAGGTATCATAGTGTCAACCAGGTTGTGGATAAAAAGATGAACATTGAAGGACCAGGATCTAGGTTGAAACTTTATTGCTGGAACAGCACAGCAGGTCAGGCAGCATCCAGGGAACAGGAGATTCGACGTTTCGGGCACAGGCCCTTCTTCAGGAATGAGCAGAGAGTGTTCAGCAGGAGAAGATAAAAGGTAGGGAGGAGGGACTTGGAGGAGGGGAGTTGGAAATGTGATAGGTGGAAAGAGGTCAAGGTGAGGGTGATGGGTCGGAGTAGGATGGAGGCGGAGAGGTCAAGAAGAAGACTGCAGGTCAGGAAGGCGGTGCCGGGCTGGAGGGATCCGGCTGAGACAAGGTGGGGGGAGGGGGGATGAAGAAACTGGTGAAGTCCAAGTTCATCCCCTGCGGTTGGAGGGTTCCCAGTCGGAAGATAAGACGCTCCTCCTCCGACCGTCGGGTTGTTGTGGTTTGGCGGTGGATGAGTCCAATGACCTGCATATCCTCGGTGGAGTGGGAGGGGGAGTTGAAATGCTGTGCTACAGGTTGGTTGGGTTGGTTCGTCCGGGTGGCCCAGAGGTGCTCTCTGAATCGCTCCGCAAGTAGGCGGCCTGTCTCCCCAATATAGAGGAGGCCACACCGGCTGCAGCGGATGCAGTAGATGATGTGGGTGGAGGTGCAGGTGAATCTGTGGCGGATATGGAAGTTTCCTTTGGGGCCTTGGAGAGAAGTGAGGGGGGAGGTGTGGGCGCAAGTGTTGCACCTCCTGCGGTTGCAAGGGAAGGTGCCGGGAGTGGTGGTTGGGTCGGTGGGGGGTGTGGATCTGACAAGGGAGTCGCGGAGGGAGTGGTCTCTACGGAAAGCTGATAGGGGAGGGGAGGGAAATATATCCTTGGTGCTGGGGTCTGTTTGGAGGTGACGGAAGTGACGGCGGATGATGCGCTGTACATGGAGATTGGTGGGGTGGTAGGTGAGGACCAGTGGGGTTCTGTCCTGGTGGCGGTTGGAGGGGCGGGGCTCAAGGGCGGAGGAGCGGGAAGTGGAGGAGATGCGGTGGAGGGCACCGTCGACCACGTCGGGGGGGAAATTGCGGTCCTTGAAGAAGGAGGCCATCTGTGTTGTACGTATTTTGTACTGGTCCTCCTGGGAGCAGATGCGGCGGAGATGAAGGAATTGGGAGAATGGGATGGCGTTTTTACAGGGGGCAGGATGGGAGGAGGTGTAGTCCAGGTAGCTGTGGGAGTCGGTTGGTTTGTAGTAGATGTAGTTGGTTTGTAGTAGACCAGGATCTAGCCAATGCTAAGTGCCCACTCACTGGTATGCAAATTGAGAAACTGTATTTTCAAATTGTCCAATGATACTCATTCCCATTCTCAATCCCTGGATTTTATGATTGCTCTCAATATCAACCAATCTGCAGTCTAGGTCTACTGAAGCAAAACATCTGTACCACTATGAGGGAATGAATAATAGTGCTCTCCCAAATCCAATTTGCAAGATTAAAAATTCTGGAATATACACCCAGGAGCAGAAAAGAAGAAATGTTTTAGTCCTTTTTCAAATTGGCAGATGGCCAACTGCAGAGCAGAAAGCAGATATCGCAGGTCAGCAGTTGGAGACTACTAAGTAATCAAGATGATGTGTGAAAGCAAAGATTGCTTTGATCTGAGAGAGAGGCAACTGTAGCAGATCTGCTTGAAGATCTGGTATTTCAGAGGAAGAAAGCATTCCTGTGGCCTTGGCTGAGAAACAGTGTGGGAGAACAAATTACTCGCTGAATCAAGCAACTGTCTTCCCTTAGCTGTGAGCTTTCCTAAGCTCTGGGTAAACTTTAAGTGAATGTCATTATCTTAGGATGGGGAGGAGCCCGTGTTGGACTGGGGTGGACAAAGTTAAAAATCACACAAACCAACAGGGTTATTTGAAAGCACTAGTTTTCAGAGCACCACTCCTTCATCAGGAAGCTGGGGAATAGGATCATAAGATATAGAATTTACAGCAAAAGATTACAGTGTCATACAACTGAAATGATATATTGAACAAACCTAGATTGCTGTTAAGTCTTTCAACTTTTAGAATGGGTTGCAGGTTTCGGTTCATTAATATGTAAATCCAAGAATTCTTTTAAGTCACATTCGCGAGATAACTTAAGGTTTTATTAAAAAAGGTGACATCTTACGAACATAACCTCATTGACAATTTATAATCAGTAATTTAGAGTGAGGAAATCAGACAAGGTCAAGGCATGTTCATAATGGGCTTAAATCAGATCACATTTTTACCATTTTCAACGTCCCATCTTTCCACTCCTTATTGGAGGAAGGATCTATAATTTTAGAACATAATAAGATGGACCATTTCCATAACATACAATAGATCTAATAGTATTATAGTTTGAAGCATTGTCATCTTTTTCTTCTACAGACTATTCAGTACAACAGCAAATATAAAATAGATTACTGCAACTCTATCCCCTTTCTTATAGTTACTTTTATTTAAAAAAAACCCTGAACAGATAAACGATCTTTTCAGTGACTGACAGGTTCAAACAATTTTAAGGTGTGTATGTCCAAACACTTTAGTATGGCTTAACCTAAATTGAGAGAATAAAAGATCCTTACCCTCAGACCATATGGCTGCTCTCTCATTAGTCAGAGACACTAATGGTTTAATCTGAGGATCATCATGTCTCAGGCAAGGTGAGAAACTGAGAAAGAAGTCTTCATGATAATCTCAGCCATTGCAGGAATTGAATCCATAGTGTTTGTATCACTTCACACTGGAAGCAAACCATCCAGCCAACTGTGCTAACCACAGCTTCCTGGAGACTCCGTATCAGCAAGAGCTGTACCTCTAGTTCATGCAAAGCAACAGCTTAAGCCAATGCATGCAGATTCTAAAGGGTCAATGAATTGGAGAATGTAAGAAAATCTAATCCAGGGTTAGTGTGCACATATGTGAATCCAGAGTGTGGTAAATAAAATTGGTGATGTTGTGGCTATGAAAAAGGTTTAGCTCAAAGGGCATGCACTGAGGGTTGAATATTCCTGAATACGAGATGTTCAAGAAAGGTAGGAAAGGAAGTTGGCAGAACTGATTAAGGAGAGGACTGTACTGCTGAAGAAAGATGAAAATCATACAACACCAGGTTATAGTCCAACAGGTTTAATTGGAAGCACACTAGCTTTTGGAGCGACGCTCCTTCATCAGGTGATTGTCACACAATCACCTGATGAAGGAGCGTCGCTCCGAAAGCTAGTGTGCTTCCAATTAAACCTGTTGGACTATAACCTGGTGTTGTGTGATTTTTAACTTTGTACACCCCAGTCCAACACCGGCATCTCCGAATCATGGCTGAAGAAAGAGGATGTCTCAGAGGGATCAAGGACAGAATCAATTTGACTAGATCTAAGGAACAAAAAAAGGTGTAATTGCATTGCTCTGTGAAATTTATAGGCAACAAGCTAATGGGAATGATGCAGAGAAACAAATTTGCAGAAAATTAGAGAAACATAAACATTATAGAATAACTATGAGGGAACCTTATTAATCAGGTAGAGACTGGTAAAATAGTAATGTAAAGGGCAGAGGAGGGCAAGATTTCCAAGAGTGAGTTCAGGATAATTTTCTGTAGCGGTATGTTCCCAGTCCAATGAGGAATGAGGCATTGCTTGAACTGGTTTTGCAAATGTCGTCAGCTATGTAAATCTGGTGGCAGTAAGAGAACATTTAAGGTGTTTTAAGAGCGAATATAAAAAAAAAATCCAGAGTAAGAGTAATAAACTGGGGAAAAAGCCTGATGAGATAAAAATATATCTAGGTAAAATAAATTGAAGTCAAAGGCTTGCAGGTAAAGTGGTATGCAAACAATGGGTTACATTCAAACAAGAGACACAGTCAAAGCTTACAAGGGAAAGGTAGGGTAAAAAAATCCAGAGCTCCCTGGATGAAGGAGGAGAGGTAAATTAAGATAAACGAACAAAGTGTGGTACATTCAGACAGAAAACAAAATTGAAAGCCCAGCTGATTACAGATGATTAAGGTACTTGGCATTCAAACGAGACAATAACGAGCTAATACTCTTCGTTCTGAAGCAGTTACTGGCAGAATAGGCTATCCACCAATACAATAGATATGGGGCAATAACAGGACACCATTGAAATATGAGAAAAAGATTTATTGGAAAAGGTAAATAAAAATATATTTGGTTGTTCTGATTAGTGGCGAAATCTGTGCTCTTTTGCTAATTTCACTGCAACTGAGCACTTTAAGATCTCTTTCAAGATTTGTTCTCATTTACTGAAAATAAAACACGCAGAGCAACAATATTTTCTTTATTTTTTTCACAGGATATAGGTGTTGCTGGCAAAGCCAGCATTTGTTGCCCATACTTAATTGCTCTAGATTTCATTCCCTAAAGGGCATTAGTGAACCACTTGGGTTTCTACAAAAAAAATCGTTGTCGTGGTCACCATTACTGAGACTAGCTTTCAAGGCCATACTATTTAGAAACTAATTGTATTTAATTCTCCCCAGATACCATGGTAGGATTTAAAACTGTCCACGATGCACACCACCATCTCCTCAAACTCTCCCATTGTCCCGTAGGAGCATGTCGTGCCCTGTACTTTACAATTAAAAAAGCTCCAGGTTTCACTTTGTAATTTGTGAAAGACAGCAATTGATATAAGACCATAAGACATAGGAGTGGAAGTAAGGCCATTCGGCCCATCGAGTCCACTCCGCCATTCAATCATGGCTGATGGGCATTTCAACTCCACTTACCCGCATTCTCCCCGTAGCCCTTAATTCCTTGTGACATCAAGAATTTATCAATTTCTGCCTTGAAGACATTTAGCGTCCCAGCCTCCACTGCACTCTGCGGCAATGAATTCCACAGGCCCACCACTCTCTGGCTAAAGAAATGTCTCCGCATTTCTGTTCTGAATTTACCCCCTCTAATTCTAAGGCTGTGTCCATGGGTCCTAGTCTCCTCGCCTAACGGAAACAATTTCCTAGCGTCCACCCTCTCCAAGCCATGTATGGTCTGTTCTTGGGTGAAGGAGGAAAGGGGGATAAAATTAATTCTGATTCCAGGTGTTGATCACTGCTAGTATTCCTTAGTAGGAAGTGGATGCACAATTGGATACATCCAAGTAACTTGTTACCTAATGTCACTGTGCCAGAGATATTAAATGCTAGTCAAGCATTTAATCTGGAATGTTGAGAGGATGAAAGAATAGGTATATGCACCTGTGCTCTCAAATATGTACAGCAAGGAATAAAACACATTTTGTAAGACAAGTTTTGGGACTTCTGGGTTCTGGTGTGGAACTGAATACTCTTTTACTTCAGATAACTGGACAGTCTGTCATTTTGTACCTTTTGCCTCTGGTTCAAAAATCAAACTTAAATGTCGCCACAAATTCTGTATGAGATAATGGTGGATAGGGAAGGTAACTCTCTGGCCCATCAGCTTGCCCAACACAACTGTGATACATATAACCACTCCAGACAAAAGCTACGTAGTCTCACATGGAGGTGAGAAGCCAAATGTTAAATTTCAGGCCAGTTTTGGGGAGTGGAGGGATATTCTCTCTGTCCTATCCCCATTTCAACATCCCTGTCCCATTTCCACAGCCCCTTCGACACTGTAGGAATACTTTATTTGTTCATGTGATGTGTGCGTCATTGGTTACGCCAGCATTTATTGTCCATCACTAGTTGCCCAGTGGGCGGATTAGAGTCAGCTACATAGATCATATGGAATCCAAGGGGAGCTAGCTAATTAGATACAAAATTGGCTTGAAGGTAGCAGACGGAGGATGGTTGTGGAGGCGGTTTTTTGGACTGGAGATCTGTGATCAGTGGTGTGCCACAAAGATTGGTGCTGGGTCAACTGCTGCTGGGTCAATTGCTTTTCATCACTTATATAAATTACTTGGATGTGAATATAGGAGGAATAGTTAGTAAGGTTGTAGATGACACCAAAAAATGGTGGTGTAATGGACAGCGAAGAAGGTTATCTCAGTTCAGCCTTTTAAAATGTTGTAATTATACCACCCTCCACCACTTTTTTTTTGGTAGTTCATTCCTTATATGCATCACCCTCTGCGTGAAAAGGCTGCCCCTTAGATCCCTTTTAAATCTTTCCACCCTCATCCTAAACATATGCCATCTAATTTTGGACTTCACTACCCTGGGGAAAAGACTTTGGCTATTCACCCTATCCATGCCCTTCATGATTTTATAAACTTCTCTAAAGTCACCTCTCAGCCTCTGACACTCCAGGGAAAATAGTCCCAGACTATTCAGCCTTTCCTTGTAGCTCAAATCCTCCAAATCAGGTGACATCCTTGTAAATCTTTTCTGAACCCTTTCAAGTTTCACAATGTCCTTCCAATAGCATGAAGACCAGAACTGAATGTAGTACTCCAAAAGTAGCCAAACCACTGTCCCGTACAGCCACAACTTGACCTCCCAACTCTTATACTCAATATGCTAACCAATAAAGCCAAGCATATCAAATGACTTCTTCACTAACCTATCGACCAGTAACTCCACTTTCAAGGAACTATGAACCTACATTTCAAGGTCTCTTTATTCAGCAACACTCCCCAGGACCTTATCATTAAGTGTATAGGTTCTGCCCTGATTTGTCTTTCCAAAATGCAGCACCACATATTTATCTAAATTAAACTCCTTCTTCCACTCCTTGGCTTACCAGCCCATCCGATCAAGGCCCCATTGTACTCTAAGGTAAATGTCTTGGCTGTCCACTACATTAATTCTGGTGTCATCTGCAAACTTACTAACCACACCTCTTATGTTCACAACCAAATCATTTACATAAATGACAAAAAACAGTGGACCCAGTTCAGATCCTTGTGGCACACTGTTGGTCACAGATCTCCAGTCTGAAAAGCAACCCTCCACCATCACCCTCACTTCTATATCCAAATGGCTAATTCTTCCTGTATTCCATGTGATCTCACCTTGCTACTTGTTTACCATGAGGAACCTAGTCAAATGCCTTACTGGAGTCCATATAGATCATGTAGAGAGAGGAGGAAAACATCTTCAAGGCAGGCATTCCTGCAAGACGATTCGCAGTAGAGGTTAAAATCAACGAGGTAAAAACAATGACTGCAGATGCTGGAAACCAGATTCTGGATTAGTGGTGCTGGAAGAGCACAGCAGTTCAGGCAGCATCAAAGGAGCAGCGAAATCGACGTTTCGGGCAAAAACCCTTCATCAGGAATAAAGGCAGAGAGCCTGAAGCGTGAAGAGATAAGCTAGGGGGGGGGGGGGGGGGGAGTAGCATAGAGTACAATAGGTGAATGGGGGAGGGGATGCTCTGCTTCACCAATGCTCTTTGTTACTCAATTATGTTGGTGAGACACGATTTTCCACACACAAAGCCATGTTGACAATCCATAATTAGGCCTTACCTTTCCAAATGCACGTAAATTCTGTCCCTCAGGATTCCCTCCAACAACTTGCCCATACTGATGTCAGGCTCACCAGTCTATAGTTCCCTGGCTTTTCCTTACCACCTTGCTTAAATAGTGCCACCACGTTAGCCAACTTCCAGTCTTCCACCACCTCGCCAGTGGCTATCAAAGATGCAAATATCTCAGCAAGAGGCCCAGCAATTACTTCTCTAGCCTCCCACAGAGTTCTAGGGTTCACCTGATCAGTTCTCAGGTGTGTGTTTGTGTGGTTTGAGACGTCCAGCACCTTTGCCTCTGAATATGGATATTTTTTAAGATATCGCTATTTGTTTCTCCAAGTTCTCTAGCTTCCATGTCCTTCTCCACAGTAAACACTGATGCAAAATACTCATTTTGTATTTCACCCATCTCCAGTGGTTCCACACATAGTCTGCCTTGATGATCTTTAAGGGGCCCTATTCTTTCCCTAGTTACCATTTTGTCCTTAACGTATTTGTAGAATCCCTTTGGATTCTCCTTAACCCCATTTGCTAAAAAGTTATCTGCTCTCCCGATTTCCCCCTTAAGTATACTTCTACTGCCTTTATACTCTTCTAGGGATTCACACGATCCCTGCTGTCTATACCAGACATATGCTTCCTTTTTTATCTAGGCCAAAACCTCAATTTCTCTCATCGTCCAACATTCCCTACACTTACCAGCCTTCCCCTTCACCCTAACAGGAACATACTATCTCTGGACTCACATTATTTCATTTTGAAGGTTTCCCACTTTACAGCCGTACCTTTACCTGCGAAGATCCGCTCCCCCAAACGACGTCTGAAAGTTCTTGCCTCATACTGTCAAAATTGGCCTTCCTCCAATTTAGAACTTTAATTTTTAGATCTGGTCTATCCTTTTCCGTAACTATTTTAAAACTAATAGAATTATGAAGACTGGCCTCAAAGTGCTCCTCCACTGACACCTCAGCCATCTGCCCTGCCTCATTTCCCAAGAGCAGGTCAAGTTTTGCTCCTTCTCTTGTCAGTGCATCCACATACTGCATCGTGAAAGGACTGAGACAAGAGAACAGATTTAAGCTAACTGCAGAAGTTGCAAAAACAATTACAACAACAAAAAAATCATTTTAATGTAGTGGATTCTGGAGCTTACTGCCCGAGTGTGGCTGAAGCTGATTTAGTCAACGCATACAAAAAATGCAGATTCTTGTTTGAAAAGGAACAATGTGGAGGGTTACAAGGAGGAGGGTGGAAAATGGCATGAAGTGAAATATTCAGAGAGTCAATACAGACAGTGATAGGCTGAAGAATTTTCTACACTATAATAATTCTGTCATTCTGTAATGCTGAGTCAGCCAGTAGAGTTAGTTTGCCTCTGCTGTGACTTAACTTTCTCAATCTGGATATAAAGCTTAGAATATTGAAAGGCCCATAGATAGTAGGTCCACCAAGGAAAATATACACAGACTTTATACTCTCAAGGCCCTAAAAAGCCAAATAGAACTAGGTGTTTGTCATTCCAAATCTAAAAAGAACTGACGAGAAATTTGAGCATTCTTGCCAGAACAAGGTCTCCAAATCTGTTCTTCGCCTTACAATCTCAGCTCAAACTGCACGTGAAATGAGTTAGGAATGATTAAGCTCAGTTACAATATCCTCTCCAGCTTCACAAAGAGCCGTTTCAGAAAGCAGAAAAATTGCTGACAAAAAACAAGAAAAACACTAAGATGAGTTAAAAGGAAAAAGTTCTAGACTAATCAGTTAATAAAAAAATGTAAATTTTGTACCTTGGATTCCGCTTTTGAAATAGTATTCCTCTTCCAACAGGATGTTCTGCCACCAATTCTGAAACAAAGAAAAATGCATTAAATCTAATTCTTGTCTTCACTTCATTCCCTCATTGACTCTACTTTCTACCAATAGCACCAAACATTCCTTGTTGTATGAGAAAAAAACATGGGGCCAAACTTAGAATACAATTAAAAGCCTCCCATTAAGAGCTGTGACCAATGAAAAGGAAGCTAATTTTCCATTAATTCTGCCTTTCTTTCCTTCTCTTTCCTCCCCTTATCTCTAACTGGTCTTCATCCCATCGTTATTTAAATCTTACGTTACACTTAATGCCTTCATTTTCTTTAGCTTTCCTATAATGAGTATTGGTGACTGCACAGTTTGTTATTAATTTCATAGTTGCCATTTCATATTACTTTTGTTGAATATTCTATGTAATTCAAGTTGACAAAAATGATGTTCCACCCACGATCTTAAATATTATACAAATAAAAAATTATAAAGGGTAAATGCAAGTGTAAAAGTACTGTGCACATAGGAATGAATACAAGAGTTACACACATAATTCCAGGATGACTTTGAAACAGTTTGGAATGCAGAAAGAATCATGGAGTAGTCAGACAAGCTCTAATCTTAGTGAGAACCTGAGCAAGTTTGATGGACAAATTGGTTTATTCTGCTCCCAATTCACATGTCTGTATGTAACGAAGAGAAATCTAGATGCCTTGCATTTGGTACTCTGTGTACTGACTGGAAAGTGGCAATTAACAAAGTAGATAGAATTTTCAATTACAACAACAACAAAAAAAAAACAAAACTGTGGATGCTGGAAATCAAACAAAAAATAAATTGCTGGGAAAACTCAGCAGCTGTGCAGAGAAAACAGAGTTAACATTTCAGGTCCACTGACTCTTCTTCAGAAAATACAACTATATTGCCAAGAACATTAGATATAACTCAAAAAGTCATATTCTAATTGTGCTTTTCTTTGGTCAAACTGCACCACACATGCAGTACCATCCTTCACACAGAAGCCCATATCGAGCCCTGAAGAGATGATGATAATGATCACTGATGTGATTGGACTGAGGTAAATGGAAACACCAGGGAATCTGGACTGTCTGTCACTGAAAAGGACAAACATCAAACAAGATAGAAAGCACCATGGAATTGCTAGACGTAAACCTGAACAGAACAGGACAAGCAGCAAACAGCTATAAACAACAAAATAAAGCAGTGGACAGAAAGCAATCAGTTGCCGTGTTTGGTGGGTTGAGGATGTGATTTGTGTTTGAGTAATTTGATTGCTCTTTGGTGGAATAATGGAGAAGGTTTATGAGAGCTGTATAGTCACACAGTGGATTTGGCCATTGAAAAAGCATTAAACTCCATTCGCAAAATTAAAGCTACCATTCATAGAATCATAGGATCTCTACAGCATGGAATGAGGCCATTTGGGCCATCAAGTCCACACCAACCCTTCAAATGAGCGCCCCACCCAAACTCACCCAATCCCCATAACCCTGCATTTCCCCTGGCTAATCCATCTAGCCTAAGCATCCATGGACATAATGGGCAATTTAGCATGACCAATCCACCTAATCTGCACATTTTAGGACTGTGGGGAGGAAAGTAGAGTACCCAGAAGGCACCCATGCAAGCACGGGGTGTTTGCACAGTCACCCAAGGGTGGAATCGAACCTGGGTCACTGGCACTGTGAGGCAACAGTGCTAACCACTGAGCCACCTTGCTGCCTCCAGCAGTTTATAAACAGGTGGAAGTATGGATCCAGCGTAGACTAAAAAAGGAGAGATAGCAGAGTAATAGTGGATAGTTATTTTTCATACAATGGGAATGTATTACCAAAACTAAGACGTTACTAAAGCTTTGTGAAACATTGGTAAGACCACAACTGGAGTATTATATTCAATCTTAGGCATCATACTTTGGGAAGGTTATCAAAGTCTTATGAAGGATACAGTTACAGTGGAAAGGACTTCAGTTATTTGGAAACCAGAGTAACTGGAATTGTTCTCCTTAAACAGCATAAGGGTAAATTGAAGATTAAATAGATACCCTCAAATTAGTCAATGGTTTTGGTAGATTAAATATTCTTCCATATTAGTCACAATATAAATGCATGTTGTTGTTCTTATTCCTAAATTGTCAAATTGTGTTTAGGTTTTGTTTTCATCTTCTTTAGTTCAAGGATCACATTTGAATGTGTTACTTGGAAAATTTAAATCGAGTTCAAAACTTTTATATCTTCCTTGATATCTTCCCACTGGGAGTATCATATTTTGCCTGCACTGGGAGTTTCATGTCGCACAGAGATATTTCTCTATTCTCAGATTCAAAATATAGTCGGTGGCAGGGAATTCACCCACGAAAGTCATAAAGACACCTCTGAAAAGTCAAGCATGGAGCAATCAGAGGAACACCATTCTCTTAAGTAGAATGGATCAAATCTGAGGAGTTGCATCTCTAATCATGGACTAACTTTGTCCAAAATTTGCTGCTAATAAGCACAGTGGTGCAGGAGGCAGCAAGAAGGCTTTGGCGAAGGCAGCAAATAGGGTGGAAGAGATTGATGGACAAGGAACAAGGAGAAACAATGGAAAATCCACACACAGAATCATATAATTAAAGCTGCTGACAGATATATGTAGGCTGGTTTCCTCCATACTTTATGGATGCCATCTATCAGATCCTTGCGACATTATCTTGGGGGGGAAAAAAAAGTTGGCGGAGGCTGATGCTGTTCGGCAGCGATAGTGAAAATCACTTTACTCCCTTTTATTGCCTAGTGGCTTGTTGCAAAGCAGCACTACTAGTGGCTTGCTTAGGAGCAAGCTGTCATCAAAAGGAATGATATGTGATACTGAAAACTCCAGGGGCGTAGAACCCAAGAGGAAAGAACATTAAACACATTAAGTGTGATAAAATATGAACATATAAATTACAAAAGACCATCTGTTTATTGCATAACATCTCTTAGACTGGAACTGGGGTATTCAGCTTTGGTGTGGTACAACCTAACTTAAAATTAGATTTAAGTTTGTAAACTGTGCAATGTTTCTCCAGCCTTTCAAAGACTGTCAAGCATAAAAATGTTCAAGAGAAATGAAGCAGGGAGGGGTTTCTGTCGGTTTCAAGGATTAATCATCACATTCTGGCTAGTGCAAAAAATGAAAGAACTTGAAGAGCAGGTTATATTGAAAAAGATGTTCCCATGGTCTTTTGCAATGCTTTGCGGAGACACCTATTTACATTTGTGCATTTAATAAAATGAGTCTGAATGGAAACTAGAGGAATAAAAGACACTAATGGAGCCATGAGTGCAACTTACACCCAGACTGCACTCAAAGCAGAAACAATTGGCCACAGAAATGCAATCAGCAGCAAGTTGAAATGTACTGCTTGCACTAAAACTTAATACACATTAGGTAGTGCTGACAACACTGGGTTGAAGTATGGGTCACTGGCACTGTGAGGCAACAGTATGTTTATTGACTTCAACTTCTTACAACCAACAGAATGTGAACAGATTTGTGATAATCAGGCACTATGCCATTGGAATCAGTTTTATGTTGCTCGGCGTTGCTGGATTCAGGAGAGGTGAGGTAAAAGCACCTTTCATTGGGAGCTTGTGGGGGATTGGGTGGGGGTGGGAGGAGAAAGAGGAGATGTTAGAGTTAGAGTTTATGTGGTCTTGGGGAGGGAGATTTTGGATGTGTGGTGGAATGGTTGCTGGGCATGATGGGGCTGTTGGAAGTTGCCACTAGATGGAGCGTTGGTCATTTTGCCTAATGTCCTTTATGCAAGGATAGATGTTCTTTTGGATGCTAAGTGGGTGGGTCAACTAATCGGAGGACAGGAACGGGGAGGAAGAGAAGTTTTCTGCAAGGTTCGTGAAGGAGAGAGGATGTTCCTAATTGGGGAGTAGAAAGAGACAAGAGGTTGGGGGACTGAGCAGTAAGAGATGATGGTGGAGGGATGGGTCAGCAGGGGAGGGAAAAAGAGGAGCTGTGAAAGGGTATGGCAGGGGGTGGACAGAGAAACGAGGCGGCTACAGGGGTGATCAATTTGGACCTTTGCTAGGGCTGCTCAGCTCCTATCTTCAGTACAACCTTGGTCCAAACAAAACAAAGGAACTGAACTCCAGTGGTGAAGTGAAAACTGCTGCCCTGGATGTTAAAGGCTGTGTTTAACTGTGTGTGGTGGTATAAAAGAGCCTCAGTAAAACTAGAGCCAGTGGGAGCAAGGAGAAAACTCTCCACTGGTTGGAGTCATACAGAGCACAAAGGAAGATGCTGTGATTCTTGGAGTTCCTCAGGGTTATGATTTTCAGCTGCTTCATCAACAATCATTCCTCGTTCATAAGGGCAGAGGTATTTGCTGATGATTATAGTGTTCAACATCATTCACAACTCCCCAGATATTGAAGCTGATCCTGTCCAAATGCAGCAAGACCTGGAGAATATTAAGCTTGGGCTGCAGAGTGGTAAGTGACATTTATGCCACACAAGTTCCAGGCAATGATTTGGCATTGCAGAATCCCGCATGATTAACATCCTGGGGAGCTTACCATTGATCAGAAACAAGGTACAGAAATACTGCAGCTGTAAGAGCAGGTCAGAAGTTAGGAATCCCACAGTGAGTAACTCACCCCCTGACAGCCTAAAGCCTGTCCACTTCTACAAGGCATAAGTCAAAGAGTCATACAGCTCGGAAACAGACCCTTCGGTCCAACTTGTCTATGCCAAGTAAGTTTCCCAAACTAAACAGGTCCCACTGCAATGGAATAACATTGGATTAACAGTCTAATGATAATAATACAAGGTCATTGCTTCCCCAGACGTCAAGAGGAGTCCCCTAAAAAGAAAACTTATTTAGACTCTGACATCAAATGCCACAATAAAAGTAGTTGGCAGTGTAAAAGGACTCCTGAATCTTAGCCCTTTATTATTAGTTCAAGCTTTCATATGAGACTGCTGACCAAATGCCAACTGTAAATTACTGAGTCATATCCTTACAAAAAAAAATACAAAAAGATGATTTTGCCTTAACTCAAATCTGTGACCTCTACAAGACAAAGGACAAGGTTAGCAGACCCATGAGAACACATCAGCAGGTTCCCCTCCAGTCACATACCATCAGGCAGAAATACCCTCCTTCACCGTCACTGGGTCAGATTTGTTGCACTCTGTCGCAAGCAGCTCTGTGGGTATAGGTGCACCATATGGGCTACAATATTCAAAGTGGCAGGTCACTGCACTCTCTCAGGAACAACTAAGGTTGGGTAATAAATATTGGCTTAGCCAGCAATTCTCATGAATGATCAAGAATGTGAGCACACAGTTTTACATCTGAATTACCAGGTATTTGAAGTCAAGTACACTATGAAAGCCATTTCCATCAATACTTTTGCATATGGTATGAAAGATTACTTGGGTGAATAATTAATAGATAAATAGGTTTCTAAACACTTTAGGAAGTG
Source organism: Chiloscyllium plagiosum (assembly GCF_037043375.1). Classification (NCBI taxonomy): domain Eukaryota; kingdom Metazoa; phylum Chordata; class Chondrichthyes; order Orectolobiformes; family Hemiscylliidae; genus Chiloscyllium; species Chiloscyllium plagiosum. The sequence continues at coordinate 94,515,399 of NW_028270143.1, read as the reverse complement.
TCATGGGTAATATGGGCTTGATGATGTTTGATAATTGCAAGTGAAAATGCAAGTGTTGGTTCATATAACCAAAACATCCCTTACCTGATTCATAGAGTGCACAGTGACCTTAGAACACTACTGCAGCAGTGTAACACTGAGTCAATTCCTCCATGCCATTTGAACCTTTGAATCTTGCTTCTTTTTTTGTCTACGTTCAAGTGGTTTTGGCTTTTTGGAAGGACTTTCACCACAGAAGTGAGCAAATCTTCTCAGCCAGTTACCAAAGTTCTCATTGATCAGCCACCACACCCCATAAAGTCTGTCCTGTCCGATTGCCATCCCATCTTACCATGCACAGTTCCTACAAAGACGTGTCACTCACCAGATATCTAGAGTCACAGAGTCATGGAGATACACAGCACGGAAAAAAAACCTTCAGTCCAACTCGTCCAAGTCAACCAGATATCCAAAATAAACCTACTCCATTTGCCAGCATTTGGCCCATGTCCCTCTAAACCTTTCCTATTCATATACACATCCAAATGCCTTTTAAATGTTGCAATTGTACCAGCCTTCACCATTTCCTCTGGCAGCTCATTCTCTGGCATGCACTACCCTCTGCGTGAAAAAGTTGCCCTTAGGTCTCACTTTTAAATTTTTCCCCTCTCACCCTAAACCTATGCTCTCTCATTCTGGACTCCCCCAACCCACAGGAAATACCTTGTCCATTTAGAGTTGAGATTAGAGTGGTGCTGGATTGTATGTGATCTAACCTTGCTAACCAATCTATCAGGAGGAATCTTGATGAATGCCTCATCTCAGCAACAGGGCCAGCAAACGCTTCCCTAGCTTCCCAGAGAGTTTAGGGTACATCTGATCAGGTCCCAGGGATTTATCCAGCTTTATGCATTTAAGACATCCAGCACCTCTTATTTTTCTAGACGTTGCTATTTATTTCCCCACATTCTCTATCTTCTGAGCCTGTTATTTTCTCTAGTGCTGCTAAGGCTCCAGCAGCCTTTGTGTCTGCCCCAATTTTTAAAGCCTATTCTGCTCCCAGTCAAGCCTGGTCAGTCTGCAGTTGCCTTGCGCAGTTCCCGACACATCTCCCCAATATGGCAGACAAGGGGAAAAATCGGCACTTTTAGAGCCATACATCTGGAAACCCAGGATCCTGGAGATCATGCTGGACATGGCATTGCCAATGCAGGACTTCCTCCTTGCCCAGAACTTGCAGTGGAAGACTTAATATCAGACCATGTCAGCCTGGTCCAAAGTTGCTGCCCAGGTTAGAGCAGTCTCATTTGTCTGGAGGAATGCCAGACAATGCAGGAAGATGGGAATGCTTTTCTCCACTTCATCACCATCTTCATATTCACTCTCTCTCTCCAGCATTTACCTAGCTCACAAAATCCAAGCTCTACCACTCCCACTGTCTGTTGTATTATCCACCCCGACTTGACCTTAACCATCTCACCCCCAACATCACTAACCCTGAATGCCCTCTGTGCTACCTACTAATCCACTCAGGATACCTTCCCGCCTGCACCAATAGCAATAGCTGTGCTGCTCACTTTCATCTCTCTCATCGCTCCTCTCAGTCCATGAGGGAAACAGTGCAGAAAAGGGCAGAAAGAGTAAAGACAAGTAATGTGCTGCCTGTCATCCAGCTCCTCGCTTCTTACAAGGATCCTGACTCGGACTGCTCCGAGCAAAATCTGGACTGAGGTTAGAGGCTGCCCTTGACTTACAACTCAGGTATCTGGACTGAAAGCTATGCTCCTGTGCCTTGACTGAGATCTGTTGGCATCGATGGAAAATTCCTGGCTTTGTCCCTGTGCTGAATAGGCTGGCTATTAGGAGCCTGGTATCTCTGGCTGAAGAGGTAAAGTGCAAAAAAGAGGTAAAGTGCAAGTTTGCTTGGTGACTTTGGCTCAATCGGATGCTGACTACATTAATGAGGTGTAATTAGCGAGAGTTTGACAAGTGTTAATAACCATCAATTGGCATCTTTCTGCTGCCGAGTGAGAATGGTGCTGCACTGTTTGTAAATAGCCCTAACAATGGCATGAACCTAAGGCCATACGAGTCTGAAAACACCTGACCTCGTCTGATCCTGGAAGCGGAGCAGACTCAGACCAGGTCAGTTCTCAGATGGGAAACTGCTTGGGATTAGCAGGTGCAGTAGGAGGGTTCATGTGGCACAGTGATAGTGCTCCTATCTAGAGGTCAGAAGGCTCAGGTCAAACTCCTACTTACTCCACAAGTACGTAGAAACACCTCTGAATAGGTTGATTAGAAAATATATAATGGAGCGAGATGATCTCAACTTCAAGGTGGATCAAATCACGCTTGTCCAATTCTGCCACATCTCACCATAGCCCACCTCGCTCAGACCCCTGAAAGATTTCCCCCATCATGTCAGTTCTTGATGCTCTTATAACCACACCACCCCAATCTAACACAGGTCAGCCTCCAGTGCTGTTAAGACGTTTTACAGTGAATTGTAATCTTTCTGACTGCAGTTAGAGAACAGAAGCAGAGTTGGTTTCGGAACAGACTGGCTAGATCTTATATGTTTTAAAAAAAACACATCTTGTTTGTTTCATAAAGAGAGCCAAGTCACAATTAGAAATTTTGTAGTTTAACCTTTTCAATTTGTAAAGAGCACTGCAGGAGGTATGTGACTGTATTTCTACAGCTGAGATCTCCTTTCTGCTGCTTACCAACTTAAGCAGCCCAACTTCTCATATTAACAAAGTATCTGAACAAAGCAGAAATACCACACAAAAGCCTCAAGCTTATTTATAGCAAAATTTGTATCTCCACAATGATGTAGCAGTTGTTAGTCAGGATAGCGCCCTTGCCCAATATTCCCTCTAAGGGGCACTTCAGCAGCTGTGCAGCAATCCTGAAGGAACCATGCAGACTGCTGATCCCTTTCAGAGACCGCACATACACAGCTGCACGAATGCATGAAGTAAATAGACCACGTACGCAAAGAAAATTTAGAGATCACATTAACTGTTTGTTGGAAAGTTGGGGTTTCAAATCCCACTCCAGAGGATTAAATAGAGAATCAAGGCTGGCATCCCAGTGCAGTACTGAGGGAATGCTGCACTCTGAGGTGGCATCTTTCAGATGAGTCATTCAAACAAGGAAGGAGACACCTACTTTGCTGCCAGCTAGATGGAAAAGCCCGATTTACACTAGTTAATGAAAAGCAGCAGTTACGCCTAGGGCCCCGGTCAAGCCTTTTACTGCAATTTATGGTCTTTTTCATGGTAAAACACGTGACAATAACATCAGTCATCATGCAGTAAAAAAACTCTTCATTAGACAAAATGTAATTGGAAGGAGCTGAATGTGCTGCAAACTGGTCACTGCATTGCCTGTATCACAGCAATAACTACAGTTCCAAAGTATTGCAACCTTTCGGAGATATCTTAGTCGTGAAACCTGCTATGTAAATGCAAAGAATCAATTTTTTAATACCGTTGGTCTTCCGGCAACACCAGCCAAAGGAGTTTAACCACAGATTACTTCAAAATATTGCAATTTTTCAACTTTGGAATTTGGCAAGGAAAGAAAACATGACACCATATGCAACCACAAGAATATTGTGGATTGCAAAAAATGTAAGAAAACCATATATATCAGATTATGTTATAACACGCGCACAGCCATCTTCATAAACAAGCATTCATTACTATGCACCAAATTGTCCAGATGCTTATTTTGCAATACTTCAGTTGTCAACTGACACAAAACACGGGGCAAAACAAAAAACTTTGCTGCTATCTTGGGACTCAACTCAAACTAGATTTGAAAGGAGTAACAGCTTTCAAGCCCCAGTGTACACAAGGCCCAGATTTTTGGATCAAAATAATGGCGATGCTAATAGCTCTTACCATAAAATGATTTGGCAAATTGAAGTAGATGGGAAGTGAATAAAATGTGAAAATTTGGAAGTTTCTGCCTGAGATATGCTCCACTGTTAGCTTTGTAAAGAAGCGTTATCTCATGCCCTAACTCACCAGTTAAATGAATTGAACAAAATGAGGTGTCGTACTTGAATGGCAAATATGGATTAAATACGCAACAAAAGAGGCAGTGCTTGACAATTTCAGTCCAAACACTTTTTTAATAGCATGACAAGTCCTAATTACTGATAAACAATCTCTATGGCAATGTAAATGAACTATTACAAGGGGGGAGACTCATTTCTTCAGCTTTCAATTGCTCTCGATTACAGTTTCTTGTTTTATTCTTCCTTTGTCTTTTTCCCTCTCATAATCCAGTCTCCAATTTCCTCTTTTACTCTGTACCTGCATTGATATCGAATGCACTATTCTAATTTATATTGGCCCAGATTCTATCCTATTTATTTCACAATCGTCAAGCTAATTGCATAAAGGTTTACACAAAGTTTTTTTTACTCTATTCACACTGACCCCAATTGCTTTGTCATGGGTGTTGTGCTGTTTCACTTACCTCCTTACAGAAACTGCAAAATCTCACGGAGATTAAATGGCCACAGGCAAGTCTAATCAATGATAAACACAGTTTATTTATGAATGTGACAATACTATGGCTTTAAGAGGTGTATGTTTTCTTAATGAAGAAAGGTTGAGACAGAGATAGACAGCAGACTGCTCATGGCGTTGAGTTTTTGTTTAAGAGTTGGAACAATAGAAGCAGTCTGAATGGGTGGGGTCAAGCTCACACAGAGCCAGAATTTTTAGTTTCAGCTTTCAGAAGTTGCTGGGGTCTTGAAGCTAAATGTTCAAGTTTTTATTCTTCCCTTGGTTACAGCTAAAAGCTGGGGTTCTCTTCCTGCTGCCAGAAATGCATGTGAGACAATCTACTTTACAAATTTGCCTTTGCCAAGGGTATATTTAAGGAATGTTACTATATTAGAGCAGTTAATTAGTAGTAGTTAATATATCTATTATTTTCTTAAGCATTTTGATAGAGGTACAGTTAAGCCAATTCTTTTCTTTTTATTTGTCTGTATTTTAACTGTAGTGTAAAAATAAAATGTTTTGCTTAAAGTTGAGCAGGTTGACCAATCGAATTGCATCTGGAATGCAGTGCCTTACATTTTAAATAAGAAAACGTTAAGGTCTAAGCTTTCTTCTTAATATATTTAGAGGGGGCTTGGGCTGGTCCATTAGAACCAGCTATATAAATTTTAGCTCAGAATAGGCAGAAACTTGGACACAATTGCTCATTTATGAAGAGCAACAACTATAGACCATTTAAAGTCATTCTTCAAATGGATAATGGACAAAATAATTCATTTGCTTCTAATTTATATCTTAGGTTATAACTTTCTTCTAATTCCCATAGCAATTCTCTTGATTGCCTATTCCTACAAAATTCCACAGGCTTAATATGCAGCCTGGGAATACAGTATGCAGTAGGGCAAGGCATGATACACAGCAGGTGGAGGACAGAATAAATAAAAGAAAGGCTGAATGATCAAAAATCCAACTTTGATTGAAACCTTGGAAAGGGAAAAAATTTTGCTTTGACAACAAAATGTCAGATCTACCTCTGTAGAAACAGATGTGTAAATACACATGATTTGGTATGTTACATATGCACATACACAACACACAAAATACACATTGATAAGTGAACACAGAGAGGAGACTGGTTCTAAAAAATCTTAAGTCTTCCGTACAGCTGCTTTCTTTATATCACTTCACATGATTTACTGAATTTATTGTGCCATTTTTTTCTCTAGAATAAACAGGCTTTGTGCAGAATCCAAGTGCTGCTAGTAATACTTAAATCTTATTCAACTCTCATTCATACAGTGTACACAAAAGATACATTAATTCCCCTCCCCCTATTTCCACAATAGCATATAGCAAAACAGCAATCCTTGAATAAGATAAATGGATCTACAAATTCAGAATAAAACATTGGGAACACAACTGAGTAAAAGGTAAGCGCATTGCTGATAAAAGTATCTCCAAGATTTCTAAGTCAATAAACATGTTTATTGTTTCCTAGTGCCCTTGAGGAATAGGAAGGAGGAAGCAAAAGAAATGAAAAGAGAATACAGACAAGGACACTTTAACGATGTTTACTTTACAACACATTTTTTTGTACTTACCTTGACTACAGTATGTTACAGTTCGTGCATAACCAGCAATCCATGGATTCCTGAACATGTTTGCGGGATCCAAGGTTTCAAGTGACAAGTAATGGCTAATTTTATACCAGACACAAAGCTAGGCCCGTCTACACTGTAACGTGTAGAGGGGGTTTTCATGGAACAGCACAGTAGTGGAGCTGTCAACCAGCGACAGGCTGAGGGAATAGGCTAGGCAGTAGGCTGCTGTTTACAGCAGCTCATGCTGCTAATCAGATTACAAATAGAAATTAGGGTACAATGAAATGCTAAAACAGATTGAATGATAGAGATTGAGAGATTATAATAAATTACTGTAAATCTGTGGGCAAGTCACAACATATGTTACTGTGCTGCAGCAGAAGAATAGGTACTGCCACAACGTGAAGCTCCCAAATACAAAGAAACCAATCGTCACTTAACAGACAAGAAAATCTTCTCAGCCCTAAGTAATCGCAATCTGCAAGGAATGCACAACTACATCGCAATATCAGTCCAAAAGCAACCATAGGATTGGCCCAGACGAATTGTAACATTATGCTAAATTCTTTTAGGTGGCGGGGACAAAGCCAAAATATTGAAATCACTATGATTTATGATGAACACGTGGACTTCTTTTGTGGCAGACTTACAAAAAGTAACAGATCTGCTTGTTGAGAAAGTAGCAAAGTATTTTTAACTCTAGACAGAAGCGGAGCTGAAGTAGAGACGATAATTTTCCAAGCACTCAAGCTGACAAGCCAGTTACGTCAGTTTAATTCTTGAAATTATATCTGCACAAAGTCACCCGCTTAAATTTCTAAGGTGCTCGACATATTTGATACATTAGGCAATAATAAATCAAAATCTCCCAATGTTTATAAACATTTCTCAAAATTAACACTTTGCTAGGTGTTTAGTTTATGATAGACAAAAGGATAATTCTGCAATTTGCCAAAAATTATGTTGGTAATAATTGAAGCTTCGATTTTGACTTTGTGATAGTTGATATGATATTACTCTGCAGTTCAGGTAGGTAACAGCGGTCATGGATGGTCTCCTAAACAGACTGCAATGTGCTGCACTGGTGCATTAGCACAAATGTTGTGCTCTGGCTCATGAAGTGGGAACTGAATCCCTAAACTTCTCATTCAGGGCTATACCATTACCAGTGAGCCACAGATGACGCTTAGTCACAAAGTCAGGGTTTAAGTACTGGCCTCATCTTACAAGGCTGTCACTTAAAATCAATGTAATGCCCTTTTGTTCTCAAACTTTGCACCTTCTAGTAACAGTATCAGGATTTTAAACAGGGCTGCAAGGATCATTGAATGCGATGTCAAACACCACCTTGATGTCAAGCTCACAAGGAATGAGGAATATCCACTTCAGGTGTCATAATCAGAAAATTAAGTCATTCTTAATGTGCACAACTTGTTAAAATAAAAGCAGAAATTGCTGGAGAAACTCAGCATCTCTGGGCAGAAAGTAGTTAATGTTTTGAGTCCAGTGACTGAGTCTCCTGAGTTTCTCCAGCAATTTCTGCTTTTGTTTCAGATCTCCAGCATCCATAATTCTTTGATTAATAAAGAAACTTGCATTCATATACCTTTCATTACCTCTGAGATATCTCAAAGTGCATCACAGCCAAATAAATACCTTTGAAATGTGGTCACTATTATAATAAAGCAGTCAATTTACACATAACCACTTTTGAGAAACAGCAAAGGTTTTAGATAGAGTCATAGTGTGATACAATACAGAAACAGATCCTTTGGCGCAACCAGTCCATTGTGATTATAATCCCAAACTAAACTAACACCGCCTGCCTGTGCTTGACCCACATACTTCCAAACATTTCTTATTCACGTACTTATCCAAATGTCTTTTAAATGTTGTAACTGTACCCGCATCTACCACTTCCACAAAAACCATGCAAAAAAAGTTGTCCCTCTTGTCTTTTTTAAATCTTTCTCCTCTCACCTCAAAAATATGCCCCCTCATTTCATACTTGCCCACCCTAGGGAAAAGACACCTACCATTCAAGGGATAAATACCAGAAAGAAGTCCCCTGTTGGACTTCAAAACAGTCCAGAGACGACATACAAGACCTCAGCTTAGTATCTCATCCAAAGCCATATAGTGCACCATCTTCTGAACCAGTTAATGGTTTGGTGCTCCATTAAAGACATTGTTGTGACAGCGGTGAACATGGGAACTGCCCTTTTCAACCAAGTGCATCGCCATAACTACTATAGTCAACTTTATCCAACACCCACAAGCCTACACAGGTTTAGGAGACAAACTCCTGAAGCATTTCTCAAGGTACTCAAACTGACAATCAACTAGTACAAGCTTACAACCTACATTTTGTTGAGAAAGAATTATTAAAAAAGGGGTCTTTGTCTACTTTTGCGATTCAGACAATGGGACAAAATACTTGTATGTTTGCCTGACACAAACATTTTTTTTTAATTTCAAAAATATACTTTATTCATAAAATTATTTTGATATCTTTACAATTGGTCATGCCATACATACGTATACATTCCATTTCTTTTCATACAGAGATGGGAATTAATCAGTCGTATGTACAAGTCTGTACATTGACCATCCAGGTATTTTGCTGAGGTGTCAGTGGGGCCTGATTAGGGAGTGGGCCCCCTGTTCTTCTTAGGCAGGCAGACCTTACACGGTGGTCTTTCCCCACCGTGCCTTGGCAGCAGCTGCCCCAAGCTTTAGGCGTTCCTCAGCAAGTAGTCCTGGACCTTGGAATGTGCCAGTCTGCAACACTCAGTCGGGGTCAGCTCCTTCAGTTGGAAGATCAAAAAGTTTTGGACAGACTAAAGAGCGTCTTTGACTGAATTGATGATCCTCCAAGCACAGTTGATGTTTGTCTCGGTAAGCGTCCCGGGGGAACGGACCGTAGAGCACGGAGTCCCGCGTCACGGAGCTGCTCGGGACGAACCTCGACAAACACCACTGCATTCCTCTCCAGACTTCTTCTGCGTAGGCACATTCCAGAAGAAGCTGTGTGACAGTCTCGTTCTCTCCACAACTGCTCCGAGGGCAGCGTGCGGTGTGGCTGAGAGCCCGGGCCTGCATGAAGGATCTCACAGGCAGAGCCCTTCTCACCACCAGCCAAGCTATGCCTTGGTGCTTGTTGGAAAGTTCTGGCGATGAGGCATTCTGCCAAATGGCTTTGACAGTCTGCTCAGGGAACCGCTCTATAGGAAATGCCCTCTCCTTTTCCAGAAGGATCTCGAGGACACTACGCGCTGAACAATTCCTGATGGACTTGTGGTCAAAGGTCTTTTTCTTCATAAATTTTTCCACGAAGGACAGGTGATATGGAACGGTCCAACTACTTGGAAATTTCCGTGGCAGCGAGGCCAGGCGGGGGCCTGCAGGTTAAGGCCTCCCTGTACATGGATGATGTCGCCGTTTTCTGCTCGGATCTGCTATCCATGCACAGACTCACGTGCGTATGTGACCAGTTCGAACGGGCCTCAGGAGCCAAGGTAAACCGAGGCAAGAGCGAGGCCATGCTCTTCGGGAGCTGGGCCGACCAATCCTCCATCCGCCTTCACGGTCAGGACTCACCACCTGAAGGTGCTGGGAATTTGGTTCGGTGGGGCTGGGGCATGCGTCACGTCTTAGGAGGAGCATATCAGGAACGTGAGGCAGAAACTGGGCAGATGGAAGCAATGGTCGCTCTCCATCACGGGTAAAAACCTGGTCATCATGTATGAAGCACTGTTATTGCGATTATATGTGGCACGGGTCTGGCCTACTCCCAGAACCTGTGCCGTCGCAGTCACCCGGGCCATCTTCCGCTCTATGTGGAGATCAAAGATGGACTGGGTCTGAAGGGACTCAAATGTATAAAGATCTGGGCAACGGAGGAAAAAAAACACACCCAATGCCACCCTCACCCTGATGGCCACCTTTGTGTGTGGCTGCATCAAGCTGTGCGTGGATCCCCGGTACGCAAACACCAAGTCTCACTACGTACTGAGGGTCTACCTGTTTGCCTGACACAAGCATGGCTAACAACACAGTATCATGATTTGCCTGAAAGCTGAAGTGTAATGTGCAAAATTATTGAGCAGTTAAATAACAGGATCATTTTTTCACACGTGTTAGCTCGTCATTTACCTTGAAAGCTTGTGGTATTAATAGGTTGAAGCCAAAACTGTTAGATGGGATGTTGAAGAAGAACTTCTTGCTGTTCGCAAACCACACATTTCTTAATTAACTTAAAACACAAATTTTTGAAAATAAACAAGCAGATCTCAATATAGCATATATCAAAACTGACTCGCTGTCATTAATATCACTTTATGGATCAGGACCTGGTGCAATTTTTTAAAAAAAGATTATTCATGGACGTTGGCATTGTTGGCTGAGCCAGTATTCATTGCCCATCCTTAATTGCTAAGGAACTGACTGGCTTGCTAGGCCATTTCTGTGGGTCTAAAGTCACATGGAGGCCAAATCACGTAAGATGGCAGATTTCCTTCTATAAATGATTAACATTAGGATAAGTTTTAATCCTATACTTTTATTGAATTAAATTTCACCATATGCTAAGGTGGGATTCAAATATAGAGAATACAGAACATTAGAACCTGAATTGCTGGTCCAGTGACACTGTTCTGTTGATTACTGGTAAGGTTTGCAAACTCTACTCATTAATACTGCATTTGAGCCACTTTAAAAAAAGGTGCTAATCAGCAGGCTAGTGAACATGTCGGCAGTTATTTATTCTGCATGGTAAATACCTTGCCCTTTACTCTGTCATAAAGCTGATGCAGGCTATGTAACACGTGACAGATCCTAGGTTCGTAAGTTACATCTCAACACTCCGGGAGATCACTCAATGGGGCTAATGCATATCAAAGTTTGCTGTGTAGGGGGTGGGGGAGACTACTGGGTCAGTGTTTTTCTAAAGAAGTCAATGGTTCAAACATAGTGTCAAATTGTTGGCCTGAGTTGGTGCAACCTTTTCACAAAGTACAACAACCCCCCCCACCCATCGGTTTCCATCTCTTTTCTAAGCCATGTACCTCTCAGCCCAGGCAAGAACGGCCTGTTTTCACATTCATTCCCGCTTTTGATTCCAACAAGATATACGTGAACAACCTAGTGCAGCTACCCAATCTTCCCTTTTGAAGATACCTGTAATTCAGCACAACCCTACCACAGGTCACAAATTCAGTGCCTTTCAAACTTAGATTTAATTTAACCCTTTAATTTAACCCTTTCGTGATGTTATTAGCAGGTAATTGAACAATATTGCACTGTCCTATCACTGAAGGAGCAACACATGACAACACGAATAGTCATATTTTATGGTTGCTCAAATAATTGACACCAATTTATTTCAGTTGCATGATTACCTCTGTCATGCAAGATGGGTGAGGTATTGGTTATGTCCCTGTCAGGCTGTAAACAATATATTCTAAAAACTAATGGATAGATTTCAGCAAACCTTACTACATTGTTATGATTTGGTGACGCTGGTGTTGGACTGGGGTGTACAAAGTTAAAAATCATGCAACACCAGGTTATAGTCCAACAGGTTTAATTGGAAGCACACTAGCTTTCGGAGCGCTGCTCCTTCATCAGGTGGTGTTGTGACAACCACCTGATGAAGGAGCAGTGCTCTGAAAGCTAGTGCTTCCAATTAAACCTGTTGGACTATAACCTGATGTTGCGTGATTTTTAACTTAGTACATAGATAGGCTATGGCCCAAGGAAGAACTGACTAGTTTCTAGTCAGTACTTTTTTTACATCACAGCTTGAATGTTGCTGAAGAGAGAGACATGCCCCTGAAGTTTTTCATCTTTGTACTCATCAGGACAGATGCAAGAATATCAAATTTCAACATGCCAAATAAAAGAGGAGGAAGGGACCAGGTTGTGGTGAAAAAATGGTTGGGCTAATTTAAAATTTGTCCCAACCTGATCAATTTTTTTAAAAACAGAAGCCCATCACTCCAGCATTCTCCGAATTACTTCCAGTTCATATTACATTTGCTTTCAAATAGGAAAGCCAAAACTATACAGAGATAGTGCTCCAAATATATTCTTGCCGAGGTCTTCTATAGCTATAGTAAAATCTCCCTATTTTTATATCCCCCCTTGTAATAAATAGCAATATTTTATTAGTCCTCATAATCACACCCTGTCCCTGTGTATTACCTTTTCATTATTTCTGCAAACTCAGTTTAAATAGTTTACTGCTTTTCTATTCTTCCTGCCAGAGTCACATCTGTCCACATTATATTCCAACTGTCAATTTTTTGTCCACTCACTCAACCTTTGTTGACTCTCTACCTCCTTTTGAAACTTACTTTCTTGATGCAAATAGCAAGTCAAGCTACCATACATTCTATCCCTTCATCCAAGTTATTTATATAGATTGTGAAATGTTGAGGCCTCAAACAGAACCCTGGGGCACTCAGTAGTTACAGCTTGCCGATCAAAAATAATCCATTTATTCATACATGCAGCTTTCTGTTTGCTAACCAATTCTTGCCAATATGCTAACCCCTACACCACGGACACTTATTTAGCAGAAAATGAAAGTCCATACAGTCCCAGATGATGTTCTGTCAGAGATTTGATTGATTGTATATTTAAGCTGAGGGTCACATGCCTGAGACAATGGCTGAGATTGAGAAGGCAAAGCCTACATTGTGACCTCAGCTAGTACATGAATTGAACTTGCGCTGTTGGCATTATTCTATATCGCAAACTATTTGAACTCTTATGTAGTCGCATTTTACATGGCACCTTTTTAAATGCCATTTGGCAATCTAAGTACACCACATCTACAGATTCCCATGGATCCACTTTGCTTGCTACTTCCTCAAAAGCCCTAATAAATTATATTAGCACAAGTTTCCTTTCATAAAACCATGTTGTCTCTGCCAGATTTAAAAAAAAATATTTCATTCAAGGGATGTGGACATTACTGGCTAGGTCAGCTTTTATTGCCCGTCCTTAATTGTTAAGAGTCAACTACATTGCTGTGGTTCTAGAGTCACACGGAGGCTAGATCAAATAAGGATGGCAGAATTCTTTCCAAAAAGGACATGTGGTGATTTTCTAAGTATCCCTTATAACCTCCTAATAATGGATTCTAGCAATATCCCACTGATAGATGGCTAACCGCCCTAGTTTTCTGTCTTTTATCTCCCTCCTTTTTTGAAGAAAGACATTACGTTAGCTATTTTCCAATCACTCCTCTCCATAATCAGAATCTAAGGAATTTTGGAAGATTATAACATTAATGGCTCTATTACCTCTGTGGTCACTTCTTTTAGACCCTGGAGTACAACCTTCTGGTCCTAAGGACTTCTTAACCCTTAGGCCCCCCAGTTTTCCCAATATCTTTTTAAGCTTTCAACAGTGAAGACAGATAAAACATCTGTTCAAAGCTTCTACCAGAGAGTTTCTCCAGATGCAGAGTCGAGTGTGTTGCTGGAAAAGCACAGCAGGTCAGGCAGTGTCCGAGAAGCAGTAGAATCAACATTTCAGGGATAAGCACTGCCCAAAGATCGGTGCTGGGCCTTCTACTTTTTGTCATTTACATAAATGATTTGGACGCGAGCATAAGAGGTACAGTTAGTAAGTTTGCAGATGACACCAAAATTGGAGGTGTAGTGGACAGCGAAGAGGGTTACCTCCGATTACAACAGGATCTGGACCAGATGGGCCAATGGGCTGAGAAGTGGCAGATGGAGTTTAATTCAGATAAATGCGAGACCCTGCATTTTGGGAAAACAAATCTTAGCAGGACTTATACACTTAATGGTAAGGTCCTAGGGAGTGTTGCTGAACAAAGAGACCTTGGAGTGCAGGTTCATAGCTGCTTGAAAGTGGAGTCGCAGGTAGATAGGATAGTGAAGAAGGCGTTTGGTATGCTTTCCTTTATTGGTCAGAGTATTGAGTACAGGGGTTGGGAGATCATGTTGCGGCTGTACAGGACATTGGTTAGGCCACTGTTGGTATATTGCGTGCAATTCTGGTCTCCTTCCTATCAGAAAGATGTTGTGAAACTTGAAAGGGTTCACAAAAGATTTACAAGGATGTTGCCAGGGTTGGAGGATCTGAGCTACAGGGAGAGGCTGAACAGGTTGGGGCTGTTGTCCCTGGAGCGCCGGAGGCTGAGGGGTGACCTTATAGAGGTTTACAAAATTATGAGGAGCATGGATAGGGTAAATAGACAAAGTCTTTTCCCTGGGGTCGGGGAGTCCAGAACTAGAGGGCATAGGTTTAGGGTGAGAGGGGAAAGATATAAAAGACACCTAAGGGGAAACTTTTTCACGCAGAGGGTGGTACGTGTATGAAATGAGCTGCCAGAGGATGTGGTGGAGGCTGGTACAATTGCAACATTTAAGAGGAATTTGGACGGGTATATGAATAGGAAGGGTTTGGAGGGATATGGGCCAGGTGCTGGCAGGTGGGACTAGATTGGGTTGGGATATCTGGTCGGCATGAACGGGTTGGACCGAAGGGTCTGTTTCCATGCTGTACATCTCTATGACTCTGCTCAGCCATCTTGCATTGTTGCCTGTCCTGAAGTCCACCTTGGAGGATGGTCACATGAAGAATTGAGGCAGAATGTCCCTGACTGCTGAAGTGTTCCCTGACTGGGGTGGAACACCCCTGTCTGCTGATTTGTTGCGAGGTGTCCATTCATCCGTTGTCACCTGCTTGGTCTTACCGACGTACCATATCTTGGGGCATCTTCCAAGGTGGACTTCAACTGGGAGCTTGGGTTCATGTCACACTACAGGTGATCCCACTACATTATACACTCGCTCATACACACACTTTTCCATACTCTCAGACTCAAACACTCACTCTCTCTGGTTCTCTCATGCATGCACAGGCCTATGGGATGAAGTTGCATTTGCAGACGCACTCTATTTTGCTCAAAAAGTGCATAACCTGCTGGCAGTCAGTCCATGTAATAGTTTAGAAATTTCTACTTTGGAATTAGAACCAGTAGTACTCAAGATTGGGACACAGACACACTCTAATCTCACACCTTTAATACATTGTCTGAACTGTGATGTCATTTTTTCCATAAAACCTTAAGATATCTCAAGAATGTGACTTAAAAGTAGTTCTGGGATTTACATATTAATGAACTGAAACCTGCAACCATTCTAAAAGACAAAAGACTTAACAGCAATCTAGGTTTATTCAATATATCATTTCATTTGCATGACACTGTAATCTTTTGCTATAAATTATGGTCCTGCTCCACAATTACCTGATGAAGCAGCAGCAACCCAAAAGCTAGTGCTTCCAAATAAACATGTTGGACTATAACCTAGTGTTGTGTGATTTTTTAACTTCAATTTATTTAGAGCATACAAGTCTAGTAATTTTTCTAATATTTACTAACTTAAAAGACAAAAGGACTAACACCTCTTAATTATGCAAGCAGACTGGATAGACACTCTTAATCCCATCAGAAGTAGCAGCTAGCACTTAGCACATGTTTTAACCTATCTACTGTCTCCCAGGTCAGAAGCATCTCAAACATGCATCTACTACAGACAAAACAATGTAACACCATAGAAATTTATAAACTCTTACATGGACTGACTGCCTGCAGGTTGTGCGCTTTTTGAGCAAAATAGAGTTCCAAAGGCCAGGGGAATTTTCAGGAATGTTTGAGGAGTGCTGGTTATGGTGGTGGGTATATAAGAGTTTTATGAATGGTTGAGGAGATGGGTCATTCACACTCATTTAGGTTGACTGTACCTGGTACGTTACTTCTAGCCAGGTTGAATCTATTCTAATCACTTTGGACTTTGTAGACTGCGGCTGTGCAAATATTTGGTCACATTGAAAGCAACAGCTTCCAGTCATTTAAAATGCTGTACTCTAATCTTTTTACTTATTTGGTGGTTTCAGCCCACACAACAAATGGGTATTTGTAAAATAGAACATAGGTTTGATAATGGTTTCAACTTTTTCAGTTTGCACATTTTAAGCCTTATGGCTGACAGTCAAGTGTCAAATGATGTGCAACATTCAATGGTATTGATATTAGGTAGAGACTGAGCAAATTGATGCTCACTGAAAACAACAATAAACTTCACTTCAATTGAATGCGTCCAATTTAAACCCATTCCTGAAGAAGGGCTTCTGCCCGAAACGTCGATTCTCCTGTTCCTTGGATGCTGCCTGACCTACTGCGCTTTTCCAGCAACACATTTTCAGCTCTGATCTCCAGTCCTCACTTTCTCCCCAATTTAAACCCAGGACAGTGAAAGGGCAATATAATCAATTGCAATGGATTTTTTAAACAAACTGATTTACAAACAGCTGAGATGTAATGTTACACTTTGACCTTTTTACACTCAACTGTGGATGTCAAGCCAGACACTAGCACAGATACTTCATACTTTAAAATGTTCTTCTGGTAACCCTTGCCTTTATGACTAAGTCAGACAGTTCCATGGTCCATTAAAAAAAAAATCAGCTTCATAACATTATCAGTGTTCAGGAAGCGCTGCAAAGTGCACCTTCACACACTATTCTCCTACATCTGTCTGCCTATTAGTACCTTGTACTGTAGATTCTGTACTTTGTAGCATAATTTAAATATGGGTAGGAAAAAAGAAATGTCAAAATCAAATTCAACGAGACTCATGCTTCACTTCTATTACTACCTTGCTGATATAGCTGCTTCAAATTCAAATACAGCATTCAACTGCAAGTTGGGGTATTATTTCCATAGGAGGAAAGCTCTCTCAAAAGATTTACTAATAAAAACCAGCTGAACTTGAATGGTACTATTGCCCATTTTTCTGGCTCCCGACTGTTGGTCTAAATGAATCACTGACCAGGAAAATCGGTGACCCAGATTGAAAGTTCCAAACGTGATTTTTCAAGCAACTATGTACCTGCTAATCATTATCATTTTACTGAATTATTTCAAAAAGTAGCAAAGCTGGAATGAAAACTTTATGGAAAATTTACATTTCAGTCTGCAAAGTGAGGTACAGAAGCCCAAAATTCCACTCAATATTTGACAAACATAGATGTTAACATGATGATCATGTTACAAGATTTGTGAAATCCTCATTGCAGTTTGGCAAGTCATAATGATTTAAATGTATACCCTGTGCTCAAAATGTATGGAAGAAAAGGATGGCAATCTTACAAAATGGCAGTATGTCATATTTCTTATATCTGCTGCAAAAACAATACAAGATTTAATGTTACTGAACGTACAGCAACCTTGCACAAAAATTCTGACTCAGCATAACATTTATAAAATGCCTCTAGCCAAATGCATTCCAGCCATTGAAGAACTCAGCTTTCACTCCAGGCAAACAAACTGTTTATCTAGATATAGATGGCTCAAACAGTATCAGTATGAATGGCATTGAATCAGACAAAAATAAATAATTTGACTGAAATAGTGACAATTTCTTATCTTTATTCATAATTTATTTTTCAATGCCTCAACAATAAATCTAATCCCATATTTGCTTCGGCTTCACAATACCATTTTAAAAATGCAAACATTCCAAGGCAGGATGTTGATTTTTCAGGTTAAAACTTCTGATTTTTTTTTTGCTTTCTTAGAAGTGAGCTAATTGCCAGTTCCTCAATATCTATTGAACCTGTAGTCAACTTAGTAGAGATCGCAGTACTGTACTCAAAGGTCTGTACTGTACTTAAATTATCTCAAAGGTCTTCATGTGAGCTTCAGTTGTGGAAGACAGGTAGAGTAGACAAACATAAACTCAGAAAATCACCCAAACCAATCAAATAGGCACTTTCAAACACAACGCAACTCCATTCACTGTCATGACCATGGATCTGAACCCTGAATACTATTGACATTTTTAATTTGGAATTCCAAAATGCGTTTCAAAAGAGGCCTGATACAGCCAAAAGATACAAAAGGAACTTCAAACAGCAAATCTTCAAAGAGGAAAGAAGTCAAAACAGTTTGGATGTGATCTCTTGTAACTACATTGGTAACAAGAGGCTGGCAAGCTCCTGCACAACAGCAAGCCAAAGCCACCCCCTACAATCATGCTCTAATCTACAGGCAAATTTTGTGTTTTCCCGGTGAGGAATGTACAAGGACAGGGGTTAAAAAGCCAGTTTCAGTACTATGAAGTGTGAAGTTGAAGTGTGTCTCTGAGGTAAGATATCTATTTGTCCTAGCTTGGGTTTGAGCGTTAATGGGCTGTGAAGGCCACAATTGAAGAACTATTCCCCCATTTACGCCTGTGTTGCAGGTAAAGGAACTCTCTCATTCTGAAAGCTAGCTAGTAGGTCACACTAAAGAAAAGGACCACGCACGGTCTCTCCTTCACCTCGAATAATGGAATTCAGTCACTGTCAAAAGGAATTAAATAACAGAATCTCAACCAACCTGCAAAGCTAACAATCTTGAAATAGACTGTACAACCACCAATGTCAATGCTACCAGTAACCTCCACTGCCATGGCTGGACCATTAAACTGTTCACTCTTTGTGAAAAATTGAGAGATTAATCCAAAAATCAACTTTTTAACCTAGATCCTTTTGAACTCACCTCTTATTTCTAGTCTATGTGTAGTGACAAATGTGTATCACTATTTGTCTCATGCTTATTAATGAATAAGCTCACTGCTAATTCAAGAAAGCCTGGTTAAATTGGTTCCTTCTAAAACACAAGGTCATTTGGATCAAGATAGGTATTCACAAGGGAACGGATCCATTTTTATCACGATCAAGCAAGAGGGGCTGAGCAAGGTGAATGGGAAGTAAGCGAAATCAACCGTTCTCACTTTGGAGCACAAGGATTTGAATCATAACTAATTAGAGAAAATCTCCAGAGATCTGGCTCATCATCATAATGGCTCGAAATTTCCTGGTCTTTTGACATTGAACGTATTTGACTTCAGTTAATTTCAAGTTGAAACTTCACTTAATTCATTTAAGTAGTTACATCCCATCATATTAAAAGACAAAAAATATCAGGTTCCTGTATTTATGAGCTTCAGTTTATTTATCAAAATTTAACATGCGTTAAAACTTGGTTAATCATGTGTAGTATATCACCGATTTTCTTGTGATTTAGAAAAGCCTCCCCTCACTGAGACCTGCACAGCGTTTTACACATCTCTAAATGGTTTGAGATTCAGAATCTGTTCACATTAAAGAGAGAAAAGTTTCCACAATTATATTATGTTAAGCATACCATACTTGACGTGCAAATCATTACTTTAAACTGTAATTTTCATAATATTAGTAAGATAAAAAAGTGGATTGAAAGGAAGTGGCAAACATTTCATGCACCCTAATAAATTCCTGCTTCTTTTACACCACATTTTACATTCTAATATACATAAGATTCTCAGAATATTTTAGACTAAATTGCTAATGAGACCAAAGTTAGTTCAAATTTTACCTTTGCTCAGATTGAGCAAATTCTTGCTTATCACCTCATGGGTGAGTCTGAAATTTGAAGAAGAAAGCTTGCAGCTAATTCAGGTGTATTTATAGGAAATTGATCTGAAAAATGTGTTGTTGGAAAAGCGCAGCAGGTCAGGCAGCATCCAAGGAGCAGG
Organism: Chiloscyllium plagiosum; assembly: GCF_037043375.1. Classification (NCBI taxonomy): domain Eukaryota; kingdom Metazoa; phylum Chordata; class Chondrichthyes; order Orectolobiformes; family Hemiscylliidae; genus Chiloscyllium; species Chiloscyllium plagiosum. The sequence goes on along the minus strand of NW_028270143.1, from coordinate 94,495,686 downwards.
AGAATCGACGTTTCAGGCATAAGCCCTTTTTCAGTGATGCCCGAAACGTCGATTCTCCTGTTCCTTGGATGCTGCCTGACCTGCTGCGCTTTTCCAGCAACACATTTTTCAGCTCTGATCTCCAGCATCTGCAGTCCTCACTTTATCCTAGGAAACTGATCTCCAAATTCCAACCCCACGAGACTAGGCTAGTTCAGAAATAACAACGATTAACTAGCAGCATACCCATTCTAACTTTACTAGACTGTTGCTTAGGCTATAAATACCCAGTCAAGATTTATGAAGAACAACAGAAGCCTTGGAAGTTTATAGAAGAGGCAGGGGGTTACTCTAGAAACAATTCAGAAAGCAAATGTGTGCATGAGAAAGCACTGGGGGTAGATAAAAGAAAATCCAAAAGGCATTTATAAATATATTAGGGGCAAACGAATAGCCATTAGCAAGAAATACTCAAAGGTAGTCAATGTGGCTTTCTCAGCTGGAGATCACGTCAGACAGGTTTAATTGTTTTTTTTCCTGATGAGGTGACGATGTGTGTATGTAAGGGTAGTGCAGTGGATGTAGTCTAAATGGACTTCAGTAAGGCTTTTTGACAAGGTCACATGTGCAAGACTGGTAAAAACCAATGGAACCAAGATAATTTGGCAAATTGGATTCAAAGTTGGCTTAGTGGCTGGAGACAGAGTTTAATGTTCAAAGATTGATTTTTGTGACTGCAGTGTACATTAATGATCTAGATAGGAACGTAGGAGGTTTGAGCAGTAAGTTGGCAGGTGACTCAAAAACTGGTGATATGTTAAGTAGTGAAGATGGAAAGCTTTAGATTATGTCATGAAAAAGATGGGCAAAACAATGGAATTTAATCCTGACCAGTGTGATATGATGCATTTTGGGAAGATCATCTAACCAAGTGAGTACATGTTGTGTGATAGTACCTGAGGAAACAGAGGGTCAGAAGGACCTTCCTATGCACATCCACAGATACAAAGGCAACAGAACAGGGAGATAAGGTGGTTATGATGACAAATGGGACCCTTGCCTTTATTAGTAAAGATGTTGAATACAAGAGCAAAGAGGTTATTTTAGATATTTAGAAATTGTTAATTAAGCTACAGCTGGACTATTATATGTAGTCTGGTCACTACACTATAGGAAGGATGTCATTGCGTTGGAGGGGGTGCAGAAGAGATTCATCAGGATATTGCCTGGGCTGGAGTATTACAGTATGAAGAGATATTAGTTAGGCTCAGGTTATTTCCCATTGACTGAGAAGGCCAAAGAGGACTTGATTACGGTATACAAAATTATGAGGTGCACAGATCAGATAGATAGGACAAACCTTTCCCCTTGGTCGAGGAATCAATAACCAGGGCCATACATTTAGGGTAAAAGGCAGGAAGTTTAGAGGGAATTTGAGGAAGACTGCTTAAATGTGAAGGGAAAGGGAAACAACATTCAGAAAAGATAAAGTAAATATTCCAGTTTTGAAAAATTAATCAACGTTTCATTTTCAGATGAGAACTGACTAGTTGTAGTAGATTAACAAGCTGTTTATATGTCAGAGTACCAGAATCTACAGAAAATAAATACTGCATATGAGGACAGTGACATGATGTTTATAATTAGGACTAGGCTTTTTAAAAATATAAATGAGGGTTTGCTCAATGACTAAGTAATTAAATTACTTAAGTAATCCTTTGAAATTTAAGTCAATATTTCAAGACTCTCCTTGATGTAAAACTTCAAGTTAACTCCTTTCAGTGAAATGTTGATGAATAGTGCTGATTCATAATATTGCCAGCAGGTTGGTATCCATCTTTCAGGCAATAATTATTTTGAATGACTAGACTGTATTTAGCAATATTCCTAAAAGCTTTGCGCATTGATTTACTTAAGGATAAATCCTATTAATTCTCAGAATACTGGGAAACAGCCAGACTTGATTTACCAAATATGACAGAAGAACTGCAAGCTTCAGGTAGAATTGGAGCACATGTTTAAGACAGAGTCACATGTACACTCAAGGGCATGTTGTTCTCACATTCCATTTCAAGCCCAACTTTGAAAGCACAGAGATGAAAAGTGGGTAACTGCGAGAAGATTTAATCATATTCCCAAAGAAACATATCACTGAGCCATCTCTCAGGCTGTGCAGTTTTTGGCAAATGTTCAAGTTGCTACAATCCAGCATAGCGTGTCCCCAACCACTACCACTCTCTGCTACCTACCCAAATAAGGTAATGTGCAAATTGACTGGTTGGCTTGTAGGTTACACAATGTTTATCGCAGCTTGCTAACAGCACACTTCCACCAGATGATCCACCTTTTGACAGACAAGAATCATGTAACTAGCCCCTGTCAACAGTTGTAAATGTTCAGCTGTTTGGAACAACAAACCACGCTTAAAGATCTGATTTGAAATCTACGTTTTTATAATAAAAAAATGCTTTTTTTGAGCATTACAATGTAAAATAAAATAACTGATAAAAATCAGCAGGAATTATTAAACACTTACAACTCAGACAACATTTCTGCAGCTTGATTTAAACTTTCACCACTGAGAACAGATTAGGGCAAGTTACTTATGATCATATCAATAAGGTAAGATGCAATATTAACTGCATGATTCCCCACATGGCAAATTCAATTTCAGTCAATTCAGGCCAGCTATGTGCCTCTAACCAAAAACAGTTAGAAAGAACTGGGAGATTGGCACTGGGAGGCAGATCATGTGACCCTCAAGACTTGCATCCTCTCCAAATTTATTTCTACCACCCAGACCCTTGTTTATTTTTATATATGGCCACACATGCTCCTGTGTCTGGCATGCACAGAGACCCCTTGGTTGTTCTACAGCTAAAAAATATTGATCACGACCTCCAGTCGTTTACAGTTGCAGAGATAAAAAGACAAGATAAGGTGACTGCCTTCGTGTTTATCTTTCAGATTGTATCTATCTGGAGAAAGGGAACACAAACAATCCATCTATTTCTCGGAGGAAGCTGCTTACATAAATAGCATATCCTGCTTTGTATCAAATGCAACAATGAAAAATTAAGTATAAACATAAATGTAACTTGCATTTATATAGTACCGATGTAATCAAAATGTCACAAAGCACTGCACCTTAACCACCTCAAACCTCCTCGCCCCTGCCCTCCCCAAACTCAAGCCAGATAAGAGATGAGACCAAGCTGGAGTACTGTGAAACAATGAGAGAGTAGCAGAAAGATTATAATCTCTCTCTGGCATGAGGCAAAATAATAACACCCATAGGGCAAACTCAAACAGCCACAATATAAGGAGTTTAGTGCTAACATGAGGAAACCGCTAATCATTGAAACAGATATTGCCACTGTCTTCTACATCAGAAGCAATTTTACTTAAGCATTTAAGATGAAGATGATGTGTTATGAAAGACTAGGTTCAGTTAGTAAGCAAAGCTTGGAGCACTGGACGCAAATCCCACAGTCTTCCATTGTGAAGACAGCTTTCAGTCTAACTGCTCACATTTAAATCTTAGGTATAAATGTCATCACCATGTGCTCAGGGTTGTAAAGGTGCAAGGGTAAAAAGCATAAAAGGTAGAAGTCTTGAAGTTCCTTTATGAATTTGCAGTAAAACTCCAATTTCTTGCAGTTTCTCTCTAATTCTTTAAAATAACTGAAGTTAACATCTAGGACAGAAGTTTTAAGAATATTGATTGGTTGGAATGCAATGGCATGGAATGAGGAAATAATTTTATTTAAAATTAACGTACTCAGACATGTTCTAAGCCAAACTGCAAACAACAAATGCTGGAGATCACAGCGGGTGAGACAGCATCCATGGAGAAACATTAAGCTAGCATTTCGAGTTGAGATGTCTGTTCATCAGCGCCAAAGTTAAATGTGGAAGGGATACAAAGTTAAAAATCATAAAGCCAGGTTATAGTAAAACAGGTTTATTTGGAAGCACTAGCTTTCAAAGCGCTGCTCCTTCATCAGGTGGTTGTGGAGTATAAGATCTTAGGACTCAGAATTTTTCGCAAAAGTTACAGTGGAATGCAACTGAAATTAGAGACTGAAAAAGACCTGGATTGTTTGTTAAGTCTCTCACCTTTTAAAGCTGTTAACTCAATATTACATCCAGAATGCTGTAAAGTACCTAGTCTGAAGGTGAGATGTTATGCCTCCAGTTTGTGCTGTGATTCACTGGAACACTGCAGCATGCCGAGAACAGATACGTGGACATGCAGGCAGGACGCGGTGTTAAAATGACCGGCTACAGGAAGGTTGGCCACTGGTGTGGTAGCTTGACCTGAGCCCAAACCCCTGAGCTTAGAGACAGAGACACCCTTCACTAAAGTAAGGCACAAAAACTTGGTTCATAACTCTGAACACTCTCCACTGAAGATGATTTTAATGATCTGAAGAGAAGTGAGAGTAAATGTGGCAGAATTTTAAAATCCTAATTTGCAGAAACTAGAACCTAAATAATATGCATCTTCCAACTATCCCCTGGGAATGAGTGCTAGGAAGAAATCAGGACTCAGATCTTGCTGGTAAATTAACTGCATGTTAACAATCCATGTTTATTAATATGAAAATCAACCCAGGAGATTGGGTATTTTGCAATGTATTTGAATCCCCAGACATACTGGTCAGTTTACACAACTCGGCCATTTGCTTCCTATCGTGACATTTTGTTCTCAGTCCTTCCCATTATTTTTAAGAACTTGCTGGGTCTGTACATTCACTGTCCATTAAACTCATTACAAGCATTTAATTCTGACTGTTAAGAGAGACAAATACATTTAAAAAAATTATGATAGCTGTTAACGCAATGCTGATCAACATCTCCGGCTCAGAACTGAACTCAAGCCATGAAATTGGTCTGTTGCGAACCAGTGGCAATATTCCTACCTCTGGGATTGGAGCCCGTTTCCAGGTGTGTGTCATAACATATCTAAACAGGTTGATTTAAAAAATATCTAAACCATGGTGCAGTGGCAGTACCTCTACCTCTCAGCCAGAACATCCAAGTTCATGTTCCATCTACATGACCTGGACATGTGTTATAGCATGTCCAAACAGGCTAATTAAAAGTAACTAAATCATAATGTGTTGCTTCATTTGGCAGCAAATCATTCTTGAAGATTTTGAAAGTGTCAAATTCAGCATTTCTACATTTCATTTCCAGTTTTATATTCCATTGCATTTCCTTATGCTCCTCTTCCTCTGATTTGTCTATAATGGATTTGACTCTAATTCATCCTCCCTCTGTAATTCCTTTGTTTCTTTAACAATCCTTATACTTCGAGATATATTGTTGGCCCAAGACTTACAATGTCCCAATACCCAGTTGCTTTAATTATGCTCTCATTGACTTGTACTTCTAGAAAGTTGCATTGCAAAATCTTTTTGAGCTGATGGGTGCAGATAAAATGTCCAATTAATGAGGCAAGTGGAGAAGTATCCTACTGCAAAACTTTCTCCATATGTTCACTCTAAATGCTGGTATTAATCAAATACTTTGGTTCTTGAAGTCACAGTTCAGTAACAGCCTGTTATTAAAGTTTAACAAAATGAAATAAAATTATACACAATTTTCCTTACCATAACAGCATGAAAATTACTATACTTCATATGACCGCAGTGAGTATTTAAAGTTGAGTAAACTAACCACGTTTTGTGACTCAGCAGTAACATTACTTAAACTCAAAGTCCACCCAAGAATTAAGAGTCGTATGACAAACTTAGCTTCTTGACAATATTGCCAAATCAAAAACTATGGTATTCCTCAAATATATGAAATTACACACATCAGTTCCAATCAACATGGAGTAGCATACCAGGAGACAGAAACACAATAAAAGGCTCCTCCACATGGATTGGTAAAACACCAAGGAAAAAAAAAGCATCAGCAAATATTCCAATGGAACAGGAGCTGAGGGGGGTTCAGAAGACCGTAAGATGTAGGAGTACTCGTAGGCCATTCAGCTCGAGTTTACTTTTTTTTTAAGAATTCCTACAGTGTGGAAACAGACTATTCGGCCCAACGAGTCCACACCGATCCTCCAAAGAGTAACCCACCCAGTTCCCTACATTTTTAACCGCTGACTAATGCATCCAAGCTACACATCCCTGAACACTATGGACCATTTAGCATGGATGGAAATGTGTTGCTGGAAAAGCGCAGCAGGTCAGGCAGCATCTAGGGAACAGGAGAATCGACGTTTCGGGCATTAGCCCTTCTTCAGGAATGGCCAATTCACCTAATCTGCACATTTTTGGATTGTGGGAGGAAACCGGACCACTGAGGAAACCAACACAGACGTGGGGAGAATATGCAAATTCCACACAGACAGTCACCTAAGGCTGGAATCAAACCCAGTTCCCTGGCGCTGTGAGGCAGCAGTGCTAACCACTGAGTCACCATGCCATCCTTAACGTTGACTCTGCCACTCAATGACATCATGCTGTTTTCTGTATAGAAAGCAAGTGGAAGCTTGTGCTCAGATTGAAAAAGACCGAGTTTGAGAGATTTAAAAGGAGGCTAGATTTTCTAGATTGGACTGGAGAGAAAGAATTTCCAGTGTAACATTAGTGAATTCAATTCTGGGATTAGTAGTTACCCAGCTGAGAAAGAAACAAATCAACCAGGAGTGGAAAACAGTTTTGGGCTTGGTCTGGAAGAATGGTGTAGAATAAATTGCAACCATGGCTTGGGATTGTCAGTCATGTTAAAAGTCATATTGTGGATCGTTTATGTCATTGAAAGTCTAAGTTGTTCTCAAAAATACTGCTTGTCAACGTTTGTGTGATAAACTAAGTCTTAAAACTTGAAAAAACTCACATGACAAGATTTCAAATCAGTCATTGGGATTCAAATATTTTAAAAGCTAGCTGTCTCTACAAGGATTGCAATACTACAAGATTGTCACATAATCCAAATTATTTGCTAAAAATACTTTTCTGTTCTGAAATAAGTTATGTTATGCAGCCTACATGTAACTCCAATATCAGAGTACTGTTTTGACAGCAAAAACCATGCAATGAATCTATCGGAATGCAACATTAATATTTCGCTGATGAAACTGACAACTTTCCTGAGACTGCACATGCGCAGGTAATTGTGGCAATCCAGAAGCTGTTCCCTTTCTTTATTTGCTGCACTAGTGAAGACACCAGAGACAGCAATCAAACAGAAATCTTCCAATTGAGTTGAAAAAAAAGTGCAACTGGTTGAATGTATATAAAGGGTTCAGGACCGTAATCACATATTTTGTTTAAATTATTCATTTTCTTTTTGTAAAACTAAATGAAAAATGAACTCAGTGGGTTTTACTTCCTGATTTTCTGCAAGAATACTTCAATATGATTGGTTACTTGCACTGTGATGACATCACTATTGTTGGATAGCCCCTCACCTTGGCACCGGACACAAACTCATGGCAGGAAATGGGAATTCCACACCAGCGATTCCCAGCTTTTTGAGAGTTTGCTTCTTTGAGGGGAACAGTAAACACTGTTGCTTCACCACTGACCACACGGTCTAGGGAATTGTGATTTAACTTTTACTACCTAAGGAAATTGACCTCATAAAAGAACAGACTAACACTATAGAAGGCTCACCACCACATTCCCAGAAAAAAAACATGTCGACTTGCCAAATTAATTCACACCAAGACAGAATTATTTGAGCAAAATAATTCAGGTGAAGCTGCAGAGTGTGGATAAGGGTGAGAGGGAAAGGACGGATAGTTATGACATAGAGAGCTGGATGGTAGGTCAACATAAAAGAGAAAAAAATATGGAATGGAACATACTGCAAAATTAGAATGAAAAAAAATGGGCAGGACAGGTCAGAGGGGACAGCAAAAGAATAGCAAGAGTAAAGAAGCTCAGAGATTTGTTGGGTTGGAAGAGTGGCAGATGTTGTAAGAAAGAGGGAGAGAGAGGAGAGAGATGCTTTCCCTAGAGGGTAGCGGACACACATTTGGTTGTTAGTGGGAGAAATAATCAAGTGTTATAAGCTGCTGGATGTGTGTCAAAGCTCTGGGGATGAAGGTAAATATTTTATCTTGTTTAAAGAAGGAAAATAGAGAACCAAGTCTTGGATTTGCCAGTCATGTTAATTGTGGATGAAGTTCTAGGTTTCACAATGAGACATGAAATTAGCTACAACTTGGAAAGACTTGGGGTGATTTGAAAAAGTCACCATAAAGGGTATGTACAACTCAATTTTTCTAAACCAAATGACAAAAGATAAAGATAAATCCATGATGCAACATAAACATGCCTCTGGATTTGATAAGGTGTCATTAGAATATAGTTTGCTTTCCTTCTAAATGAATTATTTTTATAAAGGAATGTGAAATTTATCAACATTTTGTCAATGAACCAAACTGAGGCATAACAAATGGTGAGAGGAAATAAAGAGGACTGTAAAGGGGTGCAATGTATGTGTGGGTGTTCATATGCCATGGTAGGAGAAGGTAGGAAATGCGATGGACAGAAGACAAGGGGGAAATGGAGAGGCAGAAACAATAAACAGGAGAGCTGGTGAATGCAGAAAGATAGCATCAAGGTAATGTTCTTGTACTAGTATTTTCCAGGGATTCAAGTTCAAAACCTACATCGCAACAGCTGTAAATACAAATACTACACAAAATCTGGAATACAAAGCCGGCCTCTGTAAATGATTGCCATGAAACCAGTGGATTAATGCAAAAGCCAACCTGGTTCCCTAATGTCACCAGGTCTGGGGTACATGTGATTCTAGACCAGTAGAAATCTGGTTCACTATTAACTGCTCTCTGATTAACCCAGTAAACCATCCAGTCACATTGAACTTTTGAAGAAAAGTAGTCTAAGAATAAAATGAAATCAATCATCTCAAAATGACCTGGTCAACAGAAATGACAAAGGCAAAGGCATTCTCCATAAAATCCTCATCAAGATCTAGAAACTTACGCCAAATAAGGGAGACCCTGAGTCAAGCAGCACCTTAACAGTCAGTCAATCTCATCAAATCATATTTATCTGCCAATGGCCCAGACTCCTCCATCACCATCTCTGGGCATGTCCATTGAAAGGACAGATCACGAGAGAGAAAATAATGCATTAAAAGTCAGGAGGTAGATATGTTGACACTCCTCAACTTTGACTCTGGACCCAACTTAGCCTCATAACACCAGATCAATCAGAAGCAAGAAATTTGCTGCTGATATCTTTGTCCCCCCAACTTATGAAACAGCATTCTTCTATTTTGAACACCTCTTGGAATAAGTACTGATGATAAGAAGGGCACAAATTTCAATGCATATCACCAGGAATGATTTGGTAGCACCTTGAAAGAACAAACAAGACATTAGGTACCAAACTTGGCCTACAACTGGTATTGAGGAAGCTGGGGGGAAAACCTACACAATTTTATTGTCAACAATTGACTTGTCACAGATGCATTGGTCCCTATCAATATTGAAAGGACTGGCCATTACACATTTTTGAGAGGTTATATCCACCTCCACTTTGAGAAAACATTTCATTGTGTTGCAAGACAGTACCATATTGCTAAACAGGATATTGTCAGAATGGACCCAATAGCTCAAATCTGCTCACCAGCAGCAGCAGCAACTTTGTGCCCAAACTGTAGCCTCAAAACCTCACATATCCCACAATATACCACTACCATCAAGCTAGTACCTACGTCCTTTTCAAAGACCAAAGTGCTACCAAATCATTCCTGGAGAAATTCACTGACATTTCCTATCCAGAGATTAAAAAGGTGTTGCTGGAAAAGCACAGGTCAGGCAGCATCAAAGGAGCAGGAGAATCGACGTTTCGGGCATAAGCCCTTCTTCAGGAATGAGGAGGGTGTGCCAAATAGGCTAAGATAAAAAGTAGGGAGGAGGGACTTGGGGGAGGGGTGTTGGGAATACGATAGGTGGAAGGAGGTTAAGGTGAGGGTGATAGGCTGGAGAGGGGGTGGAGGCGGAGAGGTCGGGAAGAAGATTGCAGGTCAAGAAGGCGGTGCTGGGTCCGAGGGTTGGGACTGAGAAAAGGTGGGGGGAGGGGAAATGAGGAAGCTGGAGAAATCTGCATTCATCCCTTGTGGTTGGAGGGTTCCTAGGCAGAAGATGAGGCGCTCTTCCTCCAGGCGTCGTGTTACTATGGTCTGGCGATGGAGGAGTCCAAGAACCTGCATGTCCTTGGCGGAGTGGGAGGGGGAGTTAAAGTGTTCTGCCACGGAGCGGTTGGGTTGGAGGTGTTCTCTGAAACGTTCCGCAAGTAGGCAGACTGTCTCCCCAATGTATAGGAGGCTACATCGGGTGCAGCGGATGCAGTAAATGATGTGTGTGGAGGTGTAGGTGAATTTCTGACGGATATGGAAGGGGCCTTGGAGGGAAGTGAGGGGGGAGGTGTGGGCGCATGTAGCCTCCTATACATTGGGGAGAAGGGCACCTACCTGCAGGTCCTTGGCCTCCTCCATCGCCAGACCATAGCAACACGACGCCTGGAGGAAGAGCGCCTCATCTTCTGCCTAGGAACCCTCCAACCACAAGGAATGAACTCGGATTTCTCCAGCTTTCTCATTTCCCCTCCCCCCACCTTTTCTCAGTCCCAACCCTCAGACTCAGCACCACCTTCTTGACCTTCAATCTTCTTCCCGACCTCTCCGCCCCCACCCCCTCTCCGGCCTATCACCCTCACCTTAACCTCCTTCCACCTATCGTATTCCCAATGCCCCTCCCCCAAGTCCCTCCTCCCTACCTTTTATCTTAGCCTGCTTGGCACACCCTCCTCATTCCTGAAGAAGGGCTTATGCCCGAAACGTCGATTCTCCTGTTCCCTGGATGCTGCCTGACCTGCTGCGCTTTTCCAGCAACACATTTCCATACTTAATAAGGTGCCAATCTGGTGAAGCCACAAAACTACTTTTGAGCTAAATGGCATAAACACATACCATAGGCATAACAAGGCAATCCTGCAACCAACCAATTAGATCAATGGTCTTGAAGATATCCAGTCATGAATTGCAGTGAAATTTAAGCTTGCTGTATGTGGTGGAATTCCCACAAATGTTCCCATCGTCCATGATGAGGGAACACAGCATATCTGTGCAAAACACAAGACAGAGATATTTGCATCCACCTTTAACCAGAAGTGTTAAGGTGGATAATCTCTCTCAACTTCCCCAAAGTGCCCAGCATCACAGTTTCCAGTGTTCAACCAACTTGGCTCACTCGGTAAGATTAAAGAAACAAATGAAGGTACTGAACACTGTAAAGGCAAAGGGCCCTGACATTATGACAGCGGTAGTAATAAAGATTTATGCCCCAGAACTAACCAGTAACGTAGCATAGCTGTTCAAACAATATGGAAAATTGCCCAGGTCTGTCTTGTCCTCAAAACAAGCAAAATCTAATCCAGCCAACTACTGCCTCATTTATCTATGGGGATTCACCCAAACATATGCATTAGCAGGAGGAGTAGACCATTCCCAGCTTGAGCCTGCTCCACTGTTTGTTAAAGACGTGAAATGACTGTGGTACCTATTCTTCTGTCTACCTTTTATTGCCTTTGGCTACCACATCATCAAGAGTATCTCCATCATCAGCAAAGTGATGGAAGATGTCACCAACCTGCTATCAAATGACACTCACTTACCAGCTCACAAAGCTATTTGACAATCATCATGGTTCTATCATAAGTTACTGTTTAGCTTGTCATTAGAATATCAATTAAAGGGATAAATGTTTAAAGCTACAACAGATGGAAGGTATGTGTCAGAATGAATCCAATAGCTCAAATCTGCATGTCATCATCAGCAGCAGCATTATGCTCAACTTGTACCCTTGTGACCTAGCATTTCACACAGTTCCACATATTCACCACATCTCCCTGTTCCCTGGCTAACATGCTGCAGTGCTCCAGCAAAGCTCAGTGTAAGCTGGAAGAACAGCACCTCATTTTCTGCTCAGGGACCCTGCAGCCTTCTGGACTCAACATAGAATTCAATAACTTTAGGGCTTGAATTCTCCTATTTCCTAGTCCTCAGGCCCATACATCAGGCCTTGTTATCACATAGTCAGCTATTACACAACCCATTGTTAGCCAATAACAGCCTCCATTAATAGCTAATCACCATCCCAGCCAAACAGTTATCCACTCATTTGTCTGACTGTTCATGTCTCTGTCAGCTCCATCCTCACTTATCATTTACTCCTAACCCCCTCCTTCCACCCTATCATCTGCCTAAAAAGTAACAAAAAAGTAACATCTTCCATCAGTTCTGAGGAAAAGTCACCAAATCTGAAATGTTAACTCTGATTTCTTTTCACAGATGCTTCCAGACCTGCTGAGCAACTCCAGCATTTTTTTAGTTACAGATGGAAGGGACTATGGGAAATTAGGTTACAGAAAAGAATATCTGTAATTTCTATCATTCTATTAAGAAGAATCCCCTTTATTCAGCCTGAGGGCAGGGAGTGGTTCAGAAATGTTGATTTGGAGGTGGTAACTTTTAAGATGTGCTCCCAAAGCACAATATTTTGTACAATCTTTTAGAAATGGCTGGAGAAAGTTAGCAAGTGTGGCAGCATCTGGGGAGAAAGAAACAGAGTTATGTTTCAGGTCAAATGTGACTCTTCTTCAGAACTGAACTTTTAGTTCTGAAGATTAATGGAGATCTTAAATGTTAACTGCTGTCCTCTCTACAAGCCAGACCTGCTGAATTTTTCTAGCATTTTCTGCCATCTGCAGTATTTGTTTTTAGTACAAACTTTTAATTTTGTTTTGGTTCTAACTGGGCACAATCCAGCTCAAAGTGATCACCTTCAGAAAAAAACTGAAATGTGAACCTTAATTTACATCTAGGGTATGCTGTGGATATGCTCCGATTCGACATTGATTGATCTGAGACCAGTGGCCAGACGTCACATGATCACACTGCAAGTGATTAGAATGTCAGATGATCAACTCCCATCCCACCCCTCAAATTGGGAACAAGTTCTATACCAATATGACTGAGTTTTAACTAATGTAAACTACTTCATTATGTTCTATGCAGTCGTTTCAAATACAACATGGGCTGCATAAGTCAACAAGATTACTAAGGATGAGCAGAAGATGTAACCTGGCTGGTTCTGAGCTTCAAATTACTACTGAGCTCAAACCTAACGTGTGATTTAAGCAAGCAAAAGCTCCTCTCGTCACCGGGATGATGTGTGTGGTCAAAAGGTATTGTGCCAACATTGTTGTGCAAGTTTAAATTCCCAGCAATTATAATTTCTTGAACTATTCAAACATTACACTGTACAATACTTGCAATATTAATATATAAAATAAACTTTATTCAGTAACAAAGTGGAACATGCAAATCACAAATTAATGATGACTTTTTCTATAATAAACACAACAGTGAGTACATTCCAACTTTAATACCAAGTACTCCCTTACCAACTGTGCCACCTCAAAACAGGAGCCAGCAAAATACTAACCACATTAATATCGGAAACCATAAGTATAATCACACACCTTATTTTGTTCAAAAGCTTTGAAAGTTTGCTTCACTTTAAGCTTCCACTATGATTTAACCTCTACGCTTTTAAGGGCTTAATATATTTGTGAAATATCAGACACGATTGGATCAATATTGACAAGAGGTCTTTTTCTTCCCTTGTAATTAACTTCCAAAAGAAAATGGATTAGAAGACAAGTTCAACTATTGTCCTCTTTTGTTATAATTTGGGGGTGCCGGTGTTGGACTGGGGTGGACAAAGTTAAAAATCACAACACTAGGTTATAGTCCAACAAGGTTTATTTGGAAGGACTAGCTTTCGAGGTGCTGTCCCTTCATCAGGTGGTTGTTGGACAGGACCATAGGACACAGAATTTATAGCAAAAGGTTACAGTGTCATGGAGCTGTAATTATGACACTATAACCCTCTTGCTATAAATTCTGTATCTTATGGTCCTGTTTGACAACACCTTGAAAGCTAGTGCTTCCAAATAAACCTGTTGGACTAAGACTTGGTATTGTGTGATTTTTAACTCCTTTGTCATGTCACCTTGAACACACCAGCCATACAACAGTAGAAACAATATCTTCCATGTATAAATGCTTTAGAATTTAAGGCAATAATTCAATCAATCAGACAGTTCTGCCAAAACTTAGCTTTGAGAAGATTTAATGATATATAATAGGGAATTATTGCACACCCTTCACAAACACCAACAGTGTAAGAAAGACAACCTGCTTAGATTTATCAAGGTTATATTCCATTTCCTGCCAAAGTTTCATTAACCAGAAATTCCTATCAAACAGATCCTGCCATATGGTTTCAGGAACATTGTTTGAAATCGGCATACTCCCTAGAAAACTAATGCCTCAAGGGCAACAGTTGGAAGCTGAACAACTGCATCTAAATAGCAGAGAGAGAAATAGCTAGCTAATTTCCATGTTTATTTAGTGGAAGGGCATTTAACAGGGCACAAAAAAATGAAAAAAATGGGAAATACATATCTAATGTCTAAACAATATTCATAAATCTCTCTTCTCTCCCTCCTTGATGCTATATGCATTATGTCCTCAGGAACTGGACATGAATAAAATGGCTATCAAGATTAGAGTGGCACTGGAAATGCACAGCAGGTCAGGCAGCACCTGAGGAGCAGGAAAATAGACGTGTCGGGCAGGAGCCCTTCATCAGGAAGGATGAATAAAATGGCTGCCTCTTTTTCTCTCTCAGTCTCTCAGGTACTTTACAATTTAATACTGTGAATTTTTCTTTGACTGATGGCAGCTGCATAATAACCATCTTGCATTTTACTTTGAGTCACCAAATAAAGCTGATTTAGCTGAATGCAGTTGTTTAGCTGCAAATTGATATTCCAAATGATATCTACAAATGAATTTGACAGCCAAATTAATAATGCCTAGTCATTTATAATCAAATGCTGAGATAAAATCCAGCATTAGTTAACACTTATTCAAGATAACTTCACATTTTCCATTCTTCACCCATCTGCTAAATTGCACCAGATTTGTTAAGTGCATCATGCACAAGACAAGTTTTGGAGTATAAACTAGCACCCACTTTCACGTCAGTTAGGAATCTTGCAAGCACACACAATCTAATTAGTTATTTACTACTATCTTCTTCCTATATTGAAAATTTCCAATCTCATCAGTTAATTAACAATCAATACTGAGCCTTCTTTAAAAAAAACCTTTAAAAATATCTTAAAATTTAGTTAATCATATTCCAATAGTCATTTTCATGCACTGGTTATCTCCAGACAATGCATGGTAGATATGAATCTTCTGGAACTCACTTTTAATCACTGATATTTCAATTTTGTTCAAAGGTAGAACAACATTTCAGACTACTTTAAGCAAATAGTGAAAGGACAATGGACTTCAAGCAAGTAGAAAGAAGGTAAGGCTGAATGCCGGATTACAGCTTTTTGTTTTAGAAAAATAGTGGATTTTAACAATAGTGAAATGAACTTTAAAAGGTTGAATCTCTGATTCTCACACCCTTTGTAACTGGGGTCTTCACTCTGCGTAACATCAGGCCTCAGGTTTGGCAGAAAATCCTAATTATGAGTTCTATTACAATGAGTTCAGTACAATGTTTTTCAGACTAGAGCCTGTGACCAATGGAGGGCCACAAGGATCGGTGCTGGACCCACTACTTTTCATCATTTATATAAATGATTTAGATGTGAGCATAAGAGGTATAGTTAATAAGTTTGCAGATGACACCAAAATTGGAGGTGTAGTGGATAGCGAAGAAGGTTACCTCCGATTACAACAGGATCTTGGTCAGATGGGCCAATGGGCTAAGGAGTGGCAGATGGAGTTTAATTTAGATAATGCGAGGTGCTGCATTTTGGCAAAGTAAATCATAGCAGGACTTATATACTGAATGGTAAGGTCCTGGAGAGTGTTGCTGAATAACCTGGTATGCAGGTTCATAGTTCCTTGAAAGTTGAGTTGCAGGTAGATAGGATAGTGAAGAAGGCATTTGGTATGCTTTCCTTTATTGGTCAGAGTATTGTGCAGAGGTGTTGGGAGGTCATGCTGCACTGTACAGGACATAGGTTAGACCACTTTTGGAATATTGCGTGCAATTCTTGTTTCCTTCCTATCAGAAGGATGTTGTGAAACTTGAAAGTGTTCAGAAAAGATTTACAAGGATGATGCCAGGGTTGGAGGATTTGAGCTATAGGGAGAGGTTGAATAGGGTAGGGCTGCTTTCCCTGGAGTGTTGGAGGCTGAGGGGTGACCTCAGAGACTTAAAAAATCATGAAGGACATGGATAGGATAAATAGACAAAGTCTTTTCCCTGGGGTGGGGGAGTCCAGAACTAGAAGGCATAGGTTTAGGGTGAGAGGGGAAAGATATAAAAAGGATCTAATAGGCAACATTTTCACGCAGAGGGTGTTACGTGTATGGAATGAGCTGCCAGAGGAAGTGGTGGAGGCTGGTACAATTGCAACATTTAAAAGGCATCTGGATGGGTATATGAATAGGAAGGGTTTGGAGGGATATGGGCCGGGTGCTGGCAGCGGCGACCAGATTGGGTTGGGATATCTGTCGGCCTGGACGAGTAGGATTGAAGGGTCTGTTTCCGTGCTGTACATCTCTGTGACTATGACTCTCTGAATTGTAGCAGAAGAATTTGGGAAAGTAATTTTAGCAGATGTTTGCACTTCTTGGTAGATAGAATCTTGTTACAAAAGAATCCCACTCAAGCCACGGAAGCATGTATCGCCCTGGTCAGTAATAAGATTGTTTTAAATGTTCAGAGGTTAGAGATACAGTTGCAAAGAAAAAGTAGTACTTGATTCATGTTAATTTTATAAAACATTAGTGAGCAAGCCAGAACAGAATATTCAAAGGCAATCTATCATTATGTGCTTGTCAAGGATGATATCCCATCTTTTATCTTTAAATTTAAAAAAAAAATTAAATTTGTTTTAATCTTTCAACAGTTACAACCCAACAGCCATTTACTTCTGTGGTAAATCACTCAGTAGGCACACTTTGTCAGAGAAGGATTCAGTCAATATTGTTTAACTGCCTCTCCCAATCCTCCTCTCATTAACAGAGAATACAAGGTGTTAATCCAAGAACGACATAGGATCTGGCAAACTCTACAAAAAAATTGAGGTAAGGCTTGCTATTGGGTAGAAGCTGGTTCTCAGCACAGGAGCTTGATACTTTAGTTTTAACAGTTGTCTCAATGATCCATCATACTTTCATTTTTCAGGTGCAATGCCAATGTTCCTGTGCAGCAACAGAATTAAAAACAAAGATTGGCAGTAAAATCACATTCAGTTAATATTACCATGGCTTTGCTCAACTCTATTCCGCGAGATTTATGGTCTCCAGCAATTTGGAAAAGTGATTCGCTTTAAGCTTTGATGCCTATTAAGACTCAATAAATGGACTTCTCTCATCCAATTGGAAACATTCTCACATTTGTAATAATCAAACTAGACTTCCATTTAAAACTGAAATGCTTTACTTCCAAATTAAAATAATTGATGGATGGCACCAATTTATAAAATGACTTGTCAATTACATAACAAACATTCTGAAGCATTCACAGACTACAAATTTCTTTGCAACGATTTTATATAGGTGAATGTTGTAGGTCTCATGTACAACAATGTCCTCAAATAACAACAAAAGTCTAGATCCGGGTGCCATTTGTTGCCCCAGATGACTATAATGCTCTGTATTAGGCATAATAAGAAGAGCTGCTGTTTTAAACCATAATCCTACAAATTAACTAAGGTTTGATCTGATGTTTTCTATGATTTTCTCCTTGGACCTACAGCCTACCATCAATTACCAACAAGGAGAGGAGATGGTGGCACAATGGTACTGTCTTTGGACGAGTAACTCAGAGGCTTGAATCTATGAGTTCAAATCCCACCATGGCAACTGGTAAAATTTAAGGGGCAGGTGGTCGCCTATAGGACTGTCACCAGACTAGTAATTCAGACAGCCAGGTAATATTCTCAGCGACTGTGTTCAGAACTTCATTGTGGCATTGACAAGTTGAAGGAGATAGACAGATGAATTTCAATGCAGAAATGTATGAAGTGATGCATGTTGGTGGGATGAACATCGAAAGACAAAATAAATAGAGGGTATAATTATAAGGATGTTGCAGGAGCTGTGGGACTTAGGTATATATCATAGAATCCCTATAGTGTGGAAACAGGCCATTTGGCCTAACAAGTCCCCACCAA
This sequence comes from Chiloscyllium plagiosum, assembly GCF_037043375.1. NCBI lineage: Eukaryota > Metazoa > Chordata > Chondrichthyes > Orectolobiformes > Hemiscylliidae > Chiloscyllium > Chiloscyllium plagiosum. The sequence continues at coordinate 94,477,429 of NW_028270143.1, read as the reverse complement.
CTCATTCCCCTACCCTATTACTTTACATTTGTCCTGACTAATGCACCTAGCCTGCACATCCCTGAACACTATGGGCAATTTAGCTTTGTCAATTCACCTAACCTTTGGACATCTTTGGACTTTGGAAGGAAATCGGAGCACCTTGAGGAAACCCACACAGACATGGGGAGAATGTGCAAACTCCATACAGAAAGTTGCCAGAGGCTGGAATCGAACCCAGGCCCCTGGCACTGTGAGGCAGCACTGCTAACCACTGAGCCACCATGCTGCTGTGCACAGATCATTGAAAGGAATGGGACAGAGAGGGGGTAGCATCTTATTATTCTTTGTTTCATTAACAGGGTATTGGATAACAGGGGGCTGTTGAATCTGCATAAGACACTTGTCAGATATCTGCTAGAATATTATGCACAGTTCAGGGTGCCACATTATAGAAAGGCTGTGAATGTATTTGAGAGAGTGCAGAAGCAGATTACAAAACTGGTTCCAGAGATGAGGAACTTTAGTTAGGAGGACAGATTGACGAAGTTGGGACTATTCACTTTGGAGAACTCGGAGTAGTTACGCCATGGAATGCCATTGCCTGGAAATGTGGTGAAGGCAGATTTAATCAATGCATTCAAGAGGGAATTGAGTGATCATTTGGATAGAAATACCATGCAAGGGTATGGAGAAAAAATAAACAGGAGACTGGCACGAGGAAATGATGCTCATTAAACATGTCGGTGCAGGCATGATGGGCTGAATGGCCTCCATCAGCATAACACGGTGATTGTGTGACAAGGCTCAAATGTGATCAACCAACTGGACAAGGTGCATGGTAGGAAAGTGTTTCCAGTTTATATGCCACAGGATAATAATGGTAGTTAAGATGGAGTACAGAACATGTGTCTTTAATCAATCAAGGTGATGGTCTATAAGTGTAGGGTGGTCATGTCAGAGCTGTACAAAACTTTGGTTAGACCATAGTTGGAGTACTGTGCGCAGTTTTGGTCACCACATGAAAGGAAGGACGTGATTGCATTGGAGGGAATTTAGAGGAGATTCACCAGGATGTTGCCTGGGATGAAGCATTTCAACTATGAAGAGAGGCTGGAAAAGTTTGGGTTGTTTTCTTTTGAGTAAAGAGGGGAACTGATAGAGGTGTAGAACATTGAGGGGCATGGACATGGTGAATAAAAAGCAACTTGTCTCCTTAGTTGAAACACCAATAACGGGGTCACACTTATAAAGTGAAAGGCAGGAGGTTTTGAAGAGTTTTAAAAAAATACTTGAATGAGCACTTGAAATGCTGGAGTGTAATGTAGATTTAGCATAGTTTTAGCCATACAAACACAAAGGCCAAAGGGCCTCTGCTGTATTATGCAATTGTATGATTCAGTAACTTTTATAATTTCACAGTTTTATATCAGAATGTTGACTTTATTCATGTGCTTAAGCAACAAAATAGGGGAAGGTAACTACAGATTTTCCATAAATCAAAAAGCAGAATTAGAAGATAATCTGTGGTGAAATGCTTTAGGTGGAAGAGTTCAGTTACTCTGCATCAGAGCAAAGTAAATTTTAAACTCTAAGAAGTTCATTAGTTTTAAATTGAAAATTAAAAACAATTTAAAAATATCAACTTTAAAAATAAGTCAACAATCTCCAACTGTGTTGCAGTTTTAGGAAACAAATTAATGGAAGTATGAGATAATGTAATATCTGAATTGCTGAACTAGACTTAATATTGACAGTCAAGCAGAGAGAGAGAGAGAGAGAGAGAGAGAGGAAACTGCTAAATGCTACAAAATCAATTTAATTATTGTAAAGTTGAAAGCTGAACAATAAATGTAGCAGGATTGTTCTGAGTATTAGATTTGCAACTATTTGGAGATGAGACAAAAGAAAAGGTACATCTCCCCATCTAACTCCACAGGAATACTTCTAACAGATTGCAGCCTCAGTTCCCATAAGACAGAGCAGCTGTATCCCGTAGAACCAAACCATCTAATTTCTGAAATGAGGCCAATTCACAAACTTTGGCCTTGACATGCAGTTAGTTCAAACCAAAAACTTTGGTTTGAAAGTTTTAATTATGAAGTGTGCTTTTGTATTGGAAACATGCATCTAGTTTTAGGATAATATAGATTTTAAGTTGCAATGTGGGCAATGTTTAATATAGGCAGCACTGTGACAGACCCATGATATGTGCTTCTTCGCAGGAAGGTCTGCCCATTTAGTGCCAACATGGTACTTTCAGGTACTTCATGCAGTGGCAAGACATGGCTCTCAGCAACCCCCTCACTTCTCAATGCCAGTCAGGTACTGAGTGGCCAAGGTGTTCAGGGATGTGCAGGCTAGGTGCATTAGTCAGGACAAATGTAAAGAATGAGGGATCCCTTCTGAAAGGACACAAGCCATTTTGATAGGTTTTGCTTTCTTGGCTTCCCACATGACAAATATCAGAAGCAGTGCTTAAATGGGAAGTGACTGCCCCAGTTAAAGGCCACAACTGGCAATGAGTCTTCTGGCCAGAAATTTCATTGAATAGGGAGAAAGATAGAGAGATCCCCAGCAGTCAGCCTCCTGCCCATTTAGATGCCTCCCGCCACCAAACTCCCTAAGGGAAAGCATTAAATTCCTCCCAAATTTTTATTGGTGCATAATGAGTAAAATAGTACTTGTCCAGAATGCTTGGAGCAGCAAACATTCTTTGCTTAAAAATCAAGATCTAACCTCATGGGAGATCTATCAGATCAGTACTCTTCATTATAAAGCAAAATAAAGTTGTCTCAAAAGAAGATTCTAATCCACTGACTTTAGGCAGATTGAAACACTACTTCTGAACCAAGACCCCTTCTACCAACTACTGCAAACTATTTTCAAGTGAACCTCTCCTTGAAAACTATGTTCAATATCCATATACCTAGGATGACTCCTATTACAACATCTATCAGGGACCAATGAGAATACATGGAAATGATACATGTAATATGGACAGGAGAAAATGTGATTTAAGTGCACTTACTTCATAGATAAAGAATTTATAAATGACCAAGTAGCATCTTAAGCAAAGAGAATGAAGATGAGAAAGCAAATCATTCATTGCTGCCAACTTCTGGTCTTTACTCAAGGAGGAATACCAGGGATTTATAAACACCTATTAGTTTGGAAATATACTTCCCTCAAAAGAATTCTTCAATAAAGCTCTGGAATTCCTAACTTACAACTTTAAACATTTTGCAGCCATAAGAGGACAGACCAAAAACTCCATCTTTGCAGTAACTGTCTCTTTTTGGGCCTAGTAACTTGTCAGGATGTCAACCTCACATTATCCATAATACCCCTCAATTGCGTTAGATGGAAAATTCCCCCAATAGTACAAAACATCACATGAGCAATACCACTGGAGATCGCAGATGGACTTCAATGGGTGTTTAAGTGGTCTAGTTGCTCAAATGTGACACAGATGATTACAAAAGTTTAAGGTTTAACTTTCAACCTATCCTCAGCTGCCAAAGGAAATATAACGAACAACAGAAATGGCCTTGATACCAAAGCAGTTATTCCAAAAGAGTACAAGCAAAGTACTGCAGATGTGAGAAATTTGAAATAACACAGCAAATGGTGGAGAAACTCAGGTCTGGCACATCCATAGAGACAGAAACAGAGTTAATATTTAGGTGTCAATAGGACTCTTCTTCACTTCTGAGTTTCTCCAGCATTTTCTGTATTTTCTTCCAAAAGCAGGTCTGTAAAGCATTCTGGAAAGGTTTTGTGCATGTGGGCCTGTAGAACGACCCTATGGTTTGCAGGCAGAAAATCTGCTAATACACAATACTCTTGGCTCACATATAACCATTTTAGCAAAAAAGGAGGAGGTTGGCCAACACTCAACTGCAGCATATATCAATTACTATGAAGAAGAGCAAATCTATCTTGATTAATGCAATCCCATCATAAAACTTCTTTGTTAAAATCATTAATTCAATTTCTGCATGATTGAGTTAAATTGAATGAAAATCTGCTATGCCAAAAAAACAGCAGGTGGTCCATTTTGAAATTCTTAATGCAGAAGTAATCAGATAAATACATAGCACCACATGGTTGAGGAATGATACAAGTCTAAACTTTTGGCTACCAGCTGCCTCATGGATATTTCCTAACTCATGACACAGAGCATCACTATGTAACATGTCAACCATATTTCTAGTTAATTGTTTAATGATTACACGAAGTGATGGGCAAACAAATGTTATGACTGATGCAAATCACATGGTCCAAGGTGACACCTGACTGCAACAAGTTTGTACTGAATGTCAAAATGGAAAGGAGGGGGTGGTGGAAACAGGGGGGAAAAAAAAGAGGAAGCTGCTCATTTTTTTGTAAAGGTGTCTCCTGTGGTAAAATCTCATACTAATACCTTTGCTTGATATACTTCTGAACAAGTTCATTTCAGTTTCGGAGTCAATGCTGTGTAAGTTGTAACAGACATTAGTTGTAATGTCTCCACATTCTGTTTAAAACCTCTACTGTGGTAACCTTGTTAAGTACAAACATTACCTACATAGCTTCAACATTTATGGTTCCAAGAGAATCCTGAAAACACTGCCTAAGACCATAAGCTATTTTGGGTTGATCAGTGAAGCAAATAGTCAGAGAATTGCAGAGATCCATTAAGTTTTCGGCAACCTATTCAAGTTTTATTTCTTCATTTTAATACAAAATTATTAGAGAAACACTTTGGAAAATATCAGCAACATTACAATATTTGGGGAGGGAAACTAATTTACAAGGAAACTAATTTAAGAACCTCAAATGCCTCTGGCAAAACAAGTTTAAATTAGATTAGATTACAGTGTGGAAACAGGCCCTTCGGCCCAACAAGTCCACACCGACCCGCCGAAGTGCAACCCACCCATACCCCTACATTTACCCCTTACCTAACTCTAGCGTGGCCAATTCACCTGACCTGCACATCTTTGGACTGTGGGAGGAAACCGGAGCACCCGGAGGAAACTCACGCAGACACGGGGAGAACGTGCAAACTCCACACAGTCAGTCGCCTGAGGCGGGAATTGAACCCGGGTCTCTGGCGCTGTGAGGCAGCAGTGCTAACCACTGTGCCACCGTGCCGCCCACTTAAATGATCTCAATTAAATGTATTCTGAATTTATTAAATTAAACGTAATATAGAGTTAGTCAACAACAAAACAATTCTATGAAACGATAAAAGACAAATTGTAAAGATTGTTATTTTTAATTAAAGGCTTGGAATAAAGGATCCATGCTAATTACTTTTACTACTTTGTGCATATTTACAATAACTTAAATTTCCAGGAACTTAAGGACCCAGATCATTATTGAATGATTATTAATAAGAAGCTTAAAGTTCTACAAGACAATTTTCAGGATATTCTGATTGATATTTGTTTTATTTATTTTACACTCCATCCTAAACATTAATTTTGTACAAAAATAAACCAGATTATCAGCTTTGTACCGCGTTTTTCTGCAGCAGATAAACGGCCAAATCAATTTTATATGTAGACAGGATATTCACAGTATTCATTACTACTTTAATGACTATGAAGAACACTGAGAAGGGGAATAACTAACTGCTGTACAGGTTGTTCTGCAATAAAGGACGTTTCGTTAATGCGAATTCGCTATAATTGAGGGACACTATTTCTACAACGTGAACTTTTAAAGGGTGTATTGGTCATAACACAATGTCAGTCCATTCATTTAAAACATTGTTGCTATCATGTGATTTTCTTAAAACACAGGTTGCACGAGAATGGAACTACCGCGTTATAGCAGAACCAACTGCATCTAGTTATAACTTGCTGCACAACTGAACATTATGCAACAGAAACAGCACAAGTTAGTTATTTATCCCATCATACCTGTACAGGCTAGAGTAATCCAAAACTAATACCTATCTGTCATGTCTGTTTTCGTTACAATAATTCAGTTGTTAGATTGAGAATATTAAAATGTTTTGATTCAAGTTCCAATTGTCAAAACGATTGTTCTTAGCTGAATTTTTAAAACTATAAAATTTGTAGCTTCAACGAAAATGCATAAAGCCATTCAGACCTCATTTACTGTCCTAATACACAGCAAGAGTCCTATTGTGTTCAAAGCCACCCACTACATACATTTAATTCCTTGAAGATAAAATAACTGCATTTTGTCACATAAGCAAACAAACACTTACAGACTACTAATGTAGTTTCATTTCAAAAGCCCTACTTTAATTTGAAACATTTTCATCCTTGCTATTGTTTGAAATGGTTCATTTTATCAATGCAGTTACCAACTTAAAGATATTTGGGGGATAGATTTAAGTCTCAGTAAATATTTTTTAAATGAACTAATCCGACCATCTCCTTTTTCTGGACAATGCAGTCTGCATTGCTGAATTTATGCAAATCTGTCTCGAAAACAAAAACGAACCTAGGCTATCACATGATCAACACTGACAGACACACATATTGGTAAACAAACATTTTTCAGCATCAAGTAATATCCTCAATGAAACAGCTGTTAAAATTTCCTTATTACTCCAATTGAAAAACATCCTACTTACTTCAGTGGAAGGGCAAGTTCCTCTTCAAAGAGCTTAGTGTAAATTTAAAACTTCAGGATTATATTCAATCCAGTGCCTCCAATAAAATAATCTCAATAAGTATCTTTTCAGAGATTATGCAAACGTTTTCAGCCTTTAAGCAAAACAAAGTGCCCAAAATATTAGTATGCCAATACTCCAATAAACCAATGCTGCAGCAAAGTGTGGAAGTTGTATCTGTAGTCAAAGGATTCCAAGTGTTTCCTATACAATCATTTCAAGGACATATCAACTGTATCCTTTGTCGACATTCAGTGTTTCAAAAAGATTCCCACAGCAAAAGGACAATCTTTAAAAAAGAGAGCTACACTGAAGCAAAGACTACACTGCTGTAGTTACGCACGAGTTTCTGTACAACTATCTATCCATCATACACTACTCTTAAAGCAGGCAGTGCCTTGGATATAACCTATAGAGTAAGTTTAGCCTCTGAGGATTCAGGGCCAATTGCAATGTGGTAATGACACGTAGGACCATCCATTTATGGACTGAACAAGTGAGCTCTGATACCAGCTAAATCTGCCATAAATAGCCCTTGGAATAGAGAGAACAGATCAGCTGTTGCAACAACAGTCTCAGGCTATGGTTTTATTCTCTCTCATCACCCATAATGTTTGAACAGTCACTGCTGAAACTTGCAGGGAGTAATGATTAAACCTTCTAAACCTTGTACTTGGTAATATAATAAAAAGTGGACCAAGCTGGTGACCATGTAATGAAACACCTCAGAATAGATTGGTTTAAACTGATCAAAACGTTTATTTGGTAAAACGCCAGATCTGAACTTGATTGAAATAGAACACTTCTTAATGAGCTTCAAAGCTAATTCAAATCCATACTCTGCAGAACTGAATGTGTTTTACAAGCCATGAAATGACTCAGCAATTTTATATAAGAATTGAATATGAACAATCAAACTGAAGTGTTACATTTTATACAGCGACTCAAATGCATCCAAACAAAGGAACAACTTACCAGTCTTAATTGGAAAGATGGGGACAAGGCAGCATTAAAAGTTTTAAAAGAATATTGAATCTATGTTGAAATTAAGTGTAACCTCACAAATATAGGAAAAAATTGACATTTTTACCAGATTTATACAATCTACTTCAGTGAGTAAAACAAATTACAATTTGAATAATTTCTCAAGTCAGACTTTATTGAAAAAGTTGAAGTCCCACAAACATGAGAAAATAACCCACTTCCAAATGAGAATTTTGCATTGATATGGACCTTTAAAATCAAATCTATCACAACAACTAACAAGAACTGATAACATTCCCTTTATACACAGGGCGGCACGGCGGCTAGCACTGCTGCCTCACAGCATCAGACACCCAGGTTCAATTCCTGCCTCAGGCAACTGTCTGCGTGGGTGCTCCGGTTTCCTCCCACAGTTCAAAGATGTGCAGGTTAGGTGAATTGGCCATGCTAAATTGCCCGTAGTGTTAGGTGAAGGGGTAAATGTAGGGGATTGGGTCTGGGTGGTTTGCTCTTTGGAGGGCCGGTGTGGATTTGTTGGGCCGAATGGCCTGTTTCCACACTATAAGTAATCTAATCTAATCTAAATAGATCTATAAAGTTAAAAACATATTGAAGAGTGTCTCAAATACCTGTACTAGCCACATCAAATGTCCATGATAAAAATATTAAAAAATTGTTAAGATGTTTTTCCAGCTTACTGCCAATTACTTTCCAAAACTGTCAAATTGTTTTAGATGTTCAATGCATAATTTTGTAGTTAAGGAGATAACAAAAGGAAATGAAAATCAGATTTCAATTAATGTCTCCACTGTTGGTTTATCTTGAAACTAATAAGCAAATTCTTACAAGTTTTAATAATGGGGCACACAAACCGTGGAAATTAAAGCAGTTCCATTTCCTTTTATGACCAGCAAGTGGATTTCAAAAGACATTTAAACACAGAAGTATTTTCCCTCCCTGGACATAGCAAAAAGGGCAAGTTTGCCATGAGGTGAAACCTATACCCTTCTTGCCACCTCTGCAATTAAGTGCTAGGTGTGAAGATCCATTGGGGTTTTCTTGACTGACTGACCAGAAGACCATGAATTTATCACCTATTAGGTCATTGCAGGAGTAGCCGCTGAAAGTCATATCCTTTGCCCTTGCTTCTGACCGCTCTCTTGCCAAGGACCCCTACACTGGAAGATTTTAAAAAAACCTTAACTTACTCATCACTGCATCCCTTCTTTGAGTAGACATCAACTGGGGGTCTATAGTACTCAAGAAGCAGTCAGCCTCCGATTGACTGGCAGCTTCTGGTGACCCAGTGGACCAGATTCAAGGAGCCTGGTATAGGGAGTCACTGCTCTGCACGCTCAGTAAGCTGATAGACAGGCAATTCAATGAACTTGTTAGTGGGGCAGCACTTAGACAACAGTTAATATGCTTGCCTTCACAGTTCAGAAAAGAGATAGGGAGAATCTCAGTCTTATTGTCTGTTCAAATAAAAAGACCTTTCAAATGTTTTCTAATCATGCTAATATCACTGTATAAATTTATTTGTAAACTTTTTTCAACTTACTTCAGTTACACTCTAATTCAAAGGTTTTACATTCTACCTTGAAGACCAGTGGTATAAGGGAATTACAAACACACAGTAATACAGGGCTGAGAAGGTTATTTCCTCCCCATCTTCCAATGTGGGGCCATAGGCAAGAGGGGTGTCAGAGGTAAGGGCAAGAGGATAGGAAGAAATTTAATAAACCTGGTGACTGTGAAACGTTCATGAAAACCTATTTAGTTTGCTAAAATCCTTTCGAGAAGAAAATCTTCTGTCCATATCTAGCCTACAAATGGCTCTCAATTGCCCCCTGAAATGGCCTTGAAATGCTACTCAGTTTTATAAACCCACTACCAGAATTTCTAATAAAGGAGAAGATTGTACAGACCTTCTGGTATCATCCTAAGCACAGACATCACAAAAGCACACACAGCCTAGTTGGTTCGTGCTAAGTCCTTGTCAAAGAGAAACACTTAAAAGATGGATGCCAAAAATCTGACAGCTGTCGCACAGATTAGCCCAGCTATAGCCTGATTATAGTCACATGCTCAGAAACTAACTTACAGCCAATGCTCCAGATTCCTCCAGAAGTGGTGGCACAGGGGAAAAGACAGTGGAGAATGGTGTTGGGAGTCATTAACTGTGAAGGGGTGGCCTTCCAGCACCAGATTATATACATGGTCAAAAGGATATGCTAATTGACTCTTCTCTTAGGCCGACCATTATCTACTCCTTTGTCTGACTTTCCTTGGGCGTTATCTCCACCTATTGTTTACTCCTTACCCCCTCTCCCCAGCCTAACTTCTGTATAAAAAACAACTTTTTCCTAGCTCCCATCCGTTCTGAAGAAGGGTCATGCGACCCAAAACATTAACTCTGATTTATCTCCACAGATGCTGCCAGACTTGCTGAGCTTTTCCCGCAATTCCCGTTTTTGCTTCTGATTTCTAGCATCTGCAGTTCTTTCGGTCTTTGCTCTTTTGTACATTAGGTGAAAGTGTGAGGGTGCTTCATTTTTCACTGGATAGACACAGCTGGGTTGGACACAGCTATTTGAAGGGAAGTCCATATTTGAAATGTGGGAGGCTTTCAAAGATAGGTTAAAGATAGTGCAGGATAGGCATGTCCCAAAGGCAAAGGTTAGGAAGGGCAAGATTCGTGAACCGTGGATAACAGGAGGAATTGTACAACTAGTCAAGAGGAAAGGGAAACAGGCATAAGGTCTAGGTAGCTAAGAACAGAACAGGCCCTGAAAGAATATCAAAAGAGTAGGACAAGTCTTAAACGTGGGCTAAAAGGGGTCATGAAATAGCTTTAGCAAATAGAATTAAGGAGAATCCCAAAGCCTTTTATATTAGAAGCAAGCAAGTAACTAGAAAAAAGGATAGGTCCACTAAAGGATAACGAAGGAAGGCTGCGCGAATGGGTGAGATTCTGAATGATTACATAAGTGTTCACTGTTGAGAGGAACATGATGAATGTTGAGAATAGAGATGGAAGTTTGGTAACTCTGGATCACATTGACATAAGTAGGGAAGATATGTTGGGTAGGCTAGAGGTTATTAAGGTGGACAAATCACAAGGACTGGATGGGATCTATCCTAGGTTGCTGAGGGAGGTAAGAGAGGAAATAGCTGGGGCCCTGACAGATATCTTTGTGGCATCCTTAAATACAGATGAAGGGCCGGAGGACTGGAGGGTCACTAATGTTGTCTCCCTGTACAAGAAGGGTAGTAGGGATATTCCGGGTAACTACAGACCAGTGAGCTTGATGTCAGTGGCGGGAAAGTTGTTGGAGAAGGTACTGAGGGATAGGATCTATTTATATTTAGAAAAGAATGGGTTTATTAGGGATAGGCAACATGGTTTTGTGCGGGAAAGATCATGCCTTACCAACTTAAAGTTCTTGGAGGAAGTGACCAAGTTGATAGATGAAGGAAGGGCAGTTGATGTCATATACATGGACTTTAGTAAGGCATTTGATAAGATTCCCCATGGTAGACTAATGGAGAAAGTGAAGTCACATGGTGTGCAGGGTATTCTCGCTAGGTGGATAAAGAACTGGTTGGTTAACAGGAGACAGAGAGTAGTAGTTGAAGGGAGTTTTTCAAAATGGAGAAAGGTGACCAGCAGTGTTCCACAAGGGTCAGTGCTGGGGCCACTGTTGTTTGTAATATACATAAATGATCTGGAAGAGGGCACTGTTGGTATGATCAGCAAGTTTGCAGATGACACGGAGATTGGTGGAGTAACAGAAAGCATAAGGGACTGTCAGAGAATACAGGAGGATATAGATAGACTGGAGAGTTGGACGGAAAGTGGCAGATGGTTTTCAATCCAGAAAAATATGAGATGATGCATTTAGGCAAGTCTAATTCTCGAGCGAATTATACAATGAACGGAAGAGCCTTGGCAAAAGTTGATGGGCGGAGAGATCTGGGAGTGCAGGTCCATTGTACCCTGAAGGTTGCTGCACAGGTGGATAGAGTGGTCAAGAAGGCATATAATATGCTTGCTTTCATTGGACAGGGTATTGAGTTTAAGAGCTGGCAAGTCATGTTAACATTGTACAAGACATTAGTTCGGCCGCATTTAGAATACTGTGTACAGTTCTGGTCGCCACATTACCAAAAGGATGTGGACACTTTGGAGAGGGTGCAGAGAAGGTTTACGAGGATGTTGCCTGGTATGGAAGATGCTAGCTGTGAAGAAAGGTTGGAGTAGATTGGGTTTATTTTCATTCAAAATAAGGAGATTGAGGGGGAACCTGATTGATGTTTACAAAATCATGAAGGGTATAGACAGGGTAGGTAGAGACAAGCTTTTTCCCAGGGTGAAGGATTCAATAACGAGAGGTCACACTTTCAAGGTGAGAAGTTGAAAGTTTAAGCAGGATACACGTAGTAAGTACTTCACACAAAGGGTGGTGGGCTTTTGAAATGTGTGGCCAGCAGAGGTGGTAGAGGCAGGCATGGTAGCTTCATTTAAGATGCATCTGGACAAATGCACGAGTAGGTGGCGAGCAGTGGGATACAGATGCTTAGCAATTGACCAACAGGTTTAGACAGTACATTTGGGTTGGATCAGGCTTGGAAGGCCGAAGGGCCTGTTCCTGGGCTGTAAATTTTTTTTGTTCTTCTGTGTTCTGTAGCCTGGTGTTGTGGGATTTTTTAACTGTGTTCACCCCAGTCCAACACCAGCATCTCCAAATCATGATTAAAAAACAGAGGGCTGTCAAGGCTCAATAATTTTTTTATATCTGTCTCAGCCTTGAATATATCATTAACCAGTAAAGGAATCAAATGTGAACAGGAAATTAGAGTTGAGGATTCTAAACCCTTTGGGAAATCCTTCACATTTAAATGCAAACTGTTTCCTCTCATTTCGCATCCAAAACATTTTACCTCTCACAGTTCCGTTCACACACAAATTCTACCCAAGTCCTTCTGTACGTCCATTACCATAAATGGAGAATGATTTACATAAACAGATACGCCAAAATGGACAACGAGCCTTTTAAGAAATCAAGTACTGTACATAAATATTGAGATTATAGCTGTCATTGTACTTTGGTACAGTACAAATTTGGTAGATCAATAGACAATCAATACTAAATGACTGCATGTGAAACTCAACTCACCAAACTGTTAAAACAATACGAGCTTCATGGTCAACAAATTGGTCTCATTTACAGACGTCTGTATTCTGGTAAGAAATATAAAGCAGTAAATTACTGAATTGCAGAGATACCTGACTTTAAACAAAAATGCATTAAGAATTAGATTCAAGCAGTTTTAAATTAATTTAATTTTGATTTCCTTCTGTTCATTGTTCTCTAAAATGCAGCACTCTTCATTGGGAAATGCTGTAGTGAGCGTTTAAATCACTTTTCCGCAGGCTGGATTTGTTGCATTTAAGTGGTGCATTTTAAATAAAAAGAGGTTAGTATTCCCCTTATGACCATATGGTTTGTTTCCAAAACAACAAGGTTTATTTGTTAAGTGAGCTCATTACTAAGAAGCATTTTCACAATGAAGTGGGCAATGGTTACTTCACTGGTTTGTCAATGCCTTAATATCCATGTAAGCACCATTAGAATTGTTCCCTTGAACCTGGGTATTTGCTGAAATTGCTCTTTTTTGGAAGGGTAACGGGTGTGATAGAGTTGTCCAAGGAAAGAAAGCAGGTGTCTTTCTTGATCATTCCATTGGTGACCCTTTGAGGAGAGTCAGAGGCCTACCCTTTTCTGTGGCTTGTCAAGACAAATTAGAAGTGAAAAAATAAACATTGACTCAAGCAAGTCAGGTCCTGATGAAAGATTACGGCCCCTGATATGTTAACTTGATTTTTCTCTCTCCACAGAAGCCACCAGAATCCAGGTACGTGACACCACTGTATGTGTACCTTGCCTTTCAGAGAGTTTACTCTTAAGGACTCCATGTCCAGTGTGTACAATGTCATGACTCTGCCTTTGGGTATGTACGATGCACAATCAGAAGTCAGTCAGTTTGTAAGTTAAGCAGCAGGCATGACAGCAACATGTTTTACTGTTTTCAATAAACTAACACATGGAGTTAATCAATCCCTGATTAGCGATTGATTTCAAGATCATCATTAACATGACAGACACACTGACTACTTATGGGAATGACTAGCAACATCAAATGGAAATAATTATCTAAGATAGATCAGATGTTTGATCTGATTTGTCTGACCTCAGTTAGCTATCACATAATCATTGTATATTATCACGTAGAAAACAAAATCATGCACAAGTGCTTCTCTTTACAAGTCAGCTTATCAAATTCTGTTCTTCTACCCACCCTTACATATTCCTTGTTTCTACAATTTAGAGCCTTCAACAGAGCAGAACTCCTCATCAGCTTTCACAGGAACATTGAATAAAATCTGACACGGAGTTACCTATGCATGACAAAGTTTGGTGGAAGAAGCAAGTTTTAAGGGACAACTTCAAAAGGACAAAGAGAAGCCAAAGAGATTGACATCATGAGTCAGCTAGGAAGTGACTTCCAGAGTTTAGGTTTTGGGCTATTGAAAATGTAGAAAGAAACAACAAACACTTATTTAAAAGACACTTCTTAGGCAGTCCCTCAACCAGATCTGGTTCTGAAATAGCTGAGAAATTCCAAAACACATTCTTCCATAAAGAGAGCAAGTGGTGCCTGAAAGACCTAACTGCTAACGTGCTTGGAGGTTTGTGTACTGTGTTGAATGCCTTTACTTCACCTCTCTGAGCTCCTGACCAAATCTCTCGATAAGTTATGTGGCTTTCTGAATGAACCTTCTCAAAAGCCTGGGAATCCCATGAGTCAATGGGGATGTTTGATCTCCTCAGAGATGCTTTGAGAACATCTTTCGAATATTTCCACTGTCCACCTTGGAATCTCCTCTCGTGGTTGAATTTCAAGTAGAGCAGTCTTCCTGTTCTGAAGAAATTCCCTACTATCTCAGTTTCACTCTCCATAGATTCTTCTCATAAACAACAATGTAGGAAGTGTCGAGAAAATCTATTTCTTGCGTTTAGATTGAAGAATAAATATTAACTAGGATACTTGGGATAAATCCCCTGTTTCTCTTCAAACTACGACCTTCGGATGGTTTACGCCCACCTGACAGGGTAAATAGGGTTTTACCTTCATGCCTCATCTGAAAGACTGTGTCAGATAATGTAGCATGCACTCTTGATTTTTGTTCAAGTAATGCACTGGGACTTAAGTCTTCTAGAACCTTGTGACTCAGAGGCTACCATTTCAATCATTGTTGACTCAAATGGTGCAGTTACTTAAATCAGGGATGTACAAGAAGCCAGCCTGAAGCAGCACAGAGCGCTGTGCATCATAGGCCTGAAGGAAGATAGAGATACACAGAAAAAAGCATGGAAGGATTTGAGAAAAGTTTAAGGATTAGGAAATGGAGTTGCCACACACTCAACAAACGTTACTTGTTTGAAACTGTGTACAGAACAAAAAAAAGTCTCTAAACTATCATTCAACACCAAAGTTCACAAGTCAACTGTAGAGTTGGAGGAGGTTAGAATTAAAGGCCTTAGAGCGGTCTTAAAACAAATAGGAATTCTGAAGTTTAAAATTGCTTTTAAAAAAGCTATCCTTTTAAAAGATTTATGATTTTTACTTCACCAATTTTTAGCACTCCAACCATTATCTGAAATAAATTTCTCCTTTTGCTCTTCTTAAATTTGTGCCTTCCTTTATAACCTTGCCAAGTAGGAAGAACTAATCAATGGACTGTTCAACTCATCATCACCCTTCTCTGCAACAAGTCAACTCTTGGCCTTCTGAGCCAGAGTTCAATGTCCTAACTTTTCTTGTTGCTTCAGAATAAAGTCAATGAAAAATATCATCCCTGCAGTTGAGTCAGGACTTAAACATGCATATGTACTGATTAGCAATGAAAGCAATTCAAAAAATATATTTCTTAGTTTGATTTGCACTATAGAGTCACAGAGCATGTAAACAAACCTTTTCGTCCATCCAGTCCATGCCAAACATAATCCCAAACTAAACTAGTCCCACCTGCCTGCTCCTGGCCCATATCCCTCCAAATCTTTCCTATTCCTGTATCTGTCCAAGTGCCTTTTAAGTGTTATAATTGTTATCGCATCCATCACTTCCTCAGGAAATTGATTCCACAGGTGAACTACCCTCTGTGTAAAAAATTTACCCCTTAAGTCATTTTTAAATCTTTCTCTTCTCATTTTAAAAATGTGTTCCCCGACTTTTGAAATTCCCCATCTTAAGGAAAAGACAACTACATCAACTCTATCTAAATCTCTCATTATTTCATAAACTTCTATCAGATCGCCTCTAGACCTCCTATACTCTAGTGAAAATTTTTTTTAAAACATTTTGCAGGTTATTTAATTTTCAAAAAGAAGGCTTTGTTGAAGTTATTGGCCAGATTTCCTTCCTAGAGGCAAGAATCATTTCAGAAGTTGGGATTCTGTCTCTTGCCTGTCCCTACATGCTATTTTCTGTTTGGTGGCAGTCATGGGCTGGAGTGGGGACTACTCCACTGGAAACAGCCTTGAAATGGAAACAGCGACGGTAGATGAAGAGGTGGGCAGGTTAGGCTAGGATATTAGCCTAATTCTATACAGGAATGTTAGGTACCTTAGCTCTTATGCCTTGGCTGACTGATATGCCCTCTCAATCCCTCATTCCTGCTCTATACCCAATCACCAAATCTCCACTACAGACATAACTCATGCATCCTAGAATAACAATGGCCAGTCTTTGAGATATTTATTGAACGATCAAAATAAACAAAAAGCACTTTAAAAGTAAAAACCTTAATCTTCTCAGTTGCTCATAAAACAGCTATTTCAATAATCCCTGCTGAATCTATGAGCAGGGTTTGGAGCTAGCCAGCCAAGCATTAATATGGAGATCCCATAGCACAACTGTGTCGAACAACGTCCTCAGAGTGGAACGTATTAAAGCCTTTGAAGTCATCTGTTCCTCCTCAAAGGCAGAACAGATGCTTGACCTGTCAAAGAAAATATCAAAGAATAGGATTGAACTGACAAATTAATTAAGCAGTTCATCCTTGAGATAAAATAATCTACTTGATCAGCATCCAATCTGACAGCTCGAACATCCATTCTTGGTGTACTGTGACTGCAGTGTCCATCATCTATTGTGCACTGAAACAAGAATTTACTTTGCATCTCCTCTGCCACTTAGATGGATATGGTCAACAGGTACTTGGGATCACCATTACCATGAGGACACTATGCATTCTTACTTCAAAACGTATACAAATCATTTGTACATTGTCACAGTGTCAATTTTCTGGCATTTCCAAAAGCAATTTCAGCCTATGTTGCTGTGGTTTACAGTGGTTGAACACCTTCGCAGGGCAATCCCATGTGGGAGATATATAATAAATTTGCCCCAATCCACATCCAATTAAAAAGTTTTTAAATTTGGCAATAAAATGCTTTATGTTGACTGCAATTGCACAATATAAACATTGATTTCTTATATAAATAAATGCAGTCTGATAAACAAGAAACCATTTCATACGACTTATCAGATATAAAATAACATCTAACATCATGTATAATTTCAGGAGTCCCCAGAGCTGTCTGTGTCAGTAGCTATTTAATGTGGATTAGGAGAAAGTCTAGCTGGCTATTTATTACAGTTGCCCATTACTATATGGAAATCAAGTTTTGATTTGAGTTGTATTGCTACTGCCACCGAATACAGAACGAGGTGTCCTACATTTAGGAGATACATCGAATACATCTGCACTTTATTATCAGAATCCTGGATATTAACATTCACCAGAAACTGGATTGGGCTCGCTGTATAAATATTATGCATAAGAACAGGTCAGAGGCTAGGAACTCTGCAGCAAGCATTCAGCACTTGTGCCCTGTACCTGTCTAACAATCTAAAAGGCACAAGTCAGAAATGTGATGAAATATTTTCACTTGCCTGGGTGAGTTCAGCCCGAACACCACTCAGGACAGCAAGATCACTGAGGTCAAAGTAACCTGCTTGATTTGCATCATTTTCCAGACTCACTTTCTCCAATAGCACAGTGCAACTACAGCAATGTGTACCATCTACAAGCTATAATGTTACAACTCACCAAGGCTTCTCCAGTTACATCTTTTAAATCCTACAAGCCACATGCTTCATCCTGATTTGGAACTACATCACTATTCCATCACTGTTGATGGGTCAAAATCCTAGATCTCTAACTATAACAGTACTGAGAGTACTCCTACACCTTAAAGTGCCTTCTAAAGTCAATGGGAATGGGCAATAAATGTGGCCTGGCCAGAAATGCCCACATCCCATGAACAAATGATAAGAAAAACTTAACTTGCGGTGTCAATTTCAAAACCTAATTCGTAATGAAAGCGAGCGCTCTGGAGAAAGTGCAAAGAATAGTGACCAAGCCAATAATACATTTTAAAGCATTCAGTTATGAGGGCAACTTTGAAACTTTAGGAATAAAAGATGATGTTGTCAGTGGACCTACAGATGTGGCTGCTCTCTATTTCTTCAACTGGTTATTCATATAGATTTATAGTGTCCACAGTTACTTTGATGAGATTTATCTGTTCTTTCAAATGTAGATTATTATTGTTTGGTATTTCACTTGAATGTTAAAATTTAAAAAGTGACATTTCTGTAACCACAGCAGTCACTGAGTAAAGTCATTGCTAGGCAGTGAAAGGTTAAGGTATATTTCTTGCCAGCAGGTGGAGCATCCAATATAGGGGATGTAACATTTATTAAGACATGGAGCAATATATGTGAAGAATAAGTCTAACCAGATTCTTTATTTGTTCAAAGTATAAATTCTGAAGTCAAAACTTACAATTGTTGTTTTCTATTCTGGTCACCCTTCTATTGGAAAAATGTTGTTAATCTTTAAAAGAGTGCAGAAAAGATTTATAAGGATGTTGCTGAGGTTGGAGGATTTGAATGATAGAGAAAGATGCTGAAGAGATTGGGGCTCTTTTCCCTGGATCATCGGAGACTGAGGGGTGACCTTATAGAGGTTATAAAATCAAGAGGGGGAGGGACAGCGTGAATAGCCAAGGTCTTTTTCCCAGGATAGGGGAGTCCAAACCTAGAGGGTGTAGGTTTAAGGTGCGAGGGTAAAGATTTAAAAGGGACCCAAGGGCCAACTTTTTCATGCAGAGGGTGGTGCATGAATAGAATGAGCTGCCAGAGAAAGTGATGGAGGCTGGTACAATTACAACATTTAAAAAGCAAGTGAATGGGTGTATAATATGAAAGGTTTAGAGGGGGATGTGGGCCAAATGCTGGCAAATGGGACAAGATTAATTTAGGATATTTTGCCATGTGGACACGTTGGCTGAAAGATCTGTTTCTGTGCTGTACATCCCTATGACCTTAATAATTCTAGTCAGCCAAGTCATATATTTCCATCAAAGGTGACCAGTTTTGTCCTCTGTCTAAGCAACTGGGGATCAATGCACATTAAGTAGAAGACAATACGAGAAAAGAAACAAAATTATTTCAGAATAGGCATCCAAAATTCTTGCATCATTAAGCAGGCAGTTAATGATGGGCATTTGAGTCAAGCTTACAATAATTTTCTTAGACGAGTACAAAGATAATAAACTCTAAATTTTATTTGTTAAAAGCATATGCTACAGGGTATTCAAGGGGGAGCATGCATTAAAAAGACAAATTCATTCCAACCTTCATCTTCTGACATAAAATCACTGTATCAGTGCTGATCTCTCTCTCGCTCTCTCTCTCTCTCACACACACACACACACACAATAAGTTTGATAGAGTAAACCAAAGTTTTTTCTGTTACGTTATAAAAAGCTCAGAACAACTTTGTCGTTTTCTCAATGACTCAAAAGCAAAAGTATAACATTTAAAATCAAGGACTGAACCAGTGCCACAAATGAGTGCTGAAAGACTCCCTCAGGGAGGATGTCCCACAGCATTTGGGCTCAACATTGTTTTGCCTAGCTAGTCAGACTTTACAAATGGATCCAGGAGAACCCTTTGGACCTCTGAGAAACTTAATGTTCTGTGAAGACGATTGCTTCCACTCACGCTCCCAAATATGCAAAAGTTATTAATCTGGAGTACAGATCTAGCATCTGTGCCAAGTCCCATTTGGGCAGCCAATGGCCAATTTACAACCACACAATTGAACTATTCTTGCCAGCATAGAGCAGCAGCCAGTTTCACATCAAACATATAGTGGAGCCAGTGCAAAAGGACAATGAAAAATCCTTTGTCCACTCAAATTTTTGAAAACTACATTTAATAGCTGGCTAAATTTAGTTTACAAATTACTTTTGGGCAAAGTCGAACTAGGACCACATCCCTATCAAAAGTACACACCAAAGAAATATATTGCAAAAAGGTATTTGCCCTTGTAGAACTAGTTAAAGGATAAATTATTCACACTGTCCAAGAATGTTATTAACGCTTAATAACCTTCAGGAAAACCAGATAGCTTGTTACTTATGTAACAGAAAAATCCATCAATAACAACCTTATATTTTTTGAAGTAGTAACAAGGAGGATTGATAAGGGCAGAGCGGTAGATGTGATCTATATGGACTTCGACAAGGTTCCCATCAGAGACTGGTGAACAAGGTTAAATCTCATGGGATATAGGGAGAACTCGCCATTTGGATACAGAACTGGCTCAAAGATAGAAGACAGTGGGTGGTGGAGGAGGGTTGTTTTTCAGACTGGAGGCCTGTGACCAGTGGAGTGCCACAAGGATCGGTGCTGGGTCCACTGCTTTTCATCATTTATATAAATGATTTGGATGTGAGCATAAGAGGTATAGTTTGTAAGTTTGCTGACGACACCAAAATTGGAGGTGTAGTGGACAGCGAAGAAGGTTATCTCAGATTAAAATGGCACCTTGATCAGATGGGCCAATGGGCTGAGAAGTGGCAGATGGAATTTAATTCGGATAAATGCAAGGAGCTGCATTTTGGGAAAGCAAATCTTAGCAGGACTTTTACACTTAATGGTAAGGTCCTAGGGAGTGTTGCTGAATAAAGAAAACTTGGAGTGCAGGTTCCTAGCCCCTTGAAAGTGGAGTCACACATAGATAGGATAGTGAAGAAGGCGTTTGGTATGCTTTCATTTATTGGTCAGAGTATTGAGTACAGGAGTTGGGAGGTCATGTTGCAGCTGTACAGGACATTCATTAGGCCACTGTTGGAATATTGCATACAATTCCGGTCTCCTTCCTATCGGAAAGATGTTGTGAAATTTGAAAGGGTTCAGAAAAGATTTACAAGGACGTTGCCAGGGTTGGAGGATCTGAACTATCGGGAGAGGTTGAATAGGTTGGGGCTGTTGTCCCTGGAGTGTTGGAGGCTGAGGGGTGACTTTATAGAGGTTTATAAAATCATGAGGGGCACAGATAGAATAAATAGACAAAGTCTTTTCCCTGGGGTGGAGGAGTCCAGAACTATATGGCATAGGTTTAGGGTAAGAGGGGAAAGATACAAACGAGGCCTAAGGGGCAACTGTTTCACTCAGAGGGTGGTACGTGTATGGAATGAGCTGCTAGGGGAACTGGTGGAAACTAGTACAATTGCAACACTTAAAAGGCATCTGGACGGGTGTATGAATAGGAAATGTTTGGATGGATACGGGCCAGGTGCTGGCTGGTGGAACGAGACTGGGTTGGGAAAGCTGGTTGGCATGGGTGAGTTGGAGCGAAGGGTCTGTTTCCGTGCTGTACATCTCTATGACTCTATATGTGTCAGGTTGAGGGCTTGACTTTGACTTGAATCCATGAACTTTCCAGCCAAGGGAAACAACCTTTTGGTATCCATCCTGTTAATTCCTCTAAGAATTTAAACATTTCAATAAGATTATTTCACGATCTTCTAAGTCTATGAGATATCCATGTTACTCAACCTCTCCTAATGATTCCTGGGATAATAGGGACCAATCTTGTGAACGTTTGTTACAACCCCTCAAAGGTGACTACATATTTTTAGGTAACAAAACCAAACATATACACAATAGTCCAAGGGCATCCTCATCAAAGTTACATAATTGCAACAAGATCTGCTGATTCTTATTTTCCATCAACATGCAAACTGATTAACAATAAATTTCCCTTTCCAATTTTTTTTGCTGTACCTGCAACTTTGTATACAAAAACACTCAACTTTATCTGAATCATAATATTTACCAATATCTTTTTTGAAAAATTCTGCTTTTCAAGCTGGTGGCAATTCTGTTGAACTGCCGTGGACGGCGCTGCCTAACAGTCAAGGCATATTGGTGTTTTTTGCCATCCTTGGTCAACTCATGTGGTGGAATTATCAGTTTAAAACATTACAGAACTCATTTGTTAATACTTGGGTGTGGGAAGGATGCCAAAAGGAAAAGGAGGGAGCAAACAGCATCAGGGACGATACTCCCCTACAGCACAGGGCACACCAGAGGCCGCAGCAGCAGCCTCTTCCGAACCCCCGGTGGACCTGATAGACTCACAGTAATTGGCGGCGGTGACAGCGAGACTTACCTTGAAGGTTGGGACTGCGACTGAGGAGATCCAAGAGGAGGTCCGTACCCAGGTCCAACCAATCTCGTCCATGCTGCAGACAATGAACAGGAGCTCCAGGGCCTTGGGGAGCAGATGGAGGAGGTGGAAGGTCGAACCAGTCCTCATCTGGTCAGATCCAGGTACTGGAGCGGGAGGTATGAGCCTTACGATACCAGGTCGGATGAATCTTTGGATTGTCGGGCTCCCAGAGGGTGAAGAACGTGGCAGCCAGTCAGCTTTTTTGAAAACAGGCTGCCACAGTTCCTGGGCCTTCAAATAGAGTCCAGCCAGCTGCAGATTGAAAGTGCCTACTGGATCGCAGTGCACAGGTCTGCGCCGGTACAGTGACCCCGCCTGGTCCTAGTGCACTTCTCCCTTGACAGTTCAGGAAATACAGGAGGCAGCTAGGCAACTTCGGAGTGGGAAAGTGCCTGGCCCTGATGGTCTCCCGGGCGAGTTTTATAAGGAGTTTATAGGGATTCTGTCAGGGCCAATGTTGGAGATGTGCAATCACTCATGCTTACCACCATCTTTGAGAGAAGCTAATATTTCCCTCATTCTCAAGAAGGGGAAGGTTCCTGAGGATTGTGCTTCACACAGGCCCATCTCTCTATTAAATTCAGATTTCAAGATTCTATCTAAAGTCTTGGCACTGAGATTGGAGAAGGTGTTGCCCCATATTGTCAAAGAGGATCAGACAGGCTTTATAAGGGGCCATAGGTCTTCTAATAATATTTGAAGGTTGCTGAATATGGTCTAAATATGTCAGCAATGATTGATTCAGGGGTTGGTGATTTCCTTAGATGCAGAGAAAGCATTTGACCGGGTGGAATGGTTGTATCTCTTTTATGTCTTAGAGTGCTTTGGGTTGCGTCAGGTCTTTGCTAGGTGGGTGGAGGTTTTATATTGCCACCCTCCGGCTGTGGTCATCACCAACGGGGTGAAGTCTGGGAACTTTAGTATTGGTAGGGGTAGTCATCAAGGCTGCCTCCTCTCACCGTTGTTGTTTATGTTGGTGATAGAGCCGCTGGCAGAGGCTATTTGTCAGAACGTCCACATAACCGCTCCAGAAGTGGGATAGAGGGTGCACAAGATTACACTATTTGCGGATGATGTCTTTCTGTTTTTAATCGAACCCGATGACATCCGTACCTCATCTGATACAATGTATCAATTCATTTTAGGCTGTTTCAGCACATTAGATCAACTTTGCAAAATTGGAAGCTATGCCTTTGGAGAACCTCAAGGAAGTGCCAGAGGTTGAAGATGGCCCTTGGTTCCCTTTTAAGTGGTCACAGGCGTGGTTCCAATATCCAGGCATCTTTATTAACCCCATGTTTGATTGGTTATTTCGGACTAACTTTGCTCACTTGCTCGACAACATTAGGTGGGATCTCCAGAGATGGGAGGCTCTTCCAACTTACGTTCCCTATAATGTTTTCCAGGTCAATGCTGCAAAAACTTATGGGATGATTTTGTTCCTTTATCTGGCAACATGGGCAGCCCCTCATCAAACTTACCAAATTGCAGTTGCCTCAAGGAGGGGGAGGAGTTGATTTCCCAGATATCAGGAGGTATCAATTGAGTTCCCTGCTGTCCTTTGTCTGCAACTGAGCAGGGAACTCAATATGGCTGGATATCGAGGCCTCCCAGACAAAGTGCCCTCTTCAAAGTTTGTGAGAAGATTTGTAGCTCGGGTGCTCGTTGCTGTGGTTCTGTTCGCCGAGCTGGGAATTTGTGTTGCAGACGTTTCGTCCCCTGTCTAGGTGACATCCTCAGTGCTTGGGAGCCTCCTGCGAAGCGCTTCTTCACGAGAACATAGAACAATACAACACAGAACAGGCCCTTCGGCCTACGATGTTGTGCCGAACATTTGTCCTAGCTTAAGCACTCATCCATGTACCTATCCAATTGCCGCTTAAAGGTCACCAATGATTCTGACTCTGTCACTCCCACA
Organism: Chiloscyllium plagiosum; assembly: GCF_037043375.1. Lineage (NCBI taxonomy): Eukaryota > Metazoa > Chordata > Chondrichthyes > Orectolobiformes > Hemiscylliidae > Chiloscyllium > Chiloscyllium plagiosum. Next base: position 94,453,252 of record NW_028270143.1, on the reverse strand, counting down.
GGCACCGCATTCCTTGCCCCCACCACTCTCTGGATAAAGAACCTGACATCCCCCCTATACCTTCCACCCTTCACCTTAAATTTATGTCCCCTTGTAACACTCTGTTGTACCCGGGAAAAAAGCTTCTGACTGTCTACTCTATCTATTCCTCTGATCATCTAATAAACCTCTATCAAGTCACCCCTCATCCTTCGCCATTCCAATGAGAAAAGGCCTAGCACTCTCAACCTATCCTCGTACGACCTATTCTCCATTCCAGGCAACATCCTGGTAAATCTTCTCTGCACCCTCTCCAAAGCTTCCACATCTTTCCTAAAGGGAGGCGACCAGAACTGCACACAGTACTCCAAATGTGGCCTAACCAAGGTCCTGTACAGCTGCAACATCACTTCACGACTCTTGAATTTAATCCCTCTGCTAATGAACGTTAATACACCATAGGCCTTCTTACAAGCTCTATCCACCTGAGTGGCAACTTTCAAAGATCTATGAACATAGACCCCAAGATCCTTCTGCTCCTCCACCTTACTAAGAACCCTACCGTTAACCCTGCCACAACCCAAAGGACTAGCCACACTATCATACATCAAGAGCATTTCTGAACTGACAGCCAGACTACTGCGACCGCTAGGACTCATAACAGCACACAAACCAACAGCCACTCTCAGACAACAACTCACCAGAACGAAGGACCCGATACCCAGCATGAGCAAAACCAATGTAGTATACAAAGTCCCATGCAAGGCCTGTACAAAACACTACATAGGACAAACAGGAAGACAGCTAATGATCCGCATCCATGAACACCAACTAGCCAAGAAACGGCACAACCAGCTATCCTTAGTAGCCACACACTCAGATGACAAGCAACATGAATTCGACTGGGACAACACTATTATTATAGGACAAGCCAAACAGAGAACAGCTAGGGAATTCCTAGAGGCATGGCACTCATCCACAGATTCAATCAATAAGCACATCGACCTGGACCCAATATACCAACCACTGCAACGGACAGCTGGAACTGACAACCAGAAGCGGCAGATTCAAACCACTATAAATGCTGGAAGAAAGATCACAGAAGTGCTTCACAGGAGGCTCCCAAGCACTGAGGATGTCACCTAGACAGGGGATGAAACGTCTGTAACACGAATTCCCAACTCGGCGAACAGAACCACAACAAAGTGCCCTCTTTCTAACCTGTTGTTCATGGATATGATGAGGACAGTTATGGATCACTGCCAGAACCCCATCATTATTAGTTCAGTCAAGGCATGGAGGGTGATGTGCCAGAGTGAAGGCTTATCCAAGACTTCACCACTCACCCCCATAGTTGGTATGCCAGGGTTCCAACCAGGGATAATGGACTCAGGGTTCAAACTATGAGCAATGAGAGGAGTTTCAAGTCTGGGAGACTTGTTTGAGGGGGGGGGGGGGGGGGTTATGATGTCTTTCGAGCAACTGAGCTGCAAATATGGAGTGCCCAGAGATCTTTTCCGTTTTTTTCAGGTTAGGGATTTCATCCAGAAGAAGACTACGCTTCTCACTAAGACCTCTCAGCCTGATAGAGAGGTTATTGCTACGTTTCACAAACACTCTTTCGGTTAGTGCCCTCTATTGCCTGCTGGGTGGCAGGGCCTGGCAGGATATTAACCAGTCATGAGAGGTCTGGGAGCAAGAGCTAAGAGTGGAGATCTGTTCTGACACGTGGGAGGACATATGGGGGAAGGTGCGAAAGATCTGTCTGTAATAGGACGTGCACTACGCAGTTAAAAGTTCTGCACAGGGTTCATGTGACACCCCACCGTCAGGCGAAGTTTAAAAAAGGGGCATATTCAACATGCTCCACATATAAAATAAGTGTAGGTACTCTTACCCATTGCTTCTGGACATGTCACAGGCTCTGTGTTTATTGGAGCACTGTGGCGGGAGAGATAGGGAGGGTACTGAGCACTGAAGTTAAAATAGACCTAAAGTAGGCAGCACGGTGGCACAGTGCCTAGCACTGCTACCTCACAGCACCGGAGACCTGGGTTCAATTCCCGCCTCAGGCGACTGTCTGTGTGGAGTTTCCACATTATCCCCGTGTCTGCGTGGGTTTCCTCTGGGTGCTCCGGTTCCTCCCACAGTCCAAAGATGTGCAGGTCAGGTGAATTGGCCACATTAAATTGCCTATAGTGTTAGGTGAAGGGGAATGGGTCTGGGTGGGTTGCTCTTCGGAGGGTCGGTGTGACTTGTTGAGCCACACTGTAAGTAATCTAATCTCTCCTCCTATGTCTACCGAATTTAGCATCTTTAGATGGGCATGGAAAGAAACTATTTAATATTCTTAGTGTATGGAACAATATTCTAATGATTTGGGTGTCTGAGAACCCGCCGGGATGACAGAAATTAACTGTGGAGCACATTCCATTGGATTTTTTTTTTGCAAACATCGTGCACCACAAAACAGACATTTTTTATAATGCATGGCAGCCCTTTTTGAGTTATTTGGATACAGATTTATCTGCTATCTTAACTAGGGAGTTTGTTCAATCAGGATAGTTAGGTTTGCTGAGCCTTGGGCCCTGGAGGGGGTGCCGGAGGATAGCTAGTGTGGTTCACTTTACTAGAATAGTTGTAGAGATAGACCAGGGAATGATAGATCAATGAGATTAACATCAGTAGTAGGGAAATTATTGGTAAAAAGTGGACGAGAAAATTAATTGCCATTTAAGAGCAGCTCAAATCTTGCACAGCAAGAATGGCAGCATGGCTTTGTCAGAGGGAGATTACACCTAACAGATCTGCTGACATTTTGTGAGGAGATAGATCAGAGTACAGTTGTTGATGTTGCTGATATGGACCTCAGCAAAACCTTTGATAAGGTCCCATATGAGAGACTGATAAGGAAGGTGACAGCTTATGGGATACATAGAGTCAAAGTCATAAAGATGTACAGCATGGAAACAGACCCTTCGGTCCAACCCGTCCATGCCGACCAGATATCCCAACCCAATCTAGTCCCACCTGCCAGCAGCTGGCCCATATCCCTCCAAATCCTTCCTATTCATATACCCATCCAAATGCTTCTTAAATGTTGCAATTGTACCAGCCTCCTCCACATCCTCTGGCAGCTCATTCCATACACATACCACCCTCTGCGTGAAAACGTTGCCCCTTAGGTCTCTTTTATATCTTTCCCCTCTCACCCTAAACCTACGCCCTCTAGTTCTGGACTCCCCAACCCCAGGGAAAAGACTTTGCAATAACTTGGCAAGACGGATCCAAAATTGGCTTAGGTGACAGATGTAAAAGGCTGTTTGTGTTACTGGAAGCTGATATGCAGTGATGTACCACAGGAATCAGTACTAGGTGTCTTATTGTTTGTGATATTCATAAATAATGTAGATTAGAATATGGAAGTGATGAGAAGCAAGTTTGCAGATGATATAAAGATTGGCCAGGTGGTTGACACTAAGAAGGTAGGTGTTAGGTTACAGAATGATGTAAACAGGTTGGCCAGATGGACAGATCAATGGCAGGTAGAACATGACTCTGATAAATGTGAGGTGATGTACTCTGAAAGAAGGAATAAGACAAAGGAGTACTCAATGAATGGCAGGACACTAGTAAGCTCAGAGGAACAGGGAGATCTTGGGGAGCTTCTCCACAGATGCCTGAAGGTGGCAGGACAGTTTATTGGGGAGTTACGAAAGCATATGGGACACTTGTCCTTATCACTCTTGACACAGATTATAAGAGCAGGGAGGTCATGTTGGAGGTGTACAGAACATTGATTAAGCCATAGTTGGAGAACTGCATGCAGTTCAGGTCACTGCACTATAGGAAAGGTGTGATTGCACTGGACGGGGTCAGAGAAGATTCATTAAGACGTTACCTGGAATGGAGCATTTCAGCAATGGAGAGAGGCTGGATAAGCTCCAGTTGCTTTCTTTAGAGCAGGGAAGTTTTAGAGGGAACATTTGAGAAATGTATATTATAAGGGGCAGAGGCAGGGTGAATAAATAGCAGCTGTTCTCCTTAGTTGAAGTAACATTAGCAAGATGCATAATTTTAAAGTGGAAGGCAGCATAATTTTAAAATGGAAGAGGTAGGGGACTGCAGGAAATCTCTCACCCAGGTGGAGAAGTTCTGAAAAGCACTGCCTGAGAGATTATTTGAGATGGGAAATCTCAAACCTTTAAGAAGTACTTGAATAATATTCAAGGCTATGGGCATTGAGTGGTAAAGTGGAAAGTGCAGGTATTAGTATATTTTTGGCATTACAGACTTTTGATAGGCCATAGGGCCTCTTTTGTACTCGATGATTCTATGAGCAAATGCAAAATATTATAGGGAAAAGCCCCACTGACTCCCAACAATAACATGAGGAATCAACTTTCTTAGAAACTCAAATGACTGCCTAGGAAGTAACACAGCAGTTTTAAAAAATGACTGAACTCTGCACATTGCAACTGTGTGATTCTGAAGACATCTTGATTTGATATGCAAGCTATTATAACATCCACTTCCCCCTCGGTTTGATTTCAACAAACTCAAATAAGAGGTGAAACCAGTTTTTTACTATCTCCAGAGAAAGGAGATCTTTTTACTTTAATTAGCTGAAGTTATGCAGCACCATTTATTGCATTCATACATTACTGTATGGCTGTGGTAGTCAGACATCAGTGAGCTCAGCTCCAGGACATCTACTCAGGAATTCCTCAGGGTTGTCATAGAATCCCTCTATTCGGCCCGTCAAGTCCACAATGACCCTCTGAAGACCACCCTACTCAGACCCACTATCCTACCCTAACCCTGTATCCCTATATTTCCCACAGCCAATCCACCGAATCTGTACATCTTTGGATTGTGGGAGGAAACTGGAGCACCCAGAGGAAATCCACGCAAACACAGGGAGAATGTGCAAACTCCATACAAACAGTTGCCCGAGGCTGAAATCGAGCCCAGGTCCCTGGTGCTGTGAGACAGCAGTGTTAACCACTGAGCCACTGTGACGCACCCTACATCCTAGGCCAAAATCTCTCCAGCTGCTTAGTCAATGACACTCCCTCTATCATAAGGTCAGAAGTGCAGATGTTTGTTGATGATTGCATGATATTCAGCACCACTCAAAACTCCTAGGGTATTGAAGTAGTCGACATACAAATGCAGCAATACTTGGACAAAACCCAGGTTTGAGCTGAAATAATATCAAGTTACACAACTGTCAGGTGATGACCATCTCCAAAAAGACAGAGAATCTAACTATCATTCTTTGAAATTAAATGACATTCCCATTACTGAATCTCTCACTATCAATACACATTGACCACAAACTGAACTGGACTAGCCATACAAATGGCTACAAGAGTAGGCAGGGACCCCAAAACCTGTCCATCATTTAAAAGGCACAAGTCAGGAGTGTGATGGGATATTCTACACTTGGCTGAATGAGTGCAGCTCCAATAACAATTAAGAAGCCTGGCATCATCTTGGGCAAAGCTGACTGCTTGATCGTCTACTACTGACCCCAGTAGCAGCAGTGTGTACCATCTACAGGATGCACTGCAGAAACTCACCAAGACTTAGACAGCACCTTCCAAACTCACAACCGCTTTCACCTAGAATGACAAAGACAAGGACAGCAGATACATGGGAACACCACTACCTACAAGTTCCCCTGTAAGCCTATCACCATCCTGAGTTGGAAATGTTCTTTCAGTGTAGCTGGATCAAAACCCAATGCCATAACAGTATTGTGGGTATACTTACACCAGACTGCAGCAGTTCAAAGTGGCAGCTCACCACCACCTCCTTAACGGCAACTAAGATAGGATGGCCAATCCAGCAAAACCCAAATCCCACAAGCTAATTATAACAAAAGGTACCAAAACAATTCAAAGTTATAACGTGAAGAAGTTCAACAAATTTCGTCACTGTTTGGGGAGTATGAACTCAAATCGCATCCTCTCAAATAATGTCAATGGCAAGGCTCATATACAAACACTGTCATCAGACAAACTGCACACCTTCTCTTCTGACCAATGACCCCTTCCTAAAACTGACCACTGAGCTGCTAGTGAACAAATAGAATACATTGCTTTGAAGAAAGGTAATCAATTTGAAACAATTCTGTTTCTCTCTCCATAGATGCTGTTAAAGTTGCTGAATATTTACAGTATTTTCTGTTTTATAACTGAAAGATGTAGTATGAGGTATTTACCTCATTATTAGCCTATGCTGGAGAGCTGTATTGTTGCTTTCTCCGTACTTCTATTGATACTTGTTTCCACAAACCCCTTAAAAGAAATCTGCCAGGAATGGATACAAACTTAAATTTTAGATAATGCTCAGATGGTGAGTTGACACATTAGCATTTCCTGACACTGTTTAAATTTAATCCACGAGAGAAAGTAACCAACAGGGTGATGGCAAAATCCCTTTTTGATAATAATTAAGCAACTTGTTGATAACAACAGCTGGTTAAACACACCAACAAGGAGGTACAAATAAATTAGGTTCAGGTTTCACCTGTAATGTTTCCTATGGCTAATTAAGTGCAGCAGATGTAGCACAGAAAAGGTTATTGCATAATACAGCAGTTCACAGTATCAGGGTAAAGTATTTGCCTGGATTAAAGACTGTCTTCTGGTGTTAACCAGTCATGATTAATGAATCTTTTCAGGTTGGAAAGATGCTACTAGTGGAGTGGGACAAAGATCAGACTTCAATTATTTACCATCAATTTTAATGATGGGAAGGAGAGGACAGAATGTAACATATTCAAATTTACTGACAAAAGGAAATGGGTGTAAGGCATGCTGTACGGTGGACATCGGGAATCGGCAAGATGTAGACAGGTTGAGTGAGTGGACAAAAGCTTGGCAGCAGGAGTTTAAATTTGGTGAAGTGTGAGGCCGTGAGTTTAAGAAGGAAGAATCAAGAGGCAAACTATTTTGGAAATGGAGGAAAAACTGCAGAAAAATGCAGCACAGAGGGAGCTGGGTGTTCTTGTACATGAAAACCAATATTAGCAAGTAGGTTCCACTAGTAATTAAGAAGACAAATGGAATTGTGGCCTTTATTATGAGGGGGTTGTAGGTTAAAAATAGAGAAAAATTGTTATAACTGTATAGAGTATTGGTGAGGCTGCAACAGGACATTGTGTACAGTTTTGTACTCCATATTTAAGAAAGGACAAACTGGCATTGGAGGTAGTTGAAGAGATTCACTAGGCTGATTTTGGGAAGAACGGGTGTATCTATTAAAAAACAATTAAACAGATTAGGTCTTTATTCATGACAGTTAAGAAGAATGGGGGTGATCTGACTGAAACACAAGAGTGTGAGGAGTCTCCACAGGGTAAAAGGTTGAGGATAAAAGGTAAAAGGTCTCCCACTAGTAGGAGAGTCTCAAATTAAGGGACATTAGAAAATAAGGGGATGCTCATGTAGAACTGGGATTTGATGGAATTTCTTCTCCCAGAGGATAGAGAATTCAATTCACTATCTCAGAGTTATGGAGACCAGATCACAAAGAATTTCAATTATTGGAATCACATTGGGTACAAGCACAAAGAGGGCAGTTTGAGGCAGATTTTGAATATAGACATTTGAGGAAGACATTATTCGACAGCAAAATAGGACAGTAATGCAAGTTAAATATGCCTCAAAAAACAAACAGTTTGATGGCTACATACTCTACCTGATTAACTCAAAGTCATCACAAGTACAATGCCTCAAACACAGCTGTTCACAAAATTGACATTTTTTCCAAAGCGTGGCATGCAAGAATTTTATGATAAGTGAGTGCAAAAAAAAACTACTGGTTTATTCAGGGAAGTACTACATCATCGTAAGACACAGAAGTGGAAGAAGGCCTTTCAGCCCATGCAGTCTGCTGCAAAGAGATCACGGCCAGTCTAATGATCCTGAACTCCACTTTCCTGCTCTTTCAACATAACCTTCCATCTCAGCCTTGAATATACTTAACAACCCAGCCTCTACAACAGTTGGATACTTAACCCTACCTAACCCCTGGCCTGCCAAACCCTCATCACATGGTGCCATACTGAAAGTGTTACTGGCAAAATCAAACACTACATGACAGTTTCCTGTTGCTGATAAATAAGCAGCACTCATAACCACTCATGGAAATTGTAATCTAACATGTCCTTTGGAATAATTAATGTAAGCAATGTAGCAGAGGGAAATAAATAGCTTCTGGGGCCAAACAAGACTTGTAAGGGAAGGATAAATAACAGAACTGTGATGTAGGAGTTCATTTAGCTCCACTGTCTGCACTGTCTTTCTGCACATTGTAACTTAGTGCCGATCTACTGCCTTACCCCTGTAACCCTACACATTTTCTATTTCAGTAGATGTTGAATGTACTCTTGAACACTTCAATTGAATCAAACTTGACCACTTTTCCAGGCTGTTCATTCTTGACTTCATCTACCGGCGACAAAAAAAAGTTTATCTTATGTTGCTTTTGCTTAACTTGTAAAAAGTTTAAAAACCTGCACCCTCTGGTTCTCAATCCTTTTATGAGCAGGGACCAATTTTTCATATCATCTCTGCCCCTCATGATATTGAAAATGTACCAATTCTCCTCTTGCTCTTCTCTTCAAGGAAACCCTCCTGGAGCAGCAGTACTCAGGTAAGACTCCACATCAGCAGATCTTCAGTCCAAATCCTGTCTGGGGCAGACAGATTCTGGATCAGTGGTGCTGGAAAAGTACAGCAGTTCAGGCAGCATCCGAAGAGTAGTAAAATCGACGTTTTGGGCAAAAGCCCTTCATCAGGAATACAGGCAGAGAGCCTGAAGGGTGGAGAGATAAATGAGAGGATGGTGGGGGTGGGGAGAAAGTTGCATAGAGTACAATAAGTGAGTAGGGGAGGGGATGAAGGTGATAGGTCAGAGAGGAGGGCGGAGCGGATAGGTGGAAAAGAAGATAGGCAGGTAGGACAAGTCATGGGGACAGTGCTGAGCTGGAAGTTTGGAACTGGGGTAAGGTGGGGCAAGAGGAAATGAGGAAACTGTTGAAGTCCACATTGATGCCCTGGGGTTGAAGTGTTCCGAGGTGGAAGATGAGGAGGTGTTCTTCCTCCAGGCGTCTGGTGGTGAGGGAGCGGCGGTGAAGGAGGCCCAGAACCTCCATGTCCTCAGCAGAGTGGGAGGGGAAGTTGAAATGTTGGGCCACAGGGCGGTGTGGTTTATTGGTGCGGGTGTCCCAGAGATGTTCCCCAAAGCGCTCCGCGAGGAAGCATCCAGTCTCCCCAATGTATAGGAGACCGCATCGGGAGCAACGGATATAATAAATGATATTGGTGAATGTGCAGGTAAAACTTTGATGATGTGGAAGGCTCCTTTAGGGCCTTGGATGGGGGTGGTGAGGGAGGAGGTGTGGGTGCAGGTTTTGTAATTCCTGCAGTGGCAGGGGAAGGTGCCAGGACGGGAGGTGAGTTGTAGGGGGGCGTGGACCTGACCAGGTAGTCATAGAAATTTTCAGGCAACACGATGGCTCAGTGGTTAGCACTACTGCCTCACAGCACCAGGGACCCAGGTTTGAATCCATCCTCAGACAGCTCAACTCTGTGTGGAGTTTGCATGTTCTCCCCATGACTGCATGGGTTTCTTCTGGCTGCTCAGTTTCCTCCCACAGTTCAAAGATGTGCAGGTTAGGTAGATTGACCTTGTGAAATTGCCATTATAGTGTATAGACAAATGTAGGTGGGTTAGCTATGGGAAATGCAGAGTTACAGGGATCAGGTATGTGGTTGAGTCTGGGTGGGATGCTCATTTGTAGGTCCATGTGGACTCGATGGGTTGAATGGCCTGCCTCCACACTGTAGGGATTCTATGATCTATGAAAACATTCCCAACTTCTCCAACCTTTTCTCATAAATGAAGGGTCTTATCTCTGGAGCCATTGTGCTAAACTTCTTCTGCACATATTCCAATACAGTCACATCCTTTCTTTTAAAAAACGTGGCACCCACAACTGCACATAACATTCCAACTGTGGTGTGACCAGTATCTCATACAAATTCATCATAAATCTTCCTCATTTTGTAATCTGTGCCACAATGAAACGTAAGGTACAAATGGTACACTTTATTTACTGCTTTCTCTACCTGACCTGCCACTTTTTATAATTTAAGCACATTTACACCCAGTTCTCTCCATCTCTGCACACTCTTCAGAATCATATTCTCTCTATCCACATGCTTTCTATCAAAGTGTATGACTGCACACTTTCCCACACTGAATGTCATCTGCCATGTCTGGCCACTCCACCAACCTGTTTATGTCCTTTTATGTTTTACTCAGATCTCCTGACAGTTTGTATCACCTGCAAACTTTGAAATTGCCCACTGCTCATTTAATTTAAGGTCACTTGCGTATCTCAAGAAAAGCAAGGGTTCCAATTCAGATTCCTGGGGAACAGCACTATAAATCTTCTTCCAGCCTGAAGTAAAGCGATTATTTCCTTAGTTTTCTATCCATCAGCCAATTTTGTATTCACATTATTACTGTCCTTTTTATTCCATGACTGACAAGTTTCTCACAAGCTTGTTGTGAGTCACCATATCAAAAGCCTTTTGGAAGTCCATGTACACAATGATATTCTTGCCTTCATTAAACCTCTGTTACTCCTTCAAAAAGCTTCAGCTAATTAGTTAGACAACATATTCGCATAAGAAAAATCTATGGGGAGTCTTCGAATCAACCCACATGTCTCTAATAACTCTATTCTGAATAATTATTTCTACAAGTTTCCCCAAAGTTAAACTGACTGGTCTGTAACTGCTGGGCTTACTTATACAAATATTTTAGTCAAGAGAATATTTGCAGTTCTTCAGTCCTCTGGTAGCACCTGTGAATCCAGAGAAGAACACTTGCAGTGCAATTTTCATAAGGCTGAAGCCAAAGAACATCTTGCCCATGAAAAATCAACAACACCGAAAATCCAGCATGGATATAGTCCAGAGGTTGCAGATTTTGAGACAACCTACCTATAAATCTTTATGAAAGAGCCTGCACAGGGATGACAAACGAACAATGCCATTTCTGTTCACATAACGCAACCAAAAGAATAGCCAACAATAGAACATCAGCATGAAACCCTGGTTCTTGCTTCAAAGCAGAACGATTTGCATTGCGTAAAGAACAAAAGTGCAAAGAACAACTTCAGGGATTGCAAGCTTCAATAAATTTGTGGTTCCAAGCACTGAGTAAGCCATCGGTTTCATGAATATAGTGCAAAAGTATGTGCCGATGCTTTACCAGTTTTAAACCAAAACTCTTGCACTAACCTGCACTTCAGTAGAGAAACGTTAAATTTTACATCAGTGATATTTAGATACAGCTACTGAAAATCCATCAAAACATTACAATACTCGTGTAGCTTGACTGCTGAGCCGCAGAGAAAAATCATGGGCCCTGATGGTTCTCTTTCTCTGCACTCCTTATTGTGACCCTCCTATTGGCCCTGCACTGCATCATGTGAGTAACATTGAGAGGTGCTTTGGACCCTAATGAATAGTGCAGCACTGAAGGTGTCATTCAATCCAACAAATCTTCACCAGATATTTTCCCCAAGAGAAATCCTGTTAGTCCTACCACCTCACCTCAAACCAAATTTATCCAAAATAATTTGTCCAATTTCCTTTTGAACACCATTTTGAATAGGTCTCTACCACATCATTAAAGGAGGGAGTGTATCACAAATCCTAATAATTGGTGTGTAAATAATATTGCATTGTCTGTGGTTTTTACGCTAATCAATTTACGAAAGTAAATCTGGACTGGTTATCAACTCCCCATAAATAAAAACCATTTCTAATTACTCCATTTGATCTCTTTACAATTAGATACAACTCTAGGATTGGGAAGGAAACAATGCATGGGGATGGGATGTTCTTTTTCAGTGCTGGGACTGCAACTGCTTGCAATATATATTGATGACTAGGAGGTCGGAAGTGAGGACTCTGTTGCCAAATTTGCAGATGACACAAAAATAGGTGGAAAGGCAAGTCGCGAGATTTATATGAATAGTTTACAGAGATATTGATGGGTTAAGTATATGAGCAAGAAAATGGCAAATAGAGTATAATGTGGGAAAATGTGAAGTTGTTTGTTTTTTAAAAAGGGAGAACAAAAAAAACTGTTTTATTTAAATGGAGAAAAATTGCAGAAAGCTGCAAAACAAAGGGACTTGTGGATACTGTGCATGAAACACAAAGTTAACACACTGATACAGCAGGTAATCAGGAAGCTAATGACATGTCGGCCCTTATTTCAAAGGGGTTGGATTATACGAGTAGGGAAGCCTTACTATAACTGTACAAGATACAAGGCCTGAATTCAACTTTACATCCAAGAGGTGTGTAAGAACATAATTGCACAAGTTGATGAAATCAAGTACAAGGTGCTGAGGAGACCCCACATCTGGAGTATTGGGAGAAGTTTTGGCCCATTTATTTAAATATTAATTTGCAGTTGTTTATGTTCAGTGGCTACTAGGTGGGAAAATGTAGTGAATGCTAATATAATGAATAATCTATCAAATTGCTAAATTTCAATCTGAGATTGAGATCTTAAATACACTAAAAATGTTGATGACTGGTTAAAATGTTCTGGTGATTATTTCACTGGAGACAGTTCAGAGAAGGTTCACTAAAATGAATCCTGGTTTAGAAGGCCTGTTTTATGAGTAAAGACTAAACAGATTGGGACTCTATTTATTGGAATTTATAAGAATAAGGGGTGATTGCACTGAAACATATGGGATTTGTAAGGGGTTGACAGAATAAATGCTGAAAGTTTCCCCTCGTGGGAGGGGCTAGGACCAGAGGTCTTGGGCTCAGAGGCTCTTGGGGTACAGGATATGGGCAGAAAAACGGACGAAACAATGTCAGATCAATCATGATCTTATCGAATGGTGGTTCTGGTTCAAGAGACCAAATACCCTGCTCCTGCGTACTTTTTAAAAATGGTTTTATGGACATCAAATCCCCTAAGGACAACTCCAGTTTCTCTGCAATCCCTCATCCCTGAAGCAGTTCTCCTAAGATTTCTTCTGAAGTCTCTTCTAAAGGGGTTCATATCCTTTTCGTGTTTGGAATTGGAAATTAGAAGTCACAGCAGGGTCAAAATGTCTTATATCAGTTCAGCAAAACTTCCTTGCTTTTGCACTTTAGACCTCTATTTACAAAAGCTGTTCAAAAGCACAGGTTTCAATGTGCTTTACAAGCACAACTTTGGTAGTTAATTGCACACAAACGGCTCCACTTCCCTTTGAGCCTGGTCCCACCTCAGAAATTATTTTCAAGGGCTCCAAGGATTTTCTTGAGTGCTACTTTTTGATTTTCAAGGGCTACCTTTTTATTCTCACAAACACATTTATTAGGTGTGCAGTCATGCAGTAACAACATCTTCTGTTTTTTTGTTCTTGTAAAGGGGTATTTAGACTAACAAACAAGCAAATTTAGACAAAGTTAACAATATACACAACTGTCAACCATCATTCAAAAAAGTCAGAACACAAAAGACAAGCACCAATTTACAAGATACCCCAGTATTCAAACTGGTACAGAACAGCAGGCATAAGTTAGCAACAAATTTGATTCAAAGCTACTGAAAACACTTCCACACATATAAAAAAAAATTTATTCTGTCAACCCCTTACGAATCCCATATGTTTCAGTGCAATCACCTCTTATTCTTATAAATTCCAATACAGTCACAGCTAATATACATACATATATACATACACACACACATACATTATATATATGAATAAAATGCTACAACATTTTAATCAATTAATCAATCATTCATCAAGATGTTTAGTTCATTTAAGATCTCAATCTCAAATTGAAATTTAACTACTTGATAGACTGTTCCTTATATAGGGGACAAGTAGGAGACTGGAATAACACAGCTAACCAGGCAGCATCAGGAGGTGGAGAAGTTGATTTTTCGGGTATAACCCTTTTTCAGGACTGGGGGTGGGTGTGGAGGGAGCTGCAAATAAAGGGGGTGGCGGGGGCAGGGTGGTGAGGTGGGAGCAGGTAGAGACAGCTAGAGGGTTTGATCTGGTTGGATGATCGGAGGGATGAATCCTGTAGGTGGCTGAGAGGAATGGAAGGGAGGATAGGGACTGGGAAGGGAGTCGGGGGCTGGGAAGGGAGGTCATGTGAAATTGGAGAACTCAAATGTTGAGTGCTCTGGGCTATAGGCTGCCCAGGTGAAAGATGAGGTATTCTTCCTCCAATTTGCAGTTTGATTCGTTGTGGCAATGGAGGAAGACATTGATGGTAATGTCGGAAAGGGTGTGGAAAGAGGAATTAAAATGGGCGGTGACTGGGAGTTCCAGGCTGACTTGCTAAGTGAACTGTTCCCTCGGTTTACAATTTGGTCAGTCTGATGTAGAGAAGACCACACTGAGAGCACCTGATGCAGTAAACTTAGTTGGAAGACAGGCAGGTGAACCTCTAACACCTGGAAGGACTGTTTGGGGGCTTGGATGGAGGTGAGGGAGGTGGGAAGGTGGTACGCTGGCAGGTTTTACATCTTTGCTGGTTGCAGGGGAAGGTACCAGGGTGTTCAGGGGAAGCGAGGTAAGGGGTTGGTGAGGAGAGTGGCAGGGAACCAAGGATTGTGGAAGGGGGAAGAGGGGTGGGGAGGGGAAGATGTTCCTGGTGGTGGAGTCTAGTTGGAGTTGGCGCAAGTGTTTAAGAATGATGCACTGTATGCAGAGACTGGTGGGATGGTAGGTGAGGACAAGGGGGACTTTGGCTTTATTGTATTTAGAGAGGAGGAGTTTAGAACAGTGGAACGGAGGTGGTGCAGTGGGTGGCTGTCTGGACGACAGAGGGGGGAGAAGCACATTGTTTGAAATAGATGACATCTGGGATGTCTAGGGGTGGAACGTCTCTTTGTCAGAGCAGATGCTGCGGAGGTGGAGAAATTGGGAGAACTGAATGGAGTTCTTGCAGGATACTGGGTGGGAGGAGATGTAGTCCAGGTGGTTGTGACAGTCTGTGGATTTGTAGCAAACGTCCGTCTGGAGACCGTTGCCAGAGGTGGAAATAGCAGAAGAGTCGGGGCATAGTGCCTGGGGGAATAGATAGCCTAGTGGTATTATTGCTGGACTGTTCATCCAGAGACCCAGATAACATTCTGCGCATCTGGGTTTGAATCCCACCACAGCAGATGGCAGAATTTGAATTCAATAAATATCTGAAATGAAGAGTCTAATGATAACTGAAACCATTGTCGATTGCTGGAAAAACCCATCTGGTTCACTAATGTCCTTCAGGGAAGGAAACTGCCATCCTTACCTGGTCCGGCATGCATGTGACTCCAGAACCTGAGCAATGTTGTTAACTCTGAACTGCCCTCTTAGCAACTAAGGATGGGTAATAAACGCTAGCCGAGCCAGTGATGTCCTCATCCCGTGAATTAATAAAGACAAAAATATTAGCATCCACTACATTTTCCCACCTAGCCACCAAACATATGCAGTTGTAAGCTATACATTCCAGAATCATTCACAAGAAATTCATTACCTCAGCAATTTTCTGGTTCTCATTTGAATACTCTTTTGCCCACAGGGATAAGAACAGTTTTAAATCTATGTGGCTTGCTCCATTCACCTTCCCCCTCCTCCACATCCCTTGTACAGCCTTCATCTTGCCACCTTTCTGTTCAGTCCATTCCTTTCACCACCACTCTTGCAGATTCCTCCTTTCCACTTCCCCCCCCCTTGCAGTGTCATCATTCTCCTTGCCTCCTCTCCATCCCACCGCTGCAGCAGGTGGCATCCTCTGGATCCAACCAACAGCATTCCCCGGACCTGGCTCCATTCTGCCATCTGCTGTGGTGGGATTCAAACCCAGATGAGCAGAATGTTATCTGGGTCTCTGGATGAACAGTCCAGCAATAATACCACTAGGCTCTCCAACAATTGCAGAGGTATGGGCATGGGAATCCCGCCAATGCCTGGAACTAGAACTAGCAACAATCTCCTCAGCACCCGGTTCCAGAGAGCAATCCCAGAATTCTGAGCCCAACAACATTCCAGAAGACTAGAAGCTGAGACTGAAGTCAGTGCAGCCTTTTCTCTTCTCAGCCGCTCCTTCAGAGTGTGGTTCTCTGCTGTCCGGCTGAGCTATCAGGAACATTGAAGGAGCAAGAGGAAGACAGAATTTTGATGGAAGCAGCAGCTCCTCAGTCAATGTGCCCATGCCTCAGGTATAGGGATGGCCTTGCTCTATTCAAGGGGGCAGTGCTATTAGAGCTCAGGGGCCCCATGAAGGCAAAGGTCCCAATGATTAGCACTATGCACACTATGGCCACAGAACCATTCAACAGCTGGTCCCACGTCCTGTACATCCAACTGATGGGCATGCAGCATATTCAGAACTGATTATTATGCAAATAACTTTTCTATACAAGTACATTCTCCGTGACTGCAGCAACCATAAGTATTACATCACTCATTCACATCAAACCCTGGAAAGTTTCAAGTCACCCACCGTTTGATCACATTCAATATGTTTTGCAAAGCACTCCTGCTTGGCCTTCCAAATTCTAGCCTCTGCAAACAGGAGGTCATCAAAACCTCTGATGTCTGTAGCCTAAGTCACAGTGAGTTCTATTCATCTACCATGCCAATGCGCGCTAATCCAATCCAACATCTGTCAAGCAACCCTTCAGTTTTAAAATTCTCTGCCTTGATTTCAAATTTCTTCCCTCCATATTTTTTGTAATCTCCTTGTGCCCCACAATCTTCAGAGATACCTGCAATCGCCTGACCTTCAGCACCATCAATTTTGATTCTTCCACCATTGGTGCCTTCAGCTTTCACAGCTGGAAGATCAGAAATCCACTCCTTGGCCTTCTGATTCACTTCCTTCCTTTAAGACATTCCTTAAACCTTTCTACTTTAGCCTAAGTTTTCCCACCTGCACTAATTTGGCTCATGTGGGCCTTTATCTAATTTTGCTTCGTAACACTTCTGCAAGGTGCTTTTATTATGTTAAAATGACCAAATAATAAATGTAAGTTATATCTGCTATGTCCTAGAACTTCTTGCATATTATTTATAACATAAATATTTAGTTTGTAGCTTATGACATTATTTTATGTTTTGCACTTTTATGCAAACTTTATACCACATGAAGAGCAAAAAAAACTTGAAAAGTCAATGTGTTTTAAATTTGACCTTATATCCACCCATGTGTTTCCACCCAATACATCATTTGCCAACAGCTTGTTATTTGGACTCAATTCAAAAAAATGGAATTAAAAACCCTACTCAGGCAATGTTTCTCTCCTCATTCTCTTTAGCACTTAAGATTATCCTCAACACACAGTTTTATTTTAAAATCATAATCTCAAATTAAAGCAATTTAGTCTGGGATAAAGTACAAGCAGTTTTGGATAAAGTTTATGACCAATATTAGTAATGCTTTAAAATATTAGAGGACATTTAAAAATACAACTGTTAAAATTTATGAAGTGCGTGAGTGGAGGAACTTTTTAGACTTGTATTCCAAGGCCTCTGACTATTTGACCTGGCTTTAATGATCTGAAACTAACACTGAAGGGGGACTATGTTATAATTGATCATACTATTTGTTTAATCAATTTATTCCAGCTCTTATGGAATAGATTTATTACCATTTCAGCTGGGTTCAATTCCCACCTCAGGCAACTGACTATGTGGAGTTGGCACATTCTCCCCGTGTCTGCGTGGGTTTCCTCCGGGTGCTCCGGTTTCCTCCCACAGTCCAAAAATGTGCAGGGTAGGTGAATTGGCCATGTTAAATTGCCCGTAGTGTTAGGTGAAGGGGTAAATGTAGGAGAATAGATCTGGGTGGTTTGCGCTTTGGCGAGTCGGTGTGGACTTGTTGGGCCGAAGGGCCTGTTTCCACACTGTAACTAATCTAATCTAATCTAATCTAATCTAATCTAATCTAATCACAAATATTCAGACTGCAGGTCTTCTACTAAAACAGTAAAATTAGACTGCAACAAACATTGCTGATGCTTTGGTTTATACTTTAAAGAAAGAATGCATTGATGACATAATGAAAACCAGTAACATGGAAACACTGAAAATACATACAGGTCTTTTAGCCTTTGTACAGAAAGTACAAGTTGGCATCTCATACAGTTACTCTTTGTTATGAAGAAAGTTCTCAAAAATGGTCTCCACCCAAGATGTGAACTTGTATTTTCACTTTGAGTGCTGACATATGCCTGTTTTTTTTCCAGAAATTTGCACTTCATTACATATTTCAGTTTTTCCTTTCTAATCCACAAGAAGAATATAACTTACACTTGGCACATCATTAAACAAATACATTTAGGGTTTCTGCTCAGCAAGTAGGAAATTGGAAGCATGCAATTTGAGGCCACCCAATGAGAAAGGCTCAGAAATTTCTGAGGCAAGCCTAATTGACATAATATCTGAGAACTACTGACATTAAGAACGCTGGTCACTAGGAGCTTGTCATTTGGGTTTGGACACACTGTGATAACTAGAATCTGCCAGATAAAGTGGAGAACTACAGCAATTGTAAAGGTAACACAAGAAAAGGGGGTAGGCCCGCAAGCATATTCCATTTGTACAAACTGATGACAACTGATCCACATCTTAATTCCATCTATCCATCTTTATCCGCAACTCTTAACAACCTTGCCTGACAAACATAAATGCAGAATGAAAATGCACCTCAGAGGAATTGTGAGCCAATGGGAAAGCCTGATGTGGAGTCAGGAACCTTTTGACAGGTCAGTTTAAAATGTCTTGCAAAGTTCAACTGTCATAATCAGCTGTTACACGAAAAGTTCAATATGTTTTACACGCAGCAATTCATTATCGGATTCTGCCCTTAAATCAAAAGTGACCATTAAATTGATAAGCATTGTGAAAGTGTTCAAATGCATTCAAGTACTTTTTCTAGTGCATAAAGGGCTCTTTTTGCATTTAACGTTGTGAATTAGACTTCAATATTTTATCTGCATATCATTTTCTTCTTCAAACTGATTTTAAATCCATAAAACTGTTACACTTTTGAAGTACTCTTTTAGTATATATCTTGGATACTGAAACAGTGGTATGGAATGGATATGGGAGGTATGCAGAGATTTGAGGAAGTGAACTCTAGGGGCTCAACAACTATGCTGAGAGATCCTGGTGGACAGAAGCTGATTTTCTAACTGGCCTACCTTGGTACTTAATAAATCCATTGCTGTTCCAGGCAGTGACAGGTCCAAATGCAGCCCAGGTCTACTTCCTTTGAATACAAGTACAATGGACAGGCAATGCTAGGATTGTGGCAAAATCAGAATTTAAAAAGAGTCCAACTCCCAACTCCCACCATTAAGATGAAATTCCAGCCCATATTGTTGAGCACGGAATCACATAAATGTCACAAGCAGTGAATATATGGTAGATGGATAACAATAATGAGCAGTGAGTGCTTTACAAATGCAACATTTGTATATGGCAGCTTGACATTTATGACCAGTAACACATCACACAAGTGTTTCAGCAATGTGTTTGACAAGGTGAGAGGATCTAACCACATTTTCAAAGAATACATTTTACCAAATATATCAGCAATATATTCAATCCACCTCACTATTTAGAGCTGAAATAGTATTTTGCTGATACCAATGCCTCAGAAATTGTGTAGAGCCCCTGTACACCCCAAACTACAACTGGGAGCCATTTCACTCTCAGTCACTCATTACATCTAGATGGTGACATGACAGCTTACTAAAAGATCAGAATACACAGATGGCAAATATAACTCATATTTTTTCAAAACAATAAATTCCTTTCGGTTTCCATGAAATAATTAAGACAGACCTCCACCTGTCCTAACATGCAATTCGTCCTCATAAATAATGAGGCTTTTCAGATAGTCAGTTCTGCTGTAGCAATGTAATTCCATTCTCATGCAACCCAGTGTCATAAGAAAATCATGTAATAGCAGCACCATTTGAACTAATGGGACTGGAATTTAACCAATATATACTTTAAAGGTTTGTGCTTTAGAAACAGTGTCCCCAATTCATCAATTGTGTTATAGCAAATTTGTATTAATGAAATGTGCATTACAGCAGACCCTGTACTTGGAAGGAAAGAAAGGCATGTGCAATAACTTCACAGAGGCCTGTATCCCATTACCAAGTCACCCTTTGTTTATAGGTGAACAGTCCTTGACTATATTACTGCCTCATTGAGACTTAGGTACCAGTGCCAGTATCTGTCACTCACCCATTATTTGGTCAGCCAGGACTCCTTGTTTGGACCAGATTAACAGCCCTAATCAGGGAACACATATTCTATGAGGTCCAACAGACTGACTTTATTACAATCACTGCAGCATGTTGAGGAATTAAGATTGTGAATGCCAACTGCAAGTTAATACTGAACTTCTCCTTTCATCATCCAAACGTAACCTACGATATCAGACTCTTTCTGTTTAAAGTAACATGTCAACTCTTCTCCTCAAGACTCACACTGAACTCCCCTTTTCTGCACAGACTTCACTGTAAAAATGCTCAGCCAGAATCTTGGGAACATGCACAATTTTCATCCGCTACAGCTGCAGAGGATATTCTCGATCACCAAAGGTCAATGCTAAGAATTGCATTTCTGCAGAAATGATTGCTGAAACATTTTTGTGATGTGTTACTGGTCATAAATGTTGACAGAATGGTATCCTTTTTCTGTTGATGTGCATCTGGCCATGGATAAAGGAAGGACATATAGCTGTGTGCATGCAATGCATGACTTGTGAGGGAGTCTAAACACTGATTAAAATTGAAATGCTTTGGCATATTGATGTCTGATTTCTAATGGAGCAGCTGAAAAAAATTGTAGCAACAAATCACAAATGCATTGGATCATATTACAGATTACAGATGTTCCCAGTAGCAAACATGATGATCCCATTGGACAGAAGGGAAGTGGTTCGGAGTCACTGGCAATACAATGAACATAATGAACCTGTGTTGAAACTCTTTTTGAATGAGATCACAATTTTGACAACAGATGGAAATGCAATTGTTCCATGCAAATAAACAATCAGTAGGGAAATATGGATGCAGCAAAGCTTTAAACATCTACAAATGTACTGTGCCTTCCTGACTCCAGATTCTCAATTTGTGACTTTATTTGCACTTAGCAATAATGATAACAAATGTGGAAACTGGGATAGATGGATGGATGAAATTACAAATGATTACTGCTTCATCTGGCTGCATCCATCAAAAACAAAATTAAAATAAAGCAAACACTTCCATCTGCAAACAATGAACAATTGGGCAATCACAAATACGCAAGGGATTCAGCATAAAGAATCCCTGCCCCCTTTCCAAACAGCCAAACATTAGGTGAAATGCAACAGGAAACCCAGTACAGCTCATCCAGTGAGAATGAAAAATATGTGGAGCATTGAAACATTACACAAATAGAAACAAATTTGACCAACATTACTTTGTTTGTCACTCAAAGTTTCACTTGTCACCAGCAGCAAGTTCTAGTAGCAGCAACATTAATTTATTTTTGTTTTTAAATACTGCCTTGTAGGTCAGCAAGAACAAAGGTAATGGGTAAAATGGGATTTGGTGCATATTTTAATGTGTAGTTATGGCTGATGTCAAGTTTACCAAAGGAGGGGGGAAAAATGAGAGAGCAACAAATAGCGTATTAGGATAGTCAAGTCAACAGGTAACAAAAATACAGAAGAGGGTAAATCAGCTGATGCAGGAGCAGAGACAAGCTGTATTATGAAGATAAAAATAGGTGGCTTTAGCAGTGGCATGCGCAGTGGCATGTGCATGCATGTGCTGTCAGAAACTCCTTTCAAGGTCAAACAGGAGACCACATTGTGAACAGTCTGTTTCAGCCCTAGGCAGCTATTGGAGAGAGGGATGGAGCCAGTAACCATGGACCAGACATTGTTATGAATCAGGAGATTGAGAGTGGGGAGTGTCTCGGTGGGGGTGGCAGGCGCAAACGCAACAGCTTTGGTCTTCCTAATATTTATATCTACCGCACACATAGTGAACCTGACACCGTGTTTCCAGGTTATGTTTTAACTGTCCTGGTGAACTCTCAAGTGTAGTCTAGAGAAAGATTTCGATATCAGCAAGTCAACTAAAAGAATCAAATCAAACTATTAACTAACATCATAAAACACGATTTCTGTTGAAATCCTAAAATAGAGAATTTACTCCTGCTGGGTGGTTTGAACATCATATTGTATCTCGTGCTCCATGAAGAACAGCATCCAAATACTTTCTGGATCGAAATCCCACATGTAACAGTAACATTTTAAAATAAAAAATTATATATAAAAAACTATTCAAATACTCTGACTTGAAGCAAACATCAATTTTACTTATCCTAGGTTCAGAAAATAAAAGCCTGCCACTCTCACGACTGTAATTGCTTCTGTGTGCCTTTCCCTGTTATACCAGCCAAAGGGTGAAAACAAATGTTAAATGGGTACTGTGCCAATTAAAACCAGCTTGCTTGAACGATCAGATTTTGCATACAATTTTGTATAAAATTGCTGATGACTATAATTCAAGTTTGCCTTGAGATGATAAGCAGACACCTGTGAAGGTTTAGCACCAAATTATGCATTTGATTCCATTTTGATGAAGTTGTGGGCTCAATGCACTCACTGAAGATGTGGACTTCTCATTACAAGATAGCTCAGGGTAAAAAGGCGCTTGCATGTGACATTGGGGATTTCGATGCTATAGTGAAAGAAAGTCAGCAAGTTGAGTGTGGACTACTATCTCAACCTTCGATCCCTCTTCCCTGTGGCAGCTGATGCTTTCTGCCTACCTTGTAAATTCCTTTTTCACATCAACGTCAGGAGAGCTCCTTGCAAGATACCAATCGCTAAAGAACTTCCTTCTCCCTGGTGACTCATATTATCTTGTACAACACAGTACTGCCTTTTACTTCCAACTGAAATCCTTGGAGATTTTCTGAAGTAAATGCTAATCAGTGCTTGCTTGACAAAGTGCCCCAGACAGACTCCCAATGGGTTTCACAAGTCCACTTCACAATTCCAGCAGCAATGACCACGAAATTGGGAGTATTCCTTAGCACATGAAATCAACATGAATGCTGGGTTCACTCCCAAACAGCCTGTTGCTGTTAAAAGAGAGTATTAGTTGAAGTGCTAACTCCCAAAATACTATGCAGCATCTTTAATGAATGCTGGCAGGCATTTTAAGTATCTGATATTAAACAAGTCTCCAGGCAGCCTTTCCTAATGGAGTCTTTAATGACTTTGCCAGGATGGCACCTCGCAGTAAGCACAAGCTAAACTGGCAACTCAGCTTAAGAATCCATCTTCACCACCTCTTTAGCGTCCAAATAATTGGGTGAATGTCATTCCCAAAACTCTTAAACGTAGACATGTATTTAGACTTACACCGCTAATCATGATGATTAATCACTGTTAAGAAAAAAAAAGCAATGTTGGAAACAGGAAGAAAGATGCACAATTGGCCTTTCTGAATACCTGAATGAAACTAATAAAAGGGCACTTTAATCAGACACAAATGCCTAAATATGACCCTTAAAAATTTACTTATTCACCTGGAAACATACTTTACTTTTGACACCTTTGGGGCACAGATGACCACTACTGGAAGCCACAGACAACAACTGAACAGTAGTGATTTCAGTGGAGAAGCAGACATGCTGCAAGAATTATCACACTACTTCAGCATAATCCTTTCCAGATAATTTCCATCCCCATAGTTCCGAATAAATGAATTTGATTTCTCATGGCAGAGGCTGCTTTCAGCCAGTTAGCCTCATACTTGTAAAGTACAAACACAAATTAGGAACAGAAGTAGGTCATTCGACCCTTCAAGCCTGCTTTGCCATTTAACAACACCATGGTTGATCTACTGGTGTTCTAAATTCCACATCCCATCTATCCCTAATAACTTGCTAATTTGAAAACTGTACTACATATCTTAGCTATTTACTGGGACAGCATTCTCCCCCATCATAAATATTAATTCCAGTTACTTCCGAGATTAATATTGGATTTAGGTATATTTAAACTCCGTTTAATATCGCAACTATATTGCATATTGTTCAATATTTAGTAGGATCTTGGTTTATGTTACTATTTGCTTTTTGTTTGCAGATTGAAATATCCATTAATGCTCTGCAGTCTCACACCTTGTGTAGGGTGACAGCAACAGAAATCATAAAATTAAGGGAGAGTTAGTGGGTTACTGTGGGACGGGAATGCTGGATTATTGCTCTCTATCAACTCTTCTCTGCTCCAATGCATCGATTTTCATTGCATCCTTTATGTTCCTTAAACAGTTCTTATTTGGCTGCATCTTCTGGCAACCCAGTATACATAATACTCTGTCCCAACTCTGTAGGAGATTTTCCAGCTGGCTCACTGCTGGTCAGCTCTTAGCAAAATACTGTCCTCCAGATCCTTAGCACCCAAAAGGCATCGATCAATTGAACTAATATTGAAAGCAGATTTAGAAATTAAAAGCAGACTATACATTATCAAAATCTATCAAATTTACAAACAAGTCAATTGCTTTCATAAGAATGAATTACAGCACAATATGAAAAATATTAACATGGCACTAGATGCTAAGGAGACAAGACAAGCATTAAAAACAGAAAAAGTACTAACCAAAATGCAGTAATAAACTAATTAAATGAGAACAGAGAAAGACAACAAAGCAACAAGGGGTTGCCTTTCAAACGAAATAGCTTTTACTTGAATCTTCTGAGAGTCTGAAAGAGATGCAATAAGCACTTCCCAGGGCTAAAGGTATTAAGGAGTATGGGGAGAAAGCAGGAACAGGGTACTGAGTGGGATGACCAGTCATGATTGCATTGAATAGCAGATGTAAGCCCAGTGGTAGGATGAAGACTGTGAGGACACCTCTATTTTGAATACCCCTCTGAAGACTTATTAACATATATAAGTGTCACAGGAGTACTGGAATCAAGCACTCTGAAATTGTTCAAAGTAACAGTTGTTTGTGATAAGGAGCTACTGGAGATACTTTTTTGGATGATGAATGAACCAAGGTGGGCCAAATGATGTTTCCTTGTTTTTCTCTGACCGGGAGTCTGGGACCAAACAAATGGAAAGGATATTAAAACCAGTCTGATCACAATTTTCACCCAAATTTCAACATAAAATTGATCTTTTCGCCACTGTAGGTTAGAATTGAATTCTTGTCTTTAAATGATTTGATAAAGTACAGACTATACATAGTATATGACAAGGAGGAAATGCTGAATGAAATTCTAGCATGGACAGCAATGGATGCTGTCATCTTCCTCTGTTAGTGTCTTGGATATTTAAAGCCAATTCAAATTAGTTAAAAAAAAGCAATGTAATGTGGAGTTTACTGAAAGCTTCAATCACAGATGTAACTAAGCAGATAAAATGATACTGAACAACACAATATCAGCAATAAAACACAAGTCATTGCTACACATGTAGAATTGAGTCATAGGGAAAAAATCTTTTGTAAGTAATATGAAGTAACAATAAAAATTCAAAGAACAAAGCTAAATTGCCAAAACAGTAGAAGTCTGCAGAATTTATGAGAAGATATTTAGTCTTATCAGACAGGAATATTGTGCGCAGTACTGGCTGCCGAATGAGAGAAAAAAAACAATAATCACAACAGATAAGTGGGGGATCAGCAGGATAGATCCTAAATGGAACAGAAACACGACTTGCAATATTAACCAGAGAAGTTCAGCTGCTGTTTAGGGAGACTGGTAAGAACAGAACACCACTAAAATATTAAATCAACAACATAAATCAATTTCCTTCAAAGCACACCAAAGAGAGGACACACATTTGGGTTAACAAAAGGTAAATAGAAAACATTAGAGAAAAATCCTTCAATGAGCCAGCAATAGATGCTCAGAACAAAATCTAGGTAAGTTAGCATGGACAAACACTAGGATGTTCAGAACACAATTAAACACTCTTTTGGAAGAAGAAAAAAAAATCAAAGGACTGCTGCACTGGAAATCAGAAACTAATGAAAACACTCAGCAGGTCTGACAGCATCTATGGAGAGAAATTAGTTAATGTTTTGTGTCCAGTGACCCTTCTTCAGAACTGATAGTGCTAGACAAGGATCATAGACTCCCCAGCGTGGAAATAGGCCCTTTGGCCCAACAAGTCCACACCAACCCTCCAAAGATTAATCCGCCCAGACCATTCCCATACTTTGTTACTCTACATTTACTCCTGACTAATGCACCTAACTTACACATCCCTGAACACTATGGACAATTTTAACATGCAGGGAACAGGAGAATCGACGTTTCGACGTTATGCCCGAAACGTCGATTCTCCTGTTCCCTGGATGCTGCCTGACCTGCTGCACTTTTCCAGCAACACATTTTCAGCTCTGATCTCCAGCATCTGCAGACCTCACTTTCTCCACAATTTTAACATGGCCAATTCACCTATCTTGCACATCTTTGGATTGTGGGAGGAAACCCATGCAGACACGGGGAGAATGTACAAACTCCATACAGACAGACAGTCACCCGAGGCTAGAATTGAACCCGGGTCACCAGTACTGTGAGGCAGCAGTGCTAATCACTGAGCCACCATGCCACCCCTTGATATTTACACAGATGATGGCGTGGGGAGAGCAGGAGGAATGAATGATAAAGTGGAGATAGGGTCTAAAGAGACAGATAAACAGTTGGACAGACAAAGGAGTGGTCAAAGGTTGGTCTAGGGGAATGAATAGTTGCTAATGGGGATTATTAGTAGCTGACAATGTGTAGTGTGTAGTAGTAGCCCACATGATGGCAAGGCCTGGTGTGTGGAGGTTGGGGTAAGGACGTGGCCTCAAGCCTGAAAATTGTTGAAGTTGATATTGAGTGCAAAAAGCTGCAGAGATCCCAAGCAAGCAACGAGGTGCTGGTCTTCACTGGAGCCCTGCAGCAAGCTTGAGACAGAGATGTTGGCCAGGGAACAGGGTGCTGTGTTGAAGTGGTAGGCAACTGGAAGCTCAAAGTCTTTTCTGCCGACAGAACATAGGTATTCTGTCAAGCCTACACTTGGACTCCCCAATGTAGAGAAGACCTCATTGTTAGCTGTGAATGCAGTAGACTATATTGAGTGAAGTGCAGGTAAAGTGCCACTTCACCTGAACAGTATGTGGGACTTTGATGGTGAGGAGGGAGAAAGATAATCAACATGATTTTGTCAAGGGCAGGTCATGTCTCACAAACCATACTGAGTTTTTTTGAGAAAGGGGACCAAGCATGTGGATGAGGGTAGGGCAGTTGACGTGGTATACATGGACTTCAGTAAAGCCTTTGATAAGGTTCCACATGGTAGGCTGTTGAAGAAAATGCAGAGGCATAGGATTGAGAGTGATTTAGCAGTTTGAATTTGAAACTGGCTTTCTGTAAGAAGGCAACAAGTGGTGGTTGATGGAAAATATTCAGCCTGGACTCCGGTTACTAGTGGTGTGCCACAAGGATCGGTTTTGGGACCACTGCTGTTTGTCACTTTTATAAATGACTTAGACGCAGACATAGGTGGATAGGTCAGTAAATTTGCAGACGATATTAAAGTCAGTGGAGTAGTGGACAGTGTGAAAGAATGTTGCAGGGGGTCTTGGATAAACTGCAGAATTGGGCTCAGAGGTGGCAAATGGAGTTCAATGCAGCTAAATGTGAGGTGATTCACTTTGGGAAGAATAACAAGAAGGCAGAGTACTGGGTCAATGGAAAGATTCTTGGTAGTGTGGATGGGCAGAGGGATCTTGGAGTCCATGTACACAGACCTCTGAAAGTTGCCACCCAGATTGATAGTACTGTTAAGAAGGCATACGGTGTGTTAGGTTTTATTGGTAGAGGTATTGAGTTCTGGAGCCGTAATGTCATGATTCAACTATACAAAATGCGAGTGCGGCCACACTAGGAATATGGTGTACTGTTCTGGTCACCCCATTACATGAAGGACGTGGAAGCATTGCAAAAGGTGCAGAGGAGATTTACCAGGATGTTGCCTGGTCTGGAGGGAAGGTCTTATGTGGAAAGGCTGAGGGACTTGGGTCTGTTCTCATTGGAGAGAAGAAGGCTAAGAGGGGATTTGATAAAGACATACAAGAGGATTAGATAGGGTAGACAGTGAAAGTCTTTTTTCTAGGATGATGATGTCAGCTTGTACGAGGGGGCATAGCTAAAATTGAGGGGTGATAAACTTAAGACAGATGTCAGAGGTAGGTTCTTTACTCAGAGTGGTAAGGGTGTGGAATGCCCTGCCTGCCAATGTAGTTAACTCAGCCATGTTAGGGAGATTTAACTATCCTTGGATAATGGGATAGTGTAGGAAGATGGGCTTAGATTAGTTCACAGGTCGGTGCAACATCGAGGGCTAAAGGGTCTGTTCTGTGCTGTATTGTTCTATGTTCTATGATGTGGCGGTGCCGCTATTGGACTGGGGTGGACAAAGTTAAAAGGTAACTGGTGAAGGAGCAGCATTCTGAAAGTTAGCACTTGCAAATAAACCTTTTGGACTATAACCAGGTGTTGTGTGATTTTTAAAACTTAGTAGTGAACACTGCTGCTTCACATTGTCAGGGACCCGCACATGGGCAATGTGTGGAATTTGTACATTCTCTGTGTCTGTGTGGATTTCTGCCCACAGTCCAAAGATGTGCAGGTTAAGTGGAATGACCACGCTAAATTGCCCAGTGGTGTCCAGTTGGATTAGCCATGGTAAATGCAGCATTATAGGGATAGGGTAGGGTCTTGTTGGGATGATAGGGTTCCTACAATTGAGGCACAGACGAGGAGAATTTCTTTCATCCCAGAGGACTGTTAAGGTGTGGAATTCTCCACATGAGGAAGGTAGTAGATGCCACGGAATTTATTCAAGGCCAAGCTAGGTAATTTGTTGATGGACAATGGAGTCTAAGTTCACGGGCAGCAGGAAGCAAAGTGATGCTGAGACCAAAACCAGATCACCCCTGGTCTCACTGCATAATGCAGCAGGTTTGAAGGGCAAAATAGCCTATTCTTGCTTCAAAGTCCTATGCTTTCATGTTCCTGAGAACGTGAAAAGCAGGATAACAGAGTCATTTTTCCTCAAGTGTGAGCATTTCATTTCGGATAAAGATTTAACATTTTGGACCCAGGACAAGCAAAATCATAGGTCAAAATTAGCTGTTTCTTTCATAAATATGCACTTCAGTAGAACTGATAAAGGACTCAGTTCCTTCCCGCTGCAGTCTTATCTAGCTTTGACCATGAGACTTTGTCAACAACTTTGCAAGTATAAAATGAATAAGCACTAAATTAGCAAGAGCAAATAAAGGAGAAAATCAACAAAATATTTAAAAAAAGGAACCAGAAGTCCATCATCTATTGCATGTTCCCTTTGTGTTAGAAAACTAGTTCAGGAAGTGGCTTAAGTTACGTGATGTAATATTGTAGAATCTGAAATTCATCTTGCTGACAATATGAAACTAGCAGAATAACATGCAGATTATGTGCTTTTTATAAATCATTCACAACTATTTCTGGCCTCCCAAGCTATAAAAAAAATCTATTTGTTAAGAATACCTACTACTGTAAAAAAGTGGTTCTATTCTTGATCTTTCAAATCCATGGGAGCCTAATCTAACTGAAAATACGGAAGTCCCTTTTCTAGAAATGTACATGTATTTCTCAATAATCAACATTTGCTCAGGTGGTACCCTGTCACATGTTTGGCACAGAGGTTTGAGAGTTCAAACATCATTTCAGAAGATAATTTAAGGTTACACTTCGGGGCAATATTACAGTGATGCTACATTACTGGAAACTGGATGACACATTTAAAAGTTGCTGTCTGAAGTAGATGTAAAATAAAATCTTATGACACCACTCTGAAGTGGAGTTTGGAAGTTATACAGCCCTGTTCCACTTTAAATCCAACTTCCAATAAGTACGTAATTTTAAAAAAATATCATTCACAGGACTGTTTGACACCAAATCAAGATAGGTGACTAATGGAAAAGAATTGTCCAAATTGTGCTTACAGAAAACCTTGTGTGTTAATAATATAGTATCAGAGGATGATATGGTGGACAATGGTATTAATCACTACCAGCACATTGATTTGGGGTGCAATGAGATTAAAATTTTAAACATTTAGAATTTGAACCAACATGCCTCAATGTGTGTGTGTGTGTGTGTGTGTGTGTGTGTGTGTGCGCGCGCGCGCATATATGTTCTCTCACCCTACTCTTGGAGGTGGATTCTTCTTTTAAATGTTGTAATGAGGTATTTGCCTATTATTTATTTAGATCTTTGTTTGACACTGAGAGAGGTTGTGTTTTGGAATACCTCAAAACTTAAGAGACGCGAGGACTGCTGGACAGCATAGGTGAGTACCCTTGCTGCATTACTTGTAAATGACACCAAGAACAAAATGGCCCCTCACACTAGCACCATGCAAGCTACCTTGTTAACCCAGTAACATCCCTTGCTCTTTCTGCTACACATCTGATCATGTGCACCTTGGCCAATCTAAATAGTTACAGATATTAAATTCAGCAAGACCCAAGAAATATATGTTCTCCCTGACTGCAGACTGCTCAGCCACCTCCAGTTCTCCATAAATGTGAGGACCAGTCACTTCCAACACTAAGCACATTAACTGATATAGTCCGACTTGGGTGAATTGGACAGCTAGACTTCTGATGCTTGCCAGTAGGAATTCTTCCAAAAAGACACTCCATATCAAACATCTGATCAACATTCTTTGTTCTAACAGCAATGAGGATTTGCACAGTGGACAGCATAAGCTCTCTAAGCTAATAAGGAAGTGTTGTCAAATATTTTCAAAAGCCATATTCAGTTTGCACAGGAATAGATTTCCTTCTTTTGAATTATACAACTTCACTGCACAGCTTACAGAGGACAGAACCTGCCTGAAAAACAACCAGTTCTTTATGTCATGAAGTATTGAATGGGATTAAAACCACTGCAAAACATAAACAAATTTAAATGTGTGTATAAAAAGCTTGGCCAAGATCAAAATTATGCAATTTAAGTTTTATACAACTTTTAAATTTGATTATATTGCAATCAATCAAGATAATGTTTTCTACTGGCTACTGGACAAATGTCTAAACTGTAACACAAAGTGTTATCACAGGAGTGAAAATAACACGAGATTCACAGGAGTGATATGCTGGCACTTTATTCACAAACGGCTCAAAGCTCTAATGGAGAAGTCAGAGTTTATGCATTCACGCAGGTTTGGCTGCTACGTTCCGCAAGATCATCATTTTGTCACCAATTCAGATTTCCTCCCAAATTTTATTAGAGAATAAAATTTTGACACAATTGCATTCTAGAGATCCTGTGGCACAGTCCTGTGCCCCTACATGTGGCCCAGAAGCTTACAGTTCACTTTCCACTTCAAAACTTCACTGTTACCAACATGGGTCATGTTTAATATTTAGAATCATAGAATTGTACAGCGTGGAAACACACCCTGCGGTCCAACTCGTCCATGCTGACCAGATATCCTAGATAAATCTAGTCCCATTTGCCAACATTTGGCACATAACCCTCTAAATCCTTCCTATTTATATACCCCAGCCTTTTAAACTTTGTAATTATACCAGCCTCCACCACTTCCGTTGGTAGCTCATTCCATACACGCACCACCCTCTGCATGTAAATGTTGCCCCTTAGGTCCCTTTAAAATCTTTCCACTTTCACCTTAAACCCACGCTCCTTATAAACTTCTATAAAGTCACCCCTCAGCCTCCAACACTCCAGCAAAAATAGCCTAAACCTGTTCAGCCTCTCCCTAGAGCCCAAATCCTCCAACCTTGGCAATATCCTTGTACACCTTATCTGAACCCTTTCTAGTTTCACATCTTTCCTCTGGCAGGGAGACCAGAATTGCACACAATATTTCAAAAGTGGCCTAACCAATGTCCTGTACAGCCACAACATGACCTCCCAACACCTGTACTCGAAATATGAGCTTTGAAAGACTGAAAAAATTAATTCATTTAAAGTTTTTTTTCCTGGGAATATCTGGAGAGGTTTCTTTAGAAGTAGTAATTGAAAGTTCACTGTGAATACTGGAAATTACATTTTTAGCAAGGCATCCTGGAAACTACACAATTGGTGGTAACTGCTTGGTTCTGCTGTGAAGTACAGTAGGGCTGTTTGGAACAGTGATTGCATAGAGTGTTAGAGACTTTGGATCATTCTAGGCCTGATCCTTTTTTGTCTCCATGAAAAAAACTTAACGGTCAGATTATTTTTTCCCCATTTCTTCATAGAGAGAGAGAGAGAGAGTGCGTGCGCGCGTGTGTAGATTAGAGACAAACGTTTATGCTTCCATATTACTGACTACATATTTTAATAAATTACTGCATCTTTTTTTAATTAACACAATTTTCAATTAATCAATAATGTGGTTGATAGAATTCTTAATTTAAAACCAGATATATGTAGGGTGTTCTGCTGTAATGGGCGATTCATCAGCGTGAATTGGCTACCATGCAATTGGTGAATTGTTGACATAGTTTGTACTATCCAAACATTCCACTGAACGGGTATAGAGATCTTCTATTAGTGATCTTCTACAGAGCAATTTTCTACAATGCGATGTTGCAGAAGAACACAAATGTCGCATTATAGAATGAACTGTAGATATAGTTATTTAATTGTTCCATGTCATAACTGGGAATTATTATATTTTGAGACCAATAAAATAGTGGAATTAAAGATTACTTAAGTGGCCCGAGAAATAGTGAATGCATTTACTCTGGAATAATTCCAATGGATAGGAGGTTTGCTGAGATAATTCAATTAATCAAAAAGAGGTAGACAGAAACTAGGGGATTGTGGGCCCGGTAATATAGTGGGAAAAATGCTGAAGTCTATTATAAAAGATTTAATAGCAGAGCACTTGGAAAACAGAGACAGGATCAGTCAGTCAGCCTGGGATTTATGAAATTGTTTTTGAGGATGCAACTAAAAACGTTTTCATGGGGGAGCTAATGGTGTGGTTCACTTGGACTTTCAGAAGGCTTTGGATCAGGCTCCATGTAAGAAATAAGCATGTAAAGTTAAAGTACTGTATATGGGATTGGAGATAATGCATTGACAAGGATAGAGAACTGGATGGCAAACAGAAAACAGTGGTAATAAACAAACAGTCTTTTTTTTCTAAGTGACAGACTGACAAGTGGAATAGTGCTGCGACCTGGCTAGTCACAACATATATTAACAGGTTAAATTAGGGAACTAAATGTAATACCTCCAAGTTTGCACATGACACAAAGCTGTGGGAGTGAACAGAGAAGCTGAGCAAGTGGGAAAATGTTTTGCAGTTGAAGTCTCATGTGAATAAATGTGAGGTTATATGATTTGCTAGCAAAAATATAGGGAGGCAGATTATCATCTGAATGGCAAGAGACTCAAAGTGTGCATCCTTGTACACCAAACATCGATTTCGAAGCTTTTCGGATGCTGCCTGAATTGCTGTGCTCTTCCAGCACCACTGATCCAGAATCTGGTTTCCAGCATCTGCAGTCATTGTTTTTACCTAGCTGGATGTAAGCATGCAGGTGCAGCCATGGGGCTCCTGAGGGGCAGTGGTAGTGTTCCTATCTCTAAGCCAGGAGGCCTGGATTCAAGTTCCATCTGGTCTAGAGATGTGTAATAACATCGTTGAATACATTGATTAGACAATATCTGTAGGTGCCGCAAGCAGTGAAGAAGGCAAATGGTATGTTGGCCTTCATAGTGAGAGGATTCAACTACAGCAGCAAGGATTCCTTACTGCAATTTTTCATTACTGTGGTGAGTCTACATCTGGAGAAAATGTAATGAAAATTTACCAAACTGATTCCTGGGGTGACAGGACAGATGTTATGAAGAGAGACTGAATCAGTTAGGACTACATTCACTGGAGTTTAGAAGAATGAGAGAGAATTTTATAGGTTTTATGAAAATCCAACAGGAATAGAAAGGGTGAACACAGGAAAGAAGTTTTCAATGATTGGGGGAGTCTAGGAATAGGATACGATATGACAAAGGCTTTAGACTGGAATGGGGAGACGCCAGAGTGTTGAGAGTCTGCAGAATTCTCTGTCACAGAAAATGGGATAAAAGGGAGAAAGCAGGAACAAGCTACAGAGTTGGATAATTGGCCATGATCATACCAAATGGCTGAGCTGGCTTGAAAGGCTGAATGGATTGCGCCTGCTCCTATTTCCTTTGCTTCTACATTTCTAAACTGACAGTGCACTCCTCCAACCTTGGTTATAATACAACAGAATTATGTGAAATGCAGTGAAACATGGGTTTCGATCTGTAAACCCCTCAGGTAAGCCTAAGGTAAGTAGTAAGAGCAGAAGGTTACCTGGTCAGTTACAACCACGTCATGGCCACATCACAACAAGTCCCCCCATTAAAAATAAAGTGGTATACAAAATTATACGTCTGGTGCTTTAAATACAGGTAAATGTGAAGGTATCCATTCCGGACTGTAAAAGGTTAGATTCAAGGCTTCTTTTCAGAAAAATGAGCGAAAAGCTAGAAAGAGCAAAGACTTAGTGTTTCGTGTAAAAAGATCACTAAAGGGCAGCAGTTGAGTACAAAATATTATCAAATAAGGTTATGGGGCCAGAATATAAATGGGAAAAGGGTTTACTACTGCTATACTAGTACTGGCTGAACATGTCTGAGTTAGCTTATGAGGTAAATTTTCATTACATTTTCTTCAAATGTAGTCTCACCATGGCCATGTACAACTGCAGTAAGGAATCCTTGTGTACAGATCCAGGCACTATATCTTAGAAAGATGTAATGGTCTTGGAAGGACTGTAGCACAGGTTCAGCAAAATGTCAGAAGGATTCCAAGGGTTAGCTTATGAGGCAAAATTACAAAAAAATAAGTTTGTATTCCCCAGAATATAGAGGGTTCGAGAACAACTTGATTCTCCTCCAATACCCTTCGTGTTTTATGCCTTAAATTCCGCACTAATTCCTCTAATGGCATGTTTTCTCAATAGTTTGATTTTCTGCCCACAAGTCAATTTTAAAAGTTAACAAAAGGATTTCACTGATCTGCTAAATGTCCTGTAGCGTGCTTGTTTTTTGATCAGCTGTGCAGCCGTTTACCATCAGGAGGAAACACAGTTATAAAAAACGTAAGCAATTTACTAAACTTTTGTTGTAGATGGGTCTAAATCCACCACAACATTATATCTTTAATTTTTTTTTATTCAGTAGAGATTCAAGTTCCATGAAATATTAGCAGTGGCATTAAAGCAGCTGAACTTCTGTTTCTTACTTTCAAATAACTATCCCTCAGAGAATTAACCGGTCATCACAAAAATGGAAAAGGTTTTCAAATGTAATGGAAATAATAGTTGTCAAACTATGTACATAAAAAAAAATTCCACATACACTTGGAATAGACTGGTTTCCATAGGGATGAAGGTTATTATCACAGAGTGAAAGCAATGCTTCAGCCCAAGTTTATTCAATGACCTTGTAACCCCATTGCTGGAATTACTATAATATTAATCAAATCCAGGAAAACTGACTTGGAATTCTCTGTCACTGATATAAGCGGCAGCATTAGGATTTGCGGACAAAAATTACTTTGTTTTATAAATTGTTTCCTCAGATTATTTTGGTCTGGTTGTATAATATTTTTCAATTGAACCAGTCAAGAAATTCTGCAAAGTGAAATGTCTCCAATCTGTACAATGTTCTGCCCACTCTTGGTATTTTGATTTACCTCAGAATCAAAGAAGGTTTTCTGATTAAAAATGGAGTTGAAAAATATCTGGGGCAGTATCAACACACTCACAAACAAAAATAGTGCAGCATGGTTAATTGTGAAGAGGAGGCACGTATGTTTGGATTCAAGATAGCGCCAGAGCATGGCAAAGTTTTGCAAGCTGTCAACAGCAAATCTTAAAATCATAGAATCTCTATAGTGTGGAAGCAGGCTATTCGGCCCATCAAGTCTACACTGCCCTTCTGAAGAGCATCCTACTCAGTTTAACCTCCCCTCCCACTTTATCCCTGTTACCCTGCATTTCTCATGGCTAATCCACCTAGCCTGCACACTCTACACACTATGGGCAATTTAGCATAGCCAATCCACCTAGCCTGCACATCTTTAGATTGTGGGAGGAAACCAGAGTACCTCTGCTCTTCTAAACCTCAATTCTAAGTCTCTCTGCAGCCATAACATTGTATTCTTCGCTCTGTTCTATTAATTCTAATGCATTCTTTATGGTATGATCTATCAGTACTTTGCGCAAAACAAAAAACATTTCACTGTACCCTAGGTACATATGACAAAATGAAATCAAATCAAAGAGACTTCTAAGTGACTGCAAGAGGATCAAAGTTAAAAATCACACAACACCAAGTTATAGTCCAAAAGGTTTAATTGGAAGCACACTAGCTTTCGGAGCGACGCTCCTTCATCAGGTGATTGTGGAGGGCTCGATCGTCGCTCCGAAAGCTAGTGTGCTTCCAATTAAACCTGTTGGACTATAACCTGGTGTTGTGTGATTTTTAACTTTGTACACCCCAGTCCAACACCGGCATCTCCGAAGCAAGAGGATCAGTTAGTACAGGGCGCTCTGGTATAATGCGACAATTGTATTCCTCTGCAGCCTCACGCTATAGAAAATCACTACAGAAAACCACTACAAACGGTCAATAGAGAGTCTGTGTTATCCAAAAGCGTTATAGCCAGTTTGTGTTGACGAAATGCACATTGTATCAGAATGAGCTGTAGTTTGGAAAGGCTGAAGTCAGACAGAATTTTAACAAGAGAAATGAGGTACTAGTCCAAACTTTCTTCTGTGCAGCAAAATGAGAGCATTTTGTTCCTGACTGCTCCTAACCCACACCCTGCCAACAAAAAGCCTCTTATTGTAGTCATTGACAATTTGTTAACCCAACTACTGCACTCAATATATACCAAAATGGATTTAAAAATTAGGATAAGGTAAAAGAGGCAGTTTAACTTACTTTCAAGTCAACGTGTTCAGGCCTGTTATTATATACCTCGGGAGCAGGTGGGTCTCAAACCCGATCTTTTGGCTCAGATACAGGAACACTGCCACTGCACCAGAAGAGCCCTTAGAGTGAGGCAGCTTAATCTCAATCTGATATATAGCTAGCACCTGTGCTTTGGAGGCGAAATGTGGATTCAACTAAAATTCCAGAAACTGGGGACATATTTTTGGCTAATATCCAAAAGCTCGCCACACGTGCTACTCAGGAGCCGAGATGTTAAATGTTGAGTTCTGATCAGTTGAACACTAATGCTCCCAATCACCTATTTAAAAAAAAATCATTTCCTCCTCCCTCAACCAATAAAGAGATTGATTAATCATTGAATGCAATGCTGCTAAAAGAGGCAACCTTACTCTTTCAGTACTGACTCATTAACAAATGACATTATAAATTTTTTTTTATTTCAAAAATAACTATATTCATAAAATACTTTGATGATCTGTACAACTGGACATGCCGTACATATGTAAACGTTCCATTTGTTTGCATACCGAAAACAGAGTAATCATTCCTATTCACAGGTCGGTACAATTACATTTTTAGCTGAGGCATCAGCAGAGCCCAAATGACAGCGTGGGCCCCCTGTTCTTCTTTAGGCAGGCAGATGTTACATGGTGGTCTTTTCCCACCGCGCCTTGGCGGCAGCTGCCCCAAGCTTCAGCGCGTCCCTCAACACGTAGTCCTGGACCTTGGAATGTGCCAGTCTGCAACACTCAGTCGGGGTCAGCTCCTTCAGTTGGAAGATCAACAGGTTTCGTACCGCCCAGAGAGCATCCTTCACCGAGTTGATGATCCTCTAGGCACAGTTGATGTTCGTCTCGGTGTGCATCCCGGGGAACAGGCCGTATAGCAGGGAGTCCCGCGTCACGGCGCTGCTTGGGACGAACCTCGACAAACACCACTGCATTCCTCTCCAGACTTCTTCTGCGTAGGCACATTCCAGAAGGAGGTGTGTGAGACAGTCTCGTCCCCCTCGCAGCCGCTTCGAGGGCAGCGTGCGGTGTGGCTGAGAGTCCGGGCGTGCATAAAGGATCTCACAGGCAGAGCCCTTCTCACCACCAGCCAAGCCATGTCTTGGTGATTGTTGGAAAGTTCTGGCGATGAGGCATTCTGCCAAATGGCTTTGACAGTCTGCTCAGGGAACCGCTCGATAGGATCCGCCCTCTCCTTTTCCCGAAGGGTCTCAAGGACACTACGTGCTGACCACTTCCTGATGGACTTGTGGTCAAAGGTGTTTTTCTTCATAAACTTCTCCACGAAGGACAGGTGATACGGAACGGTCCAACTACTCGGAGCGTTCCACGGCAGCGAGGCCAGGCCCATCCTTCGCAACACCGGGGACAGGTAGAACCTCAATACGTAGTGAGACTTGGTGTTTGCGTACCGGGGATCCACGCACAGCTTGATGCAGCCACACACAAAGGTGGCCATCAGGGTGACATTATAAATACAAAACTAAGCTGTGTC
Organism: Chiloscyllium plagiosum; assembly: GCF_037043375.1. Lineage (NCBI taxonomy): Eukaryota > Metazoa > Chordata > Chondrichthyes > Orectolobiformes > Hemiscylliidae > Chiloscyllium > Chiloscyllium plagiosum. The sequence goes on along the minus strand of NW_028270143.1, from coordinate 94,414,626 downwards.
ATTCTCCTGTCTTTTCCCTGAAATCCTGCATGTTGTCTCTATTTAAATAATCGTCTGATGGCATCCTCTTGAATACCTTGATTGAAGTTGCCTCCAATACACTTTCAGGGAGAGCATTCCAGACCCTGACTACTCACTGTATAAAGAAGATTGCATTTGCCTTTCTGCAAGTTTGTGCCCATTGGTTCTTAAAATGTCTGCACATAACATTTTATTTTGAAGGTCTATCAAGGGATAAACCTGGTGGAGGGTTTTATCCAAAAGTACTTCTGAAGAAACCATATGCTAAAAGAATTTAAGCTCTAATGGGCAAGTTCCCATTTAAAAAAAAAGCTGTGTTGAATATCCTGCTGTGCCTTATGCTTCTGAGTATCAATTAAGCTGTAAATAAACTTGTAAATGTTAGTCTCACAGCATGTTACTTTCTGCTTTTAAAAAAGGCAGAGAGAACGTAATGTGGTATCCACATACTTCAGCCATAGACATAGGCGACAGTTAAGTGCCACGCAAAGCCAGGCTTGGTGAATATGTGACATTTACAGAGTCTATTGAAAAGTTACACGTCAATACAAAAATACCAAAAGGAAGCTGGAAGATTGACAGCCACCTGAACCACTACTTTAAAGTGATGATTCAAATGTTCCTTGCTTGACAAAAGCCACAAACAAAACTTCAACTCAGTAAATAGTTCTTTTGTCATTCATGATTTACGCACGTGTTTTAACATGCAACTGCTGTGAACAAGAACAAACTGTGACTGAACTGATGCACGTCCACAAGAAATGTGTTCAATTCAAATGATTTTGAAATCCATATTTAAGACTTATTTATTTAAAGTCTTTCAGATTGTTATTCTTTCTGTTGAAGAAAGCAACCCTGCTAAAAAAAACATAATTTGCTTCACAAATCATTGTGCTCATGATGAATTTTGAGCGTGATTCTATGGCAGGCACAATTTTAAATACAAATGTAACCTAGGAGAAGACTTCAGGTCACCTCCACCCAGTTTATCCTTCTTAATATGAAAAACTGAGGCTGACTTGTCCTTTTGGGGTTAGTAACTCTGTTGCGTGCAAGCCATTTCCTACAACATTACTTGCTCCACTGCAAAAAAGTTTGTGTAAAAAACAAAGCATTGCTACATCAACCAAAGCCTCCTTCCTGCCACAGAACGCTACTTCTATTAGGAAATAACTCACCACAGTTTGGATGTGTACATATAAGACAATGTTTCTTTGGGACTTTAATGCAGATAATAGATACAATAAATGAGTCATTCCACAACAGGAAGTGGAGCTATTACCAAAGTGTGTCAGGCTATAATTTTACAATATCTGCAGGCTACCACTTCATATTTTACAATTAATCAATGTTACTAAATTTCTCAATATATACACTGACTGCATTCAATATTGACTTGTGATACTTAACAATTTAAAACATTGAAGTGTTGGATCAGCCATGATTCTACTGAATGGCAAGGCAGGCTTGATGGGCTGCATGGTCTATCCTGTGGCTAAGATTCCAATTTCCAAACATTCATAGAAGCTGCAAATATACATTCACTCTTAGGTCCTTTAAGATTCCACTGACCTGGTAATTAATGACTTTCTTGAAATAGTCAGGGTATCCTGAAGGCATGTAATGGTTCCTTTCATGAAGGTAATCAGGTTTGCGAAATATAATAGATACTCTAAACTGATCCAACAGGAAACACACCTCAACGTTTAAAAACTTGGTAACAAAAGTGGTTAACCACAATTTCGGACCATTCCCCCAAAATCAATGTTTTGTCGAGTATAAGTCGATTCCGTTTTAATTTCATGAGCATATTTTAAAGAAAAGTGCACATTTAACATACCAATGCATTAATCAAACTCTTTGGTACTTTGTTATCAGTGATTGCAGGTAAACCCATGTTTCTCAGATTGATATTTGAAGTCCTTGAGAATTGTTCAGCCAAGGTGTGAACAATACATATTTTCAGTTACTTTTGAGGGTTTAGTTTAGGAATCAGTCAATTAGTACCCAACTTCTCCTCATGGCCAAACTAATTGAAAATATGCTTTTCTCATTTAAAGCAATGCCTCTGTTCCTTTCAAAACTGTAGCTATTAAGCCCTTCTCCAAATTCCAGCCTTAGCTCCTATGACAGTAAGAATTTTCCACACCAACTCCAGCTTACATTTTCTTTCCAACGTACCGAAACACATGAACCTCCCAAATCCTTGCCAATCTTATCCTAATTCCTCACTGGATTCTCTCCAGACTCGACAGTTCCACCGATCTCTTGGTTACTTTCCCATACTTCATAAATATCACCTCAGATAAAATTCTCAGGCCAATTTCCTTTCCTGAATGTCCCGTTCATCCATCTCATTGGTGAAACCCAAATTTAAAAATCATCATCCTCACTTCAATCTTTTAATTGTAATCTCGTCCAGCCCTATAGCTGTCATTCCTCTGATATACAGGTCAGATTTTCATGAAGCAGATGGCAACTGTGAGTCGAGAAAGTTTTGGTTTCCATTCAAGTGATCCCTGCTCTGAGAGATGGCCCCTGGAGGTTGCAAAAGAAGCAAATTAGAATGCCAGCGTGTATTTCCTGGCACAGTTATAATGGTGAATATAAGACCTTCAAAAGCTCAACTGCTATATATGTCCCCTCAATGCCTTCATTTCTTCACACAACTCCCATGCCCCATGCACCCTTCATAGCAACCCGCTCAGTATCCATTCAGTAATCACGATGTGCAGAACCAATAAGCCAATGGCCAGTTTTAAAAGTTTTTGAATATCCTCAGAAACTGACTACATAAGAATACATTTTGAAGAAATCCTTTGAAAAAAAGTAATTTAGCTAACAAATTATTCAAAGTGTTAATCCACCAGACTTAATGGTATCAAGCTCTTTTTTCCGCCAACTTCACACCTCCTGACCTTGCATTAATACACACAAAGGCAGTGAAAAAAAGGTGTTCAAAGAAACAGCAGGTTACAACAAAGTGATAGATATGTCAACAAATAAAGCTTTCACTCCTGTCTGCAACTGTACAAACATTGCTTGGTGAGATCAAAATGCATTGCCATTCTTGGAGCTCAGCCAGGCATTCATATTGTGGCTACTGGTAACTGCATCAACAAAAGCAGGCTTAACAGATGTATTCATTATGAAAAGGTGCAACTGGCCACACCTGCAATCGAGCTAGCAAGGGTGGGAGTGCTACAGATAGGCTAGTTGCCTACATTCTTCTCCTGTGCAGGTGAAAGTTGCTTAAAACTATTATGGGATTCCCTGAATTGAGGCACATGTGCAAATTTTAAAACGTTTCCTGAATCTGCCTGACTCAGTAAAAATCCAGTCTTGCATTGCTCCAATTCTGACCTCTTGTAGGTCCCCATCCACATCCCCATCCCCAACCATCACAATCCCATTTCAGTGGCAACAGTGGCAGCTTTATCTACAGGTACCAAGCTTAGGAAAGCAATTCCAGAGCTGAAGTTAACTCTTATATCTCATTTAAGATCCTCTCAAAAATAGAAAACCAAAAACAGGCAGAATTGTTCACCTGCCTTTATCTCAGTTTACCCTTTTTTCTCAAAATTATTGCACTGTGAAAAGGTTTTTCTTTAATGTTCAATGTATTATATAAACTAATGTTATTGTTATATTGTTTTTCAAAATTGTACTTTAGGTTAAAAGCTGGCTGATTTATAGTAGATTTGTATAGAGTTACCTATATATCACAACGTTAAAGTACCAAGAGTGGGAACGCATTTCAGCTCCTTTTCAAAAAACACTAATGGAATAAACAATAGCATCTCCAGATCACATTTATTCAGTTTGGACTGAATTAGCAAATGGAAAACTTGCTTTCACATAAATTTTGTATTCTCAAATGTATTTAGGCAATTATAAAAGCCAGTCAGAAGTTACACAAAAGAAACAAAACTCATGTATGTTAGTGGATCTTGGTGGTCTGAGCAAACATTGAACAGCTGGACAAAGTTGCTGACAGATCAGTATGGACTAGACAAAATTACCAAGAAGTAAGAGTTTATAAAAGACACCAGTAAAAGAGGACGCATGTTGTTTGACTCATTAGGCTACAGCTGTTTTCTACCCTAGTCACTTTAACTTCAACAAATGGCAACCTTTCATTCAGCCAGATGCTAGATTATTGTCTTCATCTGAAGCATTGTAACAGTATCTAGATATCCAATGTACAAAAGGCAAGGCTTTTTTTTAAAAACATGATTTGCATTTTAAATTCTCCTCCCATCCTCAGATTGTCGAGTATGATGCAGGCAAGGTCATCCACTCCTATCCTCCTGGTCTCTTTAATCTCCCTCACCACCCAGTGAGTCTTAACGACAGCTGGGTCTGAAACCTCCATCAATGCCTCCACTTGGAGAAGTACAAAAGCTCCAAGTGACTCCTTAGCAGGGTAAAAGCATCTGCAATTGATTTGGCCTTCTGCACAACATCAGAGCCGGAGCTTAGAACCTCTTATGTGGGGGCTGCATGTTCAGACTGGTGCATTACCACTTCATGGGGAAGCACTGTGCAATTGATTTGAACTATGATAGCTAATCTTCAAATCCGTTTCTTGCCCAGGCAAAGTTTCCTCCTTTTTAACACAACCAGAAGTCCTAAGGTGGGCAATGTTCTTAAATGAATTCAGTTACTTATGTGATATTCATGATGTCAGCAGCCCTACTGCAGATGTCTGGAGACTAGGCTGACACAGTGGCTCAGTGGTTAGCCCTGCTGCCTCACAACGCCAGGGATCCGGGCTTGATTCCACCCTCAGACGACTGTCTGTGTGAAGTTTACACATTCTTCCTGTGTTTGCATGGGGTTCCTCTCAGTCCAAATTTGTGCAGGTTAGGAAGACTGGCCATTCTAAATTACCCATTGTCTGCAGTGATGTGTCGGCTCAGTGGATTAGCCATGGGAAACGCAGGGATGGGATGCAGGGTGGGATATTCTTTGGAGGGTTGGTGTGGACTCGATGGGCCGAATGGCCTGTTTCCACACAATGCTGACAGTATGAGAGACATCATAGTTTTGCCAGATTCTGCCATCTCTTCCTGTGATCTCGTGAATGCAGCATCTTTTCAGAAGTAGCTGGAATTAAAAGCAGTACCCTTGGTAGCTGATAATTTTCTCTCTCACCTTGCTGGAATGTTTGAGAACATCCTAGTCAGGTGTACATCGCACCACCATCACCACCCTAGCAACGAGCAGATAATCTCCTGGGTTGGTTTGTACAACTCAGAGTTCCACCCTTGTATCCACCAGTAAATCCATAAAGAAAACCGTAATCCAACATTTTCATTACAGCTACGTCTGTATCCGCAAGAAATCAAGAATGAGGCTTCACAAAAGAATTTGAACAATAATGAAAGTATTCTTGTTTTTGCAATCAAAATAATGTAGTGGTGTTGTGGGAAAGAGCTGTCAAAGATAAGCTTTTACCAGTCCCAGCTACCTATAATATTATGTTTCATTAGACAAAACTATTGTGAAATTTACTAAAAAAAAAATGAATGCAAAGCCATTCACAAAGGCATAGTGATGCGAAGCTAGGATTACCCCTTATTGCCAATGAGAAAGATATTCACAGGATTAAAAACAAAACAGAAACTGCTGGAGAAATTCAGCAGGTCTGGCAGCACCTGACAAGAGAAAGCAGAATTCTACAGATGCTATCAGACTTATTAAGTTTCTTCAGCAATTTCTGTTTTTCTTTCAGATTTTCAGCATCTGCAGTCCTTCATATTTTTGTCCACGGGATTAAAGCCATTTCCCTTTGTTTAGACAGCAACCCTCAAATCTTTGTAATTAACTCTAGCAAACAACGCATCGTTTTCATCAAGCTGCTAAATCAAGGCAAGTTTCTAACCTAACATATGAACTATTAGTGTACAGAGAAAATGGGAAAATCATAAAAGACCTTTATTCTATCAATCAGGGAATAACTATCTGCCTACATTCAGGCTTGGAAAATGAACCTTAAAACCTACAGTAACTAAACAGAAATTATTCAATATACAAACCACCTGTGAATAATACAACAGATAAACATAAGATAGAATATCTGCACATCAACATCAAAATTGCATCTAAATAGTGTACTCACTTATTTTTAGAACAATTTCTAAGAATTGAAAGTCATTCTTTTGGTTTTTTTATGCCAGTGATCAGTAAAGACAAAAGAAAACATATTTTAAAAGTATCCAAATATAAAGGCCAGACTACTTATTCTGTCCCTTACTTTCCCCTGCCCACACTGGATCTTTTTTTGCAAGGTTTGTAGCTCAGGATGAGGTTTAGGGTGTAGGTTTGCTCGCTGAGCTATAGGTTTGATATCCAGACGTTTCATTACCTGGCTAGGCAACCTCCAAGTGAAGCGAAGCTGTTGTCTCCTGCTTTCTATTTATATCTTTCTCCTGGATGGGGTTCCTGGGGTTTGTGGTAATGTTATTTCCTGTTTGTTTTCTGAGGGGTTGATAGATGGTATCTAGATCTATGTGTTTGTTTATGGTGTTGTGGTTGGCGTGCCAGGCCTCTAGGAATTCTCTGGCATGTCTTTGCTTAGCCTGTCCCAGGATAGATGTGTTGTCCCAGTTGAAATGGTGTTTTTTTTTCCTCCGTGTGTTGGGCTACGGGGGAAGAGAGGGTCGTGTCTTTTTATGGCTAGCTGGTGTTCGTGTATCCTGGTGGCTAACTTTCTTCCTGTTTGTCCTACGTAGTGTTTGTGGCACTCCTTGCATGGAATTTTGTAGATGACGCTGGTTTTGTCCATGGGTTGTACTGGGTCTTTTAGAACATAGAACATAGAAGAATACAGCGCAGAACAGGCCCTTTGGCCCTCGATGTTGTGCCGATCCAAGCCCACCTAACCTACACTAGCCTACTATCCTCCATATGCCTATCCAATGCCCGCTTAAATGCCCATAAAGAGGGAGAGTCCACCACTGCTACTGGCAGGGCATTCCATGAACTCACGACTCGCTGAGTAAAGAACCTACCCCTAACATCTGTGCTATACCTACCACTCCTTAATTTAAAGCTATGCCCCCTCGTAATAGCTGACTCCATACGTGGAAAAAGGTTCTCATGGTCAACCCTAGCTAAACCCCTAATCATCTTGCACACCTCTATCAAGTCACCCCAAACCTTCTTTTCTCCAATGAAAACAACCCCAAGTGTCTCAGCTTTTCCTCATACGATCTTCCTACCATACCAGGCAACATCCTGGTAAACCTCCTCTGCACCCGTTCCAGTGCCTCCACATCCTTCCTATAGTATGGCGACCAAAACTGCACACAATACTCCAGATGTGGCCGCACCAGAGTCTTATACAACTGCAACATGACCTCAGGACTCCGGAACTCAATTCCTCTACCAATAAACTTTTTTTTTCAAATGATTTTTTTTACAGCTCAAGACATGCAATTTTAGGTTTGTTAGTTTTTGTTTGAGAGTGTTGGTGGGTTTGTGTGCTACTAGGATCCCGAGGGGTCTTAGTAGTCTGGCTGTCATTTCTGAAACTTCTTTGATGTATGGTAAGGTGGTTAGCGTTTCTGGCTGTGTTTGGTCTGCTTGTCGTGGTTTGTTCTGGAGGAATCTGCACCCTACCAACCATCAAACCAAAAATCTGGGTCCGCTACATAGAAAGAAAGTTAGCCACCAGGATACACGAACACCAGCTAGCCACAAAAAGACATGACCCTCTTTCTCTCGTAGCCCTACACATGGAGGAAAAAAAAACACCATTTCAACTGGGACAACACATTTATCCTGGGACAGGCTAAGCAAAGACATGCCAGAGAATTCCTAGAGGCCTGGCACGCCAACCACAACACCATAAACAAACACATAGATCTAGATACCATCTATCAACCGCTCAGAAAACAAACAGGAAATGACATCACCACAAACCCCAGGAACCCCATCCAGGAGAAAGATATAAATAGAAAGCAGGAGACAACAGCTTCGCTTCACTTGGAGGTTGCCACTGATGATGTTACCTAGCCAGGTAATGAAACGTCTGGATATCAAACCTCCAGCTCAGCAAGCAAACCTACACCCTAACTGGATCTTTATGACATCTATTTAACCAATAATATGAATGTGAGATGCCAGAAAGAAAGAGTTCTGTCCCAGGTAGCAAGATTAGATTGTGAAGTTTAAAAAAAACCAGAAATATTCAACGGGCCAAGCACCATCAATAGAAAGACAAACAGAACTAAACTGGAAAATGTCAGAGGTGCAATAGGTTTTAATGACGTCTGGAGGCAGGGCAAAGGGATTAGGCCGGAAAGAACAAAGGGCAAAACCAATGGTAGGGTGGAAGACAGGAGATTTTAAATGACAAAATCACAACCTCCATCCCTATGCAATTTATTTTGTTAATGCACAGCACTTCAGGTGCAGACATTACAGCACAGAAGGTCATCATTTGGCCCATCATGGTAAAAACAATGACTGCAGATGCTGAAGCTCCTCGATGCTGCCTGAACTGCTGTGCTCTTCCAGCACCAGTGATCCAGAATTTGGCCCATCATGTCCATGCAGGTCAACAAATGTTTGATTGCACTCATCCCATTTCCCAGCTCTTGGCCTATAGCCCTGAAGGCTAGGCAACAAAAAAAAAGGTTTCTAAAAACTGCTTAAATGATACAACAGTGACGTCAACCACTCTTTCAGGCAGTGAACTTCAAAGTCCCTCCAACCTCAGGATGAAAAAAATGCCCCATGTTCACTGACACCTCCCCCCAACTAATGAAGAAAGTGACTGCCTATCCATCCTATGTCCCCTACAATCATGTACATTTTTATCACGTACCCTCTTGAATTTCTCTGCTCTAAGGAAAACAATCCGAAGCCTATCTAATCTTTCCTCAGAGCTCAGGCACTCCAGCCAGCTAGCTTCCTGTTAAATCTTCCCCGAATCCTCTTTTAGAACAATCACATTGTCCCATAATATGGTGACCAGAGCAACACACAAAACTCCAATTGTGGCCAAACCAACTTTTTATATAGTTCCAATGTAACTTCCAGCTACGACTCTGTTTTCACACTTGCATCTTCTTTAAGATATATTTTGTTTCTTTTCCTGTCTCATTATTGTGCCCTTTTACGTTGCACTACTGTACCTTTTATAATTTTTTTTCAGAACCTTTCAGACCTGAGTATTCGTTTTGGTCCGGTAGGAGCCCTTTGCTTGTGCAAGCTCAAAATGTTTAACGCTTTATGAAATACATGATGAAAAATCCAAGTGAGAAGGGATTTTGCTCAACTTACATGGAGTGGACAATCCATGACAACTGACCCCACAGAATGCAACATTTAACTTAGTGCTATCAAGTGTCCATAGCTATACTTATTCCTACAAATTCTAGATTACCTTTCAAGCCAGTGCTACCTACTCACTCATTCAGGTGGGAAGGCCACCCAGAGCCAACCTTTTATGACAGATTTAATCTTTAAGGTGTCAATAAACCAGATAGTTCAGTTAAACATCAATACAATCATAACATACTGAGAAACTTCCCAACCTGAGGACTCCTTTTAGGATCAAGACTGGATTGACTCAGGTCCAATCTCTTTCGTAATCATGGAGACCACTGAACCCCTGCTCACGATACAGTCATTAAATAGTTAATAAACAATGGACAAGTTCCATTGCAGCTCAAAGTAATCAGAAACAGGGTGATCAGCAATAATTCACAGTATTGTAGAAGCAGCCTGAACACCAACCTGTTATCCACCTCCATGGATGCTCACTATATCCTATCAAACAATGTTCTAGTAATTTAGCACAAAAACTTGCAACAGAAACTGCCTTGTGCCTCTGTAGCTCCAAAGGAAGAAAGCTATATAAGCCTGGATAAAATAAGCCTGCTGTACACATGACCTCCCTAGCTTTAAAGCAGCTGTCACCCCCCATGACTGAGCCAGTCCACGCAAGACAGAGGAGACAAAACTCATCATGTAAAAACAGACAAAACTGCAACCAAGAGCAGTTGCCTCTTCCTTTCTTTTTTAAACTATCAGCCCCTTTCACCAGGAGCACAAACATTAACAACAGGACTGCTATTGACCAACAGAACCAAAAAAATCCCATTTGTTTAAACTTGTTTGAAAAAGATTGTGATGGAATGTGGATTCTACCACCTCCTATACATTCTAAAAGAAAACCTTAATTTTTTTTATTTCTGACTGAACTGTATTATGTTACATTATTGTAAAACAGTCAACTTGACGAAGTAGAACAAAAACCAAGAAAATTTATTAAAAAGTAGCATTCACATTTTGGGCTAATTATTGAAGTTGGATCGTTTATCAGTAAATAGATAACACAGATCAAAATGGTTCCCATTGATACCTCTCAGAGATGCCCCAGGGTATTTCAACAACTAACATGACTGACTCAGGCAGGCTCAAATGGAACAGCTGTTCTTCCCCCCCGCCACCAAATATGTGTTATTGTATACATGACTCTATGATAGCTAGCACCAGTAAAATGACAGCTGACAGCCATCTGACTTAAAACAAAAAAAGCAAAGTCACTCGGCTCTCTTCTGTATCAACGTTCATGCCCATATGTCCTTGGAGAGAGAGAGCACATGTCCACCAGTGGCCTTGAGGCCTTCAGGGAGACATAAGCACCAGAGGGGATGGATTGCATCATTCCTCCCTCTAATGCTATTTTGATTTAATTCCCTCCCATGTTCCCATACCTTTTTGTTCTCTCTCAGCTATTGTGACACAAATTAATTGTTCTTAAAAGCAAAACAATTTCTTAAGCAGTTTACAAAAACAACCACTTACATAAAACATCCTATCTGACCTGATCAGGTGTACCCAAGAACTCTGTGGGAAAAGAGGGAAGTGTTTGCTGGGCCTCTTGCTGAGATATTTGTATCATCGATAGTCACAAGTGAGGTACTGGAAGACTGGAGGTTGGCTAATGTGGTGCCACTGTTTAAGAAAGGAGGTAAGGACAAGCCAGGGAACTATAGCCCGGTGAGCCTGACATTGGTAATGAGCAAGTTGTTGGAGGAAATCCTGAGGGACAGGATGTACATGTATTTGGAAAGGCAAGGACTTATTAGGGATAGTCAACATGGCATTGTGCATGAGAAATCATGTCTCACAAACTTGATTGAGTTTTTTGAAGAAGTAACAAAGAGGATTGAGGAGGGAAGAGCGGTAGATGTGATCTATGTAGACTTCAGTAAGGCGTTTGACAAGGTTCCCCATGGGAGACTGGTTAGCAAGGTTAGATCTCATGGAATACAGGGAGCTATGTGGATACTGAACTGGCTCAAAGGGTAGAAGACAGAGGGTGGTGGTGGAGAGTTGTTTTTCAGACTGGAGGCCTGTGACCAGTGGAGTGTCACAAAGATCAGTGCTGGGTCCACTATTTCGTCATTTATTTAAATGATTTGGATTTAACATAGGAGATATAGTTGGTAAGTTTGCAAATGACATCAAAATTGGAGATGTAGCGGACAACGAAGAAGGTTACTTCAGAGTACAATGGGATCTTGATCAGGTGGGTCAATGGGCTGAGGAGTGGCAGATGGAGTTTAATTTAGATAAATGCAAGGTGCTGCATTTTGGGAAAGCAAATCTTAGCAGGACGTATACACTTAATTGTGTAGGGAGTGTTGCTGAACAAAGAGACCTTGGAGTACAGGTACATAGCTCCTTGAAAGTGAGTCGCATGTAGATACGATAGTGAAGGCGGCATTTGATATGCTTTCATTTATTGGTCAGAGTATTGAGTACAGGAGTTGGGAGGTCATGTTGCGGCTGTACAGGACATTGGTTAGGCCACTGTTGGAATATTGCGTGCAATTCTGGTCTCCTTCCTATCGGAAAGATGTTGTGAAACTTGAAAGGGTTCAGAAAAGATTTACAAGGATGTTGCCAGGGTTGGAGGATTTGAGCTATAGGGAGAGGTTGAATAGGCTGGGGCTGTTTTCCCTGGAGCATCAAAGGCTGAGGGGTGGCCTTATAGAGGTTTACAAAATTATGAGGGGCATGGATCGGATAAACAGACAATTCCTAGGCAAGAAGTCCAGAACTAGAGAGCATAGGTTTAGGGTGAGAGGGGGAAGATATAAAAGAGACCTAAGGGGCAACGTTTTCATGCAGAGGATGATATGGGTATGGAATGAGCTGCCAGAGGGAGTGGTAGAGGCTGGTACAATTACAACATTTAAAAGGCATCTGGATGGCTATATGAACTGGAAGGGTTTGGGCTGAGTGCTGGTAAGTGGGACTAGATTAGGTTGGAATGTCTGGTCAGCATTGATGAGATGGACCGAAGGGTCTGTTTCCATGCTGTACATCTGTATGCCTTATGATAAAAGAATGGTTAAGAACCTGAGAATCCATCATTTCACTCAAAATTAAGTGCAGCTCAGCATTGGATTATCTGTAGTGCAAACTGTTTAAAGTACAAGCCCCTAGAGCAAGTAGTAGAAAGGTCTTTTTGCATCATTACCATAGCTGAAGCATTAGTATTTAAAGTCTCAGGAAAATACAGATCATTCCACTTAAAATGCTGTAACGTACACAACAGCAGGCCAAGTTCTGGAAAATGGGATGAAGCTAGATAGCTTTTATTATATGGTTCCTATGGTATAAATTTCTATGACTTTATTCCAGACGGTAGCATTTTCTTTTAAAATTGGATAATGTGTGTGGTCACTTCATCCTACTCATGAGAGACAGCACAATGACTTAGACAAGTGTCTGCACTTCATGCTCACTGCAGGTACAACAATCATACTTCACCCTTGCCCTTGTGGCTTTTTCCTTTTCCTAGTTTTTGCACAGTTTGGCAAGTATGTACACAGCAAACTTAAGCTGAGGAATAGAAATGGCAGCAACTGGTGATGGTGAATCGTTCCAGATGATTGCTTCATTCAGATATTCAAAGCCCTTCTTCAGCAATTTCAGCACATAATCATGATGAACAGTGTGGTGTTGAAGGTGTGGTGTTGAAGGTGTGCCATCTTGTTGGAGGTGCTGTCTTTCAAATAATAAATAAAGATTCTATATATATTTATATTAATATAAAACATGCCATGCCACTACTCTATTGAAAGAAAAAAAAGAGGAGTTTTTCTGGCACCTTGGTATACATTTTGATAAATTCCTTCAGTATCATTTCAAAACAGATCTCTGAACCAGCATACTTGCAATAAAGGAACTGCACAAAACACAAATTTAGTATGTGTCGCGTTGATAAAGACAAATCAGATGCAACTTAAGACTGTAAATTATTCAGGTTCCTTTTAGATATCCTTTGAGAGAGCAATCACCCAGGCTTTTACAATTCACATTCAAAACCAGATGGCCAAAAGTCACCAAATCACATAGGTAAGCTCAAAGATCAAAAATAAAGGAAAATGACAGCACAGGGACAGGCCCTTCAGCCCTCCAAGCCTGAGCTGATCCTGTTCCTCCATCTAAACCTGCTGCCTATTTTCTAAAGATCTGTATCCCTTTGCTCCCTGCCCATTCATGTACCTGTCTAGATACATCTTAAATGACGCTGTTGTTCCTGCCTCTACCACCTCTGGTGGCAACACGTACCAGGCCCCACCACCCTCTGCGTAAAGAACTTTCCACTTATATCTCCCCTCAACCTTTCCCCTCTCACATCTAATGACGTTTTGTTGCAAAATAATGGAGTTTGGATAGATGGACTAAATGGCTTCCTTAGTCTTTTTTATTATCTTGCAATCCAGTCAGTTAAGCAGCCATGTGCCAAATAGAAGTGGAATTTTTTGAATTCACTTGTGGGATGTGGTTGTTGTTGGTTGGCCAGCATTTATTGCCCATCCCTGGTTGTCCTTGAGAAGGTGGTGGTGAGCTGCCTTCTTGAACCACTGCAGTCCATGTGCTATCAATGCCTTTAGGGAGAGCATTTCAGGATTTTGACCCAGCAACAGTGAAGCAACGGTGATACATTCCCAAGTCAGGATGGTGAGTGGCTTGGCGGGGGGCAAACATGCAAGTTGTGGTGTTCCCATGTATCTACTGCTCTTGCCTTTTTGGGTGGAAATGATCATGGGTTGGGAAGGTGCTGTCTAAGGACCTTTGGTGAATTCCCGCAGTGCATCTTGTAGATAGTATAAATTGTTGCTGCTGATTGTCAACGGTGAAAGTATTTATGAACGTGCTTTGTCTTGGATGGTGTCAAGCTTCTGGAGTGTCGTTGGAGCTGCACCCATCCAGGCAAGTGGGGAGTATTCCATCACACTCCTGACTTGATTCTGGTAGATGGTGGACAGACTTTGAGGATTTGGCGGGGGTTTACTCACCACAGACCTGCTCTTGTGATTGCTGTTTATGTGGCGACTCCAGTTGTGTCTCTGGTTAACGGTAACCCCAAGGATGTTGACAGTAATAAACAATAACATGACAACAGTTGTTGAATGATTCAAACTTGATGATGGCAACCATTGTTGTATCAACCATTGTTTTTTATACTCATTATTTAGCTTCACTGAGGTACTAAAGAGTAGTCACTGTTTTCTTAGCTTTATTTCACTATGGATCAATATGTTCAGGAAGGAAGTGTTTAAAAAAGATCTGATCATTTTAAAACAGACAACACAGAAAATATATTAAAGATACAAAGAAGTCTAATAAAAGGCTTAGGCAAAAATCAAGATAACAATATACAATGAGCAGCAATTTACAAAAGCAACTTGAACAGCGAAAATTCAACTGTATTTTGAGGTATTTCCAATCAGAATTCCTTAATTCCTACTCTTTGGACAATGTGATTACGTGGGAATTTTTATTCAGTTTTAACAGTCTGCAGGGTGGAGATTTTCTCCATTTTGTTGATTGTATTTGTAAACTTCCAGAGAACCAGAAGAGGGATACAAATTTGTATTTTGTTACTGGAAAAATAGTCAGTAATTCTGGAGTTACAAACAGACAGCTTTGAAGTCCTGGCCAAGATGCATCCAATTAAGACAACTTGAGTTTATTTACATTCTTTGTGAAGAATTCTTCCTCCTTAAGCTAAGCAGACATCAATTTAGTTGCACATTTCAGACAAGATATTCTTGCGACAACAGAACTTGTTGTTTATTAGATGGTTAGATTACAGTGGACAAACCAACTGTTCTATATGACTGAGCTGAAAATGTGTTGCTGGAAAAGCGCAGCAGGTCAGGCAGCATCCAAGGAACAGGAGAATCGATGTTTCGGGCATAAGCCCTTCTTCAGGAATGAGGAAAGTGTGTCCAGCAGGCTAAGATAAAAGGTAGGGAGGAGGGACTTGGGGGAGGGGTGTCGGAAATGCGATAGGTGGAAAGAGGTCAAGGTGAGGGTGATAGGCCGGAGTGGGGTGGGGGCGGAGAGGTCAGGAAGATGATTGCAGGTTAGGAAGGCGTTGCTGAGTTCGAGGGATTTGACTGAGACAAGGTGTGGGGGGGGGGGGGGGGGGGGGAGGGGAAATGAGGAAACTGGAGAAATCTGAGTTCATCCCTTGTGGTTGGAGGGTTCCCAGGCAGAAGATAAGGCGCTCTTCCTCCAACCGTCGTGTTGCCATGGTCTGGCGATGGAGGAGTCCAAGGACCTGCATGTCCTTGGTGGAGTGGGAGGGGGAGTTAAAGTGTTGGGCTACGGGGTGGTTGGGTTGGTTGGTCTGGGTGTCCCAGAGGTGTTCTCTGAAACGTTCCGCAAGTAGGCGGCCTGTCTCCCCAATATAGAGGAGGCCACATCGGGTGCAGCGGATGCAATAGATGATGTGTGTGGAAGTGCAGGTGAATTTGTGGCGGATATGGAAGTGTCCCTTGGGGCCTTGGAGGGAAGTAAGGGGGGGAGGTGTAGGCGCAAGTTTTGCATTTCTTGCGGTTGCAGGGGAAGGTGCCGGGAGTAGAGGTTGGGTTGGTGGGGGGTGTGGACCTGACGAGGGAGTCACGGAGGGAGTGGTCTTTTCGGAACGCTGATAGGGGAGGGGAGGGAAATATATCACTAGTGGTGGGGTCCGTTTGGAGGTGGCGGAAATGACGGCGGATGATACGTTGTACATGGAGGTTGGTGGGGTGGTAGGTGAGGACCAGTGGGGTTCTGTCCTGGTGGCGGTTGGAGGGGCAGGGCTCAAGGGCGGAGGAGTGGGAAGTGGAAGAGATGCGGTGGAGGGCATCGTCGACTACGTCTGGCGGGAAATTGCAGCCCTTGAAGAAGGAGGCCATCTGGGTTGTATGGTTTTGGAACTGGTCCTCCTGGGAGCAGATGCGGCGGAGTCGAAGGAATTGGGAATATGGGATGGCGTTTTCACAGGGGGCAGGGTGGGAGGAGGTGTAGTCTAGATAGCTGTGGGAGTCAGTCGGTTTATAGTAAATGTCCGTGTCGATTTGGTCACCCGAGATAGAAATGGAAAGGTCTAGGAAGGGAATGGAGGAGTCTGAGACGGTCCAGGTGAATTTGAGGTCGGGGTGGAAGGTGTTGGTAAAGTGGATGAACTGTTCAACCTCCTCGTGGGAGCACGAGGCAGCGCCGATACAGTCATCGATGAAGCGGAGGAAAAGGTGGGGGGTGGTGCCAGTGTAGCTGCGGAAGATGGACTCTTCCACATATCCTACGAAGAGGCAGGCATAGCTGGGGCCCATGCGGGTGCCCATGGCTACTCCTTTGGTTTGGAGGAAGTGGGAGGATTGGAAAGAGATGTTGTTCAGAGTGAGGACCAGTTCAGTCAGTCGAAGGAGGGTGTCAGTAGAAGGGTACTGGTTTGTACAGCGGGAAAGGAAGAAGCGGAGGGCTTTAAGTCCTTCGTGATGGGGGATGGAGGTGTACAGGGACTGGATGTCCATGGTGAATATGCTTCAGCTTGTAATAGACCAAAACCAAGTAAAAAGGTGAATTGTAATTCTACATAAAGGAATATTTTAAATGCAGAAGTAGAAATGTGCATATGTCACCAGAAAAACAGCAGAATTGTGACATTATATGCCCAACTAATACAAAAGCTGTGCTGACCAGTCAGGGATGCAACAGAATTTTCTACACTTAATGTTTCAAGGAGTCTGTCTTCTTTTACTCAGGTCCTCATCTATGCCAGCTTAAACCAGCAAATAATGGCAACAATTTCCCAAATATCAAAAATATTACAACATACTGTCCCAAAAATTCATTTTTACTTTGACGATGCACCTGCTGCTAGTAAGAAGTGAGTTCATGATTTATGAAATGGAAGCAAATGGAGGAGGAGTTGAAAGAGACCAGATTAAAATAACAGAGAGCAAATTAAAAGCAGAGCAAGTATAGTTCAGCAGAAGTAAATGTTCAAACATAGATAGATGTTTTATCCTACACTTGATTAATTTGATTTCTTTACCTTTGATACTCTGAGCAAGTCCTTACATGAAAACCCCAAAATTGACAATTAACTGATTTTTATTGTAAAATTCAGCCTGGTGTCCTTTCCAATAGAATATGTCATTTATATATTTTGTAACATTTCGATGTTCTACTTTGTTGATTTGATTGAAAACTATATGAAGCTTGCCGTCAATTGTTAAAAACAGAGCAAGACTTAAGTCAAGATATAGTTTTACAATAGCTTCTACAATTCTGGTACTTATTTTTCAAACAAACAATTCAATCATTTGCTTCCAGCCAACTATATGTCATTTGCAGATTATAAATTAACTTGTAAAACACAAGGTAGCAGTGGCAATTTTCCCACTAAGTCAGTACTATTCACAGTAACTGAGTGTAATTGTAGGAGTAACAAGGGATAGGTAATGACTGAAATCAGCTTGTGACAGCAGTAAAGAGTCAAATATTGTTGCTTGACAAAATCTAGAGGTCCCTTCTTAATAGCACTGCCATGTATCTGAAACAGAGGACTGCAACAGCTCAAACTAGCAGTTCACAGCTAACCTCACAAAAGATAATTGGAGCTGGACAGCAAAGGCTGTCCTGGCAAGTGATGTCCACATCCCATGAAAGAGTAAACAATCTCAGTATTGTGTTAAATTTAGATCTGCCATCGGTACATCTTCAGCTCTGTGGGATCATACTGTTAAGAGTTGCCTCTCACTTCCGAAACCTAGACTTCCAGAGCAGACTCAGAAATGATCACTTGAAGCTCACCATGAGCTAGAACAGAACTCTTACCTTTTCCTACAGCCTCGGTCAACACTAGGTTAGGATAACCCCAGTTAAAACCATAAACACTTTTATTCTACACTAAGGGAAATCATGCCAAGCACCAGTTATGGTGAGAGACATTTAATTCAACTGATATATCACACAGAATGAAATGAGAGAACAAGAATAATGTGTCACTTAATCAACCAATTCCTCTCCCTTCAGTCCTATAGTCCATAATAGTATCTCTCACCAGGCAAACTTTGGTCTTTTATGTTAAAATCTTCTCATAGCACTTTGCCATCCAAATGCTGCCCTTTTGCCATTTTTATTTTAAAAGGATGAGCTATTCATTGAATGATTCCAAATGTTCCATAATTAAATTCTTAAGTTTTCAGCTCTGTTTTCTTCACACAGACTCCAACCAAATGGGAATTTGCACAGACCCAGAAACTTGCAAAGCCTTGCAACTCTTCTCATCCTCAGTGTTCACCCAGACCTCCTTTGTATACATTCTTGGTTCACTTGATCCAGTTAGATGGGTTGCCACTTAAACCTGTTAATGCTGTTTTGATGTCTACACTTTTTAAAAAAAACACAAGACATGATTACCAAGTGGGCTTTTGGTCAAAGGGACCTACCTCTCCCACCATAAAACTGAGGTGCACTGGCTTAATTTTGACTTTGTCGAATTCATGGAGTTGTTATGGCAACAATTGCTAGAATTTCTAATTATTTGTCTTCTATGAGACTTTTGCATCAGATGGGGCATTTAATAATATAACACATCTGCAAAGTTACAAGAACAGTAACATTATAGAAACCTCAATCTAAAAGAATGTTTTTAAGTAAGCCCAATTTGGATTTTGAAAAAAAGTGGTCAAAAATTCTAGAAACAGGATCAATAAAATGCCAGGCAAGTGGGCTATATTTCTTGAGAGGCTAGAGTTTATTTAAATGGTACACATTTAATATTCTTACATAGCTTAGATTAAATAATGATGATAAAAAGTCAAAGTTTAAGTCTCTCTATTTGAATGCACATAGCATTTGTAACAAGATATATGGGTTGATAGCACAAATACAAATAAATGAAGAGAACCTGATGGCCATTTTGGTAAGGTGGCTGCAGTGTAACCAAGGCTGAGATTTCAAATATTTAAGGATTTTTGATGTTCCTGATGAACTGGCAAAAAGTAAAAGGAGGTGGGTGGCCCTGTTAATAAAGGATTTTTCAGTATGGTTATGACTAGCGAGATCGCTGCAATAGATTGTGATGTGGAATCAGTTTAGTTGGAAATAAGGAAACGCAAGGGAAAGTCGTCACAGATGGGCCCCCGAAGAATTGGCTCTTTGTGGGACAAATCAACAAATTCTGAAGAGGTGTAAGAAGGACAATATAATTGTCATGGGTGATTTTAATCACTGGACTGAACAAGTCAGATGGGCAAGGGTAAGATAGGAGACAAACGTGTAGAGTGTATCAGAGATTGCTTATAAGAGCAGTGTATTGCAGAACCTAACCAGGAACAGGCTATTTTAGTACTAGTAATGTAAGATGGGATTAAGGGGAGATCTTGTAGTTCAGAATCGTCTTGGAGGTAATGATCACAAAATGGTAGGATTTTAAAATAAGTGATAGTAGCATGGGTCTCAAACCAGTGTCCCCAATTTAAATACAACTTACAGAGCTATGAAGAAAGAGTTGTCTAAAGCAGGCTGGGAAAATAAAATAAAGGGAAGTCATTAGTTAAGCTGTGACAAACATTTAAGCAGATATTTCATAATATTTTTGAGAAAAATTATTGTGGTCAGAAAGACACACTGAGTGAGAACGATGAAAACCCACGGTTAACAAAGTTGGTCAAGGGTAGTGTCCAATCAAAAACTAAGGCAAACAGAGCGTCAAAAACTGATGGTAGATTGGAGGATTGCATAAGCTTTTGTAAAGGAACTAGCAGTGGATGATTAAAAAGCTAATAAAGATAAAGAAAATTGATTATGTAAGTAAATCAGCAAGAAATATAAAATCAAAGCAAGATCCTGTATGGGCATATAAAAATAGAGTAGCTAACCTAAGTGAGGAACCCTTGGGGGTGCAAGTGGAGAATTAAGAGGGAAAAGGAAAATAATTCAAACCAATTTTTTGCATCAGTCTTCACAGTGGAAGACACTATTAACATCCTAAAGATTCAGACAAGTAAGATGCTAAAGGGAGGAAAGATCTTGCAACAAACTCTATCACAAGGGAAAAGTTTAATTACAAACTAATGGGACTGAAACCAGACGGGTTACCGGGACCTGATGGCCTGCATCCAAGTACTTTAAAGGAAGTAGCTGCAGAGATATGGAGGTATTAGTCAAACTATTTCAGCACTCACTGGATTCTGGGAGGATTTGAGCAGATTCGAAAACCACCAATGTGACGCTCCTGTGCAACAAATGGGGGAGACAGAAAGCAGAAAGCCATAGGCAAGTTAGCTTAAAATCTGTTGTTTGGAAAAATGAGAGTCCAATTTTAAGAAAGGATGAAAATATGCAAGATCGTTCTGCTATAAGCATTCTTCTAAAGCATTTCATTAAATCAAACGCACTGTACCGCAACTGATCAACTGGGGACACTGTTTCTAAAGTGCAAACTGTTAAATGTATGTTGACTGTAATGCAATTACAATCACCAATGCTAAGCACAGTTTCTAAAGCGCAGTTAGGGCAGCACGTTAGCTCAGTGGTTAGCACTACTGCCTCACAGTGCCAGGGACCCGGATTCAATTCCCGCTTCGGTCTGCCTGGAGTTTGCACATTCTCCCAGTGTCTGCGCGGGTTTCCTCCGGGTGCTCCAGTTTCCTCACACAGTCCAAAGATGTGCAGGTCAGATGAACTGGCCATGCTAAATTGCCCA
Organism: Chiloscyllium plagiosum; assembly: GCF_037043375.1. Lineage (NCBI taxonomy): Eukaryota > Metazoa > Chordata > Chondrichthyes > Orectolobiformes > Hemiscylliidae > Chiloscyllium > Chiloscyllium plagiosum. The sequence continues at coordinate 94,393,577 of NW_028270143.1, read as the reverse complement.
TAGCATTAGGTGCGTTAGTCAGGGGTAAAATATAGGGTAGAGGAATGGGTTTGGGTAGGTTACTCTTTAAAGGGTTGGTGGACTTATTGGGCCAAATGGCCTGTTCTATACTGTAGTGAATCTAATCTAAATATGGGCCAAGTGCTGGAACGTAGGCTTAGGTGTAGATAGGTCAGCGCAGACCTGATGGGCTTAAGGACCTCTTCTGTACTCCATGATTTTGAGACTCTATGTGGGAGGGTATGTTGTGATAAGAACATAAGGAATCTACAAGGGGATATAGATAGATTGAGTAAGTGGACAAAACTTGGCAGATGGTGTCTAATATAGGAAAGTGCGCAGAACTGTTTCCCAAGTCCATTACTGAAAGATATGGGGGTAATTTTTATAATACAGGTCATTGTGCTGTAATGCACATTTCATCAACAAAAATTCACTGTAACATGATTGACGAATTTAGGGAGCTGTTTCTACAGCATGAACTTTTAAAATATGTGTTCACTGTAACACGATTACAGCACCAACACTTTAAGAGCTGTTTCTAAAGTGTGATTTTTCTATACGACAGGGTTGTTCAAGAACACAACCATCATGTTATAGAAGAACGGACTCTACTCCCTAATCCTAGACTCCTGAACCAATAGGAGCAATTTCTCCGACTACTGTATCTGCTGCCCAGAATATCTTGAAAATTTTGATCATCCCACCCCTTACATCTACTAAATGCAAAGGAATACAATCCTTGCTTTCATACTTGCTTCTCCTAATTTAACAATTGGAGTTCAGCTCTCACTCTGATAAATCTAGGCTGCACTTGCTCCAAAGTTAATATTTACTCTCAGGTGTGATGCCCAGAATTCCTCACAATACTCCAGGTGCTGTTTAACTCGAGACTTCTACAGCTGTACCACAATTTCTATTCCCCTGTATTTGAATCCGCCCAGCATTCCATTTCTTCTTATTCATTCTTTCATGGGATGGAAGCGTTGTGGGTTAGGCCAGCTGTTAGTGCCTGTTTCTAGTTGCCCTCAAGAAGGTGGTGGTGAGCTGCCTTCTTGGGCCACTACAATTAATTTACTGTAAACTCACAATTCTGGAGGGAGATCCAGGACTTTTACCCAGCAACACTGAAGGAACAACGATATATTTTCAACGTAGTAAGTATGCGGCTTGGAGGGAAATTTGCTGCTGGTGGTATTCCTATGTATTTACTGCCTTTGTCCTTCTAGATTGAAGTGATCATGTGTTTGGAAAGTGTTGTTTAAGGAGCCAGGTAGAATTTCTGCAGCGCATCTTGTTACCTTGCATACAGTGCTGCTGCTGCGGAGTGTCAGTAGTGGAGGGAGTGAAGGATCATGGATGCAGTGATGATCAAGCAGGCTGCTTTGTCCTGGATGGTGTAAAGTTTAAGTGTTTTAGCAGCTGCACTCATCCAGGCTAGGGGGAAGTATTCCATCACGCCCCTGACGTGAGACTTGTAGATGATGGACAAGCTTTGGAGAGTCAGGAGCAGAGTTCCATGATTCCTAGCTTGACCTGCTCTTGCAGCCACAGTATTGAAATGGCAAATCTAGTTCTTTCTCTATTTGATAGTAACTGCCAGAATGTGGAGGATTTCCACGATGGCAATGCCATGAACGTCGAGAGACAGTGGTGAAATAGCTGAAGTTAGTTGGGTCAAGGACACTACCTGAGGAACTATAGAGGCTTTTGTGGTGTAGTGGTAGTGTCCCTACCTCTGAACAAGGAAGCCTTGGTTCAAGACCCAACTGCTGCATGGGTGGGCAATAACACCACTGAACAGGTTGATTTGAAAATATATCCTGTGGAATCAGAGGCTCATGTTGCACAGGTAACAGTATTTCTACCTGTGGACCAGGAAACCTGAACAGGTTGCTTATGAAATATCTACAAATTGTAGCTGCAGCCTTGGTTAAGATTTCTTGCAGGTATTGCCTGCTGCTAGGCAACAGGCAGAATATGGGAAATCGCTCTATCACCTGCCCACCCTTCCTCCATTGAGGAATTAAGGGACTGTTATGGTGCAGTGGTTGTATCCCTATATCTGGATTAAGAAGCCAGGATTCAAGTCTCACCTGGTCCAGATGTGTGTCAAAACATATCTGAACAGGCTGATTAGAAAATATCTACCTTGAGGAATTCTTGCAAAGATGTATTAGAGCAGAAATGACTGACCTCCAATAACCACAATCGTCTTCTTTTGTGGTAGGAATGACTGCAACCAGCAGAGATTTCTCCCTAACTTTCAACTACTCCAGTTTTGCCTGAGCTCCTTTCTGCTGCACTTGGTCAAACGCAAACTCAACGTCAAAGGCAGTTTTCTTTGGAACTCAGCTTCTTTGTTCATGTTTGAACCAAGGCCTTTCTGTGCTCAGAGGTTGACTGTCCTGGCATAATTCAAACTGAGCGTTAGTGAGTATGTTATGCTCACTAATCTGCTGAACAAGAGCTGCTTGACAGCACTGGTGATGACACCTTTCATCACTTTACTGATGATCAACAGTATTCTGTTGGGACGGTAATTGGCTCGGTTGGATTTATCCTGCTTTTGTTTACAAGACGTACCTAGGAAACCTTCCACATTGTCAGGTTGATGCCAATTTTGTAGCTGCACTGGAACAGCTTGGTTCGGAGTACAACATGTACTGAAGCACAAGTCCTCAGCACCACTGCTGTACTTGTCAGGCCCTATAGCCCCTGCAGTATCCTCTAGCTGTTTGTTTTAATATGGAGTGAATTGAATTAACTGAAAACCAGTATCTGTGATGCTGTGATGGATCATCTACTCAGTACTTTTAGCTGAAGGTTATTGAGAATGCGTCAGCCTATTCTTTTGCATTAATATGCTGGGCTTCCCTCATCAGTGAGGATGGGGATATTTGTGGTACTGCCCCCTAAAGTGAGATGTTTAATTGTCCACCATCATTTATGACAGTACTTGGCAGGACTGCAGAGCTTAGATCTGATCTGTTGGTTTTGGAATTGTTCTCTCTATCACTTGCTGTTTATGCAGTTTGGTAGGCAAGCAGTCCTGTGTTGTAGCTTCATCAGATTGATACTTAACACTAAGGTATACCTGGTGCTGCTCCTGGCATCCATTCCTACGTTTATCATTGAACCAGAGAGATGATCCTTTAACTTGATGGTAATGGTGGAGTGGGATATATCCCAGGTCATGAGGTTGTAAATTGAGTTGGAGTTCAAGGTGGCTGCTGATCGCCCCCCAGTATCGAGTTGTTAGATCTGTTCCACTAATCTTGTCTTTCCTGAACTTGGTCACAATATTTTGGGGATCTAGTCTCCGCTATTTTTAGTTTTTCACTCTCTGAAGAAGAGTCATACCAGACTCAAAACTTTAGCTCTGTTTCTCTCGCCACAGATGCTGCCAGACCAAATCTCCAGCATTTTCAGTTTTAATTTCAGATTTCCAGCATCAGAAGTATTTTAACTTTTATTTGACTATTCTATCGCTCTTAGTCTCAAAGTGGATAAATGACATTTACCTATATCAACATTTATTTGGGAAAATGTTTGTCCAACCCTTTCACTAACGTCAATTAGGGAAGGAGTGCCTAGCATTTGCCTACTTTCCTAGGTTATGCCTACATGTGACTCCATTCCTATCGTTGTGTTCAACTCTTTACAGCCCTCTGAACAAGCCATTTAAATAGACCATTGTCATTTTTTCTCTTAATAACAAGGAAAGGCAATAAAACGCTTCTATAACCACAACACCCTCACCCGAGGAATTAATAAGAAAATAAAACAATGCAAATGAAGATCATTTCCTTCAGCTGCTATGAGAAACAACATTGTTAACATATGCAGGATGACTTGTTCAGGTCAGCATTTCTAGTGAAATGGTCAAACACAAAACGCTTGCAATTTTACTACAGACACGGACAGGAAATGTTCCCACAGTTGTTTACAATCTCAGCACAGATCAACTATAAGAAACCAGCTCCACTGATCTTTCACAGGATTGGAAAGCGTATTTTGCTCACACATTCAATCTAACTGAAAATTTATCAGAAGGAAAAACATTAGCACACAAAATGTGGACAATATACACATCTAAATATAGCTTTAAAATCACAAGCATACAAGTCATTAAAATAGAAATTTGTAGCACTTATATCAAGGAACAAAATATATTACTGCATTTTAGGGATCCAATTACTATATCTAAAATCTCAGTTTTACCAAACCTTAAGATTGAATTTAATACAGGTACATATGGGAAAACTTTTATGGTTTATGGCTCAATGTGGTCACCCCTGGGGTAACAGCCAAAAGGAAGGGGAAATAGGATGGAGGCAAGCCACTGATTTCCTTCCACAAGTCAAAAAATGTCAATAGAGCATGTCAAAACATGCATATGTTACAGGAACCCCTGTAATTCCAGCAAAACCAGACTGAACTCCAGAACTTTACCTCTATCCTCCCTCGTACTTCACAGGAAATGAAGTCTGGGTTCACAGATAAGGGAGAGTTGTTTTGTTAAAAGAAATCCAAGCGATCATGTGCCAGAGTATCCTTAACTTGCATGCTTAGTCAAAAGATGTATTCACAGGAAACAGCATGTAAGCTGTGGTCTTAGAAAGCATATCTTTTTCTATCCATCAGTCCAGTCGTCAATTGGCAAGTTAAATAATAGGAACGCACTACAATAAAAAGAAAGTTTTAAAATGTATAGATTAAAGGGTGAACTCCTAAAGTTGGTGCATTTCTTATGCTTCACTTTGAGAGAGACTGGGGAATAACCTTAAATGACACTGTCTTCAAAAACAAAAGTATGCAGCAAAGCAATCATTCATTGTGATGCCAGATGTGGAAAATAATGAATCGACAAGCTACGTCAGTACCATATGCCTGCACATAGATCTTAACTTTTTAAGTGAAAACAAAAGCCTTATTAAAAAAAGGGTTTCAATCCTACAAAGTATTGATTGTTCCAGTATTTACAGTTCCTCAATTTAAAAGAGTAGAAACCGTTGCATTGTACAATATGTAAGCCAAATATTTTTTAATAAGAAATGGTTTGTAATATTTAAAAACAGGAGCTATAAAACAAAACTTTGGAAATTAGGTCTCCTATTTCTGCAATCTTAACACGTATGATCAGGAAGGAGGAAATAAGCAAAATTTTGTTTCCTTTCTATGGATAGTAGTTATATTCAAGTGAACATCCTGTGTTTCTGGAATTATGTATAACAGCTATTGTAATACTGTAATAAACCTATGTGTCTATTACATCACCAAGATAATCACACAGCAGCATTCTCAGGGCCATGCAGATACAAAAAGCACTCAACTATACAATCCATTTTGTGGACCGAATCATTGAGAAAAATGTTCAATCCAATTTAAGTAGTTATGATTAACTGTCATTAGTTCCAATGCCTTCACTAATCACCAATACAGAATTCTTCCTAATTTCTGCTCCATAACCCTCAGCTCCATCCGGTGCACCAAAGCTTGCTTCAATAATTCACTGTTATACCTTTATTCAAGGCCGTTTAACAACAGTCCTGCATAAACAATGCTCCATGCCAAGACTGAATAATACCAGTCAATTCCCTAGCCCATTTCACCTGATGTGACTTTGAAAACTCATGGTCAAGTAGACAATACAATCATATTACTGCTATTGAAAAGACAAATTAATTCTACGTTATGATTACTTTCTTGTTAAGCATGGGGGTGAAAAGCTATTAGGACAAGGCAGGAATGCAGATATGATAAAAACAATGACTGCAGATGCTGGAAACCAGATTCTGGATTAGTGGTGCTGGAAGAGCACAGCAGTTCAGGCAGCATCTGAGGAGCAGTAAAATCGACGTTTCGGGCAAAAGCCCTTCATCAGGAATACGATAATGCAGATATAATCTGATCCTACTGAATGGCAGAGCAGGCTAAAGGGGCCGAATGGTCTACTCCTGTTTGTAATTCCACCTGGTCAAAAAAATTACTTGCAACATTTGCTGCTTGATTTCTCAGTTTATATTTAATGATATTTATAGAGTCTCTCCAGTCCCTCCAATGATTTGCCCCATAGTCTCAACCTGTGTCTGAGTCCACAATTCTTAGCACAAACAGTATGCACACATTGGTTCCCACTTGGATGAGAGAGCAGGATATTTTCTTCAGCTATCTGAAAGCCTCAATGCTGCATGGTCAACAAAGGGACAGAAATTAAGTACAGCACAAGTGTGCCAAACTTAAAAGAGAGAAATAATGACACAATGAAATGGAAAGCTGGAGAGATGTTTAAAGCAAGACAAAAATAGTAGTAGCAAGGAGATACTTGTCGAAAAGTAAATGTGAGGAAAATGTTACAGACAGGAGAAAAAGACAAGGAGATGGGTGAGACAAACAGTGGACTACACACAATGACAGTAAAATCCTAGAAGTAGAGATTGAAACTCAAGCAAAGAGGGAGTTACAAGAAGAAAAGCTTTATGACATTTTTATGGGTTTTTGGACAGCACACCTGCCTAAAATCAGATGGATTTTTAAAACAAAAATCCTGTTTCATCCAACACGTTTAGATTCTAATATAACCCCTCTAGTTAAGACCTCATACATGAGAAAGTTTCTGCGGCGGGGGGAGGGGAGAAAGAGTCGGGTAAAGAAAGGCAAGAGGGGGGGAAAAACGGACCAAGTTAAAGGCTTAAGTTACAAACAGATGGTGAATACTGGTTCCACGTAAATGTGTTGCGAACAACAGAAAGATAGCCTGTAGATTAAAAGGTTGCTGAATCCAGCACCATCATCTCCTCCACTGAAAGCAGCACATTCAATAACATTGAAGTCGCTGGTGGAGAAACGTGCAAAACCAACAAAAACACACGTAATATCAGACTTACCACTTGTAGAAAAAGTACACGGGAACGAGCGTGTCAACACAACGGACAATACACGCAAACCCCTGCAGGCTAATGTGCAAAAGTAGAAGTGCGTGCAGAAGTACATTCACATCCTCAGGGATTTCACAGCAAAGTGTCAAGCTGAGGACCACATGGGAATAGTGTCAGCCTGAAGTTGTAACACATACAGTCCTGTTCATAGAATAACCACCCCCCAAACAATGCCCGCCTGCCCCCGCAGCACGGTGGCTATAAAGTAATCCAATTATTTTTTCCACAACACCACACGTTTATTTACATCTCTTGTGCAAACGGCAACAAATGCATCGCGTGTAAACATTTTTGAAAGGAAATAAAACAAAACTTCATGAAGAATCCTACCTTCCGGTTACAGCCCAATCTTTGGAGAGTTTTGTTTTGGGGCAAAAAAAAATGAAATTACTGACGGTTTAGGAGGCAGCGGCTTTGCTCTGTGGTGGTCGTCACCATGATTATTTTCTCATTCAGATGGAGGGAAAAAAAACCCCACACACTTCAACTTGCTACCAGAAATAATAATGTGTCCAAAACGAGAAAGCTGTCAAAGAAGAGGAGGGGGAGAGAGAAAGAGGGAGGGGGAGCGGTGCAACAATGTGTCTGTCGCTCTGCAGGACAACTTCGCGCTGAAGAGCGCGCCGCTGCTACTGCCACTTATCCCGCAAAGGATACTTTTCAGATCGTGCCCCTCTCAGTGTAACCCTGCACAAAGCCCTTCACTTATTCTCCTTTAACAACTTCCGCTACTCCAACACACACACAGACAGGCGGAGAGGGAAAGAAAACTAATTAATTGCACCGACTTCACAACAAAAATCAAACCCCAAAGAAAACAGGGGAGGGACGGGGACACAATTCTTTCTCGTCTCTTGAGGTGTCCGACCCACAGTCCAAGTCTAGGCCAGGCGGGTTTTATTCATTTTTTTTTCAAAAGTAGGTAAAGTGAAGCCGGTGACGAACCGACACTTCCGGACGACGTGAGGCCGGCAGCTCTGTGTCTCTCCCCTCTCTGCTACCAAGGGTGTGTATGTCTGAATGCAGCTCCGGGAGCACTGGGTTTGCTTTTAATCATCTGCAACAAAACGCATTTTGAACCTCAAATGTCGCCCAGAGAACATCAAGACAAACGTAACAAGTAACGTTGATAATGTTCTCACATCGTACGGGTTGGAAGCAATTACGAACTGTTTTTCAAAGTTTGAGGCGTTTCTGTACATGCTTTTTGGTGACGGGGTGGTAGTGATAAAGGTGCCCCTAGCTTGTAGATGATGCCCACATGAGTTGGTTATTTCCAGCAGGAGGTGCTCAGAAACAGGGTGGTTGTAAATCCCTCTCTATCAAGGCCTGGGAGTTGTCTGAGGCCTCCCTTCAAAGGAACAAAACCGAAATTGCTGGAAAAGCTCAGCAGGGTCTGGCAGCATCTGTGGAGAGAAACCAGAGTTAACGTTTTTTTTGGTGGAGTGATCCTTCCTCAGAAGTCCCTCCAAAGGAGCCTTGAGATAGACTGGAGTCTTTGATTGGAGTTGATTTTCTAAGTTTTTCTTGCTGGCCATCTGTACATCAATATTTAAGGTATCAGTAATTAGAACCTAAACTCACTCTCCACCTGGCTAAAATGACCCTCCACTTGATAAAGCCCATAAGGCTACAGATTGAGAAACTAGTAAAAAATCAGCAGAGCTGTTCAGGTCCCTATGGTGTAGTCAGAATGGCTATTCAGCATGCTCTAAACACGAAAGAGGAGAAAGTGAGGCTGGAGCTCAGAGTCGAGAGTGTGGAGCAGGTCAGGCAGCATACAAGGAGCAGGAGAATTCACATTTCAGGCATAAGACTGGTGGGGTGGGGCAGGGGGAGCTGAGAGATAAATGGAACACGAGTGGAGTTGTTGGGGAAGGTAGCTGAGAATGACATTGGTAGATGAAGGTGAGGGAGAAGGTGAGAGGTCGGAGAGGAGGGTGGAGTGGATAGATATGAAACGTGATGGACAGGTCAGGAGAGCGGTGCTGAGTTAGAGGCTTGGGACTGGGAGAATGTGGGGCGAGGGGAAATTAGGAAACTGGTGAAATCCACGTTGATCCCATGTGGTTGCAGGGTTCCAAAGCGGAATATGAGGCGCTCTTCTTCAAGTCATTGGGTGATAACTCCAAGGACCTTTCCCTGCAACCGCAGGAAGTGCAAAACCTGGGCCCACACTATTCCCCTCATCTCCGTCCAAGGCCCCAAAGGATCTTTCCACATCCGACAGAAATGTGCCTGTACCTCCAACAATGTCATCTACTGTATCCAGTGCACCTGATGTGGTCTCCTGTACATCGGGGAGACAGGACACCTACTTGCAAATTCGATTCGGGACACCTGCACCAACCAACCCCACCGCCCTGTGGCTGAACACTTCAACTCCCACTACCACTCCGCTAAGGGCATGGTGGTCTTGGGTCTCCTCCATCACCAAACCCTTACAACCTGATACTTGGAGGAAGAATGCCTCATATTCCACCTTGGAACCCTGCAACCATAGGGGATCAATGTGGATTTTCTCCAGTTTCCTCATTTCCCCTTCCCTCACATTACCCCAGTCCCAAGCCTCCAAACAAGCACCGCCCTCTTGACCTGTCCATCAACTTTCCCATCTATTCGCTCCATCCTCCTCCCTGACCTATCATCTTCTCCCTCACCTTCAACAACCTATGGCATGCTCAGCTACATTCCCCCCCAACCCCACCCCCTCCAATTTATCTCTCAGCCCCCCGACCCACAAGCCTCATTCCTGATGAAGGGCTTATGCCCGAAACGTCGATTCTCCTGCTGCTTGGATGCTGCCTGACCTGTTGTGCTTTTTCAGCACCACACTCTTGACCCTGCTCTGATTGTAATGCTGCCTGTTCACCGTTAGGCACATGGAAATTTCCTCCAATTAAATATTGGGAAGATTGAAGCAATTGTCTTCAATCCCAGCACAAACTCTGCTCCCTAGCTGCCAACCTCACCCTTCTAACTGGCCACTTGTTGACACTCAGCCAGATTATTTGATTTGAATAATTTATTATCACATTTATTTATTATGAACCAAATGAAATTTGTTTAGTTAAAATAAGCACTACCGCACTTAGGTGGTAGTGTGGGGGTTAAATTATTTTTAAAAAAAAGAAAAAAAATACACAGGAGGGAGCACTTTGTGTCTTTCACTGAAAAAAGGAAAAGAAAAAAAAGGGAATGTCTTGATCACACAGCATTAAAAAAAAAGAAATTTGTTTAGTGTCGCTTTGAATATGAAGCCAGAAAAATAAAACAATAAAGTTCATCTTCTAATTTTATCTCAATAAAGTTAGGTGGTCATTGGAACAGCTTCTGAATCTAGCTCAGCCATGGGGCTGGATCCACATTCCTTCTCTCCAATGCCTCAGGTTCATGCTGTTAAATCCACAACACTGCTGTAACCTCACTTCATTGTGCTACTACCGCTGGAACGAAGAATCACCATTCTCTGCGGCCATCTTGCCGCGGCCATCTTGCCTCCACCAACGCTGTCGCCATGAGGTTTGCGCTTGTCCAACCTTATCGATAACAGCCACCACGGATCGGCAGGGTTCTGCACTGGGACCAAACTCACCGCTATCGGACGCCCAGGCCTGGCCGCAGCCCTGGAGCCTCGGCTCAGCCTGCGGGTGTGGACCAGGGGATTAAGCCTGTGACCGGCTCTTCGCTTGCCGGGAGACTTCGAGCTAAGGTGGAGCCATGGCTGTCTCGTACTTGGCATTGCTGCAGCTGCTACTGAATGCTGCCTCCTTCAACATTTATTTGGCCATGCTGCTCCCTGGGCCCACTCTCGCCAATTCTGCCACTGATATTGCTGTAACTAAGGCGAAAAGGTAAAAAAAAAAGAACTTAAAAGAAACCAGAAGTATAAAGGAAAATAAAATTGAAAAGCAGGTGGAGGTGAATGAGCTCCAGGCTCAGTAGCCCAAATGCTGCTACTTTCCCTCCATCATATTGAGCTAGAAACTTGTAACCTCAGAGGAGTATTTGACCGTGAGCAGACTTGCTGACCACAAATTCATCCTATGCTCAAGACTGCCTTCCTTCACCTCCATAGTGTCACTGATGTTGAACCATCACTATTTTTCTTTTATTTTTCTCGTTTTCTGGTTTGGAATTGTAAATTGCAGTTGAGAATTGAATTTTGAACAGCAACTTGTTTAAAAAAAAGAACAAAACAATAGATGTTTACTGTTAGGAGCTGGCCTGGAATGATAATCTATGTTAATTACTGCTCCAAGAACACTAGACAAACCAGCACTGATTATGCTCAGAGTGTTGGGTGTTGAATTGGTCAATCAAGAAAATAGTGGTGTTGGCCAGCCTACCACAGAGAAAGTTGAGGAAAAAAGGGAAACCAAAGAGCTAGCTCTGACTAGGTTTGGGAAGGTGGCAGTTTTATTTTGGAAACTTCTAGACTGAGTGGTGTTTTTGGCCTTTAGAGCTAATTGAATAGAGTATAAAGTAGGGTAGTACAGATATTAGTGAGACCACACATGGAGTATTATATACAATTTTGGAGCACTTCATTGAAGAAAGATGTATTCAATTGGAGATAGCTCAGAGGAGAGTCACAAGATTGATTTCATAGATGAGGGGCTTGCCTTATGAAGAGAGATTGAGCAGTTTAGTCCTTTCTTATCAGAGTTTAGAAGAATGTGGGGAGATCTGGTGGAGGCCTATAAGATACTAAAGGAGAGTGACAAAGTTGATTAGAGAGGATATTTCCTCATGGAACAATCTAGAATGAGAAGTCCATAGTGAGAGTGGCACAGTGGTCAGCACTGCTGCCTCACAGCTCCAAGGACCTGGGCTCAATTCTATCCTTGGACGACTGTCTGTGTGGACTTTGCACATTCTCTCTATGTCTGTGTGGGTTTCTGCTGGGTGTACCAGTTTCCTCCCACAATCCAAAGATGTGCAGCTAGGCAGACTGTCATGTTAAGTTGCCCCATAGCGCCCAGGGTTGTACAGGCTGTGCGGTTTAGCCATGGTAAAATGTGGGGTTATGGGGACAATGCAGGGTTCTGGGATCCTCTTTGCAGGATCAATGCGGACATGATTGGCCAAATGCCCTCTTTCCACACTGTAGGGATTCTACAAAGTCATAATTCTATTTTGAGGGGTGTCAGATTTAAACTAGGTGGGGATAATTTACTTAGAATCCTACAGCACAGAGACAGGCCCTTCGACCCAAACTGGTCCATGTGACCAAAATGTCCATCTGCGCTAACCCCATTTCCCTGCACTTGGCCCTTGGTGGTGGAAAAGCACAGCAGGTCAGGCAGCATCTGCGAAGCAGGAGAACCAGCCTCAGGCAACTATCTGTGTGGAGTTTGCACATTCTCTCCGTGTCTGCGTGGGTTTCCTCCGGGTGCTCCAGTTTCCTCCCACAGTCCAAAGATGTACAGGTCAGGTGAATTGGCCCTGCTAAATTGCCCATAGTGTTAGGTACATCATTCAGAGTGAATTGGTCTGGGTGGGTTACTCTTTGGAGGTTTGGTGAGGACTTGTTGAACTGAAGGGCCTGTTTCCACACTGTCGGGAATCTAATCTAATCTAATCAATGTTTTGGCATAAGCCCTTCATCAGGCTTCTGTCCGAACGTTGATTCTCCTGCTCCTCAGATGCTGCCTGACCAACTGTGCTTTTCCAGCAACACATTCTCGCCTCTGATCTCCAGCATCTGCAGTCCTCACTTTCTCCATATCCTTCTAAACCTTTTTTATCCATGTATTTGTCCAAATGCCTTTTAAATGTTGTTAATATACCCACCTCAATCACTTCCACTGGCAGCTCATTCCATATGCATACCACCCTTTGTGTAAAAGAAAAGTTGCCCCTCAGGTTCCCTTTTACTCTTTCCCCTCTAACCTGAAACTGATGCTCTCTAGTCTGCAATTCCCCAACCCTGGGAAAAAGACAGTGCATTCACTCTATCCATGCTTCTCATGGTCTTCGAGAAGACCTCCCCTCAGTCTCCTACGCTGTAAAGAAGGAAGCTCTAGCTTGTCCACCCTCTCCCTATTACTCAGACTATTGAATCCAGGTAACTTTTTGTAAATTTCTTCTGCACTCCTGCCAGTTTAATAACATCCTTCCTATAGCAAGGTGACCAAAACTGAGCACAATACTCCAAATGCGGCCTCCCCAACATCCTGTACAACTTCAGCCTAACATCCCAGCTTCTATACTCAATGCCCTGACTGATGAAGGCTAGTATGCCGAAAGCCTCCATCACTGCCCTGTCTACCTGTGACTCTACTTTCAGAGAACTATGAACCTGAACTCTAAGGTCCCTCTGTTCCAGTACATTCCTTAAGGCCCTATCATTCACAATGAAATTTCTACCTTGATTTGACCTTTCAAAATGCAAGACCTCACACATCTATATTAAACTCCATCTGCCATTTCACCGCCCACTTCCCCAGCTGAGCAAGGTCCTGCTGCAATTTCTGATAATCTTCTTCACTGTCCATGATACCGCCTATTTTAGTGTCATTTGCAAATTTACTAATCATGTCTTGTACATTCTCATCTAAATAATTGATATAGATAAACTTGAAAAGGTTTGGAAAAGATTACAAGGATGTTGCCAGAGTTGGAGGGTTTGAACTATAGGGAGAGGCTAATAGATTTGGGCGATTTTCCTTCAGTGTCAGAGGCTGAGGGGTGACCTTCATAGAGGTTTATAAAATCATGATGGGGATGGATAGGGTAAATAGCAAAGATCTTTTCCCTGGGGTGGGGTGTCCAAAATTAGAGGGCATGAGCTTTAGGTGAGAGAGGAAAGATTTGAAAGGGACCTAAGGGGCAACTTCTTCATGCAGAGGGTAGTACATGTATGGAATGAGCTGCCAGAGGAAGTGCTAGTATAACTACAACATTTAAAAGGCAGCTGATTGGGTATATGAATAGGAAGGGTCTAGAGGGATACGAGCCAAATGCTGGCAAATAGGACTAGATTTATCTAGGACATCTGGTCGGCATGAGTTGGACCACGGGGTCTGTTTCCATGGTGTATATCTCCGTGACACGAAGAAAGAGCAATCACCCAGCACCAACCCCTGAGGTAGAACACTAATCACAGGCCTCCAGTCCAACATTGATTCCACTATTATCCTCTGCTTCCTACCATCAAGCCAATTGTGTATCCAGTTTGCCAGCTTCCCTCCCAGATTCCATGTGATCTAACCTTCTAGAGCAGCCTACCATGTGGAGCCTTATCAAAGGCCTTACCGAAATCCATATAGACTACATCAAGTGTCCTGCCCTCAACAACCTTCCTGGTCACTTCTCTCAAAGAGTTATGAATTTGTGGAATTCATTACCCTGGAGAGTGATGGGATAAGACATTGTGTAAATTTGAGGAGGAACAGACAGATTTCTAATTAGTAATGGGTTGAAGGTTTATGGAGAGCATACAGGAAAGTGGAGTTGATGATCTATAGTTGATGTTTGAACTATAGGGAGAGGCTAATAGACTTGGGAGATTTTCCTTCAGTGTCGGAGGCTGAGGGGTGACCTTCATAGAGGTTTATAAAATCATGAGGGGTAAATAGCAAAGATCTTTTCCCTGGGGTGGGGTGTCCAAAATTAGAAATCTAAGATCAGCGATGATCTAATTAAATGGCAGAACAGGGTTAAGAGGCTGAATTGTCTTCTCCTGCTCCTAGTTCTTATGCTGTTTTTGGCTTTTGCCTTCTCCAATTATTCTTCTGTTACTGACTTGCTACAAGTTCTAGAAAGGAATCCCAGTCAATAAGAAATGAGTAAAAGTCTCCAGAGCTCTATGGCAGCTCTTCACACTCACGAGTGACTTCAGAGCTCAGGCAAAATATACTGTCCTACATGTCCATAGTGCAATCTATTGTCCAAGGATTTCAAGAAGGCCTGGTATTCATTGTTGAAACAGTTATTGAACCAGCAAATTATGTTTCTTTTATTTTCCTTTATATTTAATCCCTTAACTGTGCCTGTCTGTCAATGTGAGAATGAGGGTTTATGGTTAAAGAAGATTGGGCTCAGATCATAGATATCAATTGACTACAGTTCAGCGATCAACACTATTACCCCCTCGAGACTGACTACTAAACTTAGTGATCTTGGACTAAGCCCCACTCTCTGCACTTGGATCCTCAGTTTCCTGACCCATAGGCCACAATCAGTGAAGATTGGGGACAATATTTCATCCTCACTAACACTCAACACTGGAGCTCCCCAGGATGCATATTCAGCCCCCTATTCATTGTATATCCATGATTGCGTCACCAAATACCAGACTTAATGCCATGTACAAGTTCTCTGATAACACCACCATAATCAGTCGAATCTCAGGTGGCAACTACAGATGGGAGGTCGAAGACCTGGAAAAATGGTGCACTGAGAACAATCAAGCTCTCAATGCCAGCAAAACCAAGGAACTCATTATGACTTTCAGCGGGATGTTAGTCATGCCCCCCTACACATTAACAGCACAGAGGTGGAACGAGTGGAGAGTGTCAAGCTCCTGGGAATGGTCATCCACAACATTCTTGGACTCTTCATGTGGACGCACTGGTTACAAAGGTCCCACAATGTCTCTTCTTCCTCAGGCAGCTGAGGAAATTTGGCATGACGGCGAATACCCTTGCCAACTTTTAGGTGTGCCATCAAGAGCATTCTGTCTGGATGTATCACTACCTAATATGGCAACTGTACCATTCAAGACGGTTACAGAGAGTGATGAACTTAGCCTGGACAATCACAAGGCCAACCTCCCATCGATAGAATCCGTTAACTAGGCCTGCTGACAAGGAAAGGCCGCCAGCATTCTTAATGATCCATCCCACCCTCGCAATGTTTTTCTACAACCTCTACCATCGGGTACAAGGTACAGAAGCCTGACACACACACACCATCCGGTTTCGCAACAGTTTCTGCTTTCTCCACAGATGCTGCCAGACCTGCTGAGTTTTTCCAGCAATTTCTGATTTTGTTCCTGCGTTAATTACTTGCTTTTAGAATTTGGATCGGCTGTAGCAGTTCAGTTGAAACTAGCACAGACCAGGGATCAAACTTTAAAGCATCCTCAAATGTATGCTTCAGCATCACGTTAGTTTGTCTACTTTACAAGGGGATGCCTCAAGTCAATTTCAAATTCAATTCCTGGTAAGGATCAGCATCAACTGGAAATAAATGTGAATGATAGAATTCTTCCCTCTTGCACTCAACAAATGATGTTCAAATATGGATAGTCAGACATTGAAGGAGAGTACTGGAGTCTAATATTTTATACTACAACCTTTTGTTTAAAGAGGTACAATACAAAAATGCACTTCCGAACCCAACAGCCACTTTCTTATTTTCAATCAACCTTATGGATACATTCTGACACACATTCATTGCAAGTCAGACTTGAATCCAGACTAGTGGCCCAGAAGTATAGACAATATCACAACAAGAGCCTCTTTTTAAAGTTAGTCTGCTCAGACATGTTATAAAACATAGGCTATTCCTGTCTCAAACAGATACTCAGATTTGGGTTGTGTTGAAAGGGATAATCTCTTAGAGGAAAATAGAAGAGCCAGTCAGATGTTGGGTGCTAAGAATGAATCCTATGTGAGGTGGGGTTTGACAAAATTTAGACGAATAATTGTTGTGGAGAAGTCTCCTGTCTGTCTGCAGCTGTGAGCATGGATCTTGTTAGGATTAAAGATGTCTCAAAATGTTAAAAGCGTAATGTTAAAGGGAAGAATGAGAAACCAGAAGTTATCGTACACATTGATAGGAATGACGCAGCTAGGGAAAAAACTAAGGCTTTCCATAGGTTATATAAGAGGTTGGGTTGAAGATTAAAAAACAGAACCTCAAAAGTAATAACCTCTGGTTTACTCCCAGGGCTAAACATAAATAAGGGAAAAAAATAAAAGAATAAAGGAGATAAGTTAGTGGCTTAAGAGATGGTGTTCTTGGATCATTGGAATCTCCTCTTGGGCAGAAAAGACCTGTTCAAAAAGGATGTGTTTCACCTGTACCAGAAAGGGACCAATATTGTATTGGGGACATTTGCAAATTCAATTAAGGGATAATATAAGCTATTAGAGTAAGAGGGTGGAGTTATCCTAAATGACAGAGTAAATAAATAAAAGTGATTTTGAATCTGAAAAGAATTAGTTAATTAGAAAAGACAGACAAGTCCGAGAATGAAATAACTTTGAAGATTTAAATTGTATTTATTTCAGTGCAAGGGATCGAACAGGTAATGGCTGATGAACTCAGGGCTTGTTTGGGGGCATGGGATTGGGACACCATTAGCTATTATGGAAACTTTGACTGATGGATGGACAGGACTGGTAGCTCAGTGTGCCGAGTTTCAGATGCTATAGATGCTATAAAAAAAAGGCAAAAGTGGAGGGGGAGTGACATTTTTGATTAAATAAAGCATTACTGCTGTACCTATGGAAGATATTTCTGAAAAATTGTCCAGTGAAAATATGTGGGTTCAGCTTAGAAATAAAAAGGAATGATCACTTTCATGAAGTTGTACTGTAGACCTCCCAATAGTTAGAGGGAATTTGAGGAACAAATATGTGGAGAGATCTCAGATATATGTAGAATAACAAGGTTGCAATAGTAGGTGACTTTAATTTTCCAAACATTGACAGAGACTACGAAAGTGCTAAAGGTATGGATGGTGAAGAATTTGTTAAATGTGTTCAAGAAAGTTTTCTTTATCAATATGTAAATGTCCTAGCAAAGAAGGTGCAAAACTTGACCTTCTCTTGGGTAATTAGACAGATCAAGTGACTGAAGTGATGGTAAGGGAAAATCTTGGGTCTAGTGATCATAATGCTATTTGTTTTAAAATTTTTATGCAAAAACTAAGCTTTCCATAAAAATTAAAGTAAGGCAAAGTTTAATTGTATGAGACAAAAACTTTCAAAGATTGATTGGAATAGATTGTTCGTAGTAAAGCGGTGTCTGATAAATGGGAGGCTTACAAAATCATGATAACAAGAATTCAGAGTCATTATGTTCCTGTTAAAGTAAAATGTAATGTTGGTAGGATAAGAGAACAATGGGTGAATAAAGGTATTGAGGTTAGAACATAGAACATAGAACAATACAGCACAGAACAGGCCCTTCTGCCCACGATGTTGTGCCGAACTTCTAACCTAGATTAAGTACCCATCCATGTACCTATCCAAATGCCGCTTAAAGGTCGCCAATGATTCCGACTCTACCACTCCCACGGGCAGCGCATTCCATGCCCCCACCACTCTCTGGGTAAAGAACCCACCCCTGACATCTCCCCTATACCTTCCACCCTTCACCTTAAATTTATGTCCCCTTGTAACACTCTGTTGTACCCGGGGAAAAAGTTTCTGACTGTCTACTCTATCTATTCCTCTGATCATCTTATAAACCTCTATCAAGTCACCCCTCATCCTTCGCCGTTCCAACGAGAAAAGGCCGAGAACTCTCAATCTATCCTCGTACGACTTCCTCTCCATTCCAGGCAACATTCTGGTAAATCTTCTCTGCACCCTCTCCAAAGCTTCCACATCTTTCCTAAAGTGAGGCGACCAGAACTGCACACAGTACTCCAACTGTGGCCTAACCAAAGTCCTGTACAGCTGCAACATCACTTCACGACTCTTGAATTCAATCCCTCTGCTAATGAACGATAATACTCCATAGGCCTTCTTACAAACTCTATCCACCTGAGTGGCAACCTTCAAAGATCTATGTACATAGACCCCAAGATCCCTCTGTTCCTCCACCTGACTAAGAACCCTACCATTAACCCTGTATTCCGCATTCTTATTTGTTCTTCCAAAATGGACAACCTCACACTTGGCAGGGTTGAACTCCATCTGCCACTCCTCAGCCCAGCTCTGCATCATATCTGAGTCTCTCTGCAGCCAACAACAGCCCTCCTCACTGTCCACAACTCCACCTATCTTCGTATCATCTGCAAATTTACTGACCCACCCTTCGACTCCCTCATCCAAGTCATTAATAAAAATTACAAACAGCAGAGGACCCAGAACTGATCCCTGCGGAACTCCACTTGTAACTGCCAGGCTGAATATTTACCATCTACCACCACTCTCTGCCTTCGACCGGTTAGCCAGTTTTCTATCCAATTGGCCAAATTTCCCTCTATCCCATGCCTCCTGACTTTCCGCATAAGCCTACCATGGGGAACCTTATCAAATGCCTTACTAAAATCCATGTATACTACATCCACTGCTCTACCCTCATCCACATGCTTGGTCACCTCCTCGAAGAATTCAATAAGACTCGTAAGGCAAGACCTACCCTTCACAAATCCGTGCTGGCTGTCCCTAATCAAGCAGTGTCTTTCCAGATACTCATAAATCCTATCCCTCAGTACCCTTTCCATTACTTTGCCTACCACAGAAGTAAGACTAACAGGCCTGTAATTCCCGGGGTTATCCCTATTCCCTTCTTTGAACAGGGGCACAACATTCGCTACTCTCCAGTCCCCTGGTACCACCCCCGTTGCCAGTGAAGACGAGAAGATCATTGCCAACGGTACTGCAATTTCCTCTCTTGCTTCCCACATAATCCTAGGATATATCCCGTCAGGCCCGGGGGACTTGTCTATCCTCAAGTTGTTCAAAATGTCCAACACATCTTCCTTCCTAACAGGTATCTCTTCTAGCTTACCAGTCCATTTCACACTCTCCTCTTCTACAATACGGTCCCTCTCGTTCGTAAATACTGAAGAGAAGTACTTGTTCAAGACCTCTCCTATCTCTTCCGACTCAATACACAGTCTCCCACTACTGTCCTTGATCGGACCTACCCTCGTTCTTGTCATTCTCAGGTTTCTCACATACGCATAAAATGCCTTGGGGTTTATCCTTGATCCTATCCGCCAACGATTTTTCATGCCCTCTCTTAGCTCTCCTAATCCCTTTCTTCAGGTCCCTTCTGGCTATCCTGTATCCCTCCACTGCTCTGTCTGAATCCTGTTTCCTCAACCTTATGTAAGCCTCCTTCTTCCTCTTTACCAGACATTCAACCTCTCTCGTCAACCAAGGCTCCCTCACACGACCATTTCTTTCCTGCCTGATAGGTACATACATATCATGGACATGTCGTATCTGCACTTTGAAAAAGTTCCACCTTTCCACCACATCCTTCCCTGACAGCCTATGCTCCCAACGTATGCTCCTCAAATCCTGCCTTACAGCATCGTAATTTCCCTTCCCCCAATTATAAAATCCACCTTGTTGTGCACACCTATCTCTCTCCATAACCAAGGTGAAAGTCACAGAATTGTGGTCACCATCACCAAAATGTTCACCCACTAACAAGCCCACCACTTGTCCCGGTTCATTACCGAGCACCAAATCCAATATGGCCTCCCCTCTGGTTGGACAATCTACATACTGCGTTAGAAAAGCTTCCTGGACACACTGCACAAACACCGCCCCATCCAATCTACTTGATCTAAAGAGCTTCCAATCAATATTTGGGAAGTTGAAGTCGCCCATGACTACGACCCTGTGGCTTCTGCACCTTTCCAAAATCTGTTTCCCAATCTGTTTCTCCACATCTCTGCTGCTATTGGGGGGCCTATAGTAAACACCCAACAAGGTGACTGCACCTTTCCTATTTCTGACTTCAGCCCATACTACCTCCAGGGGCAGATCCCCCTCAAACTTCCTTTCTGCAGCCGTTATAATCAAGGTTCTAGTCAAGAATAAAAAAGAATCCTATATTAATTTAAACAACTGAGTTCAAATGAATTTCTTGAACAGTATAAAGACAGTAGGGGTATTTTTAAGAAGGAGATCAAGAAGGTGAAGAAAGAATATGAGATAGCCTTGGCAAATAAAGTTCAGAATAATCCAAAGAAATTCTTTCAGTACATTAAGAGCAAGAGAACAATGAGAGAGAGAGAGCAGGGCTCCTGAATGGTCTAAGAGGTGGTCTTTGTATTGAAAATCAGGAGATGAGAGAGATATTAAATGAATATTTTGCATTAGCTTTTACTGTGGAGAAAGAAATGAAGGCAAAAGAACTCAGGGAAAGAAATATTGATTTTTTTGAAAAAAGTTCACGTTATAGAGGAGGAAGTGCTTGAGTTCTTAAAAAATATCAACGTGGGTAAACCTCCAGGACCTGAATTGATATATCCCAGAGCTTTGTGGGATTTTAAGGAGGAAATTGTGGTGCCCCTTAAAGAAATATTTGTATCATCTATAAATATGACAGATGCTGAATGACTAGAGAGTGTCTTTGTTTACCAAGGGATGTAAGCAGAAGCCTGGGAATTATAGCCTTGTGTCTGACTTCAGTGGTGGGTGAGTTGTTGAAAGTGATTCTGAAAGATAGGATTTATATGCATTTGGAGAGGCAAGGGATGATTAAGGATAGTAAGCATGATTTTGTGCGAGGGAAATTGTGTTTCACAAACTTGATTGAGTTTTTTGAAGAAGTAACCAAGAAGATTGACATTGTTTACTTGGACTTTAGTAAAGCCTTTGACCAGGTTCCACATGATAGACTAATTAGTAAAGTTAGATCACACGGGATTCAGGATAAGCTTGCAAAGTTGTCTTAATGACAGGCGACAGAGAGTGATTTCGGAGGATTGTTTTTCGGACTGGAGATCTGTGACCAGCAGTGTTCCACAGGGATTGGTGCTGGGTCCACTTTTGATTGTCATTTATACAAATGATTAGAGAAGAATATAGAAAGAATGGTGAGTAAGTTTGCAGGTGACACCAAGATTGGTGGTATATTGGACAGTGAAAAAGATTATCTCACTTTACAAAGAGATCTTGATCAATTGGGTCAATGGGCTAAAGAGCAGCAGATGGAACTTAATTTGGATAAATGCGAGGTATTACATTTTAGTAAAGCAACAAAGACAAGACTTGTACAATTAAAAGGTGGAGGTGGGTACTGCAGATGCTGGAGATTAGAGTCAAGATTAGAATGGTGCTGGAAAAGCACAGCAGGTCAGGCAGCACCCGAGGAGCAGGAAAAATGACATTTCGTGCAAAAGGCCCCTTTCCTGATGAAGGGCTTTTGCCTGATACATTGATGTTCCTGCTCCTTGGATGCTGCCTGACCTGCTGTGCTTTTCCAGTATCACTCTAATTTTATACAATTTAAAGTCAGGCCTTGGGCAGTGTTGTAGAACAGAGAGACCCAGGGGTTCAAATACATAATTCTTTGAAGATTGCATCACATATTGATAGGGTGGTTAAGAAGGCATTTAGCATGCTTGCCTTCATTGCTCAGACCTTTGAATATATCAGTTGAGATGTTATGTTGAGGTGTCTTCAGGAGTACTATGTCCAGTTCTGGTCATTCTGTTTTAGGACGGATATTATTGAGCTGGAGAGGGTTTAGAAGAGATTGACCAAGATGTTACCAGGAATAGAAACATAGAAAATAGTTGCATTTTTTGCCCATCCCTAATTGACCAGAGGGCAGTTAAGAATCTACCACATTGCTGAGAGACTGCAGTCAAAGTAGGCCAGATCAGATAAGGACGGCAGATTTTGATTTAGAAAGAACATTAGTGAACCGGATGGGGTTTTTCTACAATCGACAATGGTTCTGTGGTCATCATTAGACTCTTAATTCTGGCCTTTATTGGTAGAGGAATTGAGTTCCGGAGTCCTGAGGTCATGATGCAGTTGTATAAGACTCTGGTGCGGCCGCATCTGGAATATTGTGTGCAGTTTTGGTCGCCATACTATAGGAAGGATGTGGAGGCACTGGAACGGGTGCAGAGGAGGTTTACCAGGATGTTGCCTGGTATGGAAGGAAGATCGTATGAGGAAAGACTGAGACACTTGGGGCTGTTTTCATTAGAGAAAAGAAGGTTTAGGGGTGACTTGATTGAGGTGTACAAGATGATTAGGGGGTTAGATAGGGTTGACAGTGTGAACCTTTTCCCGCGTATGGAGTCGGGTATTACAAGGGGGCATAGCTTTAAATTAAGGGGGGGTAGATATAGGACTGAAGTTAGGGGTAGGTTCTTCACTCAGCGAGTCGTAAGTTCATGGAATGCCCTGCCAGTAGCAGTGGTGGACTCTCCCTCTTTATGGGCATTTAAGCGGGCATTGGATAGGTATATGGAGGATAGTGGGTTAGTATAGGTTAGGTGGGCTTGGATCGGCGCAACATCGAGGGCCAAAGGGCCTGTACTGCGCTGTATTCTTCTATGTTCTATGTTCTATAGTCTTTTAATAGAAATTTTATTGAATTCAAATTCAAATTCCACCATCAGCTGTAGCAGTATTTGAACCCAGGTCCCCAGACCATTTCCTCATTCTGTGACTAATAATGGAGCAATAATACCACTAGGGGAGAAAGTGAAGTCTGCAGATGCTGGAGATCAGAGCTGAAAATGTGTTGCTGGAAAAGCGCAGCAGGTCAGGCAGCATCCAGGGAACAGGAGAATCGACGTTTCGGGCATAGGCCCTTCTTCAATAATACCACTAGGCTATTGCTTCCCTAGGGCCCACTCTGAATACAATTAAGTAATTGATAAAAATATACCGGAGGAGATTTTAATCCCTATGGCCATGAAAATATGGTGGAGTTAAATGTAGAGAGGGATGCCTTAGTGCATTGTTCACACTCCTTCACCAATTTTCCCAGTGTCTTTCACTGGGCATCCCTGTTGTCCATCTGAACAAGACAGCAGTCAAATAAATCCATATCATTCTAACACCATATGGGCAAATCATGCCTTTCAGGTGTACTCCGTGGAAGCGGGTGGGCAGTTTGGAAGAATAATGTATTGCTGCTACTCTTGCTGAGATCACAGCCATCCCCATCTCCATCGAAGACACATCTTCCTGTCAGCTTAGTTAAAAGCTGATACAACTAATATTATACCAATGTGGAGCAGAGTTTCTCACCTATATCAGTGGTCAGCTGCTTGGTAATTAAAATACCTCTCATAGTGGCTTAAAACATGTAGGAGGATTTTCCATGCAGACTTCAGGACACTGCTATCAATCTCAAATGGCAGTCAGAAGCCCACACTGTTTGGAGAAATTAACCACCTGTGATTTCCAAATAGTGCCCTGATGGCAAGTTTGCTGCACTGCCCAATTAAGGATGGTTAACATGCTGTTGATAAGGAAGGGCCATTAGGAGTGCTTTAGTTTGGAAGCAGTAGTAGGATACCCTGGCAGGTGCATCCATGAGATGTCAGCATCACTGGCTGGACCAGCATTCAGTATCTGTCCGTGATTGCTTAGAGGCCAGATAAGAATCAACCATGTTGCTATGAATCTGGAGTCACATGTGGGCCAGACCAGGGAAGGACAGCAGATATCTTTCCTAAAGGTGCAGCAACCTTTATTCTGATTTTTATTGAAAAAAAAAATCTACTATGTGCTGTCTTGGCAGGATTCAAAAATGGATTCAATCTGAAATCTTGAAAAAAGACCTCAGCATCTGGATGTCCACTGTGGAGGATGCATCGCCACCCATCATCATAGTCTGTCAGCAGGAGGTCACTTCCAAGCAACTGTCCTGTCTCCTACTGCCTTTGATGACCTACTTCTTGACTGGAAAATCCTAATTGGCCTTTGGCAATTGGCTTCGTGTCCTTTAACTGTGTGCATTGGCTGTCTGCTGCTTGAAGCTCTGATACCCAACCCCATCCTGCCCAGGGAAAATGACCCTGAACAAGGCAGAATTGGCGAACCAACATGCTGACCAGCAGCACAAAATTCTGCATGCCTCTACCCCATTGTATTTGCACAGTGGTAAGTTAGCATTCTGCATAAAAGTTCGTGATGAAGGGCTTTTGCCCAAGACATCGATTCTCCTGCTCCTCCGATGCTACCTGCCTTGTTGTGCTTTTCCAGCACCACACTCTCGACTCTAATCTCTAGCATCTGCAGTCCTCACTTTCGCCCATTCTTCATAAAAAGTCGGCTCTATTAATACTTCAGTTCCATCAATCCTGTGTGGAGTATAATTAATTTGGTTCATCCTGTCAGTACCATAGCACTATCTGACTATTGTGAGTTATACAAAGTGTTCAAATCAGTCTGCTGTGGGAATTCAGAGCTTTAAGTGTCTAAAAAAACAATATGCAAATGAAATGTTGAATCAGTTTACGTAGTTTACTGCACAAGTTTGTTGAGATTTTAGTCCTTTGAGAAAAATGTGTTTCAACAATTTCTGTAATAATAGTAGAGAGCTTTGAATTATTTATCAGAGACTGTCAACATAAACTTTATTCATAAGGATGGAATAAAATGAATATAACCAGACTCCCTATTCACCCTAAATGGTATTTGCTGATGAATTTCCAATCATTATGGCGAGCCATAAGGAATATGAAAGACATACTAGGCTAGCATGTACTTTTCTTTAAATAATTTATTTCCTCATAATCAAAAATATGACACCCTGATAGCAGCTCTTCCATCAACTGCCTTTTAATATACGTTTTTGGAGTTTATTGTTTTCCAATTTGTGTGTGGGTATTTATTTTCTTATCAAGCGGTAGGATTTGAACCGAGGTCACCTGGTCCTGAGGTAGGGACACTATCACTACACCAGAGGACCTATAAATCAACCTGTTCGAATATTTTATGAGACATGTCAGGGGCACGAGAGACTCCAACCTGGATCATCTGACTGGAGATAGGGACATTACCTTTGCAACACATTAGCCAACATTGTTTGTTTGTTTAATGTTTATCCAATTTTATTTCCTGAGGCGACTGAGTCAGATTTGAGAGTATTGCTCCAAAGGTGCTGCTAGGTCTCCAGTGACTATTTCTTCATGGGTGTTTTCAAAATTTGCTGCGAAGTCCAAGCTTTCTCTCATCTGATAGCCATGCACACAATTTCCATCAGAGGCCATCATGGAAGTGGTTAAAAATGGAAAGACAAACTGACTTTTTGGCCTTCCCTCACCCAAAAAAAAATTGAATGCATTTACAGCTTTTTCCATTCTCCCTGGTTAAGGCCAGCTCATTCAAAATAGGCCAAATATCCTATACCAGGTGTTAGACAAATAGAAACATTGGGCAGATGATGTTTCACTGAGGCTCTTTAATACTTGCGAAAGCACAATAATTTTAGAATAGCTGACACAACACATATGTACTTGTAGAGTTTAGGATTCAACTGACATCGATAAATCGAGGCACATTCTGTTTTAGGTTGTCTTTGACATATCTATAAATTGCACTTAGTTAAACAAATTATATGTATGTCCCTTCCAGGGACAGGAGTGCCTAAAAGTCAACAGCTGACGTCTGCCCACTTTCACCCATCCATAATTTCATGCAGTGTAGGCAAGCCATAGGGTGTTACCAGTTGAGGCCCCATCACACCCTTGGATGTTTGTTCCTTGCCTGGCGAGCCATAAGGAATCCCAGCCCCTTTCCTCCCAATCCTCCAGACTCGATGTTCCCTCCCCACCCTGTCACCAGAATTCAGCCTTTTATCTGTGTCCAGGGACGGTACCATTTAGACCTGTAGTGCTGCTCATGGCCACTGCTTTCGATGGTGCTGCTGGGACTGCAGAGCTGCTGACTTATTGGACTGGCTGGCCATTCTCAAAGGGGGGGACTTTCAAACTGATTGAGGAGAGAATGTCGAGTTTAGCATTCAAAAATCGCTAAGTATAGCTGAACAGGTAACCAAAAATGGGTGAGTTTCTGAGGTATATTCAATAATATGTGAAAATTAACAACATAACATTAGTCAAAAAGGAGAAAGTAACTAAGAAATTTGACCCAAACAATTTTTTGAATTTGCTTAGGTCTGAGAAGCTTGTTACAGAAAGAATGATTTGGTGTCATTATCAAATAAAGCAAGAAGTGAAACTGGTAAGAACTTACCTTTAAAAGTAGCAAACGTTTTCTGTTGGATGTTTGGGTGTTTGGTGCTAAGTCCGAGGTTTCCCAGATATCACTCAGAAGTTTGAAGAATCTTAATAAAAAATAAACCCACAATTTTCATAATGCATTTAGATCTATAATTTGTATAAATGCAAAATGATTGACTACACAACTGGCCATTCACCGAGTATGTTGGCTGCTTGTAAACATTGTCCCTTTACATATACTGTCAAACAGTGCTAATGTCTGAAAAAAACCAAAAGGATATTATTATTTTGATCTTAGGACAATGAAGGAGTGATGCTATAGTTCAAAGTTAGGATAGTATATGACTTGGAAGGGCACTTGCAGGTGTTACTGTTCCCAGACATGTGATACCATTGTCCTTCTAGGTGGCAGAGATTGCACATTTAGAAGGTGCTGTCAGATACTTCAGTCTCACAGAGTTGCTGTGGTGCACCTTGTATGTGGTACACGCTGTTGCCACTGTATATCAGAAATGAAGGGAGTAAATATTGATTTGGCCTTTTAAACCACCTTCAAGCAAGCTGCTTTATTCTGGAGCATGTCAAGCCTCTGTATTGTTAGAGTTGCACTTATTAAGACATGGAGAATATTCAATTGCACGCATGTCTTGTGGTTTGTAAATGTTCAGCATGTTTTAATAGGGGAATCAGCAGGTGAGTTCCCCCCTCAGAATTCCCAGTTTACTTTCATAGCCTTAGTATTTATGTAGCTAGTCCAGTTTGGTGTCTGGTCATTGGTAACCCCCAGTATGTTGGTAGTCAATGATAGTCATGCCCTTGAATATCATGGG
Source organism: Chiloscyllium plagiosum (assembly GCF_037043375.1). NCBI lineage: Eukaryota > Metazoa > Chordata > Chondrichthyes > Orectolobiformes > Hemiscylliidae > Chiloscyllium > Chiloscyllium plagiosum. The sequence continues at coordinate 94,365,939 of NW_028270143.1, read as the reverse complement.
AAAATGATGAGATTCTTTTCAGTTGAAGTTGATCTTTGTCTGGCACATATGGAGTGAATGTTACTTTCCCATCATCAAGCTAAACCTGGGTACGTTCCACATCTTCCTGCATTTGAACTGCATCACGACCTGAAGAGTTGTGAATGAAGTTGCACAATCATCAGTGACTGATGATTTTAGAGTCATAGAGTCAAAGAGATGTACAGCACGGAAACTTTCATCTGCAGTGCTGTGATAAAGTTTTAACATGAGGAACACCATCTTATCTTTCACATAAGTGCTCTACACTGTTCTGACCTCACTTATTACTTTTAACAACTTCATACCTTACCTAAAACTCACACTTGCTTTTCAATAGGGAGTTTTGACAATACGGAATTGGTGTGTTGAAGTTTCTATCATTGCAAAGTTTAGTAGAAGAGTTCTGTGGTCCGTATCCTTGAGAGCAACATTTTTTTTCTCTGCCAGGTTCCAGGGCTGCTGAAGTTTGTTGAACTTTTTCATGCATCCTTTTCTATCTGCCCACTCCATATCTCCGTATTTCATACTTCAATGGACTGTGGGTGTTGTTGTGAAGGCCAGCATTTGCTGCTATGTTTGAATAGGTCTTTTATTTATTTCATAAGAACTTCCTAAAAAAAAAGCAGGCAATCGAGCCTGCCCTGCAATTTGCTGAGAGACGTCAGAAAATTATATGATAAAATATTCAACAGGTCATTAAAACACACAAAATAATGAACGTGTGCAAGCTTAATGAAATACCTGAAACTTAATTGATGTTTTATTGAGAAAATCTTGATAATTCTCTGATAAGGTGACTAACTTAAAGGACTGTCATGGTATTTTTCAAAATAGATTAGTCATTTAGGGGTTGTTGCTTCATAGTTTGCAATTTGTGATTCATACCCTTTGTTCATACAGTCATAGAATCCTAGAGATGTACAGCATGGAAACAGATCCTTCAGTCCAACCAGTCCATACCGACCAGATATCTTAACTCAATCTAGTCCCACCTGCCAGCACCCAGCCCATATCCCTCCAAACCCTTCCTATTCATATACCCATCCAAATCCTTTTAAATATTGCAATTATACCAGCCTCCACCACTTCCTCTGGCAGCTCATTCCATACACGTACCACCCTCTGCGTGAAAAAAGTTGCCCCTTAGGTCTCTTTTATATATTTTCCCTCTCACCCTAAATCTATGCCCTCTAGTTCTGGACTCCCCAACCCCAGGGAAAAGACTTTGTCTATTTACCCTATCCGTGCCCCTCATAATTTTGTAAACCTCTATAAAGTCACCCCTCAGCCTCCGATGCTCCAGGGAAAACAGCCCCAGCCTATTCAGTCTCTCCCTAGAGCTCAAATCCTCCAACCCTGGCAACGTCCTTGTAAATCTTTTCTGAACCCTTTCAAGTTTCACAACATCTTCCCGAAAGGAAGGAGACCAGAATTGCACGCAATATTCCAACAGTGGCCTAACCAATGTCCTGTATAGCCGCAACATGATCTCCCAACTCCTGTACTCAATACTCTGACCAATAAATGAAAGCAAGCCAAAAGCCTTCTTCACTATCCTATCTACCTACGACTCCACTTTCAAGGAGCTATGAACCTGCACTCCAAGGTCTCTTTGTTCAGCAATACTCCGTAGGACCTTACCATGACGTGTATAAGTCCTACTAAGATTTGCTTTCCCAAAATGCAGCATCTCGCATTTATCTGAATTAAACTCCATCTGCCACTTCTCAGCCCATTGGTCCATCTGGTCAAGATCCTGTTGTAATCTGAGGTAACCTTCTTCGCTGTCCACTACACCTCCAATTTTGGTATCATCTGCAAACTTACTAACTCTACCTCTTACGCTCCCAATCAAATTATTTATGTAATTGACAAAAAGTAGAGGACGCAGCACTGATCCTTGTGGCATTCCATTGGTCACAGGCCTCCAGTCTGAAAAACAACCCTCCACCGCCAACCTCTGTCTTCTACCTTTGAGCCAGTTCTGTATCCAAATGGCTAGTTCCCCCTCTATTCTGTGAGATCTAACCTTGCTAATCAATCTCCCATGGGGAACCTTGTCGAACGCCTTACCTGAAATCCATATAGATCACATCTACCACTCTGCCCTCATCAATCCTCTTTGTTACTTCCTCTAAAAACTCAACCAAGGTTGTGAGAAATGATTTCGCATGCACAAAGCCATGTTGACTATCCCTAATCAGTCTTTGCCTTTCCAAGTACATGTATATCCTGTCCCTCAGGATTCCCTCCATCAACTTGCCCACCACCAACGTCAGGCTCACTGGTCTATAGTTACCTGGCTTGTCCTTACCACCCTTCTTAAATAGTGGCACCACGTTAGCCAACCTCCAGTCTTCTGGCACCTCACCTGTGACTATCAATGATACAAATATCTCAGCAAGATGCCCAGCAATGACTTCACTAGCTTCCCACAGAGTTGTAGGGTACACCTGATCAGATCCTGTGGATTTATCCACCTTTATGCGTTTTAAGCTATCCAGCACTTGCTCCTCTGTAATTTGGACATTTTGCAATGTGGCACCATCTATTTCCCTACATTCTATATCTTCCATATCCTTTTCCACAGTAAATACTGATGCACAATTCTCATTCAGTATCTCCCCCATTTTCTGCGGCTCCACACAAAGGCCACCTTGCTGATCTTTGAGGGGCCCTATTTCCTCCCTAGTTACCCTTTTGTCCTTAATGTATTTGTAAAAACCCTTTGGATTCTCCTTAATTCTATTTGCCAAAGTTATCTTTTTGCCCTCCTGATTTCCCTCTTAAGTATATTCCTACTTTCTCTCTATATTTCAGTATAGGTGTATTGTTTTAAGATATCCTGCACATTCTGTTTCATAAAGCTGAGATGTTATGTGATGCACAATGTATTATTCAGTTTGTAAGATGAAACCATGACCTATATCTACAATCTCCAACTATTAGGTAAACAGAGCTGCAGATCATTCAGGATTACGTTAATTGTTAATCAGGAAAATTTGTTGAAAGAAAACAGAATATTTAAGAAAGGCTCAACAGATCTGGCACCAACTATAGGGGAATAAAATGTTTTGAGCCTTTCATCAGAATGAGACAACATTAGAAATGTAACAGTATTGAAATAAGTACAGAGGAAGTGAAGGGGGGGGGTGGGGGTGGTGGGGTGGTGTTGAAAGAACAAAGAAGTCTGGGTCAGGGTGGACAGCAGGAGAAATTAAATGACAATGAGGGTGATGGTACAAGGCAAAAGGGAAGGTAATGGACCAAGTGAAGAAACGAAATTGGGTTTAGAAGATCTGCAAATAACAATAGGTAAATCATTAACAGCAGCTGCTCTCTGAAACATTTAATGCCAGTGGATATGTTCCGAAATGGTTGATCCTACTGTGCGTTTGGAAGGCTGCAAAATGCTTAATCAGAAGATGAGGTATTGTACTGTGAGTTTACTTTAAGCCTTCGTAACAGAGAGTAGGAGATCATGGATAGAGAAATCAGACTAGGATTGGGTGGTGAATTGAAACAACAGTTGATCAGAGGCTCCCGGTCACACTTGCAAAGTGTTCAACAAAGTGATCACTCAATCTGCATGCAGTCTCCTCAATAAAGAGAAGACTATATTGTGAGCAGTAAATAGAACTTAGTAAGTCGATAGATTACAGAAATCATTCATTTATTTGGAAGGAGAGATTGGATCACTGGACCTCACCTGTTATAATGACATTACCAAAAATATTTTGCTCCCCTTTTTCAGCATTCCAAAGGGACCCCATGGCACCATGGTCCATTCCTTAATAACTCCTAAACTCCCTTGCCTTTCCATGACACTTTCCCGTGCAAACACAGGAGAAGTAACACCACCCTTTTATAACTTCCTTTCCAACATCCAAGGCTCCAAACAATCTTCTGAGGTCAAAAAACAATTTGCTTGTTTTCAATCTTGTATATTGTATTTGCTGCTCACAATGCAATCTCCTTTACAATAGAAAACTCAGGTGCATATTAGGAGACCAATTTGAAGACCAATTCAACCTGACAATGTGAGCCTGACCTTTTACTTATTTCTCATTTTAATTCTCCACCAAATTCCATTCTGACCAAACTATGCATTTAAAATCCATATTGGTTTCAACTCTAACTGAAAAAAAATTAAGTAACTGTCATTTTCTGTTTTTCATCTCTTAGTTTGTAACAAAGTGTAAAGCGCCATTTTTATAAATGTACTAGCAGAGCTGATTTGACAATTAATCAGAGCATAAGTTGCTATCAAGCGTAAGGCTTTTATTCTGTTTAACAATGAATACTACTCAGTGCACATTATGATTTGTGATGTTTTGAAATGTTAAATTTAATTTTTTGTGTATTCATTAAATGAAATGTCTTCTAAGTTTCTAGGAGTTAAGTGTTGGTTTCCTTAGATAAATAAATACCCCTATCACATAAATAAGGATATAAGTGCATCAGTGAATTAGCAGGATCAGACAGAAGCCTAAGTTGAAGCCCTGGCTAAATTTAACTGCTAGGCCTCACTGGGACTTTCCACAGGATTTTCATACAACTAAGTGGCTTTCTTGGCCATTTTTGAAGGTTGCTATTAGTCGCCCACATTACTGCTGGGCCATATGTTGTACCACTCTGGGCTACCGTGCTGGAAATTGAGTCCCAAATGTTAAAATGTTTATCAAAGTACCTTAAGTCCTCAACTTATCTGTCTGATAGACTCCGGTTAACTGCAAATATGGACCATCTTTCTGTCCTTAACAAATACCATAATGTATTACAAACAAATGGAGTCTAACTACAGGTAATCAGCTGTAATCTGCAGATATATAATTACTAGTTAGAACTCCCTTCAACCACACAGACGTACAGGCAGACAAAAACAAATGGTGTAATGGATTGTGGGTGAGGGGTGGACTAAATACCATGGAAAGGGACTCCTTTGTTTCTCAAGTCATTCGTTCCATGAGCTGCTTCTTTGAGTTCTTTCACTGTACCATACACATCCACAAACTGTATAAGGAACCAATCAGCGAACGTTAATTGGATTGATGACCTTTGACACCAAAGACTGGTGTGTGCAATTGTGACCAATCAGCTACTTACGGCTGGCCAAATCTTATTTTGTACACACACCCTGGTGTCGTGCCATCTATTTACATCTTGAAGTAATTGTAACAAGCTCTGCCAGGTGGACCTCATAGAATATGAGTTCCCTGATTAGACCAGATTAACAGCCCCAATCAGGGGTCCCTTGCTGATAGATAAAAAGAAGAATGTTAGACATTCTGTTCTCTCTGAGAGCTAACTCTGAGGGAACTGGACCAATGTCAAAGACTTTCCATGCATCAATAAAGGGTGACTTGGTGACGGGATACCCCAGCCTCTGTGGAGTTATTTCACTGACGACAAGAATAAAGCATGCCTCTGAAGGGACTTGCTCAAAAGAGTCGTCTTTGAGTTGGGGTGAGTATTTCTGACATCATGCTGTTATTTGGGAAGCTTGACCCTGTTTGACCCTGCCATCAAAGACTGTATGTGGAAAGAATGCATTATTTCCCCAGTTGGCAAATGACATTGGGGCAAATGAAAACCAATGAGTAATTCTTCTGATAGCTTGTGGACCTGTAGCTTTTTCAGTTATCAGGAGCCCAACTTTCCCTGAGGCACCAGCTACTAAAACCTTTCAAGAGTTGACAGGTTTAGTTAAGGAATAATCGACTCCAAGCCTCCTCTAATTCTGAGATGCTATTGTTTTTACTCAGCAATTCGAGGGGAATCCATTTCGTGATATTTGACCAGGCTAAGATGACTAGCAGATGCATTTGACTTTGGTTTAAATCTTAATGAGACGCTGAGAGACCATTTGGTATGTGGGATCAATGATGTAACTATGCAAAGCACCAACTAGCTGAAGCACAATTGGACTTCAAACTGGCACTACAATTAGCTTTATCATTGGAAAATGTGGCAAGTGGAGCATATGAGTTGCAGGGTATTCCAATGGAAGTGGACACATTCGTCACTCCTACTGAGATTGGGAAACACCACTTGATTGAAGGCAATTGCATAGCCTCCTTCAGGATATATCCTGAATAGACAGACTCTAGGCATCCACTCAAAGGTGGTGGTATGTACATAGAGTTCATTCATCAAATATGGGAATGATAATGGAAAAACTGTCTGCATCTTTTGCAAATACACTGACTCCTGGAAGTGTTAGTCACAGATGGCCAGCATTTACCAACAGGGAGCTTACGTATTTCCTAAAATCGAATGGGATTCGACGTGTAAGGACAGCTCTGTACCATCTGTCATTCAAGGACCTGACAGAAAGAGCAGTCCAAATTTTGCTGACAAGCTTGAAGAAAAAGCCTACAGCTTCACTAGAACCAACTGTCCCAGTTCCTATATAATTAAAGGAACAGCTCTCATTCAACTACAGGAACACCAATGCCATACACAAGACTGCACTAAGCCAGAGCAACAGTTTACTTTAGGGGGACAAAGTTTTGTGTAGGAACTACAGAAATGACCCTGTATGGGTAAGAGACTTGGTTGATACAAGGTCATGACAAGTGATGTTTAAAGTTCGGGTAGGAGCGACAGTCCTGAACACGCACGTGGACCATCTGAAAACCACAGACTTGCAAATGGTGTGGGGGCCAAACAGACTCTGCTCCTCGAAACAGTGAGAAAGGCAATGTTCTCCCTCTCCATAAGCGTTGAAGAGACCTCTGATTCTGAGATGGGCATAGTGCATTTTGCTGCATCAATGCTTTTGCCACGGGAAAAAGGGAGTGAACCTTTCCCAAGACACTCCAAGCGCAAAGGTTTCCAGATACCGTGATGGCATTTGAATCATGTCTTTGGACCACCTATCCAATAACATACGCCGTTTGCTTATCTACCTGGTTTCCCCAATTTGTAACAAGGACATTGGCCTGATTTGTGTTTCATTCTGGTAGTGCATTCAACAGGCACTGTTCTGTTTGAAAATATTTCTTTTATTCTCTGTCTTCAATTTCTTGCATTTAATTTAAAGTTTTACAGAACACTTAATCACACATAGCTTATTGCTGTATAATTGCTGTTTTTGTGAGATGATTTTTCATAACAGGTTACATTTGACTACATCTGCACTGGATAATCTCCATTGCCTCCATATTAGATTAGATTAGATTAGATTAGATTACATTACAGTGTGGAAACAGGCCCTTCGGCCCAACAAGTCCACACCGACCCGCCGAAGCGCAACCCACCCATACCCCTACATTTACCCCTTACTTAACACTACGGGCAATTTAGCATGGCCAATTCACCTAACCTGCACATCTTTGGACTGTGGGAGGAAATCTTCCTATGATATAGAGTCCAAAACTGCCTATAGTACATTAGCTATTGTTTGACCAAGGTTCTTAGATTCACCATTACAACTCAACTTCTTGTCTATTAAACTCCATTGAGGTGCCATTGATAACACAGAGGAAACTAACCCTGGTGCTTAAATGTCTCAGGAGGCTTTAGAAGAGAAAGGACCGGCATATGTCCTCTGAATCGGAGAGGGAGGGATGTAGTGATTGTAATGAGGTCAGCCACGTGGACATCATAGAATATGAGTTAGGAGCAAATTACTACAGATGCTGGAATCTGAACCAAAAACAATAAAATTGCTGGAAATCACGGGGGGTCAGGCAGCATCCACAAAGAGAGAGCAAGCTTTTGCTTCAAGTCTCGATGACTCTTCATCAGAGCTAGAGAACTCTGAATAGAATCATAGAGTCATAGAGATTCTGCCTTTCTTAGCTTGTCCAGTGTAAACACTGTATTTTGTTAATTTACTTGATTTACTAGATTGGGTTGGGATATCTGGCCGGCATGGACTGGTTGGACTGAAGGGTCTGTTTCCATGCTGTATATCTCTATGACTGGGAAAAGAATTGCTGTACTCTTCAAAAGCAAGTTACTGAAACTCATTAAGTTATATTTAGTGTTACTTTACAAGCAGTGACAGAAAGTGTGAAAAGAGTTCCTTGATTGGGGCTGTTAATTTGGGCCAATCAGGGACTCCTGGCTGACAGACATAAAGAGGAGTGTCAAAATGAAACAAAAGAGGAGTGACAGACATTCTGACACTCTGGGAGCTGGCTGTGAGGGAGCTGGCGCAGTATCAAGGGCTTTTCGTGAATAAATAAAGGGTGACTTGCCAATGGAATACCGGCACCTGTGGAGTTATTTCACACTTTCTGTCACTGCTTGTAAAGTAACACTAAATATAACTTAATGAGTTCAGTAACTTGCTTCTGAAGAGTACAGCAATTCTTTCCCCAGTCATAGAGTCATAGAGATGTACAGCATGGAAACAGACCCTTCGGTCCAACCTGTCCATGCCAACCAGATATCCCAACCCAATCTAGTCCCACCTGCCAGCACCCGGCCCATATCCCTCCAAACCCTTCCTATTCATAGACCCATCCAAATGCCTCTTAAATGTTGCAATTGTACCAGCCTCCACCACATCCTCTGGCAGCTCATTCCATACACGTATCACCCTCTGCGTGAAAAAGTTGCCCCTTAGGTCTCTTTTATATCTTTCCCCTCTCACACTAAACCTATGCCCTCTAGTTCTGGACTCCCCGACCCCACAGTCCATTGCTGTAAAACTGTCCTTTTCTGAATTCAGATTAGAATCACAACTGAAGTAAAATAACAAAATGCAGTCTTTACACTGGACAAGCTAAGAAAGGCAGATTTGTTTCCATGAAGGATATTAATAAACTAGGTGAGTTTTTATGACAATCCAGTAGTTTTGTGGTTACTATTACAAATATTATTATTCCATTCGAGGCATATCTGGCAAGGGTACCTGGCAATCTTCAATTGCTGGCATCAAGTTGTTGCTGTTCTGTAGAAACATGGAACTCCCCTTTAAGAACAGTATTCATACCTGTTAATGCAAATATATGAACTTGCAACATAGAAGGTGGCATGTGACAGAGAGCAACAGGAGGACAAGCACAGCTCCCCGTTATGAGCCAGTGCTGGGCAGCCTGTGAACAGATATTACGAGGACTGAGCACACAAATATTGATCTTGCCAGCAACTGTCTCATCCAATGAAAGAAAGAGTGCAAAGAAGAGGTCATGGCTGCTGACAGCACTCGAGGGATTGGTGATGGGAGAATGTGCATACTTCAGTCTTGTTCTCTCTTCCCACTTCTCCCTCATCACATGGTCCCTGCTGACACATAAAGATAGTGTAAGCACACATTTTCACTACAACGCAATTCTTGTCTCGTTTCATTTCACTTACCAAGAACTAGGACCTTTCCAGTCAAAGGGAAAAAAAATGAAAGAAACAGTGAAGATGAGGAGACAACATCAGTCAATCTCACAATCACAGTCACCTACCCAGAAACTACCACTGCACACGACTTAGAGGCTAGGATAGAAGAGGGCAATCCATGATGTAATGTAGCTCCCTCTGTAATGCACAAAGCTAATGAACAGCCTGACTAAAGTTGGTTGCTTGCAGCATTTATTTGGAAGTGATGGCAGCATCAAGTTAAGATGCTATTTTCAATGTAGAGCTAGGTTTACTGGTGACGGCAAGGGTCCCACAACAGGCCTGAAAGTAAGGAAGCAAACTCTTTTCAGTGGCTGGTGTGAACAGGATCACACCCTGCCAACGGCTGCTAATTAATTGGCTACAACTTGGGACAGTCATCTGCCTGGAGACCTCCTATCCAGGCTGAGAGGCAGCAGTTCAGCATCCTCACCTGGGATGGTGGCCACAGTAACATGTCAGCAGTGACCAAAAGATGCCTTTAATTGGCCTCTGGGTATAAGGGTCACCTGCTACTTGTAAAATGACATGGCGGCAGGAAGACAGCAAACATTTAACTTGGCATTTTATAATGTGGAGGAGCCAGTGTTGGACTGAGGTGGACAAAGTTAAAAATCACACAACATCAGGATGAAGGAGCAGTGCTCTGAAAGCTAGTGCTTCCAAATAAACCTGTTGGTCTATAACCTGGTGTTGTGTGATTTTTAACTCTGCAATTCTATAGGCCTTCCCATCCTGTGTTTCTCACCCCTCATCCCTCAGGAGTGGGTAAAATCTAGTCCATAAAGATCAACCCTGGAGTGATTACATCCCATAATCCCCAGGTCCATTTTAACAAGTTATTCAATTTAACCCTCAGTTTCTATGACGTTGTATATGAAATCTTCAGTCTTCTAGCCAATTTTCACATCAAATGTGATTATTATGTATAAAATAGAGAAGGGAAGGCAATCCTTTGATTCTGCTTGTTTCTAATCTGGAATTTACTGCTACTTTCTAATCTATAAACCAGCCCCATTAAACAGCAATTAAACATTGATCGCCCTGCAGCTGTACTTACTTCAAGAAATTAGGTTTTGTGGTTTTAAAGGAGAGGCCAATGTAAATATACTGTTCATCAGCTTTAACAGAATAATAGATTGTGTATGATATAATGCTTCTGTCATTTTCAACAGCCAATCATCTGATTTACCACGAACACTGCTTTGAAAGATTCATTAGTTTAAATCAAATGTTCATTGGAGTGACTGAACTGTGGCTCTACTATCGATAAGACTTCAAGATCCAGTGAATAGAAGCTGCAACCCATGTTCTATTTGGAAGTTGCACTCCTTCAGATTCTACAACCCAGTTGATCAAAAGAGAATGTGTGCAAAGATTTGATATTGTAGTCAAATTGGGTTTATATTTTGATGCCAAAGCATTGGGGAAGTCTTCCAATTTCCAAAAATGATTGGATATTGGAATATTTCTTCCAATCAAAGTGCAATAATTTTGTCCCCTTTATGTCCTGACATTGGAGGGGCTCTTGGAGTGCAGTGATACATCTGACCAATAAGGCCCACCTGCTCCAATAGTGTGTCATAACACATCTGACCCAGTTGGTTAAAAGTATGTATACTGGCATTGCAAGCTGTTCAGGGAGGTTCACTGGGTTGTGCATGGGAATGGAGGGGTTTTCCTAAGAGGAGAGATTCTGTTGGTTGGGCCTGCACTGATTGGAGTGTGAAAGAATGAGAATCGACCTTATTAATGATATGGGGGAGCCGGTGTTGTCTGGGGTGGACAAAGTTGAAAATCACACAATACCACGTTATAGTCCAAGTTTATTTGGAAGTATAAACTTTCAGAGCGCTGCTCCATTGTCAGGTAGGTAGTGGGGGAGGATCATAGGACAAAGAATTTATAGTAAAAGATCAAAGTGTCATACAACTGATGCGATTCATTGAACAAACCTAGATTGCTGTTCAGTCTTTAATCATTTAGAATGGGATTGCTGGTTTTGGTTTGTTCATACGTAAATCCCAGAACTTCTTTCAAGTCACTTTTCAAGATAACTTAAGGCTTTATTAAAGAAAAAGTGACATCTCAGCTCAGACATTGCATTAAAGGTGTGAGGTTAGAGTCTGTATCCCAACCTTGAATCAGATTGGTTCTATTTCCAAAGTAGGAATTGATAAAAAGTCACATAGACTGACTGCCTACAGATTGTGTGCTTTATGAACAAAATAGAATGCATGTGCAAATGCAATTTTATTCTATTGATGTACGTGTGTGCGCGCATATGGGGGGAGAAACTGAGAGTGTGTGCGTCTGTGTGTGTGTGTGTGTGTCTGAGAGAGAGGGGGAGAATTTTTGAGTGTGTGTACGCAAATATGATGGAGTATATGTCTGATGAGGGTGTGCATGTGAGTGTGTGTGCGTGCGTGTCTGGGAGAAAGCGTGTGCATGATAGAGGGTCTGTGTGTGCGTACATACTTGTGTGTATGTGAAGTGTGTAGTGTAGTGGGGTCACCTGCAATGTGAGATGAACCCGAGATCCCGCTTGAGGCCATCCTCATGCGTACCACGCAGCATCCATCCATCTGTTGTCGTAGTGTCTACTCGGTCTCGCCAATGTACCATGCCTTGGGACATTCTTGCCTGCAGCATAAGAGATACACAACATTGGCGGAGTCACCTGCCTTGAACGTGGTGGGTGGTGTCCCCACATGTAACGGTAGTATCCATGTTGACACTATGACACATCTTGCAGTGGTTGCCACAACACGGTTGTGATTGTACCAGTCTGACTCAAGACAAACTCTAACCTCACACCTTTAATGCATTGTCTGAGCTGAGATGTCACTTATTTTTAATAAATCGTTGTTACCTCAGGAATGTGACTTGAAAAAAGGTTTGGGATTTACATATTAATGAATCGAAACCTGCAACCCATTCTAAGTGACTAATGACCAGATTTGCAGATCTAGACCAGCAATCCAGATTTGTTCAATACATTGGATCTGTTGTATGACACTTTGATCTTTTAATATAAATTCTGTGTCCTGTCCCACTAGCTACCTGATGAAGGAGCAGTGCTCCGAAGACTTGTACTTCCAAATAAACCTTTTAGACTATAACCTGGTATTGTGTGATTTCGACCTTATTAAAACATGCTAAGATTCTTTGGGGCTTGACGGTACATTCTGAGAAATTGTTTCCCCTTGTGGGACAGTCAGAGACCAGAGGCCACCACTTCAGTCTAGGGGGTTTGTCCAGTCCAGATAGAGATGTGTAGGATTTTTTCTTCAGAGGGAAGGGACTCTGTGGAAGTCTTTTACTGCAGAAAGCTGTTGAATGCAGAACAATATGTATACTCGGAACTGAGGAAAACATTTTTAATTAATAAAGGAATCAGGGTTATGGAGAAAGAGCAGGAAAGGGGAATTGAGAATTATCAGATGCGCAGACTGAGAAAAACAAGAGGGGAGTTTGCACTGTCAGCTATTATCAGTGCATTATTGGTGCCAGCAAACAAGAAATCTGTGTTTTATTAAAGAAAAACAAATCTGGTCTTTACTGGGTTAAATCCTTGTTCTTCTTCTCACAAATTTGAGAGGGTAAACGCAAACAAGATAGTTGTGCTAAAAACCATGTTGGAAGACGTCAGTGAGCAACAGAAAATTTAAAATGGTGAAGAATTTGCAACTTTAAAATCAATACCCACAGAATTATAATACCCCTTCAACTTCTAATAGAAAAAAAGAGACGATTCAGCAGAACACAAATCTCTTGCCTGTAGGCCTTAATTGCTGTGCATATGCAGAAGGAAGTGATTAACCTTTATGATGGGAAGTTACTGCATTTTATTCCCATGTGTATACAAACTATTTTAGATAAAGCTAAGATAGCAAAATCATGTCCAGACATGCAAACTTTTTAACAAAATTTGGTCTGCATTCTGAATTCTTGTAAATAGGCTGAATATACAAACTAGGTTAAGCTGTAGCCCAGAGTTATACTGTTACATCTGAGCAACACTGTTCTGAGATCAAGCTCCACTCTGGAGACTTGAGCACATAACTTTATTTGACAGTAGTCCAAGGCCTCACCTGCATTTTCAGGTGGATGTAATTGATTTTCCTTAGATAAGGGGACCAAACTGTTGCACTTTCCATTGTAAGAAATATTCCAATATCCAACAGTGTTGAATTAAGCAATTTAGTGATAAATACATTGGGTTAGCAGATAGTTTGGCATGCACGGCAGCAAATTAAGAATCTTTTCATGTGCTTTGGCATCAAAAAATAAACCCAGGTGCTTTAACTGCAATTTCTTGTCTTTGCACAAATTCTCTTTTGATCAACTAGATTGTAGAATCTGAAGCAGTGCATCTCCCAAGTAGGTATTCAATTGCAGCTTCTATTCATTGGATCTTGAAGTCTTACAGATATTAGTGCCACAGTTCTGCCACTTCATCAATAAAGATTTGATTTACCCCACAGACCAAAGATGTGCAGGTTAAGATGGATTGGCCATGCTAAGTTGCCAGTAGTGTCCAGGGATGTGCAGGTTAGGTGGATTAGCCATGGGAAATGCAGGATTGCAGGGATGGGGTAGGGGGCTGAGTCTGGTGGGCTGCTCTTCGGAGGATAAGTGTGGACTAAATGGGCCGAATGGCATGCTTCCACACTGTAGGGATTCTAAGAACAGAGGAGTTCCGAAGTTCTGAGTGATGCTAATCCCTTAATCAACACCACAGAAGTATTTTAATTTGCCATTTGTCTCACTGTTATGTGGGAGTTGGTATGCAAATTGGCTATTGTAGCTCCCTCTTTAAAAAAGGTTATTTCTTCTCTCTGTCTAACCTGCAGAGTGTTCCCAGCATTTTCTGTTTGTAATTTAATCATCAATATCTGTATTTTCCCTTCCAATAACAAGTTTCATTTATACAGCACATTCAATGCAACAAAACATCCCAAGGTGTAATGTAGGAGAGCTATCAAACAAAGTTAAGTACACAGTATAAAGATCTTTTAGGACAGGTGACCAAATGTTTGCATAAAGAGAAATATTTTGAGGGCCATCTTAAAGAACGAGAGAGAAATGCAGATGTGAAAAGGCTAAGGGAAGGAATTCCAGCTTGGGACTTGGCTGCTGAAGACATGGCCCCTAATAGTGGAAATCCTCATCTAAATATTCTGACAGTCATCCCACCTTTCTGTCAGGTTGAGGTTTTAGCCTTTTGTTTAACAGGTCCTCAGGTGAGTCCCAGCTGAGGATGTTGGAAGTAGTTGGGGTGGTCTACAGCAGCAAATGGAAGTATGATGGAGCTGGGGAGAAGACCTCTGTTCCAGCCTGGTTCCACTGTAAGAACAAAAAAAGATGCAATTATCTTTTCTTTTTTCAACTCTATGGCAAGAAGTCATAATTAGAGGGACACAGTGATGTTGGAGGGTTGTAAGGTTGATAGATATCTCAGAGGTGGGAAGGATGAGGCAACAGGTGAATTTAAAAGTGAGGATTAAATTTGTAAAACAGTAGCTTTTCCAACCCTGAAACCAATAAAGGTCAGCAAGCAAGGGGCAATGGGTGAAAGGCACTTTACCAGGTGAGATCAGTGGATCTTAAATAGTTTTGGTTGAAGGATTCCTTTTCAAATGGGTTAATCATCATTTCAACTCCCCCTCCCATTCTGCCGAGGACATGGAGGTCCTGGGCCTCCTTCACCGCCGCTCCCTGACCACCCGACGCCTGAAGGAAGAACGCCTCATCTTCTGCAACCACAGGGCATCAATGTGGACTTCAACAGTTTTCTCATTTCCCCTTCCCCCACCTCACCCCAGTTCCAAACTTCCAGCTCAGCACTGTCCCCATCACTTGTCCTACCTGCCTATCGTCTTTTCCACCTATCCACTCCACCCTCCTCTCTGACCTATCACCTTCATCCCACCCCCATCCACCCATTGTACTCCTTGCTACCTTCCCCCACCCTCCTCCCTGACTTATCACCTTCATACCAACCCCCACTCACCTATTGTACTCTATGCTACTTTCTCCCCACCCCCACCCTCCTCTCATTTATCTCTCCACCCTTCAGGCACTCTTTTGCCCGAAATGTCAATTTTACTGTGCCTCGGATGCTGCCTGAACTGCTGTGCATTTCCAGCACCACTTTAATCTAGAATCTGGTTTCCAGCATCTGCAGTCATTGTTTTTACCTTTTTACTTAATCATCATATACCTTCAATCCAAATGTTTAATACTGTCTGTATCGTGTAATGGGGTGATTTCACATTTGTATTCTGTAATCTTATGGAATATGGCACCTTGGGTTTTTGTACTTGCGTATCCCTTGAGTTTAAGTACTTAAGAAGCACTCCACCCCCACGAAAAGTTCTGACTGCATCATGGCAGCCATGTCCATGGTTTTGTGATATCTACAGCTACTTGATTTTTGTACCTTTCTCCTCTATGTAAGCTACCAACTTTCTACCACCCACCCACTCTTCACCCCCACCCCCTCACCCCACCACCACACCACCACAAATCCCTGAAGAGAGACAGCAGGCCCACTCAGTATTACATACAGGGCAATGGTACTCCACTCCTCCCTGAGATTGGACCATTCACTCACCTTGATTCCCTAATCAGCCCCATTCACCCTGGCCATCTGCCCTGTGTGG
Organism: Chiloscyllium plagiosum; assembly: GCF_037043375.1. Lineage (NCBI taxonomy): Eukaryota > Metazoa > Chordata > Chondrichthyes > Orectolobiformes > Hemiscylliidae > Chiloscyllium > Chiloscyllium plagiosum. The sequence goes on along the minus strand of NW_028270143.1, from coordinate 94,349,905 downwards.
TCATCCAGTCATAAAGCCAGACTTGCTCAGTAAGCATATTTACATTATTTTGTGGACCATTTTAGAAATCTTTGATAATCAGTGTTTCAGGTTAGCTTAAGTTTATGGAGAGTGCAATTTGTGAATATGATCAAGAAGAGCAGTGAATTAGTTGAATCTAGAGTTAACAGATATTGTTAAGCATTTCGGGAGCAGATGACCTGAGGTCAGGGTGGAGAGATAGAATGTTATGAACATTACGATCTTGAATTTTCTAAAAATTTTAGCTAAATTGCCCATTCTGTTAGGTGCATTAGTCAGAGAGAAATAGGTCTGGGTGGGTTACTGTTTGGAGGGTTGGTGTGGACTTGTTGGGTCGAAGGGCTTGTTTTCACACTGTAGAGAATCTAATCTAATCTAACGCAATGTTAGTTTTAGCTTGGATCCCTTACTGCATTTCATAGCTTTCTGATGAAAAATGTCTTTCACTACTGCTTGAGGATTGTTCTTTTTCTATTAATTTCTTCTAGTTCTGAGCTTCAATGTGCTTTGTCTATAAATGTCCTGTTTCAGAAATCTGACATGACTTTAAGAGCTTGATGCATCAGTATTGTTCCCAGGATCTGAGTTCAGACTATTTCAGTAAACATATGCAGCCTATAGCAATCCCTGGCAATGCAGGGATTGTAGTCACTGCACAAAGTTGGCTGATTCTAGGAAAACCTGCTCACATCTCACAGGTATGTACAAGGTCCTTTGGAAAGAAAGCTTGGCTAAAACACTACAATCCCAATGCTTTGAAATTTTCCTCATTTACAACTTCTGAGATGTTGGTATAGTGTTGCAGCTTTGTGCTAAGTTTGGAAGTTGGAATTTAGGAGCTACTTAGATAGCTGTAGTAGGTCATTAAGAAGAATACAGCATGGTATAGATTGACTGGAGACCTGGGCAGAGAAATGGCAGATGGAGTTTAATCCGGACAAGTACGAGGTGATGCATTTTGGAAGATGTAGGAGGTAAGTATACAGAAAATGGCAGAACCCTTAGTAGCATCAACATTGAGAAGGATCTAGGCGTACAGGTTCACGGAAAGTGGCAACACAAGTGGATAAGGTGGTCAAGGAGACATATAGAATGCTTGCCTTCATCAGTTGGGGAATGGAGTATAAAACTTGGCATGCCATGTTGTACCTGTATGAACTTTAGATCGGCTACAATTGGAATATTCTGCAGTTCTGGTCACCACACTACAAGAAGCACGTGGAGGCTTTCGAGAGGGGATAGAAACGATATCCCATGATGTTGCCTGGTTTGGAAGGGTTGGATAGATGGGCATAGCTTGACATGGAAGGAATGAGAGCTCTGAGGAGTTCGTGTGTTGTCATGAGGAGTATTGGGAGATGGTGAGAGTTGAAGGGCTATTCGTTGATTATTTGTTTTTACAGCTGCAGTAATATCCAAGAATGCTGATTGATTTTTCGCACAGTCTGTCCCTGCACCCAACAGCCAGCCGCCTATGAACTCTCCGTGGGGCAAGAGTCACTATCCCAATAAAAAACAGATGCCTCCCCCAATGAGAATCTGAATCTCCAAGGCACATTTTCCCAGGTCGGATTTGTGGAGACAAGAATTATCCCAGCTCTGCTCTCCCAACATGAGAGCAAGAATTCAGGCTAATATGTTTGGCTTCATCAGAGGAAGTACTGATGAAGTTGATTTCAGCAGCCAAAGACAAAACATACCTCTTTAGACATAACACATCAGATCTAGGGTTAACTTACAGATTTAATTTACAGTACTGTTGTTCAGGGAATGGCCAGTGACGAATGGGAATATTAGTGTGTTCCAGCAAAGAGTACTCAGATTGTGGGACAAAACAGAGCCACCTTTACATCAAACCTGCACCATACTTGTCATCATTCAAATGAACAATGTTCATTGAGGTTTATTCTGTGAAAAAAATATACAAATAAGGGGAAACAAAAGGGGAAGATTGTGGATTAAAATATACAAATAAGGGGAAACAAAAGGGGAAGATTGTGGATTAAACCTCTGTACCTCGCTATCTATCTTTCTTTCTTCCTTTCAGACACTTCATAAAATGTTTGCATTTTAATGAATATTTTGGTCTTGTGAAGTTACATCTCCTATGTGGCTCAGTGTCAAATTTGTTTTATAATGTTCCTGTGAAGGAAGTTGGGTGATTTAATTACATTAAAAGCATTATGTAAGCATAAGTAGTTGTTTTTGTGGTACAGCAACTTATCAGTTTTGTGTTTACTTCAACAACTCATGTACAGACCACCAGAGCGCCTGGGCAAGCTCAGAGAAACACATCCTCTTCATATGGAAACACCAATTTTACTTTCTAAGCCAGAGACCAATCAAGAGTATAATATCACCCTGAACTACAAATGCCAGGAAAAAAAATTTTTTATGATGTTTGGATTATAATGTCAATAAAGAATCTGTTTTACAAAATTCTTATTTAAAACTGAAATAAAATAATCTTCCTACAAGATTTTATCTTTGGTACAATGTCAAGCCATCTTGATTTCATTTATTTTGATTTTGTTATATTAAATTGAAAAACAGCCCCAAAGCTAAAGCAAATACAAATTCCTCAGCACTGGGAGCTTAGGGTATTACAAGCTGTTTTCTTTGTTTCTTAAATTTAGTTATCTCAATGGTTAACAGCCTAGTCTTGAGAAAGTGTTTAATATAATAGTTTCATGCCCATAAAGTTCTTTTTGTGAAATTTGCTGTTGAGACGCTTGATTCTTGTGTTTCAAGGCTCTTGACTCTATTCCTGATGGAGACTTTAGCAGCTCTTGACGATCCAAAGGCAGCTCTGGGATTAGTTGCTAGGCGGTACACAAGAGTAATTTACAAATACACTTCCTATGTTAAAAATCACACAACACCAGGTTATAGTCCAACAGGTTTAATTGGAAGCACACCAGCTTTCGGAGCGCCGCTCCTTCATCAGGTGATTGTGATTGTGACAATCACCTGATGAAGGAGCGTCGCTCCGAAAGCTAGTGCGCTTCCAATTATACCTGTTGGACTATAACCTGGTGTTGTGTGATTTTTAACTTTGTACACCCCAGTCCAACACCGGCATCTCCGAATCAACACTTCCTATGGGTTGTTTTCCTTTCACATGTTCATGTCGTTGGCTCCTGCTTACAACATTGTAAAAACAAGGACTGCAGGTGCTGGAAACCAGAGTCTCAAACCTGCTCACAACATGACTGATTATGTTATCAAAGATCAGCATCAAGACATGATTAATCAGAGGTACAAATTTTTACCCCACTGTTCAGTGTCCTGTAATCTGTAGCTTTAATTGGTGGGAGGAAGGCTTTGAAACTGGCTGCTAGAAATTGGACCATCGCATAATTTTAATATCGATGGACAGGATTACAAAACATGAATCTCCATGCAGGGAACATTAGTGGGGGATTGCTGGTCTGTACTTAAAACTGAACCAAAGGGCAGCAGGAGCAAAGATCATGCCAATAGGTGCAGAAGAGTTCTGGTAGTGAGAATAGGTAAAAAGAGATCTGGCTTAATATCAGCTAGGAAGTGCCATGCATGGTATTGAGTGCAATCATTTAATATCCAGTGGAGGAAGAACTTTAATGACTGTTTTTAGCCATTAAGACCATTGCTCCCTCAAGGTAGGACTGATTAAGAATCCCAGATTGCAACCTCATGCCATCTCAAGGCTCAGAATGGTATAATTCAGTAAACTAAATGACTGCTTTCTGTGTAAGGAGAAAGACATAACTTTTATATTGTGCCTTTCATGATTTCAAGAAGCCCCAAAGTGTATTACAACCAATTAAATTTTTGCCGCAGTCTTTATGCAAAGACAACACAGCAATGAGACAAATGGTCAGTTTACCTGCCATGGGTGTTAGTTGAGGAAACAATTTTGCAAGGACAAGGTGGCCAGTAGCAATACGCTAGGTATTTACAGACCAGTTAGTCTGATGTCAGTGGTGGGGAAATTATTGGAAACAATTGTAAGGGACTGGATTAATCAACACTTGGAAAGACAGGGATTAATCAGGGATAGTCAACATAGATTTGATCGAGGGAGATCCTGTCTGACTAACTGAATTGAGCTTTTTGAAAAGCTGATTAAATATATTGACAAGGGTAGTGCCGTTGATGTGGTTTACATGGACTTCAGTGAGGCCTTTGACATGGTTCTACATGGAAGATTGGTCTAAAAGGTAAGTGCCCATGCAATTGAAGGCAAGTTGACAAACTGGATCCAAAATTGGCTGACAGATAGGAGGCAAAGGGCAGTGGTGGAGGGATGTTTTTATGATTGGAAGCCTGTGACCAACAGTGTGGCACAAGGATCAGTGCTGGGAGCGTTGCTGTTTGTTATGTACATTAATGACCTAGATGTGAATGTAGATGGTTTAATTAGTAAGTTTGCAGATGACAGGAAAATTGTTGATGTTGTTGATAGTGAGGAGGATGGTCTCAGGCTGCAGTCTGATATTGATGAGCTGGTAAATTGGGCAGAGCAAAGCAGATGGAATTTAATCCTGATAAGTGTGAGGTGATACATTTTGGGAGGTCAAATAGGGGAAGAATGTACACAATGAATGGTGGTCTATACGGAGTGCTGAGGAACAAAGGGACCTTGGTGTACAAGATATAGATCCTGGAAGGTGTTAGAACTGGTACATAGGCTGGTAAAGAAAGCATACAGCATGGGCTGTCTTCATTAGTTGGGGTGTAGAATATAGGAGAATCTCAAGGTCTTGTTACAACATTATAAAACATTGGTTAGGCTATAGATGGAATATTGTGTTCAGTTCTGATTGCTATACTATTGGAAGGACATGATTGCACTGGAAAAGGTGCAGAAGAGTTTCACCAGGACGTTGCCTGCGATGAGAAGTGTAAGTAAATGGAATTAGTATGGTTTGCTATTTATTGATCGACATAAAACTGTTGGATTGAAAGGTCTGTTTCTATTCTGTGACTCTATGACACTATTCTGCTTTGAATAATGATGGGCAATCATTTACTTCCTGTTAGAAGGCTAATTGTTTCCTAGGTTAACATCACATCTGAAAAACAGCAACACACCCTCAGTACTACTTAAGTAAGCCATGTGATTTGACCTCTTGACATTTTTGACTTGGAATGCTACCACCAAGCCACATCTAACACACGAATTAAATTACACGCCTGGAAAATCCTATATTGCATGCATACCATACAAAGAGGCATTATATCCATAACAGCCATGAGAAAACCAAACCCTCCCCATTAGAATGCCAAATTAAACAGACTGTGTCTAAAAGTAACAAGTTGTGTTTCCATGCAGGAAGAAAATTGCACACAATCAACTCACGAAGCACAAGAATTGGTTGACAGAGCAGAAGGAAGAGTCCATAGAGAAATGAAAATCCCATTGAGGTGGGGGATCTGGGCCTTACGAAATGGGAGAGTTTGAATTCACAGAAGGTTTATGAAGAATAAGCACCAATGTTCAAAGATTTTTTAAAAACTACTTCTCTTTTTATTCTTTCATGTGATGTGAACATCACCATAAGGTCTGCATCTGTTGCCCATCTCTAATTTCCCTTGAGTGCTGCAGAGAAAGGACTAGAACAGTAAAAATAAATGTGGATAGCAGAAAACACAGTAAATAGTATTTTCTGTCCACAAGAGCTGGAGCAAGTAAAAGCAGATGCAGTAAGAGACAAGGGTAGACATTGAGATGTGTTGTGCCCAATATTCATGAAAGAAAGCACAACCGTTTAGAAGGCCTGCACTCAACCTGTACAGATCTCATTCCTACTGCTAAATTCATGTGGCTTAGCTTTCAAAAAAAATCTTCGCTGTTTAAAGCAGATATTGAGCCACTAGAGTCTGTCATTGAAGAGTTTAATATCTATTGAAGGAACTTCAAGCCACTCATGTTTTCTGAATTTGGATGTCAATAAGCCAGCAGTCACAATGAAAGGTAATTAACTCTTTTTTCATTCTTAGAGTGGAACCAGGATGGAGCTAAAGTGTTCTCTCCAGCTCCATCACACTTCTGCAGACCACCTCAACTCCTGCTGACATCCTCAACTAGGACTCACCTGAGGACCTGTAAAACAAGTGACCAAAACCTCAATCTGACTGAAAGGTGAGATTCCTATGGAGGTATCCAAAATATTTAGGTGAGGATTGGTGTCCAGTTTGGGTTCATAATTTTTTTCTTCTTGCCAATGTCTTGGATCTGTGGGTATTGTTCTGGCTTCCCAGATAATCACATACAGCTCATCTCCCTTGAGTTGGTGATCAGGTTGGATGTTTTCAGTCACCGATTGTGGTTGTTTGATTGTTAAGAAAACTTTTCCAAATATTCAATGCTGTTGCTGCAAGATTTCTACTCACCCAGCTCTATCTCTTCACTGGCATTGACTGTTCTTTTGTCTGAAAGTGCTCAAATAGGTTGTGTTCACGTTTTCGTTCTCAATATTTGCTTCTTCCTGTTTGCTGAGTTTTAGCTTCTGATCTACTTTCAGTAATAAAAGGAGTGTTTTCCACTTTTGGCAATCCTGTATAATTGCAGATTTAACAATGAAATTTGAGATCTTCAGTCTTTTTTGAGATTACTATCATCACACTACTAATTCAACCCTGGCTATGCCTAATTGTTCCTAATGTTTCCTTTCCATTAAATCTTCCTGAAGGAAGCTGGAATAACTAGTCTTCTGTTGTATTCAAGTAAATTACCCATTATTGTGAAATACTCTTGGTACTTATAACTAACTGGACTTTTAGTTTAGCACAATACTGGCAACTGGTATCACAGTTCTTGTGGAAGTTGATTGATTATCTTTTGGCTTTCTGACCCCTGTTTTTTCTTAGTGATATAAAGCATTTCTTTTAGGCTATAACAGGTAATCGTAATAGATTATTTCTTCTTATTTGTAGGTTCAGCCATAAATCTAGGGAGCACAATGAGATCCTCTATCAGTTACTCCTTTACTAGACAGTATAACAGTCTGATTCTGGGCTAATGTTTTGACAACTATGTGTCTCTAGTGCAGTTGTTCTGTTAGAACTTGGGGGACTCCTGAGTGCTTAAAGGAGTTGAAGTCTAATCATAAAAACCGAAAGATACTATAAATCAGAAACAACAACAGAAATTGCTGAATCAGCAGGACTGGAAGCATTTGTGGAGAGAAATCAGAGTTAACATTTCGGGTCGAGTGACTCTTGCTCAGATGTCTAAACATGTCCACTTGCTCAAAGGTGAGAAATGTTAATTATGAACTATATTTTCAACCATCTTATGCTCCTTGTGTAATTGCAGCTTTCCTATTCTCTTGACAGTTATTTCAACTACACCATGTACCTCATTGCCATGCCATGCAAAAGGACAAAGATCTCGGAACATCAGGCAGCTTTGCAATGGGTGCAATCAGCCACACTTTCCACACATCTTGCTTGCTTTCTGTATTCAGGTTACAGCATTAATATTGGTAACTACACCCCGTTGGGAGTAGATGGAAATGTGGAATTTGAATCACAAACAGGTAGTCTATGAAGCTCAGTGTCTGAGAGATCTTAGACTTTGCCCTTTTCCTCACACCAAAGGCACAGTCTCAGAATAAAGAGGTGCCAACTTAAGACTGAAATGAGGAGGAATTTCTTTTCTCAGTGTTGTGAGCCACAGAGAGGTGTTTCCTGTCTTTTACAGATGTTGTCAATGTGTAAGGCATTTGTAGTAGCAACACTGTAAGCCTACTCCATGTAGAGATTCAGCAATACGATTGTTGGTCTTTTTATGTTTTCCCTATGCTGATTTTGGCTGTGGCTCAAATATTTTTGTTTCATGTACTTCTTTTCTTTTTCATGGGAAGGGCATGTGAGACTGTCTTGCTGGCCCTGCAGCTCCTACAACCCAAATAAAAACTGACTCATTGCCCACAGATCACCAATGTGGCCAGCTCACAAATTAAGCACTCACTGTTCACAACACTGTGTATTGTCATTTTGTTTTCCCACAGCGACCCCAGTAGTAGGTGTAACCATTGTCCTGCTTCAAATGTTGTCTGAGTCTTTTCCCTGTGGTTTTCACGTTTGTATCATTGCCTTTGTTTTTGTTTTTGGAAAAATTGCTACAGCCACCATGTTGCATTCTTGTATTGTTTTCCTGAACATAGAATTACCACACTTATGCTGGATTGGTAAATACCATAGATTTAATTTAATTTAAAGTCTCAAGCAGGTTTAGTGAGACAATCTGATCATTTGCAGTTACAGAGAAACTTTTGTGCAGATCCTTAGTCTAACATGTTACTGTTTTGACTTCTCATAGCTGCTGGTCATGTGGTAACATCCTGGCCAATTGCTCCTCAGTATACTCAATTCTTAAAGCAGTAACTCAACATGAATGGGGAAAATTTATCACTCACAATTAGGGCAAGGTGGAAGAAAGAGTAATGTAGGATTTAAAGTCTTCATTTTAGGTTCACTGGTTTTGGTACAGACTTAGGCTTAGTGAACTAATGCAGGTTTTTAAACTTACCTTAGCAGGTTTTGCTGACCTTTGAAAAGCTGTACCTAACAGGGAACTTGTTTAGGGGTGAATTAAGATATTATCAAGGTCAAATAGATGGAACAAAAGGCATCTGTGCATTTATTAATTAGGCCCCTGCTGAAATCCAATTGGAAACTCATTCGTGCCAGAACCAGTTTTGCTAATGTGGAGAATTGGGAACACAGCATATAGTGGATCTAATGCATGGATCAAATTCCCCTTTTTCTAAAGAATAATAACACTTTCATTGTTCATCTAGTACCTAACAACGGCGAACATGGAAGGGTTGCTGCACAGTTAGAGACCATTCATATCTGCACTGGGTGATGAACAAAATCATTTGAATGCTTTCTGCAAACGCTTGACCCATGGTTTTGTCAGTTACAGTCCTTCAGATGGAGATCCAGGTACGTTTTAAACAAGTTCAGGGCTTCTGTCTCAGTCACCATACCAGGTAGTGAATTTTAGACAGTCATTACCCTATTGGTGAACATGTTTTTCCCTCATGTCCCCTCTAATTCTTCTATCAATCACCTTATATCCGTGCCCCTGGTAACTGACCACTCCATGAGGGAAAACAGTTTTTTTTTTCTGACTGTTGAATCCAGGCCCCTCAATTTTATACATCTCAGTTAAGTAACCCCTTATCCTTCAGTTCTAAGGAAAATAATATTATCCTATCCAATCTTTCCTCATGGCTGCAATTTCAAGATGTGGTAATGTTCTTGTGAATCTCCTTTGTACTCTTTCTGGAGAAATCATGTCCCTCCTGTAATGTGGCGATCAGTATTGTACAGAAACCCCAAGCTGTGGCCTAACCAGCATTTTATACAGTCCCAGTATTAAATCCCTGCTTTTGTATTCTGTACCTTGTTCAAAGAAGAAAAGCATTCCTTTTGGCTTCTTGACCATCAACCTATCCTGCAACTCACACTCCAAAATCTCTCACTTTCTGTACCCTGCTCAATATCCTCCCAATTTTGTATGTACTCTAGATATTTTTGCCCTCTCTAACAAAACGTGTGTCAATTTATAAAAGTTCTTAAATGTACCACTTTTCCAAATAGCCACTCTGCAGCTTTGCAATGTTATATTAAGAAACAGTTATTTTCACTCTTCGCCTGTATTAATCTTGTCTAAAGATTACACAGATTTGTCAGAACACACATCAGCCTCCTTCAAAGTTGAGATTCATATAACAGAACATCATGAGAAAGGTCTTTTCTCAAAAAGTCACTGCTAAGCAACATATGTATGTCACAAAATGATTTCTCTCTTTCCAATAATGGTTGAATGGGATTTTCCTACTAATCTGCCTTGGGACCAATAAGAAGAAATAAGCCTGTAATTTTTCCTTATTCAATCATGGGATGACCCATCCCAGAGGGCAGTTAAGAGTCAACCTCATTACTGTGGGTCTAGAGTCACATGTAGGCCAGACCAGGTGAGGATTCCCCAAAGGACATTAGTGAACCAGTCGACAATGGATTCATGATCATCATTAGACTCTTAATTCCAGATTACTATTGAATTCAAATTCCACCATCTGCAATGACAGGATTCGAACCCAGGTCCCCAGAACATTTCCTGGGTCTCTGGGTTAATAGTATTGCAATAGTACCACTAGGCTGTCACCTCTTCCAATAGCAGGGAATAGATATTAAATTAGTTTAGCACAGACCTTAACTCCAAAGAAGGGCTTTTGCCCGAAATGTCAATTTTACTGCTCCTCGGATGCTGCCTGAACTGCTGTGCTTTTCCAGCACCACTAATCCAGAATCTGGTTTCCAGCATCTGCAGTTATTGTTTTTACCTCCAAAGCTCCATAGGCAAGAGATTTTGATTTGTTTATATTATAGATCCTAATTTTCCCATGGTTACTCTAATATACAGTGCAGTAAGGTAGGATGGAATTTGTAAATTAAGTTTTTCACATGGTGATCTTAATTTTTCCTACTCTGGCCCTGATCTCTCACATATCATTGTAAGGACACATAGAGACATCCTTACAGGGTGGATATAAAATCAAAGTTCACTTTCACCTGGTGACAATGGTTTCCAACCTGCTCCCTTGCCTTGGAAAGATATTATTCATGGACAGCCCTCAGTGTGAAAAGGACAGAAAATCAATTGTTTTCAAAAAAGCACTTAACAGGAAAGAATCAAAACATAGATTTCAAAGTCGCTCATGATCCCCATGGGCAAGAAAGTCATTGTAAAAGCTCCTTTGAAGACAAATCCAACTATTTCTATCAGCTTTGATGCTGTCCATTCCTAACATGCAGAAGTACTAGTTTCCCCAGTGCTGAATATGAAGTAGTGCTTCAACAAAAGACAAAATACAGTAGATAAGCAAAGATCGTAGAAACCTTTTCTTAATGAAGATATATTCTGTAGCATTAGCACAGAATGTTACATTTTATCATTTCAGTGTTATCATATTAGTTCAAATATTTTTCCAATCTACATTTTGCCTGGAAATGTTTGTGCAATATGATATTTTGATGAATCATTGAAGCAGATTTCATAGCTAAAGGAAATTGGGTGTAAGCCAAAGAAAACAAAATAATTACGAACCATGCTGTTGATACAACTTGCTTAAGGTGGTTCTCAGCAATATCAATGCCCAAAATAATACTGCAGAGCAGGACAAATATTTTTCAAGCAAATTGACAGAGTAACAGGTATGTGAAGAAATAAAAGTGCTGAACCCTGCTTTTGTATGCACAGCATGTGTCTCTTACCCTTGTTTTATGTTATATAATATAACCTAATATATTATTTACACTAACTAGTTGTGCAAAATTACATTGGACACTGTTGTACAATTATTATCAATTGTCCATGATATGTCCATGTTTACAAAATGGGCCAATCAAGAGATCATTCCCTAATAAGGCTTTTCTCAAGCTCAAATATTGCCATAATAGCTAAAGTCACCAGAGCTGTGGAATCCTGTTCTTCAGACATCTATTTACACAGATTATAACAGCCATGTTTATGTAATATTTCAGAAAGAATTTGACAATACATTAGAAAGCCATCTTTCAAATAGTTATTTAATCTACAAGAACTGTAATTATGTGCAGAAAAATGTATTTGTAACCAGGCTTAAGCACATTCATAGCTTGAAGAAAGAAGCCAGCAATAAAGGCTGTGTTAACAAGAAGATCTATTCTAATATTTTTAGAAATTCAGGCAATGTCGTGAAAATTAGGAAATTTTCATTAGAAATGTAAAGCTTGATTAATTGAACTTGAATAATATAAATACAGCAATACCGTTTTGGATACTGATGGTAGGGACGGCCTACTAGGGGAAAGCCATAGTTGTCAGGTCTCTGGCACTGAGCCTGGCACTGTGGCTCAGAAGGGAAGTGGGGAGAATAGAAAAGCACTAGGGGACTCAATACTTAGACAGATTGACAGGAGATTTTGTGGTCAGGAACGGGACTCCCCGAAAGAATGTTGCCTCCCCGGTGCCAGGGTCCGGGATGTCGCCAGTCGGGTTTACAGGATTCTGAAGGGGGAGGGTGAGCAGCCAGAAATTGTGGTACATGTTGGCACAAATGACAAAGCCAGGAAAGGGATTGAGGATCTGAAAAGTGACTACAGAGAGCTAGGTTGGAAGCTGAAGAGCAGGACAAGTAGAGTAGTGTTGTCAGTTTTGCTATCGGTGCCACGAGACAGTGAGATGAGGAACAGTCAGCTTAACACGTGGCTGCGCGGCTGGTGCAGGAGGGAGGGCTTCAGATACTTAGACCATTCGGTTGCTTTCTGGAGAAGGTGGGACCTGTACATGAAGGATGGGTTGCACCTGAACTGGAGGGGCACAAATGTCCTGGGTGGGAGATTTGCTTGAGTGGTTTGGGAGGGTTTAAACTAATTTGGCAGGGGGGTGGGAATCAGAGCCACATGTCAGAGAGGGGTGTAGTTGTAGATTGGGCAGTGACAGGATGTAGTGAATCTATTGGGAAGGTTTTCTATGTGATGAAACAAAAGGATCGGTTAAAGTGTGTCTGCTTTAATGCAAAGTGTGTCAGAAATAAGAATGACAAACTTAGAGCATGGATTATTACTTGGGACTATGATGTTGTGGCCATAACGGAATTACAGGGACAGGAATGGTTGCTAGATGTTCCAGGGTTTAGAACATTTAAAAAGAACAGGGAGGGTGGAAAAAGAGAAGGGGGTGTAGCATTGCTAATCAGAGAGTGCATCACAGCTACAGAAATGAAAGTTGAGGAAAGCTTGTCTACTGAGTCAGTATGGGTGGAAGTTAGGAACAGCAAAGGAGCAGCCACCTCATTGGGGGTTTTCTACTGACCCCCTAATAGCAGTAGGGAGATCAAAGAACTCATTGGCCAGCAGATTTGGGAAAAGTGCAGATGTAGCAGGCTTGTTGTTATAGATGCCTTCAACTTTCCCAATATTGATTGGAACCTCCTTAGTGCAGATGGTTTGGATGGAGCCGTTTTTGTCAGGTGTATTCAGCAGGGTTTCCTTACTCAGTATGTAGACAGACCAATGAGGGGAGCGGCCATTTTGGATTTGGTGCCGACAATGAGCCAGGACAGGTGTCAGATCTTGCGCTGGGAGAACACTTTGGTGACAGTGACCACAACTGCCTCACATTTATCATAGCCTTGGAGAGGGAAAGAAGCCGTTACCATGGGGAAAAAAATAATTGGGGAAGAGAAAATTATGATGCTATCAGACACGAGTTGGGAAGTACAGATTGGGAGCAATTGTTCCACAGAAAGGGCACAACAGACATGTGGAGGCTATTTAAGGAATAGTTGTTGCGAGTGATGCATAAATTTGTTCCTCTGAGACAGGCAAGAAGTGGTAAGATTAAGGAGCCTTGGATGATGAGAACAGAGGAGCTTCTTATCAAAAGGAAGAAGGCAGCTTACGTAAGGTGGAGGATGCAAGAGTCTAGCACAGCTTTAGAGGATTACAGGCTTGCTAGGAAGGAGCTCAAAAATGGACTGAGGAGAGCAAGGAGGGGGCACAAAAAAGGCTTGGCAGGAAGGATTAGGGAGAACCCAAAGGCATTTTACTCTTACATGAGGAATAAGAGAATGATCAGGGAGAAGATAGGGCAATCAGGGATAGCGTAGAGATCTTATGTGTGGAGTCTGAGCAGATAGGAGAAGCCCTAAATGAGTTGTTTGCTTCGGTTTTCACTAAGGAAAGGGACCTTGTTGTGAATGAGAACTTTGAGGAGCTCAGATACAGGCTTGAACAGATCGAGATTGAGGAAGTTGATGTGCAGAAAATTTTAGCAAACATTAAGATTGATAAGTCCCCAGGGCCAGACCAGATTTATCCTAGGCTGCTCTGGGAAGCGAGAAAGAAGTTTGCCAAGCCACTGGCAAAGATCTTTGATTCCTCACTCTCCAATGGAGTTGTACTGGAGGATTGGAGGGAGACAAATGTTGTTCCCCTTTTCAAGAAAGGGAATAGGGAAATCCCTGGCAATTGCAGACTAGTCAGTCTTACGTCTGTGATCATCAAGGTTTTGGAAAGAATTCTAAGGGATAGGATTTATTTGAAAAAGCATAGCATGATTAAAGGCAGTCAGCATGGCATTGTGAGGGATAGGTCATGCCTCACAAATCTTATTGAGTTCTTTGAGGAGGTGAGGAGTTGCAAAAATCAAACAGTGGATGTGGTGTACGTAGACTTCAGCAAGGCATTTGATAACGTTCCTCACGGTAGGCTTATTCATAAAGTCAGGAGTTATGGGATACAGGGAGATGTGGCTTTCTAGATTCAAAATTGGTTGACTGACAGAAGGCAGAGAGTAGTTGTAGATGGAAAATATTCTGCCTGGAGAACAGTGGTGAGTGGCATCCTGCAGGGCTCTGTTCTCAGGCCTCTGCTCTTTGTAATTTTTATAAATGACTTGGATGAGGAGGTTGAGGAGTGGGTTAGTAAGTTTGCTGATGACAAAAAGGTTGGAGGTGCCGTTGATCATATCGAGGGCTATTGCAGGCTGCAGCGTGATATAGTCAGGATGCAGAGCTGGGCTGAGAAATGGCAGATGGAATTCAACCTGGATAAACGCAAAATGATGCATTTTGGAAGGTCGAACTTGAATGCTGAATATAGGATTAAAGACAGGATTCTTGGCAGTGTGGAGGAACAGCAGGATCTTGGTGTTCAAGTACATGATCCCTCAAAGTTGCCACCCAAGTGGATAGGGTTGTTAAGAAAGCATATGGTGTTTTGGCTTTCATTAACAGGGGGATGGAGTATAAGAGCCACGAGGTTTTGCTGCAGCTCTATTAAACCCTGGTTAGACCACACTTGGAATATTGTGTCCAGTTCTAGTTGCCCTATTGTAGGAAAGATACGGAGGCTTTGGAGAGGATGCAAAGGAGGTTTACCAGGATGCTGCCTGGACTGGAGGGCTTGTCTTACAAGGAGAGGTTGACTGAGCTCAGATGTTTCTCTCTGGAGAGAAGGAAGAAGAGAGGTGACCTGATTTAGGTATTCAAGGTAATGAGAGGCATGGATAGAGTTGAGAGCCAGAGACTTTTCCCCAGGGCAGGATTGACTGCCATGAGGGGTCATAGTTTTAAGGTGTTAGGAAGAAGGATTTGATGGGACGTCAGAGGTAGGTTCTTTACAGAGAGAGTTGTGAATGCATGGAATGCGTTGCCAGCGGGAAATGGATATTTTTTAAAATTCACTTTCAACTTTGCCATATATGAGCCAGCTAGTTATCGTGAAAGAAATTAAAGGAAGAGTGTGGCCAAGAGGGTAAAATAGTTATCCGGGCAGTGATTTCCTCTCCATCATAAGGTCAGAGTCGGTGATACTCACTAGTGATTACACAATGTTCAACACCACTCCCTCCTAATGGAAGGAGGCTGTGAAATTTGAAAGGATTCAGAAAAGATTTACAAGGATGTTGCTACGGTTGGAGGGTTTGAGCTATAGTTAGAGGCTGAATAGGCTGGGACTGTTTTCCCTGGAGCATCGGAGGCTGAGGGGTGACCTCAGAGGTTTACAAAACCATGAGGGGCATGGACAGGGTAAATAGACAAAGTCTTTTCCCTGGGGTAGGGGAGTCGGAACTAGAGGGCATAGGTTTAGGGTGAGAGGGGAAAGATATAAAAGGGACCTAAGGGGCAACCTTTTCACACAAAGAGGTAGTGCTTGTATGGAATGAGCTGCCAGAGGAAGTGGAGGAGGCTTGTACAATTACAACATTTAAAAGGCATCTCGATGGGTGTATGAATAGGAAGGTTTAGAGAGATATGGGCCAAGCGCTGACAAATGGGACTAGATTAGGTTAGGATTTCTGGTCGGCATGGATGAGTGGGACCGTAGGTTCTGTTTCCGTGCTGTGCATCTCCATGATTCTATTACTTGCAACTCCTCAGCTACCAAAACAAATGATCTCTGTACAAGTGCAACAAGACCTGGCCAATACTCAGGTTCATAAGTGGCAAGTAACATTTGTGCCACACAAGTGTCAGGCAAATACCATCTCCAACAAGAGGGAGTCTAATCATTGCTGGAATTCCCCCTTAAAAAACAACCTGATACTGATCTGGATTAGCTATATAAATACTGTCACTACAAGAGCAACTGAGATGCTTGCAATTCTGCAGCAAACAACTCACCTCTTATCCACCATCTGCAAGGCACAAATCAGGAGTACAACAAATACTCTCCACTTGCCTGAACAAATGCAACTCCTAGAATACTCAAGAAGCTCAACACTATTCAGGCCATAACAGCAACTAGATTTGCATCGCATTCATCTTCATCATTTACTCTCTTCACCACCAATGTACAGTGAGAGCAGTTCTGACCATTTACAAGATGCACTGTAGTAACTCTCCAATACTGTATAACCAGCACATTCCAAATCCATGACTACTACCACCTACGAGAAGAAGGGAAGCAAATGCATGGAAATATCACCACTTATAAGTTCCCCTCCAAATTACATACCACCCTGAAATGGAATGATTCCCTTGATAACATAGGGTCAAAATCCTGGAAATCTGTTCCTAATAGCAATAGGGGTGTCCCTACACCTCAAGTTTTTCAGTGGTTCAAAAAGGCACTTACCATATGTCTCCAGGTCTATTGGGGATGGAAAATACATGCTGTCCTAGCCAGCAACTGCCACATCCCATGTACAAATAATACAAAAAGCTTCTGAGAGTGAATGTAAAAACAGAAGTGCTGCCCTGAGGGCTTAAGGACATAAATAGGATGCAGGAAAAGGAAGATTGATACTGTCTTGGCAAAGAAAAGCTTCCATTGTATGGTGTCGAAAGTTTGAGAGATGTGAAAGAGAGTTTTACCTTGTCTCTTTTGTTGAGATAATTGAACTTCTTTCTGAATTGTAAACAGATGCTGGAGTAAAAACTACTTCCGGTAAGACGGTGTGCCACGTCTTGTGCAACGTTTTCCACCTGCTTTGGGATCCACTAACTATGGAACTTACTCGGCTCACAAAGTTGCTCCACAAAAATAAAACTCACTTCAGGCATGTTCTTCCCCCCTGCAGCTCTTCATTGCTAATTTCCTATTTTAGGCTTGGAAAAATCCTCTCCTTTAAGTGCTTTAAGAACTTGCAGTAACACCTGATTCCCCATTTCCTAAACGATGAATTGCTTTCATAAAGTACTTTCTTTGTGGCAACTAACTTAGTGCATGTGTGAAAAATTATTTGGATATCCCAATGAGACTTTTGGGGGCCCATTGATCTCACCCCAGCCAACACCCACCAGCATTATAATGGGAGTTCAGAATTGATTCCTCATTTTCCAATGTGAGCCCAGAAGTAAATAAAGTAAATTGGATTATCTAAAACACAAATCAATTTGTTTCAATATTTTAAAAAAATCATAGACAATCTTTGAACTGACTGGCCCTGTAGATCATATATGCTCAGATTTTCAGCATCTACAATATTTTGCTTTATGTCCTAATTAATTGGCACCCTATCCCTACCTTCCATATTCACTCCCTTCACCATTGAAGCAGAATGGCAATAATGGATGCCATCTACAATGTGTACTGCAGCAACTCACCAAGGCTCCTCTGAAACGTATGCTTACATCAAACTACAAACCATCCTGGCATGCTGAAATGACACAATATGTTTACAAAGCAAGTATAGCAGCTTATACCTTGACATTACATTTAGTCAGGATTATAAGAGCACATTATGCAATGATTTCCTGATCACAGGGCATCTCAAAACAGAACTCAATTTTGCAAGTGGAATTCGTGTCACCAGAATAGTAAATTTTGGATGTATGACAAAATGGGGTGAAATGTGACGCCTTGGTGCTGACTGCAGGTGCCTTGAAAGCAAGAAAACGTTGCTGCCTGTGCTTTGGGTGTGCCTGTGTTGTTGAGATAAAGCATGGGAATGCTGTGAATGCACCGGAAGTATCCGGATGGTGCTGTTGTGACATTAGACAGCTGCTCCATCTAATTGGACATTCATTTCAGGAACTTTGTCTATGCATGGCCAGTGAACATCTGTGCTGATCAATCCCAGTTGAATAGGCATTCAACTGGAAAAAGCTTGTCGTGCCAATGTTACTTTAGAGGGCCAGGCACCAACTTGCAGGTGAAGTACATTTGGCTTTTACTCTTGTGAAAGTAGTGTATGTCTTTTAAAGGTAGCTGCTGTTTAAAAGGAGGGAGGCAATAGGCTTCGGTGACTGAGGAATAGTTATTCTGGATGCAATGCCTCACGATCTGTACATGGCCGTTAAATGGAGTAAAGGTTACAGAAAGTGGAAACAATGTGAACACTGAGAAGGAGAGGACACTGCACAAAACGATAAATACCTTTATAAAAGGATATATATTAATTACATAGGAAGCTGAACGTTATACGAGGACAGACTTTTCTCAGACTATGACATAAAAGTAGATGGTTAGCCTGCCGACCAGATAAGCTGAAGAAGGGCTTATGCCCGAAACATCGATTCTCCTGTTCCCTGGATGCTGCCTGACCTGCTGTGCTTTTCCAGCAACACATTTTCAGCTCTAAATAAATGTGGTCCCATTTTCCAGCATTTGATCACCCTGCAGCCATTTAATTTTGTTTTTTGATGAATAATCTCCAGTTGTTTGTAAGTCTGTACCAGAGAGCAAGTTTTTTTAAGACTCTTCTTCAGGCAGTGGTTGATGTTTTCTTCCTCCTTGGCTTGCAGATGTTCATCATGGTGTTTACGAGCTTCCTTGTTCTGCAATGTTTAGCCTGGTCAGCCAATAACTTCTTGTCTGCCTTCAGCTTGTGAATGTGCTCCACCAAGATATGTTTTTTTTAACACATTACCTTTCACCACGTGGCCATCACTCCCTGTATCTGTGAAACAGATGCCTCAGAATTCTCATTATCCTCTCCTCAGCCTGTTTCTCCGGAATGCAGGTATTCACAGCACCCTTTCGCTTACCAATGTCCATGTGATGACCCTTCCCGAGCACAAGGGTATTCTTCCTGAATCGAGCACGTTAGTATACCGATCATCTTTAACCAATTTTCCAATCTGTTGACAGGAATTGGCAATCTCATTTGTTTCAGTGGGACCCAGCCATACCTCCTCCTTACCACAGAGCAGAACACTGGAGTCAAGCCAGGTCTGAAGCTGAGTGCACTCAAAGCCATCTAGAGTCATAGAGAAATTCAATATGGAAACAAACCCTTCAGTCCAACTTGTCCATGCCGACCAGATAACCTAAATAAATCTGGTCCCGTTTTCCAATATTTGGCCCATAAACCATAAAGGTTTACCCTTCCTATTCATGTACCCATCCAGATGCCTTTTAAATTGGAATATTGCATGCAATTCTGGTCTCCTTCCTATCGGAAAGATGTTGTGAAACTTGAAAGGGTTCAGAAAAGATTTACAAGGATGTTGCCAGGGTTGAAGGATCTGAGCTACAGGGAGAGGCTGAACAGGCTGGGGCTGTTTTCCCTGGAGCGTCGGAGGCTGAGGGGTGACCTTATAGAGGTTTACAAAATTATGAGGGGCATGGATAGGATAAATAGACAAAATCTTTTCCCTGGGGCCGGGGAGTCCAGAACTAGAGGGCATAGGTTTAGGGTGAGAGGGGAAAGATATAAAAGAGACCTCAGGGGCAACTTTTTCACGCAGAGGGTGGTACGTGTATGGAATGAGCTGCCAGAGGATGTGGTGGAGGCTGGTACAATTGCAACATTTAAGAGACATTTGGATGGGTATATGAATAAGAAGGGTTTGGAGGTATATGGGCCGGGTGCTGGCAGGTGGGACTAGATTGGGTTGGGATATCTGGTCGGCATGGACGGGTTGGACCGAAGGGTCTGTTTCCATGCTGTACATCTCTATGACTCTAAATACTGTAATTGTACTAGCCTCCACCACTTCCTATGGCAGGTCATTCCATACACGCACCACCCTCTGTGCAACAATGTTGCTCCTTAGATCCCTTTTAAATCTTTCCCCTCTCACTTTAAACCTATGACCTCTAGTTCTGGACTCCCCCACCCCAGGGAAAAGATCTTGTCCATTTACCCTATCCATGCCCCACTTGATTTTATAAACCTCTATAAGGTCACCCCTCAGCCTCCAACGTTGTAGGGAAAATAGCCCCAGCATATTCAGCCTCTCCCTATAGCTCAAAACTTCCACCCTGGTAGCATCTTTGTAAATCTTTCTGAATCCTTTCAAGTTTCACAACATCCTTTCTATAGCAGGGAGATCAGAATTGGATACAGTGTTCCAATAGTAGCCTAACCAATGCCCTGTATAGCTGCAACATGACCTCCCAATTCTTGTGCTCCCAACCAGTAAAGGCAAGCATACCAAACATCTTCTTTGGTATCCTATCTACCTGCAACTGTACTTTCAAGGAATTATGAACCTACACTCCAAAGTCATTTTGTTCAGCAACACTCTCCAGGACCTTACCATTAAGTGTATAAGTCCTGCTTTGATTTGCCTTTCCAAAATGCAGCACCTCACACTTATCCAAATTAAACTCCATCTGCCACTCATTGGCCCATCTGATCAAGGTCCCATTATACTCTGAGGTAAAGTTCTTGGCTGTCCACTACACCTCCAATTTTGGCGTCATCTGCAAATTTACTAACCATATCTCCTATGTTCACCTCCAAATCATTTATATAAATGATGAAAAGCAGTTTGTCCAATGTGTGCAGGAGGGTTTCCTGACACAATATGTAGACAGGCCAACAAGAGGTGAGGCCATACTGGATTTGGTTCTGGGTAACGAACCAGGCCAGGTGTTAGAATTGGAGGTAGGTGAGCACTTTGGGGATAGTGACCACAATTCGGTGACTTTTACTCTAGTGATGGAGAGGGATAAGTGTGCACTGCAGGGCAAGAGTTATAGCTGGGGGCAGGGAAATTATGATGCGGTGAGGCACGACTTAGGATGCATGGCTTGGAAAAGTAGGCTTCAAGGGAAGGGCGCAATTGATATGTGGAGCTTGTTCAAGGAGCAACTATTGAGTGTCCTTGATAAGTATGTACCTGTCAGGCAGGGAGGAAAGGGTCGTGTGAGGGAGCCGTGGTTTATTAAGGAATTGGAATCCCTTGTTAAAGGGAAGAGGGCGGCCTATGTAAAGATGAGGCGTGAAGGTTCATTTGGGGCGATTGAGAGTTATAAGGTAGCCAGGAAGGATCTGAAGAGAGAGCTAAGAGCAACAAGGAGGGGACATGAAAAGTCCTTAGTTGGTAGGATTAGGGAAAACCCAAAGGCTTTCTATAGGTATGTCAGGAATAAAAGAATGACTAGGGTAGGAATAGGTCCAGTCAAGGATAGTAGTGGGAAGTTGCGTGTGGAGGCTGAAGAGATTGGGGAGACACTGAATGAATACTTTTCGTTAGTATTCACTCAGGAATAGGACATTGTTGCCGATGTGAGTACTGAGTCACAATTAATTAGAATGGACGACTTTGAGGTATGTAGGGAAGATGTGTTGGAAATTCTGGAAAGGGTGAAAATAGATAAGTCCCCTGGGCCTGATGGCATTTATCCTAGGATTCTCTGGGAAGCAAGGGAGGAGATTGCAGAGCCATTGGCCTTGATTTTTATGTCCTTGTTGTCTACAGGAATAGTGCCAGAAGACTGGAGGATAGCAAATGTGGTTCCCTTGTTCAAGAAGGGGAGTAGGGATAACCCTAGTAACTATAGGCCGGTGAGTCTCACTTCTGTTGTGGGCAAAGTCTTAGAGAGAATTGTAAGGGATAGGATTTATGAACATCTGGATAGGAATAATGTGATCAAGGATAGTCAGCATGGTTTTGTGAAGGGCAGGTCGCGCCTCACAAACCCTATTGAATTCTTTGAGAAGGTGACTAAGGAGGTGGACGAGGGTAAAGCGGTAGATGTGGTGTATATGGATTTTAGTAAGGCGTTTGATAAGGTTCCCCATGGTAGGCTACTGCACAAAATACGGAGGTATGGCATTGAGGGTGAGTTGGAGGTTTGGATTAGGAATTGGCTGGCTGGAAGAAGACAGAGGGTAGTAGTTGATGGTAAAGGTTCATCTTGGATTGCCGTTACTAGCGGTGTTCCGCAAGGATCTGTTTTGGGACCATTGCTGTTTGTCACTTTTATAAATGACCTGGAGGAGGGGCTAGAAGGTTGGGTGAGCAAGTTTGCGGATGATACGAAAGTCGGTGGAGTTGTTGACAGTGAGGAAGGATTTGGCAGGTTACAGCGGGATATAGATAAGCTGCAGAGCTGGGCAGAAAGGTGGCAAATGGAGTTCAATGTAGGTAAGTGTGAGGTGATTCACTTTGGTAAGAGTAACAAGAAGATGGGCTACTAGGCTAATGGTCGGATACTTGGTAGTGTGGATGAGCAGAGGGATCTTGGTGTCCATGTACACAGATCTCTGAAAGTTGCCACCCAGGTAAATAGTGTGGTGAAGTTGGCATATGGCGTACTGGCTTTTATTGGTAGAGGAATTGAGTTCTGGAGTCCTGAGGTCATGTTGCAGTTGTATAAGACTCTGGTGCGGCCGCATCTGGAGTATTGTGTGCAGTTTTTGTCGCCATACTATAGGAAGGCTGTGGAGGCACTGGAACGGGTGCAGAGGAGGTTTACCAGGATGTTGCCTGGTATGGTAGGAAGATCATATGAGGAAAGGCTGAGGCACTTGGGGCTGTTTTCATTGGAGAAAAGAAGGTTTAGGGGTGACTTGATAGAGGTGTACAAGATGATTAGGGATTTAGATAGGGTTGACCATGAGAATCTTTTTCCATGTATGGAGTCAGATATTACGAGGGGGCATAGCTTTAAATTAAGGGGTGGTAGGTATAGGACAGATATTAGGGGTAGATTCTTTACTCAGCGAGTCGTGAGTTCATGGAATGCCCTGCCAGTAGCAGTGGTGGACTCTCCCTCTTTATGGGCATTTAAACGGGCATTGGATAGGCATATGGAGGATAGTGGGCTAGTGTAGGTTAGGTGGGCTTGGATCGGCGCAACATCAAGGGCCAAAGGGCCTGTACTGCGCTGTATTCTTCTATGTTCTCTATGTTCTATGGACCTAGCACCGATTCTTGTGGCACACCACTGGTCATCGCCTCCAGTCTGAAAAGCAACCCTTCACCACCACATTTTGTCTTCTACCTTTGAGCCACTTCTGTATCCAGATAGTTAGTTCTCTCTCTGGTCTGTGTGACCTAACCTTGCTAGCCACTCTACTTTCCTCATTCCTGAAGAAGGGCTTATGCCTGATACGTCGATTCTCCTGTTCCTTGGATGCTGCTTGACCTGCTGCGCTTTTCTAGCAACACATTTTCAGCGCTAACCAATCTACCATAAGGAACCTTGTCAAACGCCTTACTGAAGTCATATAGATCACGTCCACCGCTCTGGCCCCATCAATCCTCTTCGTTATGTCTTCAAAAAAACTTAATCAAGTTCATGATTTCTCATGCACAGAGCCATGTTGACTATCCCTAATTAATCCTTGCCTTTCCAAATACATGTAGCTCAGGCAGCTGAGAAAATTTGGCATGACAGCGAATACCCTTGCCAACTTTTATAGGTGCACCATCGAGAGCATTCTGTCTGGATGTATCACTACCTGGTATGGCAACCATACCATTCAAGATTGGAGACGGTTACAGAGAGTGGTGAACCCAGCCCGGACAATCACAAAGGCCAACCTCCCATCTATAGAATCCATCTACTAGGCCTGCTGTCAAGGAAAGGCCGTCAGCATTCTCAAAGATCCATCCCACCCTGGCAATGTTTTTCTACAACCTCTACCATTGGGGAGAAGGTACAGAAGCCTGAACACACGCACCAGCCGGTGTCAAAACAGTTTCTATCCTACCGTTGTTAGAATACTGAATGGACTGTCAAAATCTTAGTATTCGCCTGTACCTGTGTTTTGGTTTTGCTGCTGTTTACCTATTATTTACTTATCTATGCTATTTAATTATGTGATTTGCCTGTATTGCTCACAAGACAAAGCTTTTCACTGTGCTTTGGTACATGTGACAATAAATTCAAATCATTCATAATTCATTCATATAAATTCTGTCTCTCAGAATTCTCTCCAACAACATGCCCACCACAGAAGTCAGGCTCACCGTTCTATAGTTCCCTAGCTTTTCCTTACCACCTTTCTTAAATAGTGGCACCACGTTAGCCAACCTCCAGTTTTCCAGCAAATCACCTGTGGTAGTCATGGAGAAAGTCCCATATCTGAGAACTGCCAATCATTAATTCAACTATGAAGGGCTGGGAAAAATGGGAATAAATTAAAAATATCTAAGGACTTTGGATAGCAAACTGCGATTGGAAATGGTTCAGTAGTTCGTAAGGTTTGAAGGTGAAGTTTTGGGTAATTTGAGGAGCAGAATTATATCAGCAGAATTGCAGGTTGAGGATAGTACCTGACAAGAAAGAACAGTTGGCAATATTATTTCACTTGGGACCAGGAAAAGGAAATATGCTTTCCAGTAAATTAGTGGTACTAGGGTTCAATGAGTTGCTCACCTCAGTAGGTTAAAATGCTGAGACTTAAAAAGATTCGTTCATGGGATGTGGACATTGCTGGCTAAGCCAGCATTTATTGCGTGTCCCTTGTTGTCCTTAAGATGGTGGTGAGGTGACTTCTTGTATTGTTGCAGTCCTTGAGTTCTAAGTACAATAAGTACACCCACCGTGCCTTTGGGGGAGGGCTGACAGTTCCAAAATCTTGACCTAGTAGTGGTGGAGGAATGGCAACATTATTTCACGTCAGGGTGGAGTGTGGCTTGGGTGGAAGTGCCCTTGTCCTAAATGGTAGAGGTTACGGTTTGGAAGGTGCTTTCAGAAGAGCATTGACGAGTTACCATAGCGCATCTTGCAGTACTGTGTGTCAACAGTGAAGTGAGTGAACAGGGAGAGTTGGAGATAGGGAGCTAACCAAGCAGACTTTATTGCAGTAGATCAAGACATACAGATCTCTCCATCACAGTTTTATTACAGCAACTTACATTATTAGGAAAATGTCACAAGGTGCTTATTAGGACTCATATCAATAAAAACGTTTTGCCATTTCTTTCTGAAGGAGAAAGCAGAAAAAAAAGGCCAAAAGCCTGATCAAAGACCTGAGGTTTAGCAGTATTTTAAAAGAAGATAGCAGCAGGGAGGGAATTCTAGAACTCAATGCCAAGGAATCTGAAATAAATAATAATATAAAGAAATTAAATAACGAGTTCACAAGAGCTGGGAAGTAAAGATGTGCTAATATCTCGAATGTTTTTGAGATTGGAGGAAGCTGCACAGAGAGGGAGCAGCGAGGCTGTGAAGTGATTGAGAAAGATCAATTTTAAGGTTGAGTAGTTTTTGAATGGAGAGCCAGTGAAAGTCAGCAATCATGAAGGTGATGGCGGGTTTACAGTGAGTTAAGATATAGGTAACAAATATTTTAATGAGTACAAGTTCATGTAGGATGCAATTCACTTATTATAAATTCCTTCTATTTGCAACCACTGAGCATGCACAACATAATCATGGAAAAAACAGCAATCTTTCTCTTCATCCCTTTCATACTTTTGCAATGCTTGAAATAAACTTGTTATTATTTGGTATTACTTCAGAACTGGATATTCTATCCAATGGTGGCAATGATTTTGCCTCTAATTTGCATTTTGGCATCTTTGGCCCAGCTCATTTGGTGGGTCAGGCAGTGTCTGCGCAGTTACCTTATATGGTCCCAATAGCTGTGTAAGTCACGCTGACATTGGGGCTGTATATAGTAAGAACAAGTACTTAGTGACAGCTTAACATTACTCAATTACACGTTTGCATCACTCACACAGTGTCTGTTGCATCTTTCTGTTACATTCAAATTTATTATATTAATTCCTTCAATAGTTGAGGTGAATGGTTATCAAAATCAAAGGAAAGTTTCTAGAGGTTTCAAAAAGAAATCTAATATTAGTTATGGTGTTTTTTCACAAGATGATAAATGATTCTGTTACAGTTTTCCACTTATTCTTATTGTACTTCACTTCTCTCGAATTAGAGCAGGACTGGTACATGCTCCGAACACGATGTGCAATCTGACACAAGATAAATTAATTTGACTTTGAGCTGTCTGAAAATCTGCCAAATAACATAATCATGGCAAAATCCCCTTCGTATGCTGGATAGTTAATTCAGAGCTCATTTTTTATCAGATCTTAACCCTGGATTAATTTTATTCAACAAATCTTCATGATTTTAACCACCTCTTTGCATTTTGGTAATTGGTTTCACCTTTCAAAGAACATTGCACTTCACTTGTCAATGCTGCACATAGTGTTGTGTCATAGCACACGCTGCATTCACTTAGATAAGACATTCAATCTGTCTGTCAGTGTTTGTATGCTGAATGTCCAACAGCAATTACAGCTTGTGGCTAAATGTTTTATTGTAGCATTGCTGATTTTGTTATAATGTGCAATTCCAAGGAGTATGAGGGAAGCAGATAAGGAAATTGATCTATAAAATTAGTTCTGTTCTTTTAACACCATTGTTTTTTGGGAGTCCTCTGTTCAACCGTGACTAATATAAAAGAAATGTGAATCAGTATTATCCAAAATACTGTATAATGTGTTTATTTTATTTCGTCTTTACTGATTGTAAATAGGTTTCATATCCGGTCAGTTCCATGGTAGTGAATAGTTGATTACTGACATTGAGAGAAATATATATGGAAATAGTTGCATAGAAAATAAAAGGCAATTTGAAATTATAGATGTTTTGCTTATGTCATTATAAACATAGAGTAATTCCATCTAACTTATTTTTTAAACTGTTAATTAAAGTTACAATTTATTATGATACACTGCATTCAGTACATGAAACCCACATTCTGAAACTCAGACCCAAATATGCAGGTCCTTGTGCTTAGGTCAGTGTATGCTAAAGCTGGACCATATTATTAGAGGAATGATACAACATGCCCTCTGTTTTTGTGATATCCAAGGACAGAGGATCTATTGTCCATAGACAATCCGCCTAACCATATAAGTAATGACTATTGACAATATTGCCAGCCTGCATGAAGCAAGGGTGTCACTCGCAGGGCCAGCATTTACTGCCCATCTCGACTTACCCTTGAGAAGGTGATGATGAGTGGCTGTCTCAAACAGCTGCAGTCCATGTGCTGTGCTTTGACCCACAAATGTTGTTAGGGAGGGGCTTCCAGGATTTTAACCCAGTGACACTGAAAGAATGGTCATATATTTCCAAATTAGGATGGTGCATGGCTTGGAGGGGAACTTGCAAGTAGTGGAGTTGCTATGTATTTGCTATCCTTAGACTTCCGAATGGAAGTGATTGCGGGCTTGGAAGGTGCTGTCTATGGAGCCGTAGTGAATTTCTTAAATATTACACACTGCTGCTACTCAGCATCGATGGTAGAGGGAGTAAATGCCTATCAAACGAGATTTATCCTAGATGATGTCAAGTTTCTTGTATGTTATTGGAGCTGCACCCATCCAGGCAAACATGGAGTACTCTATCACATTCCTGATTTGTGCCTTGTAGATGGTGGACAAGCCTAATGGACCCAGGAGGTGGGTTACTCACCACAATATTCCTAGTCTCTGACCTGGTCTTGTAGCCACTGTCTTTATCTGGCAAGTCCAGTGAGTTTCTGGTCAATGCTAACCCCCAGAATGTTGACAGTGGAGGATTCAGTGATGGTAATACCTGCTGAATGTCAAGGGGCAGTGGTTAGATTGTCTCTTATTGGACATGATCATTTTCTTGAATTTGTGTGGCGTGAATGTTACTTGCCATTTGTCATCCCAAGCCTGGATATTATCCAGATTTTGGTGCTTTTAAACACAGACTGCCTCAGTTTATGAGGAGTCATGAATGGTGCTGAACATTGTACAATTATTGATGAACATCTCTAATTCTGCCCTTAGGGTGGATGGAAGGTCATTGATGAAGCAACTGAAGATGATTGGGCCTGGGTCACCATCTTGAGGAATTCTTGCAGAAACATCTTGGATATCGTATTATAGTATGAGATGCATAAATAAATACAAAATTTGAGGAGAATAGAGTCAAGAGTGAAATTAATCCTGCTGGGGTAGAAATATTTGAGCAGGAAATGTATTGGTCAGGCAGTGATCTCCCATCATCTTTAAGATCATTTGGGATAGCTACAAAATACAAATGAGCATCTAGAAGTGACAAGTGCATGAATTTGAATTTTGACAGATCTGAGTGAGCTGTGGAGGCAGATGAAAATAGAACAGCTTCATAACTGAGAGGTTGAGAGATTTAAACTTTAATTCAGATCTAGCAGAATGTCAAGGCTTTGTGTAGCCCAACATTGGGAACATCCATCCCGCATCCAGTCTGTACAGCCCCATCAGGATTTTACATGTTTCTGGGAGATCCCCCCCCCACCACCACCGCCTTCCCACATTCTTTTAAATTCCAGTGAATACAAGCCCAATGGATCCAGTCTTCCTTATATGTCTGTCCATCTGTCCTGGGAATCAGTCTGGTGAACCTTCACTGGACCCCTTCAATAGCAACAATATGCTTCCTCAGACTAGGAGACCAAAACTGCACATGTTTCAGTGTGAGTAAGCAGCAAGGCATATGATCATTGCTACTTTCCTCTTGTATGGGCTAAAGATATTTTTAAAGCCATCCAATTACTCTAAAGTACAGCCCACAACATTTTCAAACATAGAAAGATCAACAAAGTTTGTGAGAAGATTTGTAGCTCGGGTGCTCGTTGTTGTGGTTCTGTTCGCCGAGCTGGGAATTTGTGTTGCAGACATTTTGTCCCCTGTCTAGGTGACATCCTCAGTGCTTGGGAACCTCCTGTGAAGCGCTTCTGTGATGTTTCCTCCGGCATTTATAGTGGTTTGTCTCTGCCGCTTCCGGTTGTCAGTTCCAGCTATCTGCTGCAGTGGCTGGTATATTAGGTCCAGGTCGATGTGTTTGTTGATAGAATCTGTGGATGAGTGCCATGCCTCTAGGAATTCCCTGGCTGTTCTCTGTTTGGCTTGTCCTAAAATAGTGGTGTTGTCCCAGTCGAATTCATGTTGCTTGTCATCTGCGTGTGTGGCTACTAAGGATAGCTGGTCGTGTAGTGTACAAAATCCCATGCAAGGACTACATAGGACAAACAGGAAGACAGCTAACAATCCATATCCATGAACACCAACTAGCCACGAAACGACACGACCAGCTATCCTTAGTAGCCACACAGGCGGATGACAAGCAACATGAGTTCGACTGGGACAACACTACTATTAAAGGACAAGCCAAACAGAGAACAGCCAGAGAATTCCTAGAGGAATGGCACTCATCCACAGATTCTATCAACAAACACATCGACTTGGACCCAATATACCGGCCACTGCAGCGGACAGCTGAAATTGACAACCGGAAGTGGCAGAGACAAACCACTATAAATGCCGGAGGAAACATCACAGAAGTGCTTCACAAGAGGCTCCCAAGCACTGAGGATGTCACCTAGACAGGGGACAAAATGTTTGCAACACAAATTCCCAGCTTGGCGAACAGAACCACAACATAGGAAGATAGTGGGCAGCACTGCTGCCTCACAGCGCCTGAGACCTGGGTTCAATTCCCGCCTCAGGCGACTGACTGTGTGGAGTTTGCACGTTCTCCCTGTGTCTGCGTGGGTTTCCTCTGGGTGCTCCGGTTTCCTCCCACAGTCCAAAGATGTGCAGGTCAGGTGAACTGGCCATGCTAAATTGCCTGTAGCGTTAGGTAAGGGGTAAATGTAGGGGCATGGGTGGGTTGCGCTTCGGCGGGTCGGTGTGGACTTGTTGGGCCGAAGGGCCTGTTTCCATGCTGTAATGTAATATATTCTAATCTAGAAGGCAGAAAAAGCCAATTGTTTATTAGCCTTGGGTTCGATTGCAGATGTCTTACCTCTGTGTAACATGGTTTTGGTTCAGGTCCCATTTCAAGGCTAGACTCCAAAATTTGAGACAGACACTCAAGTGCAGTACTGATTGAGTACTGCACTGCTGGGCATACCCTCTTTCAGATGTGATGTAAAGCCAAGGCACGATCTACCTGCTCAGTCGCAATAAAATAATCTGTCGTATTATTTTGAAGGGCAGAGGAGCAAGTCAAGAACAAATTTACTGGAAGCATTGAGCAGAATTTAGTTGAGCCCACCAAAACAGGCATGTTGGGCACGATTTCGTGTGTGGTGTGAAAGTTGGATTCCTGGTGATGGGATGTTAATTACTCTCATTAATGAACACCTGACACAAATTAATCCTGAGCCCATGGAAATCAGTGCTTGCTCACGGATTAAGTGGGATTAATATAGTTCTTGCGTGTCTCCCACTTGGGTTTGGCTCTGTCCCTATTGAGAGTGGTGTGAGGTGTTCCTCTTTGTCAGGATTTCTGTGCTTGATAGAGTGATTCGGCATTGGGAAAGAGGTCCTTTGGAAGCCATCCTCTGTCCTGGCTTGTAATCACCCTTTTCTCTGATCCTCTTCCCGCAACCCCTTCCTGCCTTTTTGCTAGTATCCTGGGATCCAGCAGACAAACAACATTCAGCAGATCTTTGTTGGTGGGAGTTGGACTTTTGCTCACAGCATCCTAAATTCCTTGGAAAGCCGGTTGACAGCACTTAAACTGTATTGGACCTCCTTTCTCCAGTGGGCAACACCTCCATTGTGACAACAATCCTTTACCATCAATTCTGTTTCTCCCTCGACATCCTTAATACTTCAAACATTTGTTTTTGTCAGAATTATCTCTAATGTCCTAGCTAATATTTATACCTCAATCAACCTCACAAATGATTATTTGGTCATTATTTGCTGTTTATGGGAGCTTGCTGTGTGCCAGTTGCATTTCCTACATGTCATCAGCCGTGTGTGTGTGTTATAGAAACACAGAAAATAGATGCAGGAGGAGACAGCTCTTGGTGTCTGCACCACCATTCAATATGATCATGGCTGATCATGCAATCTCAGTATCCAATTCCTGCCCTCTCCCCATTCCCCTTGATTCCTTTGCAAGGGCCACATCCTACTCCCTCTTGAATATATCTAATGAAGTAGCCCCAACAGCTTCCTGTGGGACAGAATTCCACAGGTTCACCACTCTGAGGGAAGAAATTCTTCGTTATCTCAGTCCTGAATGGCTTACGCCTTATTCTTAGACTGTGATCCATAGTTCTGGACTTGCCCAACATTGGGAACATCCTTCCCGCATCCAGTCTGTACAGTCCCATCAGGAGTTTACATGTTTCTAGGAGATTCCCCCCCACCACCACCGCCTTCCCATATTCTTTTAAATTCCAGTGAGTACAAGCCCAATGGATCCAGTCTTCCTTATATGTCTGTCCATCTGTCCTGGGAATCAGTCTGGTGAACCTTCACTGGACCCCTTCAATAGCAACAATATGCTTCCTCAGACTAGGAGACCAAAATTGCACATGATACTCAAAGTGTGGCCTCACTGCAGCAAGACATCCTCTAATATGCAACTCCTCTAGGTATGCTTTTACTCTCTGTGGATGTGGTGAGGAGGGAGGTGGGAAGCATGAGTAATTGGGAAGATTGACACCAGTTAGATTCTCATTCCCTTCCTGTCATCTCAGCATTTAGGTTCTGGGTGAGATGATACAGGTCTGACCTTCTCAACCTGACACCAGTGAGACACCAGCGGTCAATTAACACCTAATTGAAGACCTCAATCCACTACTGCCCAATTATTGCCTTCCTGGCAGGTAAGAAAAATGGCTTAAACTTCCCAATGAGGCAAGCATGGCCTCCTGTGACACCTCTGCTTGGCTGACAGCCGCAGGCTGGGTAGGACATCAATAGTTAGGTTGCTGATTGGATCAGAAACTTTCTACATATTGTTTCAGTCCCTGACTGGTGCTGGATCCAGCGAGCTTTCTTTCCGATGGGAAGAGTTAGGGAATTAATCGCCCCAGGTCACCTGACCTCATATTAAATCCTGAGTGCTCTCTCTCTCTCTCACTCACTTGCTTTCCCATAAAAGGTTTTGTTTTACTTTTCTCCCAAAAAATTTTCCAGAGCTATTATTATTTCCACATGCTTAATGCGGTTTTAATCAGAGGAAGTTTAAGCTTCATAATATTATTTCCGTTTGTCAGTTTTTTAAAAAATGAAACCCGAGTTATCTAACCTCCTGCCAATTGTTTTTCAAATCTCAAACAATCATTTGAGTTTGGAATGCTGCTTGATTCTTGAATAATGCAACTTACATTACATGTGCTGGCAGCCAAATCTTTAGTAAATTGGGCAGTAGCAGATCAAGTGATATTCGCCTATATAACCGGAGTAGGCCATTCACTCCCTCAAATCTGCTTCACCATTCAATCAGATCCTTGCTGGTCTATATCTCAACACTATATACAGTTTTACCTCAATGCCCCTTGATACTTTTAGCTACAAAGATCTATTGATCTCAGGCTTAAAGCTTCAATTTGTTCCACATTTTGGTGATGAGGATTCCAGATTTTTACTATCATTTGCACATAAGTGAATCCTGAAAGTCTAGCTCTAAATTTTAAGATTATGTCCTTTCATTTTTGATTTTCCCTTTCGGAGAAATCACTTCGTGTCTACTCAAAGAAAGCCTTTATAACTTTTTTTTAGGTTAGATTAGATCATTTTCCAGCCCTTTGTACTCAAGGGAATGTAAGTTCTCTTTCTACAACCTGTCTCTATAATTTATACCTTTAAGCGCTTATATCATCATTGTATCCCACCCAGTCTAGGTATATTCTTCCAGCAATGTGGTGCAAACATTTGAACAGTTTCCATAGAGGGTCTGACTGAGGCTCTGTGCAAGTAAAGCCACATCTTGCTCCTTTTCATATTCCAGCCCCAACAATGATAAATCACATTATCAAATGATTTATTGAAAGCTCAGCCATCAGCAGCATTAATCTTCTTCATGGTATTGTTAAGCAATAAATTTGAGTATTAGATGTCTGTCATCAGCTTTGGCTGTGTGTGTTTTAACAAAGGGAAAACCATTCTGGTTATTTGTTTTCACAGGCTTAGCAATTCAAGATGTCTGATCCTCGGCATCTGATTCAATATGTTTAGGCAATGATCACATTCAACTATCAAGAATAGAAGCTGGAGAAACCTAGAAGTCGAGTTCCTATACCCAGAACTTTGATTTGCTTTATTAAACATTGGTGGGAACAGAAAATGAATCACTTGAAAGTTCGTGCTCTCATACTTAGTGTAGAGAGTACTTGTATCCATGAGTTGGTAACATATCTTCCTGTGACTTTTGAAATGTCTGTTGTACAAGGATGGCACTGAAGGTGTCAATCTGAACCTCTCCTTGGATGAGTTTTTAGAAAAGTGCTATCAATCAGACATGGATGATGGTGAACGTTGATATGATTACAGGCAATACTGGGTCATAGACTCCCCTACCCCACCCCTACCCTCCACATCTGATAAATAGCAAGATTCTTTTCTGACTGAGTAATCCATTGGCCATAATATATATTCTCCAAGCATTTTTCAGGTACTCTGGAGTTCATTAATTTCATAACTTCAAAACAGATGATGGTGAGGATTAACAAGTAGTTCTGTGCTTTCAAAAACATTTCCTCAGAATCCTGGATGGTATCTGGATAGTTACTGGATAGTTAATATCACTCTTAGATATTGGGAACTGGATAAGTAATTGAAGGATAAAATAAAAACTTAGAGTTATGGGGAGTAGTACTAAATGGATTGACCCTCAAAACAACTGACTTGGACTTACTGGGCTGAATAGCCTCCTTCAGTGATATTTTGATGTGAGATTGTATAATCCTATAAGGGGTAGTGAAGTGATGTGGGTCACTCTTGTACCAGTCCTGCTGACCTTTAAGGTCAGGGTAATTTCCCATATCATCAAAAGAGAGGCCATCAATGGTCCTGACGTCCATTTAATTATAGAAAGGTCACAGTAAAATGGCATGAGACACAATAATGCCTCCCCGCCCCCCCCCAATCAATATTTTCCAAAGCTTATTATGGCTGCAGATTAATCAGTTTTAAGGCATTTCTGCCATTTTCTTGGCAAAATGGTGTTACTTTAGATATTTTCTTATCAATTTGTTTAGAGATGGGTGGGTGACTAGGGTGACTAGAATATTTTCAAAAGACAGGTCCATCATGTAACAATGTTAATAGGTGCTTAAATTTAAACAGCCTTAAGGCTTAATTGCTCCAATTCGGATATCTCACAGCTTGAGAGACCAAGTGGCTGAATGGAAGTGGCAAAAGTCTTATCCATGTAATTTATAATGTAGAAAAACATCCATTTCAGCCTCCTCCTGTGCCTCCAGCATCACAGATGCCAATCTTCAGATTCATTCCACATGACAAGAATGGAGGCACTGGATACTGCAAATGCTATGACTCACACCTTTCTGGCAGTGTGAATGACATGTATTACAGAATTTGCTGTGGCCCTAGCCAAGCTGTTCCAATATAGCTACAACACTGGCAACTACTTGGCATAGTGAAAAATTGCAGGTAGATATTCTGTCCACAAAAAGCAGGACCAAATCCAACCCACCCAATGACTTCTATGAGCTACAGATGCTGTAAATCAGAAACAAAAGTTCTGAGGAAGGGTCACCTGACCAGAAACGTTAACTCTGATTTCTCTCCACAGATGCTGCTAGACCTGCTGAGCTTTACCAACAATTTCTGTTTTTGTTCCAACCAATTACTTCAGTTGTTGGTAAAGTGTTGGAAAAGGTTATAAGAGATAGGATTTATAATCATCTAGAAAAGAATAATTTGATTAGGGATAGTCAGCATGGTTTTGTGAAGGGTAGGTTGTGCCTCACAAATCTTATTGAGCTCTTTGAGAAAGTGACCAAACAGGTAGATGAGAGTAAACCAGTTGATGTGGTGTATATGGATTTCAGCAAGGCATTCGATAAGGTTCCCCACAGTAGGCTATTGTACAAAAGGGCTTTTGCCCGAAACGTCGATTTTGCCTGTCTTCGGATGCTGCCTGAATTGCTGTGCTCTTCCAGCACCACTGATCCAGAATATTGTACAAAATGCGGAATTTTGTATAGTTGCAGCATGATATTGCGGTTCTGGAACGCAATCCCTCTACCATTGAAACCTAACACACCGTATGCCTTCTTAACAGCACTATCCACCTGGGTGGCAACTTTCAGGGATCTTTGTACATGGACTCCAAGATCCTGCTGCACATCCACACTGCCAAGAATCTTTCCATTGACCCAAAACTCTGCCTTCCTGTTATTCTTCCCAAAGTGCATCAACCTCACATTTAGCTGCATTGAACTCCATTTGCCACCTCTCAGCCCAATTCTGCAGTTTATCCAAGTCCCCCTGCAATCTGTAACATTCTTCCAAAATTGCTGTAAATCTGGGTACCTTCAGTTACCAAGATCCTACGCTATCCATTCCCTCCCTAAATCTCTCTATTTCCCTGTTCTCTTTTATCATCAAGAAATATGGAGATAGTGCATGGAAAAATGTCATTGGGATAAATTATCAAAATGATCTAATTGAAAGATGGAGCAGACTCCCCAGGCTGAATGGTCCACTTCTGTTGCTATGTTCCTCCTTTTTAATTACTCCAAAACTTATCTTTTTGATCTAGCTTTTGATCACTGAATTGTCCTTATGTGAAGGACATGTGGTCATGAATAAGAACTCAAACTGTTACTTTACATTAAACAAACTGTATTTTTCCACTCACACAAATCAGTGATTTGAACATTCTTCACAGTTATAGGTTTTTACATTAATTCTTCATTCTTATGTCAATATTTTCTGCTCAAGCCACAGTAAGGGCACAATAGCATAGTGGTTATGCCACCGGGCTAATGATAGAGACAGGAGTTCAAATCCCACCATGTAGCAAGTGAATTTAAATTGAACTAATTAAGAGAATCTCAAATTGGAAAGTAAGTAACCCTGAAGCTGCCGGTTTGTGGTATAAATCCACTCAGTTCACTTATCATTAAGGGAAGGAGATCTGTTGTTCTACCTAGATTAGATTCTCTATGGTATAAAAACAGGCCATTTGGTCCAACAAGTCCACACTGACCTTCCGAAGAGTAACCCACCCAGACCCATTCCCCTACCCTATATTTACCCCTGACTAATTCACCTAACACTATGGACAATTTAGCATGGCTAATTCACCTGACCTGCACATCTTTAGATTGTGGAAGGAAACTGGAGAACCAGAAGGAAACCCACGCAAACTCCACACAGACAGTTGCCCAAGGCGGGAATCGAACCTGGGTTGCTGGTGCTGTGAGGCAGCAGTGCTAACCACTGAGCCACCATGCCACCCCAAGGGTGCTGTACCTAAAGATAACCTTTGTGTGACTCTAGACCTACAAAAATGTAGTTGATTCCTAAACATCCTCCAAAATAATATCGTTAAGTTAATAAGTTATATCAAACGACCCCAGAGTCTCAAGAAAGGAAGGAAACTGGGCATCAGAAATGACAACAGCAAACACAGCACGGTGGCTAGGACCACAGCAAATCCTGTAATACTTATCTTCCACACTGCCAGAAAGGTGTAAGAGTCATAACCTTTGCAGTATCCAGTGCCTCCTTCTTTCCTAATACCATGTGGAATGAATCTGAAGATTAGCATCTGTGATGCTGGAGGGCACAGGTGGAGGATAAAATGGACTTTTTCCTACAAATTCTTCCTCACTGACATCCAGGAGCTTGTACTAAAATTGGGAGAGCTATTCCATAGAGTAATCATTCAACAGGCTGAAGAAGGGCTTATACCCGAAACGTCGATTCTCCTTTTCCTTTGATGCTGCCTGACCTGCTGCGCTTTTCCAGCAACACATTTTTAAGCTCTGATCCCCAGCATCTGCAGTCTTCACTTTCTCCTAACAGGCTGACATAGTCAGATTCAAGGAATTGTACCTTACAGGCAGTATCATAGACACTAGCATAATCATTCCTGGTATGTCCTATCCCACCAGCAACACTAACCAATTACAGGTGAGGATACTATTGTATAAAGTCAGGAGGGAGTAGCCCAGGGGTGTCCTCAATATTGACCCAGGATGCCATGAGCTCTCATGGCATCATGTCAAATGCTGGCAAGGGAACCTCTTGCTACTCACAATGTACTGTCCCATCCCACCAGCTGATGAATCAGGGCTCCTCCATGTTGAACAGCACGTGAAAGAAACACTGAAGGTGGCAGAGGACCAGAATGTATCCTGGATAGGGGACTTTAATTTCCATCACCAAAAGTGGACCAGCTATTGATCAGGCTGGCTGAGTCCTGAAGAACCTGCAACAGGTCGTGTGTGGGAACCAACAAGAGGAAAAAACTTGACTTGATCACTACCTATCTACCTGATCCAGATGCATCAATCCAGGGAGCGTGACCACTGTGCAGTTATTGTGTTGTTACCCTCCATTGTGTTGTCTGCCAAGTATTCCCTACTGTAACCCAGTCTGCTTGTGTATAAAGCAGAAGGATTGTCAGCAGCATGAAACTGACATAGCATTGACATAGCAGCTGGAATTTCACAGATGGTGAGCATCTTTATTCTTTAAAAACACTCCTTTGCATCTCATTTTATACTACCCAGCATTTTTCAAACCTGTTTCAATGCTGAACATAACATGTGACCTCATGTAATCTGGCAAATTCTGTGGTCTAGCAAAGACCCAGTGCCGAAGCTGCTGAATCACAGAGTTGCAACCTGTCACCGTCCTACATCGAACAGACTTCAAACAGATCCAGCACTGCAGTGGCATACTGTGGGCCTTCAGCAGCACCAGAATTGTATTTAACCATAATCTATAGCCTCAGTGTGGCATATCTCTCACTCCCACCCCTAGTATTACCATCAAGTCAGGGGTGAAAATGTGTTGCTGGAAAAGCGCAGCAGACCTGCTGCGCTTTTCCAGCAACACATTTTCAGCTCTGATCTCCAGCATCTGCAGTCCTCACTTTCTCCATCAAGTCAGGGGATCAACACTAGTTCAATATAGAGTGCAACAGAGGATGTTGGAAGCAGCAACAGGCATGCCTAAAAATAACATCTTGACCTGTTGGTATATACTATAGGACTAATTGCATGCCAAACAGTGGAAACAGCACACAACTGTCAGAGCTAACCAATCCCACAACAAGCAAATAAGACCAAAAATCACTCATTAGCCAGTCGTGAATCGTGGTCAACACTAGAATAAATAATAGGAAGTGAAATGCCACATATTTCTGTTTTCAGTGATGGGGGAGCACTGCACAAGTGTATGAAACAAGCTTGGAGCATTTGCATACACCATCAGTCAGAATTGCCAAGTGGATATTTCACCTTAGCATTCTCCTGAGGTCCCCAGAATCACAGTTGCCAATTTGATTCAATTTGTTTCACTTGATGAGATATCAAGAAATGGCTAAAAGCACTGGACACTGCAAAATCTGTGGACCCTGACAACATCCTGGCAATAGTACTCAAGATATTTGCTCCAGAACTAACTGCTCCTCTATGCAAGCCCTTTCCATTGATCAGATATTAAACTGGAAGCAGACATATAGATATTATGGCTAAGCCAGCAGGTCAGAGGTTGGGAATTCTCTGGTGACTAACTAATCTCCTGAATCCTCAAAGTCTATCCACCATTTACAAAACACAAAAGTCAGGAATGTAATGAAGTAGTCTCTAGTTGTCCGACACTGAAGACATAAGAACAAATCAGCCTACTTGATAGGTACCACATCCACTCTCTTCAATGTTAATACAGTCTGCTGTGATATAAAGCAATAGTTTCATTATCATTAAAATGAGATTTTGAGTGGCACATGAAATGGCAG
The DNA here is from genome assembly GCF_037043375.1 of Chiloscyllium plagiosum. Taxonomy (NCBI): domain Eukaryota; kingdom Metazoa; phylum Chordata; class Chondrichthyes; order Orectolobiformes; family Hemiscylliidae; genus Chiloscyllium; species Chiloscyllium plagiosum. Next base: position 94,310,983 of record NW_028270143.1, on the reverse strand, counting down.
GCCATTGAGCGAACTGGTTGAAAAACAGGCTAACATATTACAACAGTTTTAATAATGATTAGGAAAGATGTCAAATTTTGCCAACATGCCACATTTGTTAAATAACAGGGAAATCCCAACCTTCATTTAAATTTGCACCTTTAATTCTGATACCAGCTTTTGGAGAACTATTTTGAAGAACTAACTTAATGAATTGTGTAGGACCCTTGTCGAAAACCAGGATTTTGACAGTTATGGATGTTTCCCCAAGATTTCCTGAAGCAATATCTTTATAAAAAGTTATTCAAAGATGGTAGTGGAAGAGCGAGTTTTTTTTTACAAGGTACAGCTTTCCCAATGAAATACAGTCAGATTGAGGTTCAAATTTTGCATCTCAAATGTTCAATGAAACAATCTGTAGTTTGGGAATAAAACAACTTACACCTTCTGCTCATCACCCACAAACTCAATGCACATTGGACATATGGCATCAAACTTTAAAGATCATGATTGAAACCTATTGCCAAGAATGTCTTAATGATTCGGATAAAGGAATTCCTATGTAACTGCTTGTCAGTAAAGATACTGGCAATCAGACCACTCCTATATATACGCATGACGGGAGGGGACCACTTAAACTGATGAAAGAGAAACGTTTGATTATCAAGGGTATGAAATATTATTGGGGATATACAGCAACGTAGAGTTGAGCCTAGATCTTATTGAATGGTGGAGCATCTTAATGGGCTAAGGGACCTATTTTTGTTCCTTTAGTTGAATGTTAATAAATTGAAACTCAAAACAGGTTTAAAATCTTTGAACATTCACTTATCAGAGAGAAACTGATGAAAGTATGTAAGTTGGCGAAAAAAAATTAGGATACTCAACAAACAATGAAAACTAGAATGAATTAAAAAGCAGAAGTTCTAAATTTTATTGTTATTTCATTGTGTGTTTGCATTTCAATGAAAAATTACCTTTTTAAAACAAAAAAAAGTCTATCAAACCAAATATTAGGGTGGATCTGACTTGTCCAATAATAACACATATAACCAGGAGCCTCTGCTCCTGCATACACGCCATCAAATTCTATTCCCTCTTCTCACTCTTCCTAACAGAATGTGGAATGTTTTAACTTCACCAGGTTAAAATTTAATCTGCCATGTGACTTCCTATTGGACAAAACTGTTGACATCGTCTTAAGGCTTTTCACCATTCACTGACGAGTTCCAAAGATTCAGAACCCAAAGAGTCAGGAAATCTCTCCTCATCTCAGCTTAAATTTTTGTCCCTTTATTCTGAGACTATACCCTTTGGTCCTGGACTCAATGAAGGGAAACATCCTCTCATCATTTACACTGTCAAGCTCTTTAAGAATCCTCTATGTTTCATTGTGATCACCTCTCATTCTTCTAAACTCCAATGATTAGATTCTCAACCTTTGCTCATAAGACAATCTCTCCATATCGGAGAGAACCTAGTGAACCTTCTCCGAACTACCTCCAATGAAACAATAGCTTCTCTTAGACAAGGGATTCAAAACAGCTCACAATACACCAGATGTGGTCTCACCAGCATTTTGTACAATTGCAGTAAGATTTCCCTATTCTTAAACTCCAAACCCCTTGAAATAACTGTCAACATTACATTACCTGTTGGTCCTGTGTGCTAGCTTTGTTTCATGTACAAGTATCCACAAAACCCTTTCAGCAGTTTTTCTCCAATTAAATAAACTGCTGTTTTGTTCTGCTTTCCAAAATGGAAAGCCTCACATTATCCCACACTATAAATACTAATATTAGATATTAAGGGTGAGTTGGGTCATCATCAATGAGCAAAACAAATCTCAATCATCTTCAGTTGGCAACTTGCAGCTGCTTGGTGAGAGTCTCTCCAGGCTGCTGTGAAAATATACAAGATCGAGGGAGATGCTCCCATTCATGAGGTCAGTCTAGCTAGCTTTCTCATCCAATTCTGTCACAAACCTCAGCACTGACCACATCGTTCATGAGATTATATCTAATGAACTGAATACTTGAGATGGAGTTCAGAAATTTGCCAGAACTAGTTCCAAAATTGATCAACATTCATTCCAAGTTCCATCTGTTATTGATTTTTAAATAGCATTCTTCCTTTTAAATGTAATTCCATTGCAGTCTTATTTGTTGCAGTAGGGTCATATTTACTTTGTAATTCATCTTTAAGGAATTAGGAAAACAATTCCTTTACCCAGCCAGGCAGCATGTCGCTGACTCAGACAAAGCGAAAATGTTATGGATCTGGGAGATTGAAATAAAAGCACAAAGTGCTGTATAAGATAGCTAAGACCTGAAAGGGTTAACTGACATCATTTACCTTGATTTGATTTGGTTTGATGCATTATTGTCACTGTGATACAGTGAAAAATATTAATGTGCGTGCTGGCCAGCCAAATCATACCTTGTATAAATACATCAGGGTAATACAACAGAATGCAGAATATAATATTACAGCTACAGAGGAGGTGCAGAGAAAGGCAAACTTTAATATGAGAGGTCTGTTCAAAAGTCTGATAACAGCAGGGAAGAAGTTGTTCTTACATTTGTTGGTTTAAGCATATCTGCTGCCTGACGGAAGAGGGTAGGTGAGGGTATAACTGGGGTGGGAGGAGTCTTTGATGATGTCAGTTGCTTTCCTGAGGCAGTGGGAAGTATACATGGAACCAATGTAAGGAAGGCTTGTTTGTGTGATGGACTGGGCTCTAATTTCTTGAGGTCTTGGGCAGAGCAGTTGCCTTACCAAACTGTGATGCATCCAGATAGAATGCTTTCTATGGTGCATTTGGAAAAATTGGTAAGAGTCATTGCAGACATGTCGAATTTCCTTAGCCTTCTGAGGAAGTACAGGCATCGGTGTGCTTTCTTGACTGTAGCATCAACATGGATGAACCAGGACAGATTGTTAATGATACTTACTCCTTGGAACTTGAAGCTCATAACCACCTCCACCTCAGCACCATTGATACAGACAGGGGTGTGGCCACTACTCTGCTTCCTGACGTTGATCACCAGCTCCTTCGTTTTGCTGACATTGGTAGAAATTGTTGTCTCCATACCGTGCCACCTAAGCTGTCTGTCTCTTTCCTGTACTCTTGTCATTGTTTAAGATATACTTTGCCCATCAGGGTATGTAGGAATGTTGCTGCAAGGAGTGAATCAGTGCTGTATGGTTCTGTGTTTGTTATCAATAGTATATGAGAATACTCAGAAGCGATCATCATGTAACTCAGATGTAATGTAATTTGCTATTAAGAAATAGATGATAAACCTGTTTACTGTCCATCAGGACCATGTTCATTTTCTGCTTTAAGATATAGTGTCGGCTTCCCTTGGCACTTTCAGTCAGTAATGTAGACCTTTCCCAATAAGGAGGAATAGAAGCAGTGAATCTACCCAAGGCAGCCCAGTTAGTACCAGCAGAAACCAACACATACAGTAAAAGGTGTTATTAAAAAACCGAATTGAGGAATAGTCACAAACTAAAACAGAAATTGCCAGAAAAACTCAGCAAGTCTGGCAGCATCTGTAGAGAGAAATCAGAGTTATTATTTTGGGTCCAGTGACCATTGCTCAGAACTGACCACAGCTGAGAAAAAAGGTGGGTATTTGTGCTGAAGATGATGGGGTTGGGGTTGGTGGGGAAAGGAAAAAGTGATAGATGGAGATGGAGCCCAGAGAGAGTGAAAAATAGTTTGGCAGGCAATGGGTAAAGGTCACTCTGGGGGAATGAAGAGCTGCTAATGGAGACTGCAATGACAATGGGTTGTTTGTGGTAACGGTTCGTGATGACCAAGGTCTGCTCTGTGGGGGTTGGGGTAGGACGGGGAGAAGTGCTTAAGCTCTAAAATTGTTGAACTCGATATTGAGTCCAGGAGGTTGCAAGGTTCCCTCGAGGAAATGAGGTGTTGTTCTTCCAGCTTGTGCTGGACTTTGCTGGAGCACTGCAGCAAGCCTGAGACAAAGACATTGGTCGAGGAACAGGGTGGTGTGTTGTGATGGCAAGCGACCAGAAGCTGAGGGTTATTTCTGCAGACACAATGCAGATGATTGTATACAGTAGAGGTCTATAAAATCATGAGGGGCATAGATAAAGTGAATAGCAAAGGTTTTTTTTTTCCCCTCAAATTTCTCTAGTTCAAAACTAGAGGGCATAATTTTAAGGCGAGAAGAGGAAGATTTAAAAGGGACCTGAGGAGCAACTTTCACACAGAGGGTGGTGTGTGGAATGAACTGCCAGAAGAAGTGGTCAATGCAGGTACAGTTACAACATTTCAAAGACATTTGTACAGGTATGTGAATAAGCAGAGTATAGAGGAATTATGGACCAAATGCTGGCAAATGGGACTAGGTTAGTTTGGGAAACTTGGTTGGCATGGAGGAGTTGGACCAAAGGGTCTGTTTCTGTGCTTTATGACTCCATAACTCCATATTACCTCTGCCTAAACTATTTCTAAGTTTCTTGTTATTCTATGTGATCTGTATCCTGTTATGATATGTACAACTGTTCAATTAAGTTTTATTTATTTGTGATTCCTGCATACATCCAAAAATGAGACCAAAATAGTGAGTGTGATTTTCCAAATTGTTTTGAATGGGTGTGCCGGATGGTACAAAGATACCAGACTTAATGTTGAAATATCTCACACAATCGTCCATCAATCAGCTCATTAAGAACCGACAACCAAGCATGGGTTAGTACCTTGCCCTATCACAGCTCTCGACACTGACATTCTGGCTAGCAACTTTTCATGATCCGATTAGCTGCTGGCAGATTCTGAGTGCTAAAGTATACTGGAGATGAGGCAGACTCCTTGGGAGATCCGGTGGCAAAAAGGAAAGCCATTTTAATGTTATTATTGCTGGCTGAGGGGTCATGTGGAAAGGTAGTTGGAATCAATGGCAGTGTGTTGTTTTAAGAGGCCCTCCTGTTTGTGCCACTGAATGGGAGCAAATTCCATAAACTCCTAAGGCAGGTCATTATGATTTCCCAGTCAGGAAACTAGCTGTCTTTCCTGCTTGCTGGAGCAGTTGGTGACTGGGGAGATAATTAGTTGAGCCCTAAGTTGTGATTAATTGACCACCTAAGGGATTTAATTGCTGTTGAGTCAAGAACAGGTAGGAGGAATCGATTATTTTCTAAACAAGGAAAGGCTTTGGAAATTTGAAGCACAAAGGGACTTGGGAGTCCTAGTTCAGGATTCTTTTAATTTTAACATGCGAGTTCCATTGGCAGATAGGAAGGCAAATGCAATGTTGACATTTGTTTTGAGCGGGTTGAACTGCAGAGGTTGTATAAAGCTTTGGTCAGTTCACATTTGGAATACTGAGAGCAGTTTTAGACCCCATATCTAAGGAAAGATGTGGAGGCGGTCTAAGAGAAGGTTTGAAAGAATGATCACGGGGATGAAGGGCTTGTCATAATGAGGAGTTGTTGAGGACTCTATCTGTATTTGATGGAGGTTAAAAGGATGAGGGGGGATTCTGATTGAAATGTACAGAACACTGAGAGGCCTGGGTAAAGTGGACTAGGACCTGGCTGCACAACCTCAGAGTGAAAGGATGGTCCCTTAGAACTGAGATGAGAAGGAATAAGTGAAGACAGTTTTTGGATGGAAGGGCAAAATGTGTTGGTACAGGCTTGGTGGGCCAAGGGGCCTGTTCCTATACTGTATTATTTGTTGGTCTTTGGATTTTTTCAGCCAGAACGTGGTGAATATATGGAACTCATTACTGGAGGCTAAGTCATTGAGTGTATGAAGACAGAGATAGATAGATTCTTGATTAATAAGAGGTTCAAGTGTTACAGGGAGAAGGCAGGAGAATGGGGTTGATCAGCCATGATTGAGCAGACTCAATGGGCTGAATGGCCTAATTCTGCTCCTATAGCTTACAATCTTATGGTCCCTAACATCCCCAAAGAACCTTGTCATCCAGCACTTATTTGTTGAGTATCAAGAAATGATTTCTCTCCAGGGCCAAATCGTATCATTATTTCTAATACTAAGTACCTCTCTTGTTGCATCCAGGGAGGGGAAACTCATGCTCAGTGTTTCATTGCATACTCTCATCACAGGGGCTATTTTCAGCAGCAAAACCGTTTTCACTAACTTTGGTCCCCTTTATCAGTTTTTCTCCTTCTCTGGCTCACCATTCTCCACCCCTTGTCTGCCTGACTTTCTCTTCCTGGGCTCTATCTCTGCTTATCCTCTCACTCCTTTACCAGTCCCACCCCATCCCCTTCCATCAGTGTATATACACCACCTTTTCCTAGCTGTTGCTAGTTCTGATGAAGGCTCTGCTTTTTCCCCACATAGGCTGCCAGATCTGCTGAGTTTCTCCGACAATTGCTGGTTTTGTTTCAGATTTCCAGCATTTGCAGCTCTTGGTTTATTTTAGTTCCATGCCAGTGTTTGTTGTCTCCGACAGGCATTTCACTCCCGACCTCATCCAATCCTTTCAACATTACTTCTATCCTCATGTCCTTACTGAATTTCTCCAAATACCCCAAACTGAAAATGTGTGATCAAATTGACAATTTTCCTGCATCTAACTATGATGTCCCTTCTTCAGGAATGAGGAAAGTTTGTCCAGCAGGCTAAGATAAAAGGTAGGGAGGAGGGACTTGGGGGAGGGGCGTCGGAAATGTGATAGGTGGAAAGAGGTCAAGGTGAGGGTGATAGGTCAGACTGGGGTGGGGGCGGAGAGGTCAGGAAGAAGATTGCAGGTTAGGAAGGTGGTGCTAAATTCAATGGATTTGACTGAGACAAGGTGGGGGGAAGGGAAATGAGGAAACTGGTGAAAACCGAGTTCATCCCTTGTGGTTGGAGGGTTCCTAGGCGGAAGATGAGGCGCTCTTCCTCCAACCGTCGTGTTGTTGTGGTCTGGCGATGGAGGAGTCCAAAGACCTGCATATCCTTGGTGGAGTGGGAGGGGGAGTTGAAGTGTTGAGCCACAGGGTGGTTGGGTTGGTTGGTCCGGGTGTCCCAGAGGTGTTCTCTGAAACGCTCCGCAAGTAGGCGGACTGTCTCCCCAATATAGAGGAGGCCACATCGGGTGCAGAGGATGCAATAGATGATGTGTGTGGAGGTGCAGGTGAATCTGTGGCGGATATGGAAGTTTCCTTTGGGGCCTTGGAGGGAGGTGAGGGGGGAGGTGTGGGCGCAAGTCTTGCACCTCCTGCGGTTGCAGGGGAAGGTGCCGGGAGTGGAGGTTGGGTTGGTGGGGGGTGTGGATCTGACAAGGGAGTCATGGAGGGAGTGGTCTTTACGGAATGCTGATAGGGGAGGGGAGGGAAATATATCCTTGGTGGTGGGGTCCATTTGGAGGTGGGATAAAAGGTAGGGAGGAGGGACTTGGGGGAGGGGCGTCGGAAATGTGATAGGTGGAAAGAGGTCAAGGTGAGGGTGATAGGTCAGACTGGGGTGGGGGCGGAGAGGTCAGGAAGAAGATTGCAGGTTAGGAAGGCGGTGCTGAATTCGATGGATTTGACGATAAAAGGTAGGGAGGAGGGACTTGGGGGAGGGGCGTCGGAAATGTGATAGGTGGATAAAAGGTAGGGAGGAGGGACTTGGGGGAGGGGCGCCGGATAAAAGGTAGGGAGGAGGGACTTGGGGGAGGGGCCTCGGATAACAGGGGCGTTCTCCTGTTCCCTGGATGCTGCCTGACCTGCTGCACTTTTCCAGCAACACATTTTCAGCTTGGCTCTTAATGGGCCATGAATGGACCTAGGAAGTCATTCAGTTGTGGAAAATTCAATGGATAAGAAAACCAAGCTGCCATAATAACACAAACTAGGGCCAGACACCGGATCAGCCATATTACTGACAATACAACAAATCCAGTCATTATAACTAGGAGTTGGAGTTTAAGTGAAAGTAAAGACTTGATTGTGATTGCCTTCCAATATTAAAATAATCTGCATACACTGAGTGCCCATGTCTCTATTAGAGGATAGTGGATATCCATAGAACTTTGCTGTATCTGCACAGAAAATAAAGGAAGAGAGGGAAATAAGAGGTTCATTCTTTCTTTAAATAAAATAGTTCCTTAGAGACCATTAGCTTTTAAGAAGAAATTAGTGACCCGTGAATATTTCATGTTTTGGAAGTTACATTATAACAATTGACTTAACATCATTTTTTTCGTAGACATCTTATAACTAGAGGGTAATTAAATTAGGTTAGATTACCTACAGTGTGGAAACAGGCCCTTCAGCCCAACAAGTCCACACTGACCCTCTGAAGAGCAACCCACTCAAACCCATTCCCCTACACCTAACACTATGGACAATTTAACATGGTCAATTCACCTGACCTGCACATTTTTGGACTGTGGGAGGAAACCGGAGCACCTGGAGGAAACCCACGCAGGCACAGGGAGAATGTGCAAACTCCACACAGACAGTTGTTTGAGGTGGGAATTGAACCCGGGTCTCTGGCGCCCATTTAATATTTCCCTTTTTCACACTCTCCATGGAATCACAGTCCTTTCAGCAAACAGTCCACAGTTTTCAATGGATTCTTATATTCCCTATTTAATGAGTAGTAACTTCAATTGACTGTTTCAAGCGACAGTTTTTGGGGGATATTTTAAATCTGTCACCACCAGTAAAACCTTTATATTGATTCGTCTTCCCCTGACCTTGCAAAATCCAATTTCTTGTAATTCATAGAAAATTGACCTATCATAAACTAAAGGCGGTAGCTCTCCTGCATCAGCCTGCAATGAGCTTACAAAGTCAACCAAGTCTTTCTTTCAGTGGACCACACTGACCTGCTGTCTGTGATAACCATTGAATTGTAGGGAAGCTTGTAACCTGATCTCAAAAATGCTTCTCTTCCCGCTTCCTCATGTAACTTGAAATACATTAACTTTGTCGCTAGCTATAAATCTTTAATTAACTATCCTTGGTCTCCCTTTAATTTTTGAAGTAAATGGACATATTGCAACACAAATGTTTACAATCCAATATAACCTAAAACTACATTTCTTTATCAGAGTTAATGTTTCCAAGCATAAATACCTTGTACCTTCTTTTTAATAATGAGTCTAAACCCTTTTGATTTCTAAATCAAACCAGCCAGGCTTATTGTCATGTAGACAGACACTAGGCACAACAAGGCATGGTTTAAAGATAAGGTCCCAAAACATCATAATATTATAAACCTCACAATTAAAACAATCTGTAGGTTAATACAATACTAGATAATGCAAAACTGCAGACTTAACAACTGATGCCAATCAAATGTCCACTGCAACAAATATCATTTCAATTTTCCCACAAAGGTTTCCATACTGTGTTCCTCTTTTGCAGTGCACCTTTAAATATTGCATTATATGGATCCAAGTCATGCCTGCTACAGCTATTTGTCTGGAGGTAAAATGGTAATCAGAAGGAGGAGTTGAAAACCACTGAGATATATGCTGTACTTACCTTCAGGTTTCTTATATGGAATCAGGTCTAGTGCTCCCAGTATGCTGCAAACAGTAAAATGTGGCCTATGTCAGCACTGACTGGTTGGGTTGAATGGCCTGTTTTCATGCTGTAACTTCTATAAATCAAATGCTGATATTCTGCTTTAAGCTGGACATAAGTTAAATTACTCTTTTCTACATGGTCTCCACTGCCTGGATCTTTTTGCTGAGGCACAGTGCCAAGTACATTCAATCCAGGTATAACTCTAAGACAAGCATTAATACATTAAAGGTAAATTCCTAACATTTCAAGTGTTTTGTTTAACTATCCTGAAGTAATTATATTCGTATGAATATTATATTATGACAAGTATGATATGATCTGAAAATGATCAGCCAATCCATTTGTTCTTCTAGTTTCTTAGGTTTTAATAAGGAGAATTCAATGGTTAACATCAAACTTGTACACTTGTAAGCCAAGAAACAATGTTGCTCATTTGTATGCCACCATATTTCATTTATGAAATTGAAACTATACGGATGGAATGAGGTTGGATAACAGATGGAGGTTTTATTTTACTGGCAGACTCTAAAATGCAACTCATTACCATTAGCCTCCTGCTATTTTCTAATTACATTTGTGTTATTTCAGGCCCTATCATTTTATTTTTGAGAACTACAGTCATTTGTAAAAGCAGCTCAGGACTTTAGTTGAGATCAATAGTCTATAAGTCATTAGGTAAGCAGATTGATTAAGGTCAAGATTTATAATGGGATTAAAGTGAAGCCACTTATATAGGAAACAAACATACTAAGCACTGGCAAGCAGAACTGTACTTACTGCTTGAGAAGTAAAAAAAAGAAACTGCAAGTGCTAAATATCAGAAATACTTCGAAATACATAATAAGCGAGTCATTATTTCTTAAAATGCAATGGAATGTTAATGTTCAGATGTGGTTCTTCCTGAGTACGGGTAGATAGATAAGCACCATTGTTACTCTGCTACTAATATCCTAACTTATATCAACTCCTATCCACCATTACTCCTGTGCTTGCTGATGGTAACCTCTTGGTTTAAAATACTCACCTTCATTTTCAAATTTTTTCACCCCATTCCTATCTCTAATTTCCTTCAGTCATATAATCCAACGTGAATTCAGCATTAAATTCCATTGATAATCATTGCATCGCTGTGTTATGACTAAGTGAGGATGAGTGAATCATTTTCCCCAGAATGATTCCACAATAAAATTTTAAAATGCAACATTAAACACACACAAACACAGATGAAAAATTTAAAAAGGGAGTGAGTTTCTATTACAAAAAGGAAGATCATGAATACACCGTTTTAAAAGGTCTTTCCAGTCCATAAGGTATAAGGTTTTAACCTGAGACCATGGTTCTTGAACTCATGTCTTGTATCTTAAGCAGTGGCAGTTTTGTTTAGATCTCCTTCAGTTCTTGGTGAACATATGTTACTCTAATTTGCTTCATCACCAAGTACTATTTTTCTAACTGCTGAGAGAAACTGGGAGTTAAGAGGGAGAGATAGTAAGCCTTCCAGTTCTACTACTTTGATTTCATCTTCTTCTTTCTCTGTTCTAAAGCTGTTGCCTGAAATATATTCTGCATCTGGCTTTATTGCTTGTTTATCACCTAACTGGATAAAATGTAGGCAACTTTTATGTCATTATGTGAATCTTCCAGAATGATCTAAATGAAACAGAAGATAGATCTGAAAGATTGTTTTTGGTCATTTTGACAATAAATGAATTTCAGTTCAGATTAGATCTGAACTGGTTCAACTTATGTCAGGTGTTTTTCCTTTTTAAAAACCATTTTACTCCATGAGAGGTCCCAAGTGTTATAATCAGATGACAGAAGTTGAAAATTGGAAGTCAATTTTTAGCACACAGTCATGACAACAAATCAGAACCCCAAAATACCATGAACCTGTTAATTTCTAATTCCAAAATTTGTTTTTAAAAGATGTCTGCTACAGTCAAAAAATGACAACAAATACAAATTAGTCAGCATTTGGGTCAGTGTGGGACCCATGGAATGTTGCACCAGGACAATGTCAATGAGACTTCAAACTCAGTAAGAAATATAACAGGAAGAGGTAACAAGGGGGCTCTCTATTTCTCCCTCCTGTAGAAAGCTACCTTGTGTGAAGTTTTTGGGTTTTGTCTTGCCAGGATTTTTTTCCAAAAAGAAAGGAATTAAAAATGAACTCCAAAATCAGTCTGTATAAGTCGATGGCTGGGTGTCTTAGTGTTAGGACCAGTGTGCTGTAAGGGCCACAACTCTAAGAAGTGCCAGTTAAGCACACCTACATTGCAGGTAAAACAAAAGGTAAAGCAGTCTCTCACACTGAGGGCTAGTTAGCCAACGCTGAAAGGAATCAGGACAGAACATTTTCAAACAAACAAAGTCAAGAAATTCAAGATGATGGCTTCACTACCAATGTCAACACGACCAGTGAAACCCACTGCAACAGTAGCAAGGTTCAGCTATCCATTCCTCATGAACATTAACTTTTATCTTTCTGGACTCCTCTCTTATTTCAAATCAGTGCTTGTATGTGTTGCACTATTTTGTCTTGCATTTACTAATTACTGTAGTAGTCTTACTCTTTTGTTAATTTAAGAAAGCCTGGTTGAATTGGCTCCATTTTAAACACACGTCTAATTCTTGGAGAAAGGGACGACTGCAGATGCTGGAGTACCAGAGTTGAAAAATGTGGTGCTGGAAAAACACAGCAGGCCCGGCAGCATCCGAGGAGCAGGAGAAAGGTTTTCACAAGGGAAAAGGTTCTTTTTAAAATTAACCTTGTTTTTACCAATGAAGGCAGCAAGTGAATGACTAAGGTGAACCAGTTCACCCCTCCTCACTTGAGATCTTAATGGTTTGAGGAGTCGCATCTGGAAACATAGCAATTTTTGAAACCTCTCCTGGCACTGGTCATAACAGTTATCATAATGGCAGTCCTTGCCTTTAGCTCTATAGTGCTAATTCCTGAAATCCCCTACCTCCAAATTTCTGACTGCTTTGAAAAGAAATTCCTTGAAGGTAGACAGGGTGATGAAGGAGGTATTTGGCATGCTTGTCTTCATCACTCACACCATTGCCTGTAGGAGTTGGAACATCATGTTATGACTATACAAGACATTTGTGAGGCCACGTTTGGAGTACCGTGTACAATTCTGGTCACCTTGCTATAAGGAGGATGTTATTAAAATGGAAAGTGGGCAAAAAAAGATTTAAAAGATTGTTACTGAGACTGAAGGGTTTGAATTACAAATAGACACTGTATAGACTGGAACTTCATTCCATGGAGTGTAGAAGGCTGAAGAGTGGCCTTATAGAGGTTTATAAAATCATGAGAGGCATGGATAGGATAAATAGCCAAGTTCTTTCCTCACGGTAAGGGGTTCCAAAACTACAGGGCATAGGTCTAAAGCGAAATAGGAAAGATTTTAAAATGTCCTGAGGAGCAACATTTTCACACAAAGGGTGGTGCATGTAGACAACAAGCTGTTGGAGGAAGTGGTAGAGGTGGATATAATTACAACATTTAAAAGACATTGAACTGGTATATGGATAGGAAAGGTTTAGAGGGATATGGGCCAAATGTAGGCAAATGGAACTAGTTCAGTTTAGGAAATCTGGTCAGCATGGACGAGTTGGGCTGACTGACCTGTTTCCATGCTGTGTGACTCAATGAGATGTATTTCCTTGATTGTACTTTTGGTCAGCTGAATCTTGCAAATTTTGGTGTCAAATATTGTCAGAGTATGGAGAAAGTGAGGACTGCTGGAGATCAGAGTCGAAAGTGTGGTGCTGGAAAAGCACAGCTGGTCAGGAGCATCCGAGGAGCAGGAGAATTGAACTTTTGGGCAACAGAAGAGCTGTTGCCCAAAACGTCGATTCTCCTGCTCCTCGGATGCTGCCTGATCTGCTGTGCTTTTCCAGCACCACACTCTCAACTATTGTTAGAGTATACCCCAGTAAAATATCTTTTCAAATTCACTGCATTAAAGATGCCTTGGAAAGGAAAATTCTCATTTCTGGATGCAGTAAGTAAAATTACAACATATGTTACAATCACTCAGATGGAGTTAATACGTCGAATCACCTGCAGATTGCTATATTCAGATACAAGAACCAGTTTAATGACACAGGAGATAATCTTAATGGAACAGTGTGAACTAAACCATGTGTAATTAGCTATGATGATGAAAGGCAGGGGAAATGCAAGGGAGCAGATGTGAAAACAGGAAATTATGGAAGTACATGAGATCAACCAGGCCAGGAAAGAGAGAAGAAACAGGGGCTTTATCTTGTTAACTGTTCTGCAGTAATTAAATCATTCTGTTCATTCAGGTAATGCAAGTTAACTTCCAGTTTCACAGAAAGTAGAGCCACAAAAAGTGATTTGGAAAGATGTTTATTTTTATTTTATGTTTGTAAATTTATGGAGACAGAAAAGACAATTTTAAAGTAGATTTATCCTTATTTGATTAAATGCCTTGAGCTACCAGTCTAATACTCTGACACATTTAGCCATTAACGAGATATATCGGCAAAGAAAAGAAAGTCCTGAAGATTGCAAAATGTTGTTCCCATTGGTCTTATCTTCATATTAAGCTTGTTTAATGGCACAGTATTAAGGTTCTGGAGGTTATTATTGAGCAGAAACTGATCTGGGTGACCCATATAAATATTATGGCTACAAAGGCGAGCCAAATCCTAGGAATTCTGTGTCAAGTAACTCACCTCCAGTTTCCCCAAAGCCCTTCCACTTTTTACAATGCACAAATCAGGAGTGTGATGGAATACTCACTCTAAATGCCTGGATGGCTGCAGCTCCTACAGAACTTGTGGCGCTTGACACAATCTGGGACAAAGCAGCCAGCCTGATTGGCAGCACATCTACAAACATTCTCTCCCTCCACCACTGATATACAGCAGCAGCAGTCTGTATTATCTACAAGCTGGACTGCCATAACTGTCCAAGACTCTTCTGACAACACTTTCCAAACCTGTTAAGTCTTCACCTAGAAGGACAAGAGTAACATCACCCCCAAGTTCCTCTCCAGGCCACTCACCATTCTAACTTGGAAATATCTCTCTCTCTGTCTCTCTCAACTCCGCAATTCAGTGTCTGCTTCAACCGTCTGGGAGAGAGTTTGAAATTAAGTTAAGAAAACCACAGTGGATATCTTCACTGTTCTGGATGGGGTTTTGGAGTGACATTAAAGTACAGCTGGAACATATCTCCTAATCTTGACATGAAGGGAGAGCCCTGGCAGAAGTACTAACTGCTCTTTGTTTGGCTAGTTTGGGACTGACATTGTGTGGGATAATAATATATAATGTGGATTCTGGATTAGTGGTGCTGGAAGAACACAGCAGTTCAGGCAGCATCCGAGGAGCAGTATAATGTGGAGTCTGCAAGGCTGAATCTTCTTGTTCAACTATTTGATGCATGGTTCAACTCACACTAAGCAGGCTGATGAAGTGCTAACAAAAATCATTTTAATCCACAATACATATCAGCTTAAGTATTTTTAAGAATTCTTTCATGGGATGTGGCTGTCACTAGCAAGTCCGGCTTTTATTACCCATCCCTAATTGCTGTTAACTGAATAACCGAGAATGACAAATTCAAAAGGTGGGCTTGTAGTCACATGTAAGGTTCTGGATTAGTGGTGCTGGAAGAGCACAGCAGTTCAGGCAGCATCCGAGGACAGGCAAAATCGACGTTTTGGGCAAAAGCCCTTCACCAGGAATAAAGGCAGAGAGCCTGAAGCGTGGAGAGATAAGCTAGAGGAGGGTGGGGGTGGGGATAGAGTAGCATAGAGTACAATAGGTCAGTGGGGGAGGAGATGAAGGTGATAGGTCAGGGAGGAGAGGGTGGAGTGGATAGGTGGAAAAGGAGCTGGGCAGGTCGGACAAGTCCGGACAAGACAAGGGGACAGTGTTGAGCTGGAGGTTAGAAACTAGGATGAGGTGGGGGAAGGGGAAATGAGGAAGCTGTTGAAGTCCACATTGATGCCCTGGGGTTGAAGTGTTCCGAGGCGGAAGATGAGGCGTTCTTCTTCCATGCGTCTGGTGGTGAGGGAGTGGCGGTGGAGGAGGCCCAGCATCTCCATATCCTCGGCAGAGTGGGAGGGGGAGTTGAAATGTTGGGCCACGGGGCGGTTTGGTTGATTGGTGCAGGTGTCTCGGAGATGTTCCCTAAAGCGCTCTGCTAGGAGGTGCCCAGTCTCCCCAATGTAGAGGAGACTGCATCGGGAGCAACGGATACAATAAATGATATTGGTGGATGTGCAGGTAAAATTTTGATGGATGTGGAAGGCTTCTTTAGGGCCTTGGATGGAGGTGAGGGAGGAGGTGTGGGCACAGGTTTTACAGTTCCTGCGGTGGCAGGGGAAAGTGCCAGGATGGGAGGGTGGGTCGTAGGGGGGCGTGGACCTGACCAGGTAGTCACGGAGGGAACGGTCTTTGCGCAAGGCGGAGAGGGGTGGGGAGGGAAATATATCCCTGGTGGTGGGGTCTTTTTGGAGGTGGCGGAAATGTCGGTGGATGATTTGGTTTATGCGAAGGTTGGTAGGGTGGACAGTGAGCACCAGGGGCGTTCTGTCCTTGTTGCTGTTGGAGGGGTTGGGTCTGAGGGCGGAGGTGCGGGATGTGGACGAGATGCGTTGGAGGGCGACTTTAACCATGCGGGAAGGGAAATTGCGGTCTCTAAAGAAGGAGGCCATCTGGTGTGTTCTATGGTGGAACTGGTCCTCCTGGGAGCAGATATGGCGGAGGAGGAGGAATTGGGAATACGGGATGGCATTTTTGCAAGAGATAGGGTGGGAAGAGGTGTAATCCAGGTAGCTGTAAGAGTCGGTGGGTTTGTAGAAAATGTCAGTGTCAAGTCGGTCGTCACTGATGGAGATGGAGAAGTCCAGGAAGGGGAGGGAGGTGTCAGAGATGGTCCAGGTAAATTTAAGGTCAGGGTGGAATGTGTTGGTGAAGTTGATGAATTGCTCAACCTCCTCGCGGGAGCACGAGGTGGCGCCAATGCAGTCATCAATGTAGCGGAGGAAGAGGTGGGGAGTGGTGCCGGTGTAATTACGGAAGATCAACTGCTCTACGTAGCCAACAAAGAGACAGGCATAGCTGGGGCCCATACGTGTGCCCATGGCTACCCCTTTGGTCTGGAGGAAGTGGGAGGATTCAAAGGAGAAATTGTTAAGGGTGAGGACCAGTTCGGCCAAACGAATGAGAGTGTCGGTGAAAGGGTACTGTTGGGGATGTCGGGAGAGGAAAAAACGGAGGGCTTGGAGGCTCTGGTCATGGCGGATGGAGGTGTAGAGGGATTGGATATCCATGGTGAAGATGAGGCGTTGGGGGCCGGGGAAACTGAAGTCTTGGAGGAGGTGGAGGGCGTGGGTGGTGTCTCGAATGTATGTGGGGAGTTTCTGAACTAGGGGGGATAGGACAGTGTCGAGGTAGGTAGAGATGAGTTCAGTGGGGCAGGAGCATGCTGAGACAATGGGTCGGCCAGGGTGGTCAGGCTTGTGGATCTTGGGAAGGAAGTAGAACCGGGCAGTGCGGGGTTCCCGGACTATGAGGTTGGAAGCTGTGGGTGGGAGATCTCCTGAGGTGATGAGGTTCTGTATGGTCTGGGAGAGGATGGTTTGGTGATGGGGGGTGGGTTCATGGTCAAGGGGGCAGTAAGAAGAGGTGTCCTCGAGTTGGCATTTGGCTTCAGCGATGTAGAGGTCAGTGCGCCAGACTACCACTCCACCCCCTTTATCCGCTGGCTTGATGGTGAGGTCGGGATTGGAGCAGAGGGATTGGAGGGCTGCGCGTTGTGAGGGTGAGAGGTTGGAGTGGGGGAGGGGGGTCGACAGGTTGAGGCGGTTAATGTCCCGGCGGCAGTTGGAAATGAAGAGGTCGAGGGCAGGTATTAGGCCAGCGCGGGGTGTCCAGGTGGATGCAGTGTGTTGGAGGTGGGCGAAGGGGTCCTCGGAAGGTGGGCGGGAATCCTGATTGTGAAAGTAAGCTCGGAGGCGGAGGCGACGGAAGAATTGTTCGATGTCACGGCGTGTATTAAATTCATTGATGCGTGGACGGAGGGGGACGAAGGTGAGTCCTTTGCTGAGGACTGATCGTTCGTCCTCAGTGAGGGGGAGGTCTGGAGGGATGGTGAAAACTCGGCAGGGCTGGGGGCTGGGAGCTGGGAGCTGGTGTGGGTGTGGATGTGAAGCTGGGAGTGGGGTCAGAGCCAGTACCTGGAGTGACCGCAATTTCCCTTCCCACGTGGTTAAAGATGCCCTCCAACGCATCTCGTCCACATCCCGCACATCCGCCCTCAGACCCAACCCCTCCAACCGCAACAAGGACAGAACGCCCCTGGTGCTCACCTTCCACCCTACCAACCTTCGCATAAACCAAATCATCTGCCGACATTTCTGCCACCTCTAAACAGACCCCACCACCAGGGATATATTTCCCTCCCCACCCCTCTCCGCCTTCCGCAAAGACCGTTCCCTCCGTGACTACCTGGTCAGGTCCACGCCCCCCTACGACCCACCCTCCCATCCTGGCACTTTCCCCTGCCACCGCAGGAACTGTAAAACCTGTGCCCACACCTCCTCCCTCACCTCCATCCAAGGCCCTAAAGAAGCCTTCCACATCCATCAAAGTTTTACCTGCACATCCACCAATATCATTTATTGTATCCGTTGCTCCCGATGCGGTCTCCTCTACATCGGGGAGACTGGGCGCCTCCTAGCAGAGCGCTTTAGGGAACATCTCCGAGACACCCGCACCAATCAACCAAACCGCCCCGTGGCCCAACATTTCAACTCCCCCTCCCACTCTGCCGAGGATATGGAGGTGCTGGGCCTCCTCCACCGCCACTCCCTCACCACCAGACGCATGGAAGAAGAAAGCCTCATCTTCCGCCTCGGAACACTTCAACCCCAGGGCATCAATGTGGACTTCAACAGCTTCTTCATTTCCCCTTCCCCCACCTCATCCTAGTTTCTAACCTCCAGCTCAACACTGTCCCCTTGTCTTGTCCGGACTTGTCCAACCTGCCCAGCTCCTTTTCCATCTATCCACTCCACCCTCTCCTCCCTGACCTATCACCTTCATCTCCTCCCCCACTGATCTATTGTAATCTATGCTACTCTATCCCTACCCCCACCCTCCTCTAGCTTATCTCTCCACGCTTCAGGCTCTCTGCCTTTATTCCTGATGAAGGGCTTTTGCCCGATACGTCGATTTTGCCTGTCCTCGGATGCTGCCTGAATTGTTGTGCTCTTCCAGCACCACTAATCCAGAATCTGGTTTCCAGCATCTGCAGTCATTGTTTTTACCTCTGTCACATGTAAGGGCAGACCAGAGAAGAACAGGTTTGCCTCCCTAAAGCTGCTATGGTACAATGTGAATCCAGAGTGCTACGTTGGACCTCACGATTACTGCATCAGTAACAATATCATTGCACCATCGTACCTTAATATAATCATTATTATACAAGTTCCAAGTTTGATGCAGCAATTATAGTTATATGTCTGTGTTTAAAGAATTCAGCTTTAATTTAGTGATGTTGTAAGTATCCTAGAACTCTAGTTAACTTGGGAATTAAATAAGTAAGATGATTAGAAACAAAAGCAAAATAGTGTGGATGCTGGAAATCTGAAAAACAGGCAGTGTTTGAAATGCTCAGAAGGCAAATCAGTATCTATAGACAAACAGAGTTAGTGTTTCAGGTTGATGACTTTTCTTTCAGAACAGGAAAATGTTAGAATTGCAACAAGTTTTAGTCAAACTCAGAGGCAGAGAACGGGATGAGAGTGGTAAAAAGAAAGTCAGTTGTACAATGGAGGGCAAGACAATATAAAAACAGACAGGTTGGTACACTGCAAAATGGAATTGGAGTTGCTGAGCAAACTGATCACCCATAGTAAGTGCCTGGTGAAATAAGGCACTGCCTGATCTGGCCTCCTGTACACTGAGGAGGGCAGAGTGATGGATAGTTTTGAGACACACCTCTCAGGACTGTGAGCATGACCCTGCACTGATGATTATTTGTCATGTTTAGGTCAGAATCTTTTCAGAAATCTGCAAAATGTCATTTGTGTTGGGATTTCTCTCCACGAGGTAAGCAAGCTTTTTCACACCATCATCCCAAACATGCCTCATTGACTGTATACCATACTCCTCCAATGGCTGTATACCAACTCCTCTCATCCAATGCTAACCTGAATTTCCCAGTCACCATAGGTACAAGCGCTCACCCCTACTGGGACATCACAGGATTCCTGGTGCTGGCGCCATCTTTAAAAGACTTATGTATTCGGCCAAGTACTGACAATCTGGTGTTGTCTTGCATGTTCCATGACATTTGCACCAGAGCATAGCAGACAAGAGGAAATTGGTGTCCCATTTTGCAGATAGGGACTTGCAGTTTCTGGTGGACAGAGTGATTCAAAGGAGGATGGTCCTTATCGCCCACCACTGGCAGAGGAGGCCTTGTCAGCATGGCCTGAAGCTATCACCCGGGTGGTACGGTCTCCAGCATCCAGAGAAACATTTATCAGTTCAGGAAGAATGTCACTGACCTTCCTCAGTCTGCCATGTGAGACCCACCATTTTCTTTCCGCGACCTTAACAGTCATTCTGTCTCTGATGCTGCACAATCTGCCACCAAGGCTTATGTTCCCTCACTCTCACTGTTACATGCAACATCTTCCTATACTCACCTGCCCCAAACCCATCCTCCCACAGCAGGAACCACATACAGGCCTCCCAGAAGTCTCCCCTCAGGACACCTCCATCTCCACCATGTGCTGTCCTTCGCCCTCAGGGAGCTCATGGCCTCCTTTCAGTAGCACACACTCAGCCTGTCTGGGCTGTCTGGACACAAATTCCATCGGGTCACCCAGCCAAACCTGCAAGAGGCCTAATGTAGGGCATGATTTGGAGATGCCAGTGTTGGATTTGGGTGTACAAAGTTAAAAATCACACAACACCAGGTTATAGTCCGACAGGTTTAATCGGAAGCACACTAGCTTTCGGAGCGACGCTTCTTCATCAGGTGATGATGAAGGAGCGTCGCTCCGAAAGCTAGTGTGCTTCCAATTAAACCTGTTGGACTATAACCTGGTGTTGTGTGATTTTTAACTAATGTAGGGCAGGTTCCCTCCAGCCCAGCTATGGACCCCAGAACTACGCTGCGATTTATTGAGAGAGAGAAAAACAGAACGAAAGGACGAAAGAAAGAACTGCAAGAGCATGTCGGAACAAAGAGAACCAGAACTGGAACTGGTCAGGTCACATGGCATGAAGTGATTACACGTAATTTTCCATGGGGAGATTCTGCCATCAATCTCTAACTTGCTTCAACCCTGACCTCTTTAGCGTCAACCTCCTATAGTGCTTAGCTCAAGATACAAGTGATTTATCAGGAACAAAAATCTTCCAATGAGGCACCCTGCTACTTCTATTTTCAATATTGAGGTTAATAACTTTAGATCATAACTACCATTTATATTTTCTATTTCCCAGATGCTAAAAGCAATTCTACTCCCTTAACTATATATATATATTTTCTGGATCCATCATTCTGTTGGAAGTTATCAACCTGAAATATGAACTCTATTTCTTTTCAAATGTTACCTGATCTGCTGAGACATTCCAGCATTTTCTGTTTTTATTTTAAATCTCTAATTTCTTCCAGCTCTGATGAATGGACATCAATCTGAAATGTTCACTCTGTATGCTCTGACCTGGACAAAGGACCTAATGCACATAAATTCACATACAGGACCTGTCGTCTTACAGAAAAAAAACATATCCAGGCATTGTGCCTTTTTCTTTGAATTAAACAAAGGCATGGGGGACAATAGTTCCTGGTGTGTTCCCCATGGCAACGCATGAGTCAATCAGAATCAACTTGCCAACCAATCAGCACCCTCTGTCAATCTGTATTAAAAAGCTTCTCCCTTTGAAATTTGACAATATCTCCTGATAAGTGCAAGGCAAACATTTTTGGCAGTGGATGTCTTTTTTTAAGCTCGTTGTCCTGCTGAGTCATTTTTGAAAGAGTTAATAAACCAATTACGTTATTAGCTATTTGCCGTGCTGGGGCCTTTTGGTATGAACTGAGTTCTACACCTTTAACCCTTAATCCTGAAAGTTTCAGTATTATTTCAATTAGCTCATTATAGGCTAAAATCTATGTTACTTGTTCTTCTAAGAGTTAAAGTAACCAGTGAACAGTATTGTTAGTCACATCAATCTGAGACAGTAAGATGTTTGTTATAAGAATAGAAAATGTTGGAAACTTTCAGCCATTACTGCATATGGATTGAGAAAGAACTTTAAGCTAGTGTGAATCTAAGTCACACTGCTTAAATACAAATTACTTCCAAATAATGTCTGTCGTAAATGGACAAATATTTTGTTAGGGCAAATAATGGCTACCTATTGTTAGTTTCTTTTTTCTCAGATCACGCAGCCTTGACTATAGGATTTTCCATACTAGTGGATCCATCTCTATTATAATTAAATTTTTGTTATGTAACAGGTTGCTGTCTAATTGTATTGTTAAAAATCACACAACACCAGGTTATAGTCCAACAGGTTTAATTGGAAGCACACTAGCTTTTGGAGCGACGCTCCTTCATCAGGTGATAGTGGAGGACACAATTCTAAGGCACAGAATTTATAGCAAAAATTATACATTGAAAAATACCTTGACTGTTGAGTCTTTCATCTGTTCGAATACCATGATAGTTTCACTTCACACACACACACACCTATACACACACAGACACACGTATACACAGACACACACACAGACACTCACACACAGGCAACTTCTCAGAGACCCATGTGCACACTTATATTTTGTGGGGTGAATTTGTACTTGCAGAGTTACATTGTACTTTACTCAAAAACTGCATGAATTCATGTAAAACTCTGTTTTCTCACTTTTTAGATTAGAATCAATCTAAACATCATGGCATAGACAGAGAACACAGGGGGCTAACACCTTCAACATATTGGCGGGCACCCTGCCTCTATTCCTGATGACGAAACGTCGATTTTCCTGCTCCTCGGATGCTGCCTGACCTGCTGTGCTTTTCCAGCACCACTCTAATCCAGAATCTGATTTCCACCATCTGCAGTCCTTGTTTTTACCTTCAACATATTGTCTAGCTATCACCCATTGTTACAGCTAACCTGAGAATGCAACTTTTAAAAAAAGGTTTTGTGATTTATACATGAAAGAAGTGAAACTATCATGGTATTCGAACAGATGAAAGACTCAACAGACAGTCAAGGTATTTTTCAATGTATAATTTCAGTTACATCACACTGTAAATTTTTGCTATAACTTCTGTGCCTTAGAATTGTGTCCTCCACTATCACCTGATGAAGGAGCGGTGCTCCGAAAGCTAGTGTGCTTCCAATTAAACCTGTTGGACTATAACCTGGTGTTGTGTGATTTTTAAGTTTGTACACCCCAGTCCCAACACCGGCATTTCCAAATCATAATTGTATTATGATAGTATTGTGAATCCACCTACAGCACATGGATTGCAGCAGTATGAGAAGGAAGTTCACCATCACTTCCTCAAGGACAACTATAGATAGCCAGTAAATGCTGGCCAGCCAACAAAGTCCATGTCCCATGAGTGAATATATATAAAAAGAAGTGGTCTGATTCAGGTGAAGCCTTGCCCCTTGGAAACTTTCTGCCACTCCATTAATCATCTTCCAACTTATTCAAATACCCAAGCAATCTGAATCTGAAACTTTCCTATTAGAGTCAGAGTCATAGAGATGTACAGCACGGAAACAGACCCTTCGATCCAACTCGTCCATGCTGATCAGATATCCTAAATTAATCTAGTTCCATTTGCCAGCACTTGTCCCATATCCCTCTGAACCCTTCCTATTCATATATCCATCCAGATGTCTTTTAAATTTTGTAATTGTACTAGCCTCCACCACTTCTTCTGGTAGCTCGTTCCATACACACACCACCCTTTGCGTGAAAACGTTACCCCTTAGGTCCCTTTTAATCTTGCCCGTCTCACCCTAAACTCATGGCTTCTAGTTCTGGACTTCCTTGTTCTTTTTTTAAGCACACATTGGCTTGTCCCTTCTGCCTATCTTCAATGTGTCCAGAATATGGCATCAGCTGTAATCTTGAGATTAAAATTGTTGCAATCTGAACAGTTCAATCCTCAAACATTTCTTACACATCTCCATTTTACTACTTTCAACATGAAATTGGGTACTTGGCTGGTTTTATTCCCTTTAAAGAAGCATTTCCAGTCATTCCAGTAAGTCCATTATTCTGGTAATCTTTCAGCCCTAGGTTAAGAGAGGGATGTTGGTTATTTTCAATTTACAAAATCCCCTGAATTCAAATCCAAAAATCCCCTCAACTCTTATCCTCTTGACTACTAGACTTTCTAATCTTGTGCATTGCAACTCTTTGCTCCAATTTGCTTTGGTGATTCTCATGGTTAAGCTCGCCTGTGCCCCTCTCCACATAGTTGTCAAGAAATGTACACTAGATCAGGATATTCCACATTACAGATGCCATGCACCTCAACCAGCCTAGCATCATGTCCTAGCATGGTTACATTTCTAACTCCTACATTAGACTTAATTAATTAGAACCTGATTGACCTTACAGATTCAGAATCCCACTATATCAGTACTAACTTCTGTCCATTTTGAAATCCACTTTGTTACCTTCTCTGAGCAAAAGCTTCCTGATGAACACTTTTTCCATTTGGGTTTTTGGAAGAAATCCTGTCTATTATACACTGCAGAGTTAATTTCTGCATTCCAGGTAGGTTTTGGGACCAGTAAGGTGGGAATTATTGCATTCAGTAAATAAAAAGGCACTTTTCCCTACCCTCCCCTTCACTTGTTCTTTCACATGGGCATTGGCCAATTGGCCCCTGCTTGTCACTGGTTCCTTGATCATGTGGGTGTTTTTTCCTGATGGTGGAGTATTAATAAAATTATTTAGACCTGGTGTTTTCATGGTGTCTTGCGTCTACACACAACATGGGTGTTGGGGAAAATAAGCACTACTGCTGTACAGCTTTAATGAAAAAAATATAAAATTACATTTATGTTTAGCCATGCTATGTAATGATCTGTGGAAGGACTGTGTGTGTACAATTCTCATGGCATAATTAGGCATCCGTTTTATTAATCTTGATGTCATAAGTGGCTGCCTGCACTAATTGTTAATTGTAGAGAAGCTTCTTAACAAAAATAGAACACAAAGTGAATAAATGCAAGGAAACATATGTTGAAATGAAGCCAGGTGATTCTGGGAAGCACAGAAATATCTAATGAACTGTCTACTAAGATTTTCTGGAACCTAATGCCTTTTTGCAAATCATGCTCCATCAAATCTGAACTAAATCTGTATTTAACCCATCTCAGATAATGACAATGACTGGGGACAGCATTTCTGAGGCAAGAGTGAATGACTGAAGCTTGGTTAGGTGATGGCCCTGTGGTATTATTGCCAGGTGATTAATCCAGAAATTCAGCATAATATTCTGGGGACTTGGGTTCAAATCCTGTCATTGCAGATGGTGGAAATTGAATTCAATACACAATATCAGGGATTAAAAATCTACTGAGGACCATGAAACAAGGTCCCAAATGATTGGATCATCAGGTGACCTGTTGTGATGATGTTGATTGACTGGAAATTAGACATGTCAAGACACACCCCACTGGCTCGTTAGTGTATTTTAGGAATGAAAATCTGCCATCCTTAACTGGTCTGGCCTACATGTGACTCTGGATCCACAGCAATGTGGTTGACTCTCGGTTGCCCACTGAAATGGTCCAGCAAGTCACCCAGTGGTATCACTTGCTATGAAGTCTCAACAAAGAAATGAAACCAGACACCCACCTGGCTTCAACCTAGGCATCAGCAGTGACAACAGCATAAACTGTTGGAGGCAAGTGACAGATTGGGAGAATTGTTTCACAGATGAGTCAAGCAACAGCCTGACATAATTACAGAAAATGTCCAGACACCATCCCTGTCGCAGCGGCAGGACAGGCTCAGCAGAGGTGGCAGCACAGAGGTATGCCGTCTGGAGGGAACTGCCTGGGAGTTTTCAACATTGACTCCAGATCACATGGCTTTTGGTTAAACATGAACTGGTTAACCTCCAGCTGATTTCCATCTACCTTTCTCCCTCATCTGATGAATAAGTACCTCTCCATATTGAACAACACTTGGAGGAAATACTGAGGGTGGCAAATGTACTCTGAGTGGAGGATTTTAATGCCCACAACCAAGAGTGGCTTGGCAGCATTACTACTGATCAAATTGGTCAGGTCCTAAAGGGTATAGCTGCTAGTCTGCAGGTGCAGCAGGTGGTGAGGGAATCAATAATAGGGTAAAATATACTTAACTTTATTCTTGCTAACCTGCCAGCTGCAGATGCATCTTTGACAGTATTGGTTAGAGTGATCACTGCACAGTTCTTGTGGAGGTAAAGTGTCACCGTCACATTCGAGAATGACCTCCATCATGTTGTGTAGCACTATCACCATGTTAAATGGGACAGGTTTCAAACAAATCTAGTAACTCATGGGCATCCATGAGACCCAATAGCAGAATATCAATGATAGTAGAATTGTAGTCCAGCACAATCTGCAACCTCATGGCCTGGCATATCCCCCACTCAACCATTACTATTAAGTTAGGGGATCAGCCTTGGTTCAGTGCAGAATGCAGAAGGGTATGAGTAAGCAGCACCAGCATACCTAAAAATGAGATGTCAATCTGGTGAAGCTACTAGCATGTCAAACAGCATAAGCAGCAAGTAATAGACAGAGTGAAGTGATCCCACAATCAATGGATCTGATCTGAGCTCTGAAGTCCTGCCACATCTAGTTGTGAATGGTGGTGGACAGTTAAACAACTAACTGGAGGAGGAGCACGCTGAACAAATATCCCCATCCTCAATGATGGAGGAGCCAAGCACATCAGTGCAAAAGATAACGCTGAAGCATTTGCAGTAATATTCAACCAGAAGGGCCTTGTGGATGATCCTTCTTGGTCTCCTCCAGTGGTCCCCAGCATTACAGATACCAGTCTTCAGCCAATTCGATTCACTCCACATGATACCAAGAAACAGTTGGAGGCACTAGCTACTGTAAAGGCTATGGGCCTTGACATTCCAGCAACAATACTAAAGATTTATTCTCCAGAACTTGCTGCTTCCCTGGTCAAGCTCTTCCAATACAGTTACAACACTGACATCTACCCAACAAAGTTCAAACTTTCCCAGGTATGTCCTGTACACAAAAAGCAGGACAAATCTGACCCACAAATTACTGCCCCGTTAGTCTACTCTTGATCATCAGTAAAGTGATGAAAGGTGTCATCAACAATGCTATCAAACAGCACCTGCTCAGTGACACCAAGTTTGGGTTCTGCCAGGGCCATTCATCTCCTGACCTCATTATAGCCTTGTTTAAAATATGGACAAAAAAGCTGAATTCCAGAGGGGAGGTCAGAGTGACTGTCATTGACATCAAGGCTGCATTTGACTAAGTATGGCATCAAGGAGTCCCAGCAAAACTGGAATCAATGGATATCAGTGGAAACATTCTCTGTAGGTTGGAGTCATATCTGGCACATTGGAAGATAATTATGGTTGCAAGAGGTCAGTTATTTCAGCTCTAGGACATCTCTAGAGGAGTTCCTTATGGTAGTGTCCTAGGCCCAACCATCTTCAGCTGCTTCATCAATGACGTTCCCTCCATCATAAGATCAGAAGTGGGGATGATTGCCAATAATTGCACAATGTTCAGCACCATTTGCAACAACTGAGGCATTGCAACACTTCATATTCAAATGCAACCAGATCTGAATAAAAACCAGATTGGGTGACAAGAGTGGCACGGTGACACAGTGGTTAGCACTGCTGCCTCACAGCGCCAGAGACCCAGGTTCAATTCCCGCTTCAGGCGACTCTCTGTGTGAAGTTTGCACATTCTCCATGTGTCTGCGTGAGTGTGCTCCGGTTTCCTCCTACAATCCAAAAATGTGCAGTTTAGGTGAATTGGCCATGCTAAATTGCCCGTACTGTTAAGTGAAGGGGTAAATGTAGGGGGATGGGTCTGGGTGGGTTGCACTTCGGCAGGTCGGTGTGGACTTGTTGGGCTGAAGGGCCTGTTTCCACACTGTAAGTAATCTAATCTAAAAAAGAGGCAAGTAACATTAACACCACAAATGTGACAATGACCATCTCCAATAAGAGACTAATCTAACCATTGCCCCTTGACATTCAATGGTGTTACTATCTCTGAATCCACACTATCAACATCTTGTGGGTTATCATTCACCAGAAACTCAAATGGACTTGCTACAAAAGCAGGCTAGAAATACTATGGTGAATAACTCACCTCCTGAATCTCCAAAGCTTGTCCACAATCTACAAGGCACAAGTCAGGCATGTGATGGAATACTTCCCACTTGCCTGGATGGGGTGCAGCTCCAACAACATTTAAAAGCTTGACACCATCCAGGACACAGCAACCAATTGACTGGCACCATATCTGCACACATTTTTCTGCACACTCCACCACCGATGCTCAGTAGCAGCAGTGTGTACTATCTACAAGATGCATTGCAGAAATTCGCCAAAGATCCTGAGACTGACAACCACTTCCATCAAGAAGGACAAGGGCAGCAAACACATGGGAACACCATCACCTTCAAGTTACCTTCCAAGACAGTCACCATCCTGACTTGGGAATATGTTGTAGTTCCTTTACTGTGGCTGGGTCTAAATCCTGGAATTTCCTCCTTAAGGGCATTGTGGATCAACCCACAGCACATGAACTATGCTCACCACTGCCTTCTCAAGGGCAACAGGGATGGGTAACAAATGCTGTCCCAGCCAACAATGCCCATGTCCCAAGAATGCATAAAAAAGCTCAGCCATTAATATTTCATGCAGACATTTTGGATTGATAGTGTTGAAGTACAGCTGCAGCTGGTCTTATTCCTGTCATAAACACAAAATGAGGATTAATTTAGATTCATCTTGCACACTGGGATGTTGAACCTGCCAAAATACTACTGACTGTGATGTGTTTCACCATTTGTAAATATTTAAAGACCAACTTCAAGTTGATATTAATTGTTATCCTTTTAATTCACTTTTTTTAAAGCAGTATTAAAGGTAAATATTATCTTTAACACTTATGACTATTTTGCCTTCATTAGTGAGGTAACTAAAATTTGCTCAAAATACACTATGGATAAGAAAAATATGACTAAAAAATACCTTTACTTATCATCTGTATTAAAGTCTAGATTAGAGTGGTGCTGGAAAAGCACAGCCGATCAGGCAGCATCTGAGAAGCAGGAAAATCGACGTTTTGGGCAAAAGCCCTTCATCAGGACTGTATTAAAGTAATGCTTAATCAGGTGCAGTTTGCAGATTTAACCAATAAGGTTATACACTGTTTTATATCTATAATGTAGGTGAAAGTATTAAAAGTCAGACTGATAATGTTTATCTGCAGTCAGAAATATTTGGCCATGTACTAAAGCAATTAAGGTGTGGCTGCACACGGGACTTTCCAAGTCTGAGTAGTTTGCTGGAATTTTGCTGGAAGCACAACCAATAGACAAAACTGCACTGTCCATAGCACGGTTACCATAGAATTCTCCCAAAGTACTGCTCAGTCACCCAATGTAATTCAACTGCAAAGTCTCAAAGACTGTCCCTTCAATACCTGGAATTTATTCTGTTTTACCATAAACATAAAAACACCTGCTATTTACTCTTGATCACACTAAACCTTACATCTCTGGAAATGGTTGATAAATGTTACTACCTTGGGTCCATGATGATAGACAATCTAGCTTTAGCTGATTTGATTTGATCTGATTTATTGTTGTCCCATGTAGCTAAATAGAGTGAACAGTTTTGTTTTGTGAGCAGTACAGGCAGATCGTAACATACACAGATCATTGGGTGTTCAGACAGAGTAAGACATAAAAGGTTACAAAAGGCAGCACAGGGGAGGACACAAAAACAAATTAACATTAGATTTAAAATTAGAGGTCCATTTAGCAGTCTAATAACAGTGGGAAAGAATCTGTTCTTAAACTTGTGTGTGTTTAAGCTTCTGTATCTTCTGCCTGATGGAAGAGGTTGGAAGAGGGAATTACCAGGGTGGGAGGGGTTTCTGATGATGTTGGCAACCTTTCTGCAACAATAAGAAGTTTAGATGGAGTCCATGGATGGAAAGTTGGCTTCTATGATGGTCTAGACTATGTTCATAACTTTCTGTAATTTCTTATAGACCTGGCAGAGCAGTTGCTGTACCGAGCCATTATGCACCCAGATAAAGGCTTTCTGTGGTTCATCTGTAAAAGTTGGTGAGGGTCCTTATGGACATGCTGGATTTCCTAAGTCTCCAGAAGAAGAGTTGTTGTAATACCTTCTTGACCATCACATGTACATGGGAGGTCCAGGACACATTGTTGGTTATCGTCACTCCTAAGAACATGCGCTCTCGACCCTCTCCATCTCCACTCCGTTGATGTCAATAGGGCATGTCCTCCTCATTTCTTCCGGAAGTTAATGATCATTTCTTTAATTTTGTTGACATTGAGAGAGAGATTGTTGTCATTGCACCACAACACCAAGCCCTTTATCTCCTTCCTCTATTCTGATTCATCATTGTTTGATATCTGGCCTAAAATGGTGGTGTTGTCAGTGAACTTGTAGATGGTGTTTGAATGAAATTTGGCTACACAGTTGTGAGTGTACAAGAAATACAGTAAGGGGCTGAGTATTCATCCCTATGGGGCACTAGTGTTGAGGATCAGTGTGGAGGAGATGCTGTTGTCTATCTTCACTGATTACTGTCTGTGGGTCAGGAAGTTGAGGATCCAGTTGCAGAAGGCGGAGCCGAGTCCTAAGTTTCCGAGTTTTGAAATTAGTTTGGTTGGGATTATAGTGTTGAAGGCGGAGCTGTAGTCGATAAGTAGGACCCTGACCTCGGTATCCTTATTAACCAGATGTTGCAGGGATGAGTGTAGGGCTGGGGAAATGCCATCCACTGTGTTGCTGGTGTTTTGCCAGTAGGCAGATTGCAGGGGATCGAGGAGGGATGGGAGGCTAGAGTTGATGTGGGCCATGACTAACCTGTCAAAGCACTTCATGATTATGGAAATTAGAGCCACTCAGCGGTAGTCATTGAGGCAGGTTACATGTGTTTTCTCTGGTACTGGGATGATGGTGGTCCCCTTGAAGCAGGTGGGGACTTCAGATTGTAGGAAGGAGAGGTTAAAGATGTCAGTGAATACTCCCGCACAGCCAGGGACTCCATCTGGGCCAGTCACTTTCCTCAGGTTCACTCTCAAGAAGTCCAATCTGACGTCTGCAGCGGTGACTGAACAGTGACTAGTTGCTGAACTCAACACATAAATAGAAACAAAATTGCTACAGCCTTTGACAATCGCACAAATGCTGAACACAATAACATCAAGCTGACTCTGAGGCCCAAGGAGCTGGGTTCTCAGCATGTTGTTCTAGGACTGTGAACCATGGATAAATTACAGCTATTAAGAAAAGAAGCTCCATAATTTTCATCTTCATTGTATGTGGCACATTCTCAGCATTTCACAGAAGGACAAAAGCACGAATACAACAACCGTATTCGTAAAGGCGAATTTCCTGGCATTCATCAAGCTTGGGCAATTTTGCAGGATAGAAGATGAATGTATTCCCAAGAATATTCTTTGTGATGAGATAGCTAGAGGCAATAGGACCCCTGAAACTCTGCTTCAAGGATCCTTGACATGAAGACCCTCCACATTGAGACTTGCACCTGGGAGATAGTGGTTAATGAGGGAAAATTGCCCTCATCACCATGGTGATCAGTGGGTGAAGCAGCTTGACACAGGTGCCTGACCTGAATACATCATCCCCAGTAGCAGCTGATTCCAGTTCAATTCAATTTCAATTTAAACATTTTGTGTGTATAGAAAGCATTTTGAGTCTATTGTTCATTAGTTTAAAAAAATTACATAATAAAACATAGACAATAAAATTTAAAAAGACCAAATCTAACTTTGATAAACATATGTTAATAGCTGTTTTAATACATTGAAGCCATTGCTCATCAGGAGTGTATATCTTAATCCATTTATCAAATTGCTGTTGAAAGTTATTATCGAGAAAAGCCTGAATGAATTCAAACATCAATTTGTCCTATATTAAATTGTAAACTTTTCCCTGAACATATCCAACAGTCATAGTGAGACATAGGATGATTCTCACTATTCATAATAATCATTACACATAAGATTCCTTGAGGACAGACTACAGTAAAAGTCAACTAATCAAGTATCCTTTCTGCCTGATTAAAGAGCCTCTATTTCCTTAGCATTTATTCATAACCAGCTCCTGAATGGCAGAACCTAAATGAAAGAACCAGGCTCCTATGAATTGGGCTTGTCAGCCAGCAACAAAACTGTACCATATTAAACATCTCATTCCCAGCGGATTTGCTGCATGCCCATCCTCTTACATAGAAAGAAGTTTGTTCATTTAAATTAAATTGAAATTTATATCCCAGTCTGTACTGCACAAATAAATGTCATGGTGAGGTATATTTTATTTCTGAGCAATGAAATGGTAGGTGACGTTTCCAATTAATTTAGCAGAGCTTTATAATGCCATGCTGTCCATCTAGATCCTTGTTTATTCTTTGCAGCGAGGCTATCAGCTGTCCAAATAACAAAGAACAAATTTTACTTTGTCCTACCAAATGATTTATTCTCAAAATTCAATAAATGTTAGTAGGAAGTTGGTCAAAATGAGAAGCTTTATCAATCATGTTTGATGAATATTTCTACAATAAATGTAAATACATTTAAAAATGAATACATTATTTCTGGACAGTCCTGGCTTTGCATTGTACAAGAAACATAGTGTCACATATGTGATGATGGGTAATGCTTCAGGATCGTGTCTTTAATGTGGGGTAAAAATGGAGGAATGAAGTGAGTTGTTCTGGACTCTGCCTGACAGCAATCCTGGGTAACTTATTTTTTAAAGTTTACTATGGGGCTTATATTGTGAAGACGCTAAACATTCACATCTGTAAACTCTGACCTGAGCAGCAATGGTGGATTGGCTGTAAGTTTCCAAGTCCCAGAGAGGCTATAGGCATTTGGGTTTTGTAAGTGGTTATACTTTAATCTGTCTATTTAATAGACAATAGGTGCAGGAGTAGGCCATTCAGCCCTAAGATAGAAGGGAATCTTTGGGTCTGGAGAATAACTAATTAACATTTCCATCTGGATTCAAGGCCCATTTGGTTCATGTTCACATGGAGATGAGCTTTAAACAAAATCTTTAGCAAGCCTTTATAGGATCAGCTTATAGATTTTTCTGTAAGTGTCTCTGAATGTCACACTCTGTGTCAGTCTATTAGGAACTGGGAGAAGAGCAATGGAATCAGTGATGATTAACTGAGAAATGTCACATATAAATGCAACCAATATTTAATATCATGCCAAGGAAGGTAACTGGTTATAGAATGCAACGTTCAATAGAATTCCTAGAGATTTATTTGGAACATTTTGAGGTGGGATGCACAAACAAAATCTTTGTGGACTCTCTTCTCATGAGTTGGATAGATTCCATGATGAAATCCTCGTGGCCTATGGAAGGAATGACTTCCTCGGCACAAATGGACATTTCTCATTTTGTCCTTTCTCATCATCTTGTGTTCTTCTTTGTAGTTTACCGTAGTCAAGCAGATGCTCCTTGTTGATTGCAGACTGCAGCTGCAATTGGGGGAAAGTTTGGAAGATTTTCACTGCATTTCCTTGATTGTCCATTCACGTTGCAAGTATAGCAAACTCTACTAAGTGACTAAATACATGGTGCCTGGTGTGGAGGGACCCTCTCGTTAATCTGCTCCAGGACCTAGCCAAGGTGTCCAAGGTGAGAGTTGAGGGGGTCATTCAACCAACTGCCTGCCACTCATCTATGGTTATATCCATAGAGTATGAAAAGTGTTAGTAGATAAGAGGCAGACATATGTAATGCTCCAGTCTGTAAAGGAGATCTATCAAGGACAGGATTCCCATTTATTTTCATACTTCACTATCTGCTTTGGGATCCAGTTACAGGAGGTGAGTAAATGTTTTAAGGTTTTGAGCTTTCGTTGCAACAAAAAGTATTCACATCGAATTGAAGTGCAAAAAGGTCTATTGCTAAACCTGTCAAAGAAGCTGTTTTCATTTTTGCCTCTCAATTACGAGCCATTGGACTGAGGTATAGGGGACTTGCTGCAGCCCTGGAGTACAGCAACAGCCTGTGCGTCAATTTCTAGTTTAAAAACATTTCTCTCTAT
This sequence comes from Chiloscyllium plagiosum, assembly GCF_037043375.1. NCBI lineage: Eukaryota > Metazoa > Chordata > Chondrichthyes > Orectolobiformes > Hemiscylliidae > Chiloscyllium > Chiloscyllium plagiosum. The sequence continues at coordinate 94,277,080 of NW_028270143.1, read as the reverse complement.
CCTATTTTGCACCTCCTGCCACACTTCCTGTCGACCAATTTTAAGGTATTTTCTATTCTTGTAACAGCTGATTTTACGTAAATGAGAATAGCGGTGAATGCCAGATTGCAACAGGTTTGCAAAGTAGTGTTGGAGCCACTGGGAGCTCAACCTGATGTTTTTAACGGCTGGCAAGGAGGTCTCAGTCAGTCTTGGGTTACAAGAGGTGAATGGGCTCCATTCTAAATCAGGGCCTCGACCCAGCTGTCACTCCTACCCCTGCCAGTGTAAAGAGGTTCATACCTCTTTGAGCCTGTGCTCATACCTCATCCTGTGAAATATCACAGAGTAATGGTGCAACACATCTTATAGATATTTTCTCATCAACTTCGTTAGAAATATTATTCCACATCTCTGGAGCAGTTGGGACTTGAACCCAAGTCTTTTAGCTCAGAGACAGGGACACGACCAATGCACCACAAGATCCCTCTTAGATATTTATTTTATAGATTTTGAAGAACAGTTTTTTGAATTTACATGTTAAAATCAAGGAAGAAGTTTCATCTTAAATCATCCATCTGGAAAAGTCCTTCGATTCTCTCTTGACCCCCTGCAATCTAAATAAAAAATAAAGGTTGTTCTGCTATAATGCGTGTTTTGTTAATGCGGATTGGCTATAACATGATCGACGAATTGGGGACACTGTTCCTAAAGCTTTAAAACATGTATTGGTTATAACGTGATTCCACTGCCATTAGTTTAAATGGTGCTGCTATAATGCAATTTTCTTATAACATGGAATTGCATGAGAATGGAATTACCGCGTTATAGCAGAACCGACTGTATCAAATAAAATAATGTTGTTAAACCTAAAAGGGTGCAGAAAAGATTTACAAGGATGTTGCCAGGGTTGGAGGGTTTGAGCTGTAGGTAGAAGCTGAATAGACTGGAGCTGTTTTCTCTGGAGTGTTGGAGGCTGAGGTGAAATTATAGAGGTTTATAGAATCATGAGGGGCATGGATAGGGTAAATAGTCAAGATCTTATCCCCAGGCGGAGGAGTTGAAAAACTAGAGGGTATAGGTTTAAGGCGAGAAGGGAAAGGTATAAAAGGGACCGAACAGGCAACTTGTTCACGCAGAATGTGGTGTTGTGTATGGAAAGAGCTGCCAGAGGAAGTGGTGGAGGCTGTTACAATTACAAAATTTAATAGTAGAGATACTGGACTGGAGTGGACAAGGCCAAAAATCACATGACATCAGGTTACAGTCCAACAGGTTTATCTGAAATAGCTGAGCTCCGAAAGCTTGCAATTTTAAATAAACCTGTTGGACCATAACCTGGTGTCATGTGATTTTTCGAGTAATTTACTATGGAGTGCTTTAACCATTTCAATGTGATAGGTATTATAACATTGTTAATTACAATGGTCATACTGTGCCTACAAGGTTGGACTTCTCCCGGGATTATTAAAAGACAAAATCTTGCCAAAGATATTGTCTTATTCCAGATCAGCTGTTATTATCTATGCTTCATAATGAGTTCTGATGTTGTATTGTACATGTCTTCATTCCTGTGGCTAGGATGTTTCTGTAGCTTATACGGAGTTGAAACTTTATTGCTGGAACAGCACAGCAGGTCAGGCAGCATCCAGGGAACAGGAGATTCGACGTTTCGGGCACAGGCCCTTCTTCAGTCATTCCTGAAGAAGGGCCTGTGCCCGAAACGTCGAATCTCCTGTTCCCTGGATGCTGCCTGACCTGCTGTGCTGTTCCAGCAATAAAGTTTCAACTTTGATCTCCAGCATCTGCAGACCTCACTTTCTCCTCGTAGCTTATACGGAACCTCAGTTCATGAACGCTTGATTATCTGCCAGTTTCCATTACCTGTCAATATCCCTTCTCTTATAAGGAGATAGTGGAGGTCTCACAACATTGTCAGAAATGATATAAAAATCACTTAAAGTGATAGTTTAGATAATGACTTCTATTGGTCAAAGGGAGATATAATCCTTGCAAATAAGTAGAATGTAACCTTTCGTAAGATATGGTGGAAGTTTTTATTTCACCAAGGCTAACCATTTTAGGTTTTAATTTGCTTTCAGCTGTTCTCCTTTTAAAATTTGAACTTAGTATATCAGTATGGGGGCATTGAACAGATCTGGACAAGATGTGATGAGCTGCCTTCTTGAATTGCTGTAGTCTTTGAAGTGTAGGGAGACTCACAGCGCTATTAGAAAGTGAGTTCCAGTATTTTGACAAGGTCATAATGAAGGAATGATTTGGAGATGCCGGTGTGTTGTGTGATTTTTAATAATGAAGGAATGATGATACAGTTCCAATCAGGATGGTGTGTAGCTTGGCGGGAACTTTGCAAGTGGGGGTACCATGCCACCGCAGACTTTGGCCTTCAAGCTGGTAGAGGCTTGGGAGTGTGGAATATGTTGTTGCAGGAGCCTTAGTGAGTTGCTTCAGCACTGCAGCACTACACAGCTGCCAGTGATTCAGTGATGAAGTAAATATTGAAGGTTATGGTGGGGGTGCTAATCAAGTGGCTCCTTTGTCCTGGATGGTGTCCAGCTTACCTTGTTGGAGTTCATAAAATCGTGTGTACACAGGCCCTTCAACTCAACACCAACCATCCGAACAGTAACCCACCCAAACCTATTCCCCTACACTATTGTCCTATATTTACCCCTGACTGAATCACCTAACCTGAACATCGTGGGCAATTTTGCATGGCCAATTCATCTAACCTGCAAATCTTTGGACTATGAGAGGAAACCAGAGCAAACCCACACAGACACAGGGAGCATGTACAAACTCCACGCAGTTACCCAAGGCTGGAATCGAACATGGGTCCCTGACACTGTGAGACAGCAATGCTAACCATTGAGCCACCATGCTCATTGTACTCATCTAGGCAACAATGGAGCATTTGAGGACTGCAGATGCTGAAGATCAGAGCTGAAAAATGTGTTGCTGGAAAAGCGCAGCAGGTCAGGCAGCATCCAAGGAGCAGGAGAATCGACATTTCCTGAAGAAGGGCTTATGCCCGAAACGTCGATTCTCCTGCTCCTTGGATGCTGCCTGACCTGTTGCACTTTTCCAGCAACACATTTTTCAACAATGGAGCATTCCATCACACTCCTGATTTAGATGGTGGACAGGCTTTGAGGAGTCAGGAGGTGAGTTATTCTGTGCAGAATTCCTAGCCTCTGACCTGCTCTTGTAGCCACAGTATTTTATTTGTATGGCTGGTGCAGTTCGGTTTCTGGTAATCCCCAGTAGGACAACCTCTTGTGCAACTGAAGTAATAACCTGCCAGACCAAGGTAAGAATGTGTATATTGAGTATATTTAGATTGAGCTGAAAATGTGTTGCTGGAAAAGCGCAGCAGGTCAGGCAGCATCCAAGGAACAGGAGAATCGACGTTTCGGGCATAAGCCTTTCTTCAGGAATCATGGAATTATGCCCGAAACGTCGATTCTCCTGTTCCTTGGATGCTGCCTGACCTGCTGCGCTTTTCCAGCAACACATTTTCAGCTCTGATCTCCAGCATCTGCAGTCCTCACTTTCTCCTTGTATATTTAGATTGAATTTATATTTATTGAGTATACTTAAGATGGAGATAGATAGGTTCTTGAATGTCAAGGGGATCAAGGGTTGTGGGAGAAAGCGGGACAATGAAGTTGAGAAACTTTTCAGCCATGATTGAACGGAGGAGCAGACTCAATGGGCTGAATGGCCTAATGTCTGCTCCAATATCTTATGGTCTTATGGTCTTATGAGTGGCAGATAATTACTTTAATATTACATCACTACCTCACCCTTCTTCACTTTTACAGCTGTTTGTTACTGTTAACACTCCTACTTGATAGCGGAGAATTAAAACTTACCAGAGCAAACAACTGCTAGTCATCCAATCTTCAAAACCTTTTGGCCATTCTTTGCAATGTGTCATAATATGCTGAGATCACTGAAATAAATAGTGCTATGCAGGGATTCATCTGGTACAAGCAGAATTGAGAATGTGACTTAACATGTCAGATCTTCATGAAACAAAGTATTTGACAGCATTTTAGAGGAGATGACATTTATTTATTACATTTTTATAAATAGACGTGATCATATATTTCCAATAGAAAGCACTTACTCCCTTTACTTTCCTTCCCAATTAGGCAAGAGACACTGAAACATTAAAGTATAACACCCTGTTTGTTTTCTAACTGTGCTATGACTAGATCTCAGGCCCATAGAATGAAACAAGGAGAAAATGAGACTTTGGAACAGGAAGAGTTTGATAAATTTAGCCATCAAATACAATTTTTTTGAAAAAAGTAACTGATGGTAAAGCAAACAAGGCTGATTTGTTTTGTCATAACTGGCACAAAGAAATATGGTTGTGGTTGTTGGAGGTTGGTCTCTAGGATATGTCTGCAGGACTTCCCCATGGTATTGTCCTAGGACCAACCATCTTTATCTGCTTCAATGACATACCCTCCATCATAGGTCAGAAATGAAGATGTTTGCCGTTGATTGCGCAATGTTCAGCACTATTTATGATTCCTCAGATAATGAAACTGTCTCAGTCCAAATGCAGCATGATCTAGACACAATCCACATTTGGACTGACCTTTGGGCTAGTAATATTCTTGCCACACAAGTGCCAGACATTCAACAGTGTTACCATCACTAAATTTTGCATTATTAACATCCTGAGGGTTTTCATTGATCAGAAACTGAACTGGACTAGCTAAATAAACAGTAGGTACAAGAACAGGTCAGAGGCTAGGAATACGGTGATGAGTAACTCACCTCCTGACTCCCCAAAGCCTGTCCACCATCTACAAGGCACAAGTCAGGAGTTTGATGGAATGCTTCCCAATAACCTGGATGGATGCAGCTCCAAAAATACACAAGTAGCTTGACACCATCCAGAACAAGAGGTAAAAACAATGACTGCAGATGCTGGAAACCAGATTCTGGATCAGTGGTGCTGGAAGAGCACAGCAATTCAGGCGGCATTGGATGCTGCCTGAATTGCTGTGCTCTTCCAGCACCACTGATCCACCATCCAGAACAAACCAGCCCGCTTGAGTGGCACCATATCCACAAACATTTAGTCCCTGCATCACCGACGCTCAGTAGCAGCAGTGTGTACTGTTCACAAGATGGACTGCAGAAACTCACCAAGGCTCATTAGGCAGCATTTTCTAAACCCATGAGCATTACAGTTGGAAAGAGAAGGGCACCAGATACAGGGAAACACCACCTGTTCCTCTCCAAGCCAATCGCCATCCTGTCTTGGACACACAGCACAGTTATCCTATAAAAATTCATCAGAATTCAACCCAAAGACAGTTCACCATCTCCTTGTGAAGGACAGCTAGGGATGGGTAATGCTGATCTATCCAAAAATACCACATACCCCAAATGATTAAAAAAAATTATTTAACTGCTCATTGAAAGGCAACACACATTCAAGGGCATTGAGAGAGGCCACAAATGCTTATCTTGCCAATGATTATTTCAGCTTTTGATAGAATGAGGAAAAAAACACAAATGATTTGTTGGACCCTGGGCAGCAATAGTAGGACTAAAAGGACACAGGGCCTTAGGGAGAATGGACCTGGAAGCTTGACGTATGTGTAGGTACACATTGGGTGAGTACAGAAGCAAATGTAGCTCTGATAATCTCCAATACCTATATCTGCCAGTACCAGGTAAGATTCATATGTAAGAATGACTGCATAGGCAAAGTACCAAAGAAAAACTTATGCCTTTAGCAAGAGGAGTAAAGAGCTTTCAAAAGAGGGCTCACAGAAAGAGAGTTAGACAGGAAATACTGAGTACCAAAGGGTGAGAGAAGGATTATAAATAGCACATTGAAGAATATTGCAGAGGCAGTCATGGTGAAGAGAAAGAATGTGAACTGTAATTTCCCCCATCTCTGTGGTACCCCAATCAGCTCTTGTTGTTCTCAACTTGAAGCTGTGAGCCTGTTCCAGCCAGTGACCTTGAACACAGCTGTTTGAAATGCTTTTAGTTTTATTATGGCCATAAATCTGGCCCAAATGAGTCTTTCAGTTCCTGTGTTGATAAATTTTACCACGCAGGGTGGAGAGATGCGATTTTGTTTCTGCCTGAGGACTCCTGTTGAAATAAGAAAAGGGAGTGGACGTAGAAGACATCCTTGCTCCTTTCCAGAGCTTGTCTCATATGAGGTTTTTAGACACTAGTGCCTTGGAGACTTATAGTTTTAAAAATGATTCTTGCCTCTTCTTGTATGCAATAACTGGAATTCGTTGTTCATAAGAGGATGAGGTATGGTATCTAGTTAAGAGTGAAAAGCAGATGAAGCAATAAGGAGATCAATGTACAAAAGAGATAAAGAAAAAGGTTTGGGAGTAGGCAAGGGTAGAGAGACATATATGAAAGGAAACAAATTTAAAATAAAATTCTATATTTCAGATAACAGTATGGACTGATAGATCAATAGAAATAGACAATGATGAACAGAATAGTAGTTTGTATTAATTTACAAATTTGATGCACATAATACATATGCTGCATTTAGCATATTAAAAATAAAAGTCCTGAATTACACAGTGCAAGAATAATAATATTTATTAAAACGGTTTGGTGCCTCCACTAATATAGCATGGAATTAAGCTTGCACACTTGATGCAATTTAAGGGATTAAAGTGATCTTACGTTGTTTGTTTCCTGCAGAGTAAAATATAAGGATGTCATGTAGAAGCAGGTAGCAGTGAGGCACATAGTTTATCATTTACAAAAGGACAGTGCAGTCATAAGTGGTCATTGTTTTGGGGATATTGAAAGCTTCGACCCAACAGAAGCTTGTGGTGCATGATATTTGGTTTCAACTAGGAGACAGTGAGGTTTGCAGATGCTGGAGATCAGAGTTGAGAGTATGTTGCTGGAGAAGCACACCAGGTCAATCAGCATCCAAGTAGCAGGAAAATTGACATTTTGGGCTGGAGCCCTTCATCAGGATTGATGCTGGGAGCCTCAGGGTGGAGAAATAAATGGGAGGGGGGTGGGGCTGGGGAGAAGGTAGTTGAGAGTGCAATAGGTGAGTGGAGGTAGGGGTAAAGGTAATAAATCAGAGAGGAGGGTGGAGTGGATGGGTGGGAAGGAAGATTGACAGGTGGGACAGGTCATGAGAGCAGTGCTGAGCTGGAAGGTTGGAACTGGGGTAAGATGGGGGGAGAGAAAATGAGGAAACTGGTGAAGTCCATATTGATACCTTGAGGTTGAAGGATCCCGAGGCAGAAGATGAGGCGTTCTCCCTCCAGGTGTCGGGTGGTGAGGGTGTGACAATGGAGGGGAAGTTGAAATGTTCGGCCACGGGGTGGTGGGGTTGATTGGTGTGGGTGTCCCGGAGATGTACTCTAAAGCGCTCTGCGCGAGGGCATCCAGTCTCCCAATATAAAGGAGATCGCATCGGGAGCAATGGATACAATAAACGACATGTGTGGAAGTACAGGTGAAACATTGATGGATGTGGAAGGCTCCTTTGGGGCCTTGGATGGAGGTGAGGGGGAAGGTGTGGGTGCATGCTTTGCAATTCCTGCGGTGGCAGGGGAGGGTGCCAGGACGGGAGGGTGGGTTGTTAAGGGGTGTGGACCTGACCAGGTTGTCGCAGAGGGAATGGTCTTTGCAGAAAGTGGATAGGGGTACGGAGGGAAATATATCCCTGGTGGTTGGGTCCATTTGTAGGTGGCAGAAATGTCGGCGGATGATGTGATTTATGCGGAGGTTGGTGGGGTGGAAGGTGAGGACCGGGGTGTTCTGTCCTTGTTGCGGTTGGAGGGGTGGGGTTCAAGGGCGGACGTGCATGTGGGATGGGAAATTTAGGTCTTTAAAGAAGGAGGCCATCTGATGTGTTCTGTGGTAGAACTGGTCCTCCTGGGCGCAGATGCAGCGGAAGCTGAGGAATTGGGAATACGGGATAGCATTTTTGCAGGAGGTAGGGTGAGAGGAGGTGTAATCCAGGTAGCTGTGGGAGTCGGGTAGCTATGGGAGTCAGTTGATTTCAAGTCAGGCTTTTCCTTTTCATTTGTCATTGCTGAACATCAATCACCAATTGATCTGTTAATGCCGACAGTCTTTGCAAATTAAGTTGCTTCAACATTTTAAAATCAGCTTTGGCAATGTAGGCTTTGCTGGGGTTTGGTTTGTATATCTAGTTACCTTGCATGGATGGTGTTGGGCATTCCTCTTTCATAGGTTCATAAGATAGAGGAGCAGACTTAGGCAAATCGGCCCATTCGATCATGGCTGATATGTTCCTCACCCTCATTTTCCTGACTTCTCTCCATAGCCCTTCAACTCATTAACAATTAAAAATCTGTCTAACTGCTCCTTAAATTCACTCACAGTCCCAGCATCCACTGCACTTTAGGGTAGTGAATTCCACAGGTTCACAACTCTTTGGGTGAAGTAGTTTCTCCTCAGCTCTGTTTGAAATTTGGTACCCTTTATATTAAGACTATGATTTCTCTTCCTAGACTGCCCCACAAGAGGAAGCATCCGCTCCATGTCTATTTTATCCACACCTTTTATCATCTTGAATACCTCAATTTGATCTCCACTCATTCTTCTAAATTCGAGAGCATATAGGCCTAAACTGTTCAATCTTTCTTCATATGACAAACCCGTCATCTCTGTGATCAATCTAGTGAACCTCCTCTGAACTGCCTCCAATGCCACTACATCTTTCCTCAACTAAGGGGACTAAAACTGTGCACAATACTCCAGGTGCAGTCTCCCAAATGCCTTGTATAGTTGCAACAATACTTCCTTACCTTTATATTCTGTTCTTTAGGAAAAAAGCCAACATTCCATTTGCATTCTTTATAATCTGCTGTAGCTTCATGCTAGTTTTATGTGACTCACGAGTACACCTAGATCCCTCTGCACTAGAGCACCCCTCATTTAGATAATGGGTTGCCTTCCAATATTTTCAACCCAATTGCATGACTTCACACTTATCACATTAAACTCCACCTGCCACATTTTGATCCACTCTCCTAACCTACTTATAACCATTTGTAAGGTTCTTATTTCCTCATTGCAATTTACGTACCACCTATTTTTGTGTCATCCACAAATTTGGCTATAGAGTCTTGTATTCTTGTATCCAAGTCATTAATGTAGATTGTAAATAGCTGGCATCCAAGGACCGAACCCTGTGACACCCCACTAGTTACATAGAACATAGAACATAGAAAAATAGAGCGCAGTACAGGCCCTTTGGCCCTCGATGTTGCGCCGATCCAAGCCCACCTAACCTACACTAGCCCACTATCCTCCATATGCCTATCCAATGCCCGTTTAAATGCCCATAAAGAGGGAGAGTCCACCACTGCTACTGGCAGGGCATTCCATGAACTCACGACTCGCTAAGTAAAGAATCTACCCCTAACATCTGTCTTATACCTACCACCCCTTAATTTAAAGCTATGCCCCCTCGTAATAGCTGACTCCATACGTGGAAAAAGATTCTCATGGTCAACCCTATCTAAACCCCTAATCATCTTGTCATGCAGAAAAAAAACATTTATCCTGACTCTGTCTTCTGTCCATTAGCCAGTCACCTATCCAAGCTAATAAATTACCCCCAGTCCCATATGATCCAACCTTGTGAATTAACCTTTTGTGCGACACCTTATCAAACGCCTTCTGGAAGTCCAGATATATTACATCCACAAGATACCCATTATCCACTTTGATCATTATGCCTTTGAAGAACTCATACATCATTTGCCCCTCACAAAAGCATGCTGACTTTGATGGATGGCGTTTTCACTTTCCAAATGTCCTGATATTGCTTCCTTGATAATTGATTCTAACACCTTCCCAATAACAGATGTTAAACTAACTGGTCTGTAATTTCCCACATTTTGCCTCCCTCCCTTTTTGAATACGTTAGCCATTTTCCAATCCACTGGAACTTTGCGCATGTCCAGGGAATTTTGGAATATTATAATCAATGGATCTATTATCTCTGCTGCCATTTCCTTTAATACCCCAGGATGTAGGCTATCAGACATGGGGGACTTGGCTTTTTGAAGGTGGGTAGCAATTTAAGTGGCTCGCTTGGCTACGTCAGGGGGGAGTCAGGAATGAACTAGGTCAGTGTGGAATGTGGAATCCCATAAAGATTAGATTAGAAAAGGACAAAACGTTTCTTGCTTTAAAGGATATTCCACCGTCTTTACCATGATCTGACAACTTCATGGTTACCTATATTGAGAGTAAATTTTTAATTCTAATTTAAGTTCGCAAACTACCAATTTTGAACTTGAATCCTCTGGACCATTAGCCCAGTGTTCTAGCTTACTGACCCAGAGCAGTACCACTACCTTACTGTATCGTCATAATATATTCCAGGAAAGGCCATAAATTATTCTACTTGACTGCGTCATGTTGAACTAATGTCTCAAATTAATTTCCTTACAAACCAAAACAGGATAAAGCATCGAACTAGAAGAAATCTTTCACACCATTTAGTGCATTTCTCCTAATGGGCTAAAGAACAATTTCAAGTTGCATTCTATGAATGCATTGAATACACTTTTGAAAGCATTTAATTGCTTGCACAGCACTTTGGATATTCTGTGGTAATGTGTAAATGCAAGCTCTTTCTCTTTCTTTCTGAGGATGGTGGTTTTAAGAGAGAGGGAAAGGAGATCATTAAACTCAAAAGAAGAATTTGCCTCTTGCCTAATACCAGAAAAGTTTTGCAACATATATTATTCCCTAATGGTTCAATTACTGGGTTAGTTTTGAAATATATCACTCTTTTTATTTTCATGCTATTTACTAATTTACAATTGCAGAAATGGTGTCCCAGTTAATGTTTCTTGTCAGGCTTACTTACTTTTCTGCTCTTTGGATCTGTCCAGGGTTAAACGCCTACTCTGCTTACACTGTTGACCTGTCAGAGTAGATCATGAGAAAGTTCCACTCTATCTGGGCGTCACTCTGGAGAACTGGCAAGGACTGTAAATCTAAAGCCATAAGTGAGGCGTAAAGTCAGAATTTATAATGGACCATAAATTTTCTTGGTTGATAAATCGGAATGCAAGAGGGGAGTCTAGGGAATATGTTATAAAAACAGAGTCAAGAAACTCCAACAAATTTTAGATTAGAAACATACCATCTCGTACTTCACCCAAGTGGCCATCTGTGAACAGAACCAGAACGCTTTGGCAGTTATTCAACACTGGGGAGCATTGTAGTTGAGTCCGATCTTTCCTCAACTGATACCCACATGAGCATACTTTCTAGCTGGTGTCACTGGATAGTGCTGACAAATAGAAACCATTGATAGCTTTCCTCTTTCTATTCTCAGGATGCTGAGGCCAATTGTAGGTCCCTAGAAGAAAATCAAATCATCCCTCCCCTCCCTTCCCAAAGAAAGGTTAGAAGTGGGATCTTTACAGATGGAATTGTTTAAAAACATTGTTCTGGATACGGATAAATGATAAACTGATGAAACTAAAGGATTGGTTAACTCTTGCATTTTATGTGAGTCATTCATATTGACATAAACATGCAGCTAACTAAGATAAATATCTCACCATCACCCTCCACCCCCCAAAAATAGACAGGAAGTTTATTGTGCCTCACTTCTGTGCTGATAAAGTTGACGCTGACTTTTGTTCTGGTAACTCTCTGGCGTGAACATAGCCCAATGCCCTGCTCAGCAAAGAGCGAGGTATCGGGTATCAAAGGGCATGGTGTCTTTCTGTCTGGAACCCATGTGATTCTCTGTATATACCCACCCTCTTGTTTGTTGGAATCACCAGGTGCTTGGTGAGTGTACCAGCACAGCAGGCTACAATTATCCTGGATACTCTTTCTGGCTAGCACTGCAGGGCCCTGCCTGAGTATTCCAAGCTGTGGAACAACAGGGCAGAGTTTTCCCATTCTTTTTTCTCATTTGTGAGAGTGAGCAGGTTTGGTGGCAAAGAACACAGCAATGAGATAACTCACCTAATCGCAAGCCAATCAGCTCGATCACAGGTTTCAACATTGGCAAGATCCAGAACTTGCTGACCAATAAGAGGCTAGTTTCTGGATTCTAAAATCTGCTCATCGAAAGCCCAAAATTCTTAAATCTGTGTCCCTATACTGTGCACCATCAGTTAATGAGAATGTCTTTTCTTCATCTCCCCTACCTAAATCTGTCATTTTTTTGTGCAGTGCTATCAAGTTTTCTTTCAGTCTCCTTTATTCCAAGAAAAACAAGCCCAGCTTCTCCAGGTTAACCTGAGAACTGAGGTCCCCAAGTCAGGACCATTCAGGTAAACCTTTTCTGCACCTTCTCATAAACTCTCACTCCCTTCCTCAAGTATGGTAACCTGAACTCGACGCAATACTCTGGTGGTGACCTAACAAGAGCTGTATAAGTGTTCGACATAATTCCCTGTGATGTACTAAATACTTTTTTTATGAAGCCTGATCTCATATGCTTTGCTAATTATTCACTCAATGTGTCCTTTCATCTACAAAGATTTATGCTTGGAAACCCCAGGACCTTTTGTCTCTGCACATCTTTAGACCTGTGTTATTTCATCCACACTATATTTATTTCTTCTACCAATATTTATCACCTCACATTTCTCTGTTTGCCAGTCACCTGCTTATTCGCCTGCTGCAGTTGATTGGTATCACCCCCACAGTTTACCACATCTCCAAGTATGGTATCTTTAGCAAATTTTGGAATTTTACTTTCAATTTCGGTTTAGCTCAGTTGGCTGGATTGTTGGATTAAGAGCAATGTGATGCCAACAGCATAGGTTTGATTCCCATCACCGGTTTGAGGTTACCATGAATCACCACCAGTTGTTTCTCTCTAATAAGAGAGCAGCCCCTATGGTCTAGAAAGATTATGGTGACACAACACAAGTCGAGTGGTGGTCAGAGAACTGAACCTTCAGGGACATCACTGCCATTTTCCAGTTTGAAAAACAGCCATTGGTCTTGACTCAATTGCTTGATTCCTCAGTCACTTTTTTTAACCTAAGCTGATACTAGCCATTGTACTCATAATCCTCAATTTTATTAATCAGCTTTTTTTTATTGTCAGTTTTGTTTTAACAGTAATTGTATTTTCAACTACAAGAGGGCATAGGTTCAAGGTGAGAGGCGGAAAGTTTAGAGGAGAAGTGCTGGGAAAATGTATCACACAGAGGGTGCTGGGTGCTGGAATGCACTGCCAGTCGAGGTGGTGGACAAGCAGGAGGCTAGAAGAACACAGCAAGCCAGGCAGCATCTGGAGGTGGAGAAGTCAAGGTTTCGGGTGTAACCCTTCTTCAGGACTCGGGGTGGGTGTAAGAGGAGCTGCAGATAAGTGGAGGAACTGGGCACATTAGCAATGTTTAAGGCTTATCTTGATAGACACATGAATGGGAGGCAAACTGAGGGGTAGAAATCATGAAGGCGCAGGAAGTAGTGTGTCTAAATAAGGTTTAGAATTGGTGCAGGCTTGGTGGGCTAAAGGGCCTGGTCCTGTGCTACATTGAATTGTATAATTGTATTGTGTTGTATAAAGGTAATGTAGTAATGACTCTAGTATGTGTTCCGAGACAGTGAAGGTAGGAATTGTCAGCTTTTACTTCTACTAAATGTTGTCCAGGCTTCAGTGCTGTGCATTGCGGACACAATCTAGACTCACATTTTGCTGCTTGCAGTTGTTACACTCCCTCTTACGCTGCATGGATATAACAGCTCTGGATTTTGCATGCAAGTGTAAACTTCAGTATCAGGTTACAGATTGTGGAGCCTAGATATGTGAAGCTATCAAATTCCAACATCACATTGTCAATGCTGACATGAGGCAGTAAGGCAACAATCTGGCCCAGGAGATTCCTCATGATGATGGTCAGCCCAAACTCTTTAGAGGTACAAAGTGCAGCGTCATCAGCAAAGAGCAGCTCTCTGACCATGTAACCAGCCACCTTCTGAATGGTGAACTGGTGCCTGGGTCATGATCTCTTGGTGTCTATACCCCCACAAGGATACTTGCAAATGAAGATTGCAGCCATTGATGACTGGAAGATAGTCACTGATGGCTGTGATTTCTGGATGCTGACTGATTGGAAGGGCATTAGGAGAAGCAAACAGAAACAAGAAAGTCAACTGGCCATGAAGAGGGCCCAGAAACAAATAGTGATCACCAAGGTGTGCACCCTCTTAACCCACTGCCTTCCTCTGCAGCAAATATGGCAGAGATTGCCAGGTATGAGTGAGGGGTCCTGAGTTTAGCACAGTGCAAATTATTATCTTATGTGACAGAGGGTACCATCCATTACTATTTGCTTTTCTCTACAATTCAAGCAGTGAGCAACCAATCATAATTAACACAAATAATCACAGTTTGCTACTTGCAAGCTAAGAAACATGCTTTCAAACATTATCAAGAGGTATTTCCTCAAAGTGTCTTGATGTGATCTCAGCTAAGATCCTCTTCTGCAGAAATTTGCCCGCAACCAATATTTCCTCTCTCCAAACCTAACCTAATTTAACTTAAATAAAAGCTAGGCGACTTCTTTGTTTTCAGATCTAAAATCAGGAAAGGTTCTGGTGCTGGAGGAGGCACACTGAGAGGTATGACTGCCTGTACTGTCTCAAGGCACACTTTGGAAATGAGGGGTCAATTTGGATTTCACCAACTCTGAAAGGTCTAGATTCGAGCTAAATGACTAGCTCCTGAAGAAGGAACGAGGTTCCAAAAGCTTGTGTTTTCAAATAAACCCATTGGACTATAACCTGGTGTCGTGTGATTTTTGATCTTGTCCGACCCAGTCCAACACCGGCACCTCCACATCATAAAAGCCAAATGATCAGTGGATGCTGTAAATCAGAAACAAAAACAGAAACTGCTGGAAAAGCTCAGCAGGTATGGCAGTATCTGTGGAGAGAAATCATAGTTGAAGTTCTGGTCGAGTGACCCATCCTCAGAACTGGACCGTTCTGATGTCGGGTCACTCAAACCAAAACGTTTATTCTGATTTCTCTCCACAGATATTGCCCGACCTGCTGAGCTTTTCCTGATCTATCTTCAAGACTTTATTAGATCACGTAGCTTCAGGAAGAACTGGAGTGCTGGGTATCAAGTGGAGAAGCAATCTTTAGCTGGATCATTTCCAGGATTTCCTCGAATCTAGATCTTTCAGGGTTAGTGAAATCTAGATTTTCTCTCTCGTTTCTAAAGTGACCCTTGAAACAGCACAAGCAGTGATACCTCGCAGTGTGTCTCCTTCAGCATCAGAATCTTTACTGACTTTAGATCTGAAAACAAAGAAATGGTCTAACTTTACAATAGTAAAAGGTCACCTCTGTTACGACAGAGATGACATGGTTGACCTGCTTTGGATGGAATCGTTTGTAACCCATAGGAAAAATATTTCCGACACATAACAAAACAATCAGTCTTAAATAGCTTGTATATCTGATGTTATGCGAGGAGGGCATTTGTAATACTATGAACCTGCTAAATTTTAATCCATTTTCACTTGTATCTGATAGCTCTTGGTGGCATTCTCTTCACAATATAATAACATTCTGAGAAGGCCACATTCATACAACATGAAGGTGTTTGAACATAAAACAAGGAACAGAAAAGCACAGAAATGAGCCCTGTTGTGAACATGACACCTAATTAAACTAATTCCTTCTGTCTGCCCTTAGTCCATATCCCTCCATTCCTTACAATATTTGTGTGCTTCTCTCAAAGTTTCTTAGACATCCCTATCATATCTGCCTCTGCCAGCACCATTCTCTGTGCAAAAAACTTGCCTCTCACATCTCTTTTGAATTTTCCCCCTCTCATCTTAAATGCATGGCCCCTAGTATTAGACATTTTAACTCTGGGAAAAGATTCTGACCACCAATCCTATCTATGCATTTCATAATTTTATAGACTTCTATCAAGTCCCCCCTCAGCTTCTGCTACTCCAGAGAAAACAACCTGAGTTTTTCAAGCCTCTCCTGACAGCTCATACCCTCTAATTCAGACAGCATCCTGATATGTTTGAAATATGTTTGATTTTTAGACTTCGGTGAGGTGAGGGAACTGTCGGGGAGTGGAACATCCTCATTTCTTGCAACAAATAGCAGCAAGAACACTAAAGTAAGAATTTGCTTGAATTAGACATAGCTCATACCTTGTACCAACACTGTGACTGATTCCTAGGCTTATACAAGAAATCAGGATTACAGATTAGAAACTTAAACATACAATTTTGTTTCTTTCCTGTTTTCGTTACTTGTGTTCAATTGTCGTGATGAAGATTTCACCATCTGGAAAGTCATTGAGAAAACTGCCCCTCTGGTCTGCACAATTGGGACTGAATTAAAAAGTAGTTTGTTGTTGAGAGGTGCAAGAAGAAAGCTCACCTTTAGCTACACAACAGTGTAAAATCAAAATTCCATAACCTATAGTAAATTATAGGAAAGCACATGTTAAGACTGTCAACTAATGTAGAAATGCTCCCAAAGCCTTGGTATGCACACTGAAAAGAGGAATTCAAGTTGTTTAGGTTCTGCACTCCATGTGCCTGACAGCTGCTGTGGCTAATTGCTATTGCATATTTTCAATCAGTTTAAGAACTGATTGATATATAGCAACTTAAAAAAAAGTTAACTCATGTCAGAAAGATCACTAAAGCAAAATCCTCATTGTTTGTCTGCCACTCACCCTCCAATGCCCCGTCCTCATCCTTGCCTGTCATTACATACGTTTTGTGCCAAGGATTTGGATATCATTGAGCCTCTTGCTGTCTAGTATAGCAGCTCATTTAGCCAAAAGCATGTGCCAATCTATGCTGTAGAGCACCTGATTAACTGATTATAAACGACTGTCCAGTGATCAAGGTTAAACAAGGTTAAAACACTGTTGAATCATATTACAGAGTTGCAATATCAGTCACCTCATCAGTTTAAGCATTTATTTTTGTATCAGTTCAAATGAATGACATACAATGATTGAAGGCATAAATGACCCTATTCATTAAGATGACATTAGATTAGATTTAGATTACATTACATTACATTACAGTGTGGAAACAGGCCCTTCGGCCCAATAAGTCCACACCGACCCGCCGAAGCGCAACCCACCCATACCCCTACATTTACCCCTTACCTAACACTACGGGCAATTTAGCATGGCCAATTCACCTGACCTGCACATCTTTGGACTGTGGGAGGAAACCGGAGCACCCGGAGGAGAATGTGCAACCTCCACACAGTCAGTCGCCTGAGGCGGGAATTGAACCCGGGTCTCCGGCGCTGTGAGGCAGCAGTGCTAACCACTGTGCCACTGTGCCGCCCACAAATTGTAATTTTGTATAAAGACAACAGGAAATAAATCTGTAATACATCAAAATGAAGATATTATTAACCATTTTGATTAAAATAAATTTTAATTCTATCCTACTGGTCACATTCATCCAAAAAAGGTATCAAATGTGTAAGTGGTTGCTATAGTGTCAATCTTGACTCAGAGATAACTGTCCTGATTATTTTAATCCATCGATTTTGGGTTCAAGTACTATTCTGGAGGCTCGGAACATAGGCTGATACTTCAGTGGAATTGTGACAGAGTGGCATGTTGTTTTTCAGATGAGATGTTAAGCTGAAGTTCCCTTTATCATCCTGAGTGGATATAAAGGTCTTGTCGCATGATTTAGGAAAACAAGAGGTTCTCCATCATGTAAATAAAAACCAAAAGAACTGTGGATGCAGGAAATCAGAAACGAAAACGAAATTGCTGGAAAAGCTCAGCAGGTCTGGCAGCATCTATGGAGAGAAAGCAGAGTTAACATTTCAGGTCCTTTTCACAGAACACTGTCAGATCTGCTGAGCTTTTCCAGCAATTTCTGTTTTATTCTGCATCACGTCCTGGACAATATTCATTCCTCAACCAACTTCACTAAAACAGATGGTCTCCTTTCTCTGTATGTGACCATCTAGTGTGCAAATTATAGTATAACATTGAGTATACTTTAAAAGTTTGCTGTGCAGCACTTAGGTATGTCCTGGATGTGTGAAAGGCCCTATATCAATGCAGATTTTACCTTCTGGTGCTTTCCTGAGATTTCTATCAGTTGTACTAGAGGAACTGAATTAATTTCACATTATTCTTGGCTCTTTTTCACTGCTTTCTGGAATATCTTACTTCAGGTTGAGTTTACAATACAGCCACCTGTGGACACAATGTTACAGCTATGTACAGTAAAGCTAGCTCGCTAACTTAAAGATAATGTGGTTGTCTTTGTTAGAGTACCAAAGCTACATTTGGTTTTCTTGGAGTGGACTAAGTTCATTTTACTGAGCATGTTACTTCAGCAGGGACCAAGTACTTTCACAGAGTGAAAATAAATTGAAGGTCTCCTGCAGTCTGGTTCACAGTTTCACTTATGTAGAAAAACAGGGACTGTATCATTCAATTTTTAGTCTAATTCTGTTGCATAATAAGATTTGTGAGTATATATCCTTCTGCTCCACTTTGAGGTAATTACTGACAATGTTTTTGTTACCTTCTGTGAAACTCACTATCTTAGGGAGTGATTGAAACAAATGAGAAAGGTACTTTTAAGGAAAAATTATACAAGCATGCAAGGGAGAACGAGATCAAAGGTTACAATGCTAGATTTAACTGATGAACGATAGGAGAATGCTTGAGTGGATGGATTAGTTGGGCTGAATGGCCTTTTTCTGTGCTGCATATCCTGCATAATGTTATAACTCTGCCTGCCATTTAGACTATTGTTGTAGAGCTTTGGAGTTCTGCATGTGATCATTAGTGAAATAAATGTTTTCGTCTTTGATTTTACAATAGATTGAAATAAATTTATATCAGCAGGAAAATGTTGTAATTCTAAAGGCATGGACAGAAGTTAAGCTGCATATTCATCTAAAAATCACAGATCCTTTCATCAAAGCATTCATGTTGTGTTAGTGAAAAGGTTACTAATATATCAATGTCAACTGTTCATTTTATGTTTTGAGACTTTTACGCAGTACTGCATTCCACCAGATAGTTATCATAAAACTATTTGGAGTTACTTATTCAATATTTTTTAAGGTCCAGGATGGGAATGACTTCACTCAACTGAAATTGATTTGTTGCTTGAATAAAATGAGCAGAAAGAGAATCCTGACTGCCACCAAAGAGATTAAAATTTAAACCCAAAGTCACCATAGGCAATCTCTCATTTAAGAATATGATTGTCTCCCCAGGAGATTTGGTATCCCTGATCATGAGTTCTCTGGGTCTTTGTGTGGCTGATGAGCTCAATCTGAGAAGAACATCTCTGACCGCTCATTCGGAAATGTTTCTAGGAGGTGGAATTGGTCCTTAGCCTTGAGATCAAGAGTTGAAAAGCATGGCACTGGAAAAAGCGCAGCAACTCAGGCAGCATCCGAGGACCAGGAAAGTCGACATTTCAGGCACATTTCTGATGAAGGGCTTGTGCCTGAAACATCAATTGTCCTGCCCCTCGGATGCTGCCTGACCTGCTGTGCATGTTCCAGTGCCATGTCTTTTGACTCTGACTCTGCAGACCTCACTTTCTCTTTAGCCTTGAGATCACTTGCATTCCTTACTCCAGTTCCTTGTCAATATTTCCTCTTGCTGATGGATGGCTCTCAAAGAATTGTGTTCCTTTGTACAGGAGTTTTGTCCCAGTCAATTTCTTCTAAACAAGGGTCTCTGATGCATTCACACCGATGTTGCATTTTATGAGCAAAGCCTTCAGGAAGTCTTTGAAATACTTCCTTTGTCCTCCTCTCATTCAAGGGCCTTCCTTGCGCTGTTTGAAAAAGATTTGCTTTGGTAGTTGGAATTCATGCATCCTAAGTACATTGCTGGCTCAGTGGATTGGTTCTGGATGATTCCATGCTGGCGTTATCGGCTCCTTCAAGTTTGCTGATGTCAGTATGGATGTCCTCCTGGCTGATGTGGAGAATCCATCTCACACTGCATTGATGGTATTTCTCAAGGGCCTTGAGGCCCTTCCAAGTTTTGAAGCCATGTGGAAATAATTAGGACGGCATGTTGGCTCAGTGGTTAGCAGTACTGTCTCACAGCACCAGGGTCCCAGGTTCGATCCCAGCCTTGGGCGACTGACTGTGTGGAGTTTGCACATTCTCCCCGTGTCTGCGTGGGTTTCCTCTGGGTACTCCGGTTTCCTCCCACAGTCCAAAGATATGCAGGTCAGGTGAATTGGCCATACTAAATTGCCCATAGTGTTAGGTGCATTAGTCAGAGGGAAATGGGTCTGGGTGGGTTACTCTTCAGAGGGTCAGTGTGGACTTGTTGGGCCGAAGGACCTGTTTCCACACTGTAGGACATCTAATCTAATAGAATGACTGCCTTAAACACAAAGATCTTGACATCAGCACCAAAGGCTCTCATCCTTAGGCATCCGATGGATGTGTTGTTGGCATCATCGATGTCAGCCTTAGATGAGAAGTGACTCACTAGTTGAAAGAAATGTTCCATATTTGGGAGAATATCTCTGTTGCTCTTAATGGAGGGATGGTCCATAACTTGCCCTAGGATGGAATAATAAAGGATTGAGACTTCTTGCAGATGACTGTGAGACCAATGTTTTGGTATGATTCCACGAAGGCATTAATTGAGGCTTGAAAATTCTCTTCCGAGAACAGAGATGACATTGTCATCCACATACTGAAGTTCCACAAGTGCGGTCAATGTTATTTCTTCCTGTTTCAACTGTGAGCCTGAAAGGTTTTTTGTCCATTCTGTAGACATCACTGGGAAGCTTGTTCTTCTCAAGAAGAATGGTGGCAATGAAGATGGAGAAAGGATGGGTGCGATAACACATCCCAGCTTGACCCCCGATTTGACCTCAAAGGATTCTGTCATATTAACGCTGGTGAGGATTGTTGCTGACACCTTGCTGTGGAGGATGTTGATGATTTATTTTGGACAGCTGACCTTTGACAGGATTTTCCACAGCACCTCCTGATTGACTCAGTCAAAAAATCTTGATCATAATGATGAAGGTCATGTAGAGTGGTCAGTGTTGTTCCTGGTATTTCTCTTGAAGTTTCTGAGCAGTGAAAATCATGATCATTGTTCTATGGTTTGGTCAGAAGCCGCACCGGCTTTTAGGAAGGACTTCCTCAGGCACTGGGGAAAAGCACCTGGTGAGGATTTGGGAGATGATCTTCCCAGCAATAGAGAGTAGGGAGGTTTCTCTGTAGTTCCCACAATTCACTTTGTCTCCTTTCTTAAAGACGGAAGTGATGGCAACATCCCTGAGATCGGCAGGGATTTTTTCTTTGCCCCAGATTTACAGGAATAGTTGATGAAGATGACAGGTAAGCTTTACTCCTCCAAGTTTCAATATCTCTGCTGCAATCCTGTCTACACCTGAGACTTTTTTGATTTTTCATGTGTCCAATGGTGATGTCCACATCAGCCACACGAGGTGGGAATCCAAGATCATCTCTGATGGGGAGTTGGGGTATTTCCTCAAACATATCTTCGTCGATAATTTTATCATGATCTAGGAGTTCTTTGATGTTTTCTCTCCCTCAGAGGCTGTCTCACAAAGGGTTCTATCCTTACTCTGCACTGGTTTGAGGCCGAGGATGTTGGGGCCAAGTATTAGCTCAGGGTCACTGAAGAAACGCCAGGTATTGTGCTTATCAGAGGGAGTTGCACCTCCTTTCCTTTCTCAAAGCGGCATCCAAGAGACAGGTTTGTAATACACTTTTGAAGGCATTTGAAGCAAATGCTGACATGTTGTAAATCAGGGCAAAGTTTACAGAGGGGAGTACTGCAGCTACTAAAAGATGAATCATCGATGGTGGAATGAGAAGCAGATGATTCATGCTGAGATATTTGATCGCATAGGAAAGAAAAGGGTAAGGCTGTGGAGGGACCAGTAAAAATGTACAAAAGTCACAGCTTGCTCAAAACTGCTCATTAGTTTTGATTTAACTCAACGTAGAAAACACAATAAGGACCACTCGAGTATGAAATTTTATATTTAATTTGATAACTGAATGCATGCTTCATAAGTGGAATAAACTGGATATTACATTATGGGTTAATTCTTGTTTCATTCAGATTTGTTCAATATGGGGGGACTGATTAGCGTAGTTAACTAGACGGTTGTCTGCATAGAGTGTATGCAGAATGATTCCAATGCTGTCGGTTTAATTTCTGTACAGGCTGTAGTAGTTTATGGAAGACTGCTTCCTTTCCTTGTATCACACCTGCAGAGTCATGCCTATCAAACTGTGTATAACTAATGGTTTCTTTCTAATGGAGATGGCACAATAACTCTTTGTGGAATGCAATGAATCACATAGCGTTTAATGTCGAAGAAAAGTTGTGCTCTTTAAAATTTTAGTCTAGATCATTGCAAGCATCAAGGACATTTTAATTTAACATACTCCCCCTTTACACTATGCACTTTATATCTTATCCTTTTCCTCTGAGCACAACTCTCTTCCATCTCAAAATTTCTTCAGTTGTAGAGCAACAAAGTATGAAATTTTTTGGCTCATGGAGGCTGTAACTCATCACCTCATAGTGCAACTTACACAGTGGAGACTAAACAGATGCTGTATTGAAGTGAGCATTTAATTGACTGTCACATCTTATGGAAGTCCAAAAGCAGTTGGCTCCCGATGAGCATTATACATCCAGATCCAATATTGTATTAATGACTACAGCTAAGTATGACATCCTGGGATATCTAAATAAGTTAATGGCACTTAATGTGGTATTTGCAGGTGGAAGCATGCTGTCACCATTCCTCTTCCCTTGACTGTGTCTAATGGGCTATTTGATTGAGGTCTAATCATTAGTGAGTCTTAACATGAAGTGACTCATATCTTGAAATATATTTTATCACTTTAAAAGGCATGGGTTTCCTCCGGGTGCTCCAGTTTCCTCCCACAGTCCAAAAATGTGCAGGTTAGGTGAATTGGCCATGTTAAATTGCCCAGAGTGTTAGGGGCAGGAGTAAATGTAGGGGAATGGGCTGGGTGGGTTGTGCTTTGGCAGGTCGGTGTGGACTTATTGGGCCAAAGGGCCTGTTTCCACACTGTAAGTAATCTAATCTAATCTAATCTAATCTAATACCATAGGGACAAAAGAACAGATTTAAATGGGAAGCAAAACTCAAGAAATATAAGGTGTTTTTACTTCAAGTGATAGAGAAAGGAAATATGAAGATAATTGCCCAATGCACCGGTTACAGATGACCAGTGTTAATAGGCATGAGCCCTAAAACATACGGTGCGCTCATGAAGCATTCAGGAAATACCTGGCATGGATTAGATTCATTCATGCTGGACATGTCCAATGATGTGCTCTCAACATCAGAAAGGTTGATGGTTCATGTAAAACAAATGGTAACTACATGCTACTAAGCTTGAAGCCAAAAATGTGTGGTCCTATTCTTAAAGGAAACTCCTCAAACAGGCAGTTGCATTCAGACCTTTTTCTCAGTTTTGATTTTCTTTTGCTTTCAACACCAATAATAGTTTGCATTTGTAAACTGTTGTATAAGGCAATGGTTCAGAGAGGGTTAATGTTGGAAGCTCCACCCAATCTGATGATGTCATATGATCTTAGGTGGGGAACATGGGAGAATAACTCGGAATCTCAAATCATCCTTTGCATCATCTACCTCCCAATAATCTTTAGTAACAAAGTCTAACTAGCCTATGTAACTTGCCTAATTGCTAAAATATAAAATAAATTTCAAGATAAGACTCCCTTCAGGTTAAGACTCACTAATGATGATGCCTCTATCACTCTAATCCAAATGGGCTATTAGACCCAGTCAAAGGAAGAGGAATGCTGATAGCATGTTTCTAGTTGTAAATACCACATTAAGTACCATTAACTTATTTAAATATCCCAGGACATTGCTCAGAAATCTTGTCAAATTTGTGACTGAGCTATTGGGACAGTTGATCAAAGGCCTGGATGTTTTCAGGAGCAGAGTGAGAAGTAACATAATTTAAGGAAGGGATTCAAAAGGTTAGGGCAGAGGCAGCTAAAAGCAAGAGCTAAATGCACAAGAGGGCCAGAATCAGAGAAGTGCAGCAATCTTGAAGGATTTTCGGGCTGGAGATTACACACCCTTGTTTGAACATGCACCTCAACTCCAAACTGCAATTGTACTAAGCCTGTAGTTTAGGTATGGATATCCTAATTGTCTTGCTTCTATACCTACAGTGGCTTGTGGTAAGAAAGAATTGGTTGAAAAACACATGGAGAATACTTTGGTATTTTGGGTTTTCAAAAAGATACTTTCCATGTTATATCTGTGTACACCGATACTAAGACCTGTACTTATCTGAGGACATAGAAGAGCAGAGAATGTGGTTGGCCAGGGGAACAATGGTTGAATTGTGTGATTTTACTGTGATCAAACCTGAAAGCACTCTCAGGAAAAGAGAGGGGGCGTCAGTGGCATCAAAGTGAGGATTAACTTGAATATTCATGCTACTCAATTGATGGAAGCATCGACAGCAACTATTTGTCAAGAGCCCCAGTTTGAAAATTAAACTTGCAGGCAAAACATGCATGACTTGCCTAAGACAAAGTTTTCCCTGGATGGCTGTTTCTATTTACTAATGTCCCAGTTCAGAACAACTTTGATAAAACCTAAAGAGAGACATGTTAGAAGTTGGGGGGGGGCATGGTGGATCAGTGGTTAGCACTGCTGCCTCACAGCGCCAGGGACCTGGGTTCAATTCCTGCCTCAGGCAACTGTCTGTGTGGAGTTTGCACATTCTCCCCGTGTCTGCATGGGTCTCCTCCCACAGTCCAATGATGTGCAGGTTAGGTGAATTGGCCATGCTAAATTGTCCATAGTGTGTTAGGTGCATTAATCGGGGTAAATTTAGAGGAATGGGTCTGGGTGGGTTGATCTTCGGAGGGTCAGTGTGGACTTGTTGGGCTGAAGGGCCTGTTTCCACACTGTACGGAATCTAATCTGATCTAATCATTGTGCATAGTCTGTCAGGATCCTGAAATCAAAGGTCATATTACCATTAGCTTTATTTCCAGGGTACACCCCAGTATTTCTCAATGACGCTGCAGCTTGTGCCAAGTACTCACTAAAGATGTTATGAATAACCATGTCTTCCCAAAAAAGAGAATAGCAAGACAAAAAGCTAACAATCGCTTCCTCAATGTCAGCAAAGCTAAACAGCTAATCATTGAATTCAGGAAGCAAAAAGGAGAGTACGTCCCTATCTAAATCAATGGAGCTGAAATGGAGATAGTCGACAGTGTCAGGTTCCTAGGTGTGATGATCACTAACAAACTGTCCTGGACCACCCACGTTGATGCAACTGTCAAGAAGTCACAATAAAGCATCTTCTTCCTCAGGAGGTTAAGGAAATTTGACATGTCCAGAAGGACCCTCACCAACTTTAACAGATTCACCATAGATGCATCACAGTTTGGTCTGGCAACTGTTCTGATCAGGCTTGTAAAAAACTACAGGAAGTTGCGTACGCAGCCCAGACCATTACGCAAGCCAACATTACATCCATTGATTCCATCTACACTTCTCATTACCAGGGAAAGGCAGCCAACATCATCAAAGATCCCTCCCAACCCTCTTCTGTCAGGCAAATGATACAGAAGCATAAACACATGTAAAAAACAGGGTCAAGAAAAGTTTCTTCCCTGCTGTTATCACACTTCATAATGGATCTCTCTAATTTCAAACCGAATATTGATCTTGCTCTTTGTGCTAGGAGAAAGTGAGGACTGCAGATGCTGGAGATCAGAGCTGAAAAATCTGTTGCTGGAAAAGCGCAGCAGATCAGGCAGCATCCAAGGAGCAGGAGAATTGACGTTTCGGGCATAAGCCCTTCTTTAGGCTTATGCCCAAAACGTCGATTCTCCTGCTCCCTGGGTGCTGCCTGACTTGCTTTTTGTGCACCTGCTTTGTAGCCATAACTTCGTATTCCTCGTTCTGTACAATTACCCTATGATCCTTCTAAGTTATGACCTGCCTGTACTCCTCGCAAAACACTACTTAGGTATGTGCTATAATAACAAATCAAATCAAATTTTGAAAATTGCAGGAATTTGTTGTAAATGAGTTGAAGCTACTAGGAAGGTGGAAAGGGCTTAAAATAAATACATTCACTGAAGTGGGTGACATTTATGCCCAACTGTTGAGAGACACTGTCAAGATTTATGAGGCATTGACAGACTCTACAAAGAGTGGAGAGGTACCAATCAATTGAAAGCATGCAATTTTGATGTCCCCTGTTCAAAATGTATGACAAAACAAACTATGGATCTTTTGTTTTGCCTTAATTCTGCGTGAAATCAATTATCAGAATTCTGTGTCAGGACTATGTGGATACCAAGAACCTGGTAAACAGCAGTTAGTGAGAAAGGTTCTGCCCGTCCATCTTGTTTGATTTCTTTGAAGAACTGACAACCCAAACTGACTATCATAGACTCTATGACATTCTGTTCGTAGATCTCTAAACTACATTTGGTAAAATGTCACATGAAAGATTACCAATTGATCTAAATAAATTCTCTTGTTTGAGGTTTCAGGGCAAAATTTGCATATAAATAGGGAATTGACTAATATTTAAAAAAGAACAGTGGATACTATTTAAAGAGATCTTGTCAAGCTGGAATATACAGTGCATGATTCCCAGTGTTAGGCTGCAGTTTTTGAGCTAGATCAATAAATTGGACTTTAAAAAACATTTTAAAAATTGGTCAGCTTGTTCACTTATGGGGGTGCAGTCCGAAGTGGATAATAAAGGGGGATTAATGTGAATAAAGTGAATGGGGAGCAGGCTTGAAGAGACTTCTGTCCCAAATTTGTTTCCAGCTCCTGTGTTTCCTTGTTCCAAAAAATAGATTTGCAGATCGGACCCAACATAAGTAATCATCTCAAATGATGCAAGAAGGAAATGATAGAATTAACTAAGCAAAATACTTGAGTGAACTGAAAAATGGCAGATGGTATTTAAAACATGTGAATAAGATTTGCAGAACTCTCTGATACAGAAGGATCCAGATGTCCAGGTGACTAAATTACCATATTAGTAAGCAAGTACAACAAGTGATTAGGAAATCAAATCAAATGTCATTTGGAGTGGGATATAAATGTAGTGACATTTTCTTACGATTATACAGGGCATTGGTGAGCACATCTCGAGCAGTTTGTATCGTTTTGGATCTGATTTATTTTATTTCTTGTGTGTCGTGAGCAATGGCAAAGAAGTTGGGAAAATCCAGAAAGAATGAAAGAAAGCAAAATTATAGAAAACGTTTGAGCGATTTTCTCCACAAGCTTTACTGGTGACCTCAGAAACTTCCCATTAATTGGAGATGACACTATTTCCACAAATTTCATTAAAGGCAAAGCTTGTCTTATTTACAAGCCACTTCCAATTTCCCTCTCCTTCCCCAACAAATTAGACAGTGCGAATCCCTACATGTCAATTCCAGGGGGTACCTGGTGACTGCAGCTTGTACTGTCATTCATCCAAATATTTCTTCAAAACATTCTCCCTGCTTGCTCCATTGCCACCATCCTTCTGATCCCTTCTGTGCAAGTTGCCATTGGTATCCCACCGTCTCACCAGATCACCAGTTGGACTAACTCACGCACCACTTCAACCTGTCAAAACTTTACATTAGAGCTCAGGGACACTTATGACTTTTCCACTTCTTTCGGTTACTTTGCATATCAGGCATCTACACATGATGCACCATATGGATCTTTGTTTCTTTTCTTAGAGTTTACTTACTTTGTGCTTACTTGGTGACTGCTAGCCTGTTTACTTCATGTTGCTTTCTTAGTACACACTCACTGACTTTCAGCACTGATTTCCTGGCTTCCACCCTCTATGTGGCTTGCATTGCTTTGTAGTGGAGAGGGAGAGGCAGGCAGCTTATTATGGTTGGCAGTGGTGAACAGTCAAGGCTGTGGTTGCATCATTGTGTGGCACCATACTACAGTCTACATCACACCTTTGTCATGTGCCAGCGGGTTCTGCAGCAAACACATGCCATGTGCTTCAAAAACACAGCCATGTGTGCCAGTCAAAGGGGAGCACGGTTAGTGAGGGGGACTGAGGTCAGACATGGTACCACCATAGTAAATTCAAAGGGTAGTCTAATTACACTATAGGCAATTGGCCATGGTCTTTCAAGCATTTGGTCCCACCAGAGACTGGGGATCCATGTCCTGGGAATCCAGGGGTTAACTCATGGTCAGTCATAGAGTCATAGAGATGTACAGACCCTTCAGTACAATCTGTCCATGCCGACCAGATATCCCAACCCAATCTAGTCCCACCTGCCAGCACCCGGCCCATATCCCTCAAAACCCTTCCTATTCATATACCCATCCAAATGCTTCTTAAATGTTGCAATTGTACCAGCCTCCACCACTTCCTCTGGCAGCTCATTCCATACACGTACCACCCTCTGTGTGAAAAAGTTGTCCTTTAGGTCTCTCCTGCAGGTCAAGTGCACAAAGTCCACCAATTATAGATAGATTATTCAGGGAACTCTGCAGAAATCATTCTAAGGTATGTGTTATGGTCAGTTGAGGCTGTCACATCAAGTTTGTCTGTGGATTGGGCCAATTCTCCCCATAATGGGGCAAAAAGAGGAATTGAGTACGATTGAAGAGGATAGAAAAGCAGTTAGCATTGATGGACACGCAGGAAACACGTTGATGTTTCATCACTGAGTGAAAGAGAAGCATAGAGGGTAGGAAGAGGTGTTATGACATGGAGTAAACCCCTCTGTTAACTTAAACCCAGCACACAGAGAAGCTCACCTCATGCTGTAATCTGTTAAATTTCGAGAGGCAAAGAATGAACAGAAGAACCTCTGATGGTAGATTGGTGAGTTTAAGGGAAATTGGATTTTGCCATCTTGTTGGTTCCTTCACCATCCTGCCAGTATTTTGTTTCGGCCTCAGCCAATATGGTGAGCTGTGGTGCTACTGAGTCTCACTTGGGGGTGGACATTGAAATTCCTCACTCAGGATATATTATGTCCATGCCAACCTCAATGCTTCCTCCAAGTGGTGTTCAACGTAAAAATGTTCATCAGCCAAGGGCGAGAAGTACTCAGGTTATCTGCTGAAGGGTATCTTGCCCATGTTTGTTCTGATGCCATGGGACTTCATTGGCTTTAGATTACTTCATAATTCCTATTTCCAGTCATAGTTTATCTGCCACTTTTTGAAGGAATTGATTCATACAGCTACAACTAGCTTTTCCAAGACTCTCTTCCACACAACCTTTCCACAAACTTATTTTAAGAAATAAGTTTTTCTTCTTTCTAACAGTGTCAAATAAGTGTCAAGTCCAAAATTTTAGAAATAAAAGATGCAGCAATATTTCATCCAAATGTTCCTAAATAGCTCACATAATACAATGCCCATTGTAACTCTTATCTCAATGTTCCAATGCACACAAGGTATCCCAAATGTCACTATTTAAAGTAAATATTAACAATTTTATTCACTAAGTTCTGCAGAGAACATTAAAACAACAACTGTTTACAAGTCCTTTCCCTTAAACCCATCGTTTACCTCCCACACTACAATACAGGCCTGATAAATTCCCTCTTAAATTTATGGCAAAATCAATTTCAAGCCCAGGTATAGTCTTTGGATGTTAAAATTTCTCTATAGATTCCTCTAGGTCGACTTCAATGTTCTGCTGCACAAGTTTCTTATGGACAGATACCCTTTAGAGAGTTATCTGGCTGGCCTTATGTTGGTGTTTGCTTAGCTGCTCTTTGCTGTACTCTCCCGAACTGTTCAAAATGTCCGATTTTATACCTCAAAACATCGGATCATTTCATTGGTTTAATGTTATCCCACATAGTAAAATTAAAATTTGATTGGATTTTGGTATCTGGGGCATAATTTAAGCTGATTGGCCAAATTTGGCCCTAATCCTGACTCCTGTGTTTCTAAAGTGAGGGTTGAAGTGAGATGATAGACTGTGTGTTGCCAGTAGCCATAGCTACAAATGGAGGGAGTGCAGGTTTTTGTTCCAGTAACTCAACAGTGAGCTTATCCACTGAGATTTACAGTTAAATCCCTGAGTGTCAATCCCTGGCCAAAGAAACAAACAAACTGATCCTCCATCCTACCAATTGCAGCTCCTTCTGTTTCACCTGTACCATTTCTTTTTATTCCTGCTGCTTGCCTTACCAACCTCTCCCTCAGACAATCATCATCTGATGGCCATGAAAACCAACATCATTATATTCAGCTCTGGGCTGAATTTGACCAGAAATTGGTGAAGTGTCAGTTTTGGTCATTTTCATGGAGACTTGCTCTCTGTGAGCTGTGAAGAGGTTTCTCAGGCTGTACTTCAAAACTCAACTCATTGTCACATGCACCATGCCTTTATTGCGCTCTGCCCATCCTATCTTCCCACTTGCTAGAGATGGAAGTCATCACTACTGCTGGATCCTCCTGACCTTATGATGGCGGGAATTTCATTGATGAAACAGTTCAAGATTGTTGGGTTATTTGCATTTGCTACTCATTTTCTCGCCATGTCCAGTATCCCTTTTACAAGAATATGTATTTAATCCCTGTTAAGTTGTCTGCTTTAATAATAAGACCTGCTAACTTATTTGGCAAGTTTTTTTTTTCCTTCCCTCTCATGCTATAAATGAGGTGCAACTGTGATTTTACATTTGACCAAACTACCAGCTTGTGTATTGTCAGAGCATTCAGCCTAAAAGCTATCCATCTTCCAAACCATACTCTATAAACATGAACCATTATTTACCCTACACAAGACTTCCACTTTCTTACGTCATGAAAAATACTTCTAATTTAAACTTAATTCACTTCTACTGTGTAGTGAATTGTTCCTGTCCACTTCCCGTTTTAATTGCAGCAACTTTAGTTTCCTTTGTATTATATTGCTTATCAGAGAAGTACCTTGTGTGCATTGGAACATTGAGATAAAAGTTACAATGGGCATAGTATTATGTGAGCTATATAGGAACATTAGGATGAAATATTGCTATACCTTTTATTTCTAAAATTTTGGATTTGACACTTATTTGACACTATTAGAAAGAAGAAAAACGTATTTCTTAAAACCGCACTGGTTGTGTGGAAGAGAGTCTTGGAAAAGCTAGTTGTAGCTGTCTTAATCAATTCCTTCAAAAAGTGGGCAGATAAAACATGACTGGAAATAGGAATTATGAAGTAATCTAAAGCCAATGAAGTCCCATGGCATCAGAACAAACATGGGCAAGATACCCTTCAGCAGATAACCTGAGTACTTCTCTCCCTTCGCTGATGAACATTTTTACGTTGAACACCACTTGGAGGAAGCATTGAGGTTGGCATGGACATAATATATCCTGGGTGAGGAATTTCAATGTCCACCCCCAAGTGAGACTCAGTAGCACCACAGCTCACCACATTGGCTGAGGCCTAATCAATATGCTGGGAGGATGGTGAGGGAACCAACAAGATGGCAAAATCCAATTTCCCTTATTCTCACCAATCTACCATCAGAGGTTCTTCTGTTCACAACAGTATTGGCAAGAGTGACCACTGCCCAGTCCTTGTGGAGACAAAGACCTTCATTCAAATTTTTATCCATTCATTCATGATATGGGCTTTGTTCATTGGGCCATAGTTTTTGCCCATCCCTAGTTGTCCTTGACAGGGTGATGACAGATTACCAACTGGAATCATGCTCCACTTGGTGTGGGCTGACCAACAATGCTATTAGGGAGGGAATTCCAAGATTTTGACCCAGTGACACTGAAGGAATGGTGATATATTCCAAGTCAGGATGGTGATTAGCTTGGAGGGGAATTTGCAGGAGGAGCTGATCTCAGTCATCTCTAGTCTTGTCCTTCTAGATGGTAGTGACTGTGTCTTTGGAAGGTGCTGTCAAAGGAGCCTTGACTACGTGCATCTTGTCAGTGGTACACAATATTCCTCTTGTTCATTAGTGGTGAAGGGGGTTTGGGGATATGATGCCAATAAAGTGGCCTACTATGTCTTGGATGGTGTCAAGCTTCTTGAAAGACTTTCTATCATGTTGTAAGGTCCAGACATTGTAATCGGTTTTATGGTGAATTACTTACTAAAGAGATATGTATAGAATCCTGGAATACTGAATGCCAGAGCAAGTGTCTCAAGCTCTACATTGGAATAATTGAAAGGTTGACCTCAGAAATATATCAACTAAAGTCTACAGCAAGTTGTCACCTCAATTCTAGATATTTAGAAGCACGAGTGAGCTGACAATGACATTATGGAATCTAAATTGAATATTGCACTGAACAATAACATAATTAGCAGGTTAGATTAGATTAGATTCCCTACAGTGTGGAAACAGGCCATTTGGCCCAACTAGTCCACACTGACCCTCCAAAAGAGTAACCCACCCAGATCCATTTCCCTTTGACTAATGCACCTAACAAGATGGGTGACTTAGCATGGCCAATTCACCTGACCTGCACATCTTTGGAGTGTGGGAGGAAACTGGAGCACCCGGAAGAAATCCACGCAGACACTAGGAGAATATGCAACTTACAGAGTCAAGACATATATAGATTTGCTGCAAAATTCACTGTAATCTAAGAATGTCTTGATAAAGTTCAGCCTTAAAAATGATTACTTCTCTTTCATTATCCTTAAATCCTCTGGATTTATGATTCCTACTACAGAATATAATGGCTGCTTTACACTGTGAACTCATTTGATAGTTTGAGTCCTTGTTCAGGAAGCACTGTTTCTTTCACCATTTCCCCTATTGTATGATGCTATAGTTGTCCAGGTATTGCATGCCATCTTCTCACTGTAAATCCTGATGCACAGCTCACATCCACTTTGGCATTCCATGAAGCAGACAAGCTTGCTTCAGTCATTGTATTCTCAACAACTGGAACATTGCTGCTACATTTGGGAAAGCATCTGAATTTTTTAAATGAAATACAGGAATAGAAATAAGGAATTTTAATTTATTTCCAACCAAATGTAGCAGTTGAATCGCTGAGTTGTAAATGTGCAGTCCAAGACCCAATTCAATGACCTAAGTAGATAATCTGGTCATAGAGTCATACAGCATGGAAACAGGCCCTTCAGTCCCACCAGTCCAATCCGAACATAATCCCAAACTAAACTAGTCCCAGCTGCCTGCTCCTGGTCCATATCCCTCCAAACCTCTTCTATTCATGTACTTATCCAAATGCCTTTTAAACATTCTGATTGTACTCACATCCACCACTTCCTCAGGAAGTTCATTCCACATGCAAACCACCCTCCGTGTACAAAAAAAAGCCTTTCAAGTGTTTTTTAAATCTCTCTCTCCCCTCACCTTAGAAATGTGCCCCCGAGTTTTGAAATCCACATCCGAGGGAAAAGACAACTATTATTAACTCTAACATTACCCCTTGTTAATTTATAAACTTCTATAAAGTTTCCTCTCAACCTCCTACATTCCAGTTCAAAAAAAGAGTCCCAGTCTATCCAGCCTTTCTTTATAACTCAAGTCTTCCATACCTGGCAGCATCTTGGTAAATCTCTTCTGAACCCTCTCCACTTTGATAATTTCTTCCTAGCACTGGGTGACCAGAACTGGACACAGTGCTCCAGAAAAGGAAAGGCTGGGAGCTATAGGGAATGCTGGATGATGAGAGAAATGGAGGTTTTTATTTAGAAAAAAAAAAGGAAGCATATCTCAGATATACAGAGAAGACATTGATTGAATCTTTAAAAGAATATAAAGGCAGTGGGAGTAGACTGAAGAGGGAAATCAGGAGGGCAGAAAAAGGACATGAGATAGCTTTGGCAAATATGGTTAAGGAAAATCCAAAGGGTTTTTACAAATACATTAAGGACAAATGGGTAACTAGGGAGAGAATAGGGTCCCTCAAAGATCAGCAAGGCAGCCTATATATGGAGCCACAGGAGTTGGGTGGAAGTACTAAATGAGTATTTTGCATCAGTGTTTACCGTGGAGAAGGACATGGAAGATACAGAATATGGGGAAATAAATGGTGACATCTTGAAAAATGTCCATATTGCAGAGGAGGAGGTGCTGGATGTCTTGAAATGCTTAAAAGTGAATACATCCCCAGGACCTGATCAGGTGTACCCTAGAACTCTGTGGGAAGCTCGGGAAGTGATTGCTGGGCCCCTTGCTGAGATATTTGTATCATCGATAGTCACAGGTGAGGTGCCGGAAGACTGGAGGTTGGCAAACGTGGTCGACTATTTAAGAAAGGGAGTAAGGAAAAGCCATAGTGAGCTTCTCATTGGTGGTGGGTAAGATGTTGGAGTGAATCCTGAAGGACAGGATTTACATATATTTGGAAAGGCAAGAACTGATTAGGGATAGTCAGCATGGCTTTGTGAGTGGGAAATCACGTCTCATGAACTTGATTGAGTTTTTTGAAGAAGTAACAAAGAAGATTGATGAGGGCAGAGCAGTGGACATGATCTATATGGACTTCAGTAAGGCATTCGACAAGGTTCCTCATGGGAGACTGGTTAGCAAGGTTAGATCTCATGGAATACAGGGAGAACTAGCCATTTGGACAGAGAACTGGCTCAAAGGTAGAATACAGAGGATGGTGGTGGAAGGTTGTTTTCCAGACTGGAGGCCTGTGACCAGTGGAGTGCCACAAGGATCGGTGCTGGGTCCGCTATTTTTTATATAAATGATTTGGATGTGAACATAGGAGGTATAGTTAGTAAGTTTGCAGATGACACCGAAATTGGAGGTGTAGTGGACAGCAAAGAAGGTTACTTCAGAGTACATTGGGATCGTGATCAGATGGGCCAATGGGCTGAGAAGTGGCAGATGGAGTTTAATTCAGATAAATGCGAGGAGCTGCATTTTGGGAAAGCAAATCTTAGCTGGACTTATACACTTAATGGCAAAGTCTGGGGAGTGTTGCTGAACAAAGAGACCTTGGAGTGTAGGTTCATTGTTCCTTGAAAGGATAATGAAGATGATATTT
Organism: Chiloscyllium plagiosum; assembly: GCF_037043375.1. NCBI lineage: Eukaryota > Metazoa > Chordata > Chondrichthyes > Orectolobiformes > Hemiscylliidae > Chiloscyllium > Chiloscyllium plagiosum. The sequence goes on along the minus strand of NW_028270143.1, from coordinate 94,242,039 downwards.
GGTATGATTTCCTTTATTGGTCAGAGTATTGAGTACAGGAGTTGGGAGGTCATGTTACGGCTGTACAGGGCATTGGTTAGGCCACTTGTGGAATATTGTGCGCAATCTGGTCTCCTTCCCTTCAGAAGAATGTTGTGAAACTTGAAAGGATTCAGAAAAGATTTACAAGAATGTTGCCAGGGTTAGAGGGTTTGAGCTGTTTTCCCTGGAGCATTGGAGGCTGAGGGGTGACCTTATAGGGGCTTATAAAATCATGAGGGGCATGGATAGGATAAATAGACAAGGTCTTTTCCCTGGGGTGGGGGAGTCCAGAACTAGAGGGCACAGGTTCAGGGTGAGAGGGGAAAGATATAAAAGGGATCTAATGAGCAATTTTTTTCACGCAGACAGTGGTGCATGTATGGAATAAATTACCAGACGAAGTGTTGGAGGCTGGTACAATTACAACGTTTAAAAGGCATCTGGATGGGTATATGAATAGAAAGAGTTTGGAGGGATATGGGCTGGCAAATGGGACTAGATTAGGTTGGGATATCTGGTCGGCATGGACGAGTTGGACCAAAGGGTCTGCTTCCAAAGGGTATCTCTATGACTCTATGACTCTAAAACGCTTCACCAATGCCCAGTACTACCTCAACATGACTTTCCAACTCCTGTACTCAAAGGACTGAGCAAGGAAGGCAAGCCTTTTTAACACCCTGTCTATATGTGACGCAAACCTCAAAGAGTTATGGACCTGAACCACTATGTCCCTCTGTGACAATTGAATGTATAGTGAGAGAATTGTGTTACAGGTGCCATCTTTCAGAGATATTTCCTCAAATTGGCATTTCTTTTTAGGTGGATACAAAAGATTCAATGACACTCTTTGAGGAGGAGTACAGGAGTTCATCCTGGTGTGCTGCCAGTATGCATCTTTCAGCCAACATCACTAAGACAGATGATCTAGCCATTACCTCACTGTTCTTTATGGGACCTTGTAGGTATATTGGCAGCCATCTTTTCCTCCATGAGACCAGGGATTTCATGTCATGCTGCTTGACCATAAAGTGCTTTGAAGGGTGCCAAGGTTGCGAAAGGCACTAAATAAGTGAAAATGCTTTCCTTCTCTTCCTGGGATTCATAAAATTCGAGATTAGTTCCCAAATGTGACAGGAATATCTGAAGTGTAATGAATGGCTCATGAAGTTCTAAGTATGAATTTGAATGAAAAATTAATGATTTTGGAACAGCAATCGTCCAGGGAGCTGTATCTTCATCAAAAATGGGTTCACAATTTCAAAACCTTTCCATTTGACAGAATGGACTGCAAACATAAGAAGACAACTAGCATTAAACATGCCTTCATGCTCTTTTGCTGAAGTTTAGCAGACTCAGGTTGTATGAGGTTACGTAAGTCTCAAAGGTGCACAGTCAACTACAGGATAATAATCATTGATCGTAAATCTGCTGAGCAGTCTGAGGAGCCCAGGCTTTTGGTCTCCTTTCCTCAGATTTTAAACAGCTTGAGGCACTCTTTATGCATCTGGTTTAAATTCTTTTATAGATAGCTACTGCCTAATCCTCAGTGTTTCTTGTTTCTTGCTGTTTTTTCTCATGAGTATTGAAATGTCTTGTGATCCTCAACATCCCAGCTGTCCTCCTCCTAGTCTTTGATATATTTCCCTGACTGACATTTTTTTTAAGAACACAATAGACTGTGAACTGAGAAGAGGTCATTCAAGCTCTTTCCACTGAGCAGGCACAGTTTGCTCTGTCATGGGTTCTACACCACCAAATTAATCCACTGATAAGGTCATCACGAAAGACTCCAAGAATGTTATACATCCTGATATTTCTGCATTTCACTCGTCACAGACAACAATTTTCCTCTGTTTCGTCCAGTCCTACGACAAGAAAACCCCGTGACCATGTCAAAAGATCACATTTTATGAATTGGTTTCCTACTTGACTCTTTATCCCCCCAACACCTTTCTGTTTTTACTTCTAATGCCCAGTGAGGTCCAATGGCAAAGCTCAAATTACTCACATTTAGTTGAAAACACTAGCTTGAAACAAAAAGTCCCTGTTTCTTTTATTCATGCCAGTGGTGTTGCTGTACTGAAACAGTTTGGCTAGGGATGGGTCACTGGACCCAGAACATTGACTCTGATGTGAAGATGGGATTTCATCTCCAACAGACTGTACAACAGATAAGTGCATCAGTAGCAGGTAGATTGGTGAGGATAAGGCCAGTCTAGCAGCAATGTACATTAGGACTCAACCAGTTTGATTAGTATGCTGCTGCCAAACCTCTCTTGGTGGTAGATGTTGAAGTCACCATCTAGAGTACACGCTGTGCCCTTGCCACCCTCAGTGTTCAACATGGAGAAGTACTGATTAATTGGTTGGGGGTGTGGGTTACATGGTAGCCAGCACGAAGTTGTGTTTGACCTGATGCCTTGAGACCTCCTGGGATCCAGAGTCAACATTGAGGACTAACAGGGCAGCTCCCTCCACAGGGCAGATCCCTCCCTCCTATATACCACTTTTCCGCCAACTCTGCTGGTTCTATCCTGCTGATGGGGCATCCTGGGAATAGTGATGGTGTTGTCTGAGACAATGTGCTTGGCTGTTACTTGACTAATCTATGAGATAGCTCTCGTAGATGTTGGTAAGGAGGCTGGCTGGTTTTAATTTGGAGTCACATGTCGAACAGACCAATTAAAGATGGCATCTCTGCTTCCCTGAAGGGCATTAGTGAACTAGTTGGGTTTTTACAGCAATTCAAAATGATTTCAGGGTCATCATTAGATGATGAATTGAGATTTCAGATTTTCATTGAATTCACATTCAATAGACAATAGACAATAGACAATAGGTGCAGGAGTAGGCCATTCTGCCCTTCGAGCCTGCACCACCATTCAATATGATCATGGCTGATCATCCTTAATCAGTATCCTGTTCCTGCCTTGTCTCCATAACCCTTGATTCCACTATCCTTGAGAGCTCTATCCAACTCTTTCTTAAATGAATCCAGAGACTGGGCCTCCACTGCCCTCTGGGGCAGAGCATTCCACACAGCCACCACTCTCTGGGTGAAGAAGTTTCTCCTCATCTCTGTCCTAAATGGTCTTCCATTTAAGCTGTGTCCTCTGGTTCGGCATTCACCCATCAGTGGAAACATGTTTCCTGCCTCCAGAGTGTCCAATCCTTTAATAGTCTTATATGTCTCAACCAGATCCCCTCCAAGTCTTCTAAACTTGGGTTCCTGGGTCCCTGTCTCATTGTGGGATTGAAACCCAGGATCCCAGAACATTTCCTGGGTCTCTGGATTGCTAGCCTTGTAACAAAGCCACGACATCGTCCACACTTGCTTGCTGATTTAGAAACTGTTGCATTGATATGTGACGATTATGGATTGAATTTCAACTCAGGGCTTGAGAACAATCTTAATTCGCCCTTCAGCAGTGTATGACAATGTTAAAAAGGATGGTCTTCTATTGGCATGTTAAATTACATCTCTGGGCTAATTTCCTGTTATAGAAACCCTACAGTGTGAAACAGGCTATTTAGCCCAACAAGTCCACACCAATCCTCCAAAGAGCATTCCACTCAGACTCATTCCCCTACCCAATAACCTTGCATTTCCCATGGCTAATCCACCTAACCTGCACATCTTCGAACTGTGGGAGGAAACACTCGCAGACACGAGGAGAATGCACAAACTCCGCACAGACAGTCACCCAAGACTGGAATTGAACCTGGGTCCCTGGCTCTGTGAGGTAGCAGTGTGAACCACTGAGCCACCATTCTGCCCCTGGCTGGAGATGGCTTCGATGGTGAAAAGCAGGAAGCAATCACGCCCTGATCATTTCTGGGAGCCCCACCTGATGTTGTGGCCATCAGGCAGTCAGGAGCCTTGCTGCAGAGCTCCTGTCCACTAGAGGTCACAGACATCCCCCTCCGAACAGCTACTAATCAATTGGAGGGCCAGTAGCTCTTCAGTTGCAACAGCACCACAGAGATCAATGGCTGCTGCTGGGGCTGACCCTGGCCTGGAAATAGAACATTATGGATACTGCCTTGGAACCCAGGTATATGGAGTCAGGGCCTGTTAGGCAGTGTGGGTGATAGGTGGGGGCTGCAGCGTCCAGTGCTCTCTGTACTGTCTACAACCCCAACTATTCTGTCTCAACTTGAATGTTTCATAATCACAATTATCTGCCAAACTACAAAGTTAATGCTTCTTCAGGCCTTTGTTTTCTCACATTAAAATTTTCTCACTCAATTATAATGTCATGCTGAGCACTAAAATAAATTGATTTTTCATTTGATTTGATTTATTATTGTCACACGTACCAAGATACAGTGAAAAGTATTGTTTTGCTCACTAAACAGACAAGTCATGCCTTACATAAGTACATCAGGGTAATAGAACAGAATGCAGAAGATAGTAATACAGCTACAGAGACCATAAGACCATAAGACATAGGAGTGGAAGTAAGGCCATTCGGCCCATTGAGTCCACTCTGCCATTCAATCATGGCTGAAGGGCATTTCAACGCAACTTATCTGCACTCTTCCCGTGTCCCTTAATTCCTTGCGAGATCAAGAATTTATCAATCTGTATCTTGAAGACATTTAACATCCAGCCCTCACTGCACTCCGTGGCAGTGAATTCCACAGGCCCACCACTCTCTGGCTGAAGAAATGTCTCCTCATTTCCATTTTAAATTGACCCCCTCTAATTCTAAGGCTGTACCCACGGGCCCTAGTATCCCTGCCTGACAGAAACAAATTCCCAGCATCCACCCTTTCTAAGCCATGCATTATCTTGTAAGTTTCTATTAGATTTACCCTCAACCTTCTAAACTCTAATGAATACAATCCTAGGATCCTCAGCTGTTCATCGTATGTTAGGCCTACCATTCCAGGGATTATCCGTGTGAATCTCCGCTGGATATGCTCCAGTGCCAGTATGTCCTTCCTGAGATGTGGGGCCCAAAACTGGACACAGTATTCTAAATGGGGCCTAACCAGAGCTTTAAAAAGTATCAGTAGCACCTCACTGCTTTTACATTCCAACCCTCTTGAGATAAATGACAACAATACATTTGCTTTCTTAATCATGGACTCAATCTGCAAGTTAACCTTTAGAGAATCCTGGACTAGCACTCCAAGATCCCTTTATACTTTGGCTTTAGGAATTTTCTCACTGTTTAGAAAATAGTCCATCCCTGTATTCTTTTTTCCAAAGTTCAAGACCTCACATTTGCTCACGTTGAATTTCATCAGCCATTTCCTGGACCACTCTCGTCTGCAGCCTCCCCACCTCCTTAGAACTACCTGCCTGTCCGCCTAACTTTGTATCATCGGTTAACTTCGCCAGAATGTCCCCAGCCTCTTCATCCAGATCATTATAAGTGAACAGCTGCAGCCTCAAACTGAACCCTGCGGGACACGACTTGCCATTCCGAAAAAGAAGCTTTTATCCCAACTCTCTGCCTTTTGTCAGACAGCCAATCCTCAATCCATACCAGTAGCTCACCTCAAACACCATGGACCCACACCTTACTCAGCAGCTTCCTGTGAGGCACCTTATCAAACACCTTTTGGAAATCTAGATAGATAACATCCACCCAATTTCCCTGGTCTAACAGAGACAGTGCAGAGAAAGATCAAGTGCAATATATGAGAAGTGCTTGGAGGGACTTTCTTGTGGGTGAAAATTCTTTGTTGAGTCCTTGCTTTATTAGCACACCATCCACAGCACTGCCCACTGCATATGGCAGGGGATTGTTTTAACCCTTTTTTTGCTTTATCTGAGGCACTTGTATATCATATAAATCCATTTCTTGAATTCTGCCATTTTTCTGACTGGTGTGGGCCCTCTCTAGAGGTGGTGGGATTGACTTCACTCCTGCACCATGGTGCAGGCCTTCTTCCCATGCTGCTGCTTCACCAGGCACTCAGCTGCCTTTCCCTGGCTTATGTCTGAAGCTTGTCATGGTCTCACATCCTGCATCAACTTTTACTGCTGGGTGAGTGTTCAGGCTGTTGGGTGAAGTGTGAGGTGAGGTTTGCGAGCTGGATTCTTGGATCTTTTCTTAAAGCTGTTTACTTACACCATGTTATAATTAGATTGTGAAGTTGAAGGTGTGGTCAAGTGCTGAGATGGCGGTGGACTATTGCAGGGCTATCGCAGTCCGCGACTTCCCCTCCCAACTGCCGTCGTTACCACTTCCACCCCCACCAACGCCACTCACCTGCACACTGCCAGCACCCCCCCCCCACGGATCCCATTGTCACCATCCCCCTGCCCTGAGAGGAACGTCACCTCTACAAATGACTCCACCCCTCGGATGCTGCCTGAACTGTTGTGCTTTTCCAGCACCACTCTAATCTAGACTCCACCCCCATTCCCCCATCACCACACCCACTCCAGTTACAGTCTCCACCCCCTACACCAGGTCCTAGCTCCCAGCCCTGCAGAGTTTTCACCATCCCCCCAGACCTCACCCTCACTGAGGCCTAATGACCAGTCCTCAGCAAAGGCCTTACCTTCATCCCCCACCGTCCACGCATTAACGAATTCAATACGTGTAGTGATGTTGAACATTTCTTCTGCAGCCTCTGCCTCAGATCTTTCTTTTTCTATCAGGACTCCCACCCACCCTCTGAGGACCCCTTCTCCCACCTCCTACACACTCCATTCACCTGAACACCCCGTGCTGGCCTATTACCCACCCTCAATCTCTTCATTTCCAACTGCCGCCGGGACATCAACCGCCTCAACCTATCTACCCCCCTCCCCTACTCCAATCTCTCACCCTCACAACACGCAGCCCTCCACTCCCTCTGCTCCAATCCCAACCTCACCATCAAACCAGCGGATAAAGGGGGTGCAGTGGTAGTTTGGCGCACTGACCTCTACACCGCTGAAGCAAGACGCCAACTCGAAGACACCTCCTCCTACCGCCCCCTCCACCATGACCTCTCCCCCCCATCACCAAACTATCACTTCCCAGACCATACACAACCTCACCACCTCAGGCGATCTCCCACCCACAGCTTCCAACCTCATAGTTTGGGAACACCGCACCGCCTGATTCTACCTCCTTCCCAAGATCCACAAACCTAACTACCCTGGCTGACCCATCATCTCAGCCTGCTCCTGCCCAACCTCAATACTGTCCTATCCCCCCTTGTCCAGGAACTCCCCACGTACATTCGAGACACCACCCACGCCCCCAACGCCTCATCTTCACCAATGGACATGCAATCCCTCTACAACTCCATCCGCCATGACCAGGGCCTCCAAGCCCTCCATTTCTTCCTCTCCCGACATCCCCACCAGTACTCTTCCACTGACACTCTCATTCGTTTGGCCAAACCGGTCCTCACCCTCAACAATTTCTCTTTCAAATCCACCCACTTCCTCCAGATGAAAGGGGTAGCCATTGGCACTCGCATGGGCCCCAACTATGCCTGTCTCTTTGTCAGCTACATGGAACAGTCCATCTTCCGTAGTTACACTGGCACCACGCCAGCCGATGTCATGCAGTGACTGGAGGAACAGCCGAGGAGGAACAAGAAGAGGACAGAAAGGCGGACTCTACTGCAGTAAAATGTTGCATTCTATTCAGTGTTTCAAGCTGGTGCAGGACCGTGGCGAGACTTCGTGGATAACATGCAAAGAGACAGTTTTCATTGTGTTTTTATTGAGTCAGCTCTGCTGTAATGCGGTAGTTCCATTCTCATGAAATACCATGTTATAAGAAAATGGTGTAATAATAGCAACATTAAAAATAATGGGGCTGAAATCGTGTTATAACCAATACATGTTTTAAAACTTCACGCTTTAGAAACAGTGTCCCCAATTTGTCAATCACGTTAGAGTGAATTTGTGTTCGGAAAATGTGCGTTATAGCAGAACGAACTCTACCTGTCACAATAAATCTAAATCTAATTTAAATGTCAGAACACATGAACCTGAAGTTAAAGAACTGAAGGGGATTAAAACTGAAGGAGTTTGCAGACAGAAAGTATGGAGGCATTTGAAAAGAAGGATAAATATTAAGTTGTCGCACAGAGTAAAACACTCAGAACCTCAAAATATCTGAATTCCACTATGAACTCTGAAAGGGATTCTGTTCAGGAGGAAGTTGCCCCTTAGGTCTCTTTTATATCTTTCCCCTCTCACCTAAACCTATGCCCTCTAGTTCTGGACTCCCCGACCCCAGGGAAAAGACTTTGTCTATGTATCCTATCCATGCCCCTCATGATTTCATAAGCCTCTCTAAGGTCACCCCCTCAGCCTCTGATGCTCCAGGGAAAACAGCCCCTGCCTACTCAACCTCTCCCTATAGCTCAAATCCTCCAACCCTGGTAACATCCTTGTAAGTCTTTTCTGAACCCTTTCAAGTTTCATAACATCCTTTTGATAGGAAGGAGACCAGAATTGCATGCAATAATCCAAAAGTGGCCTAACCAATGTCCTGTACTCAATACTCTGACCAATAAAGGAAAGAAAATGGGAGAAAAACCTATAACAAGGATGTAATGCAGAAACAACTGTATTTCTTCTAACTGACACATGGTCAGTATTCACTGCTGTTCCAGTCTTCAGGCAAACCAAGAACAGAAGGGAATTGTTACTGAGTAGGTCACTCTCATCTGATGCCTCTCCAGTCTTTATTAACATGGTTGAAGCTCATGGGATTAAAGGGACCATCTCAATTTGACAAAAAGCAGAGGATGGTTGTGAATGGTGATTTATTTCAGACTGGCGGGAAGCAAACCGTGGTCTTCTGCCCCAGTTCAATATTAGGACGCTGCTGTTTTCATTCTACATTAATGACCTGGACTTGACTATACAGGGCATCTCATCAAAGTCTGCGCAGAATTTGGACATGCAGTAAACCGTGAGGAGGGTCACTACAGATTTCAGGAGAAATGTAACATTCCTCAGGAGGGTAGTGACAGATCTCAGGAAACCATAACACCATAAGATGTAGGGGTAGAATCATAAAATCCCTACAGTGCGGAAACAGGCCATTTAGCCCGACAATACACACCGACTCTTCGAATAGTAACCCACCCCAACCCACTCCCCTACCCTATTACTCTACATTTACCCCTGACTAATGCACCTAACCTATACATCCCTGAATACTATGGGCAATTTAGCATGGCCAATTCACCTAACTTGCACATCTTTGGTTTGTGGGAGGAAACTGGAGCACCTGGAGGAAACCCATGCAGACACAGGGAGAATGTGCAAACTCCACACAGACAGTCGCCCAAGGCTGGAATCAAACCCGAGTCCCTGGTGCCGTGAGGCAGCAGTGCTAACCACTAAGTCACCATGTTGCCCCCAAAATAAGCTGGCCATTCAGCCCATTGAGTTCTATTCCACCTTTCAATGAGATCATGGCTGATCTGATAATCCTCAAACCCACTTTCCCAACTTTTCATTGTAACGCTTGATTCCTTTACTGATTAAACATCTATGTCAGCCTTGACTACACTTATTGGCCCAATCTTAACAAGACTCTGCAGGAAACAATTCCACAGACTCAGTACACTCTGACATAAGAGATTCCTCCTCATCTGTGTCACAATTATGTGACTCCATACTCTGAGATTATGCCCTCTCATCCTAGACCTTCCCACAAGGGAAACATCCTCTCGGCATCAATGTTATCAAGTTCTCTGAGAATTGTGTACGTTTCAACAAGGTCGTCTCTCATTCTTTTAAGTTTCAATGGATACAGGCCCAGCTTCTCAATCTCTCCTGATTCATACCTGGAATCAACCTTCTCTGATCTGCCTCCAATGCCAGTGTATCTTTCCTTCGATAAGAGGTCAAAGAAGGAGTAATTGAGGCCAATTGCTATTAGAAAAAAAGTGGTGAAGAAGATAATGAGACTGAAAGCTGCCTAACCTTTATGTCCAGCTAATTTACATACCTGGATAGTAAAAGAGATAGCCTAGAAACATGGGATGCATTGTTTGTCATCTTCCACCCAAAAATAGTTGGAAGGCAAGTGGTGAGGGTGACACAAAGAGTCTGCAAAGGGATATAGAAGGTAAAGTATTTGAGCAAAATCTTGGCAGATGGAGTATAATGTTGGAAAATGTGAAGTTGTGCACTTGGCAGGAAGAATATAGGAACTGAATATTATTTAAATGGAGAAAAACTGCAGAAAGCTATGGAAGAGGGGGATTTGAGAGCCCTCATCCATGAATCACAAAAAAAACTCTAGCATCCAAATAGGGAAGGCAAATTGAATGTTAGGCTGTACTCATCAGAATTCAGAAGATTGAGGTGAGACCTTACTGAAACATACAAGATTGTTATAGGACTTGACAAGGTAGATTAAACTATGGTATTCTCTAACATGTAAAGTGTTGGAGGTCAAATAACTGAATATATTTAAGAATTAAATAGATTTCTAAAGACTAACGGCATCAAAGTGCATGAGGAGAGTGGAAAAATGGCATTGAGTTAGACAATCGGTCATGATCAGATTGAGTGGTGGAACAGGCTTGATGGGCCAAATGGTCTACTCTTGCTCTTATTTTCAATGCTTCTGGTTTGACCCCTTATATAGTAAGCTTTTATGCAATGAAACAGCTTGATTATGAAGGAGGCAAGTTACTGAAGCAGTTTGGACTCACCAGAGATTGGAAGAAGAAGTCTATCATGCCTTCTACATGCTTAATATTATATTTGAGAACACATGTCTTTTCCTGTTTATGCCTAACAAGGTTGTTCCTGTGAATGTAATTCAAGAGGCTAGGGTGTTAATATTTATTCATGGAATATAAGTAAATGCAAAAACATGACTACCTGAAGTGTTCAACAATGTACTACCCCCGAAACCTTAACCCACCATCAGGAACCTGAATTCTCATTTCCTGCCCAATTAAGTTCCCACACTTTTCTTCTAGAGTCATACAGCACAGAAACAGACCCTTCAGTCCAACTTGTCCATGCTGACCAAGCTTCCTAAACTAAACTAGTGCCACTTGCATGCTTCTGGCTCATATCCCTCCACAACTTTCCTATTCATGTGTTTGTCCAAATGTTTTTTTTAAATGTTGTAACTGTACTTGTATTTACCAGGTCCTCTGGATGTTCATTCCACATACGAATTATCTTCTGTGTGAAAACGTTGCCCCTCAGGTCCCTTTTAAATCTTTCTCCTCTCACCTTAAAAATATGCCTCCTAGTTTTGAACTCCTCACCCTTGACAAGTGACCCTTGCTATTCACTTTATCTATGCCTGTCATGATTTTATAAACCTCTATAAGGTCACTCCTCAACATCCTATGTTCCAATGAAAGAAGTCCCAGCCTCTCCTTATAACTCAAACCTTCCAGTCCCAGCAACAGGCTGGTACATCTTTTCTGAACCTTGTCCCATTTAATAATATCCTTTCTATACCAGGGCAACTAGAACTGCACACAGTACTCTAAAAGTGGCCTCACCAATGTCCTGTACAACATCAACATAATGTCCCAAAACTCTGGGTGGGCCCTGAAGATTCCACCTAGGCTCTGGAGTTCAAAGCAATTCTTTTTCATAATTCTGCTTCTATATTTGATTCCTCTCACGATAAATGACAAGATTCCATTTGCCTTACCTGTTACTTGCTATGCACCTTCATACTATCACTTGTGATTCATACTTTATGTTACACACACCCCTCTATACCTCAAAGTTCTGCAATCTTTCTACGTTGAAGTAATCTGTTGCTTTTCTATCCTTCCTGCACATCTTCCCACATTATACTCCGTCTGTTGAATTTTCGCCCAGTTGAGCGAAGAGACTGGAGAAGGTGGGATTGCACTCCTTCAAGCAGAGAAGATGATGGAGAGATTTGATAATCACTTTTTATGAATGATAGAATTACTTACTCTATGAATGATAGAGTAAGTAACAATATTCACTGGTTTAGTGAGCAGAAGATACAGATTTATGTTAAAAGCAGAAAGTCAGGCAATTTGAGAATTTTACTATGCAGCATTTTGCCATGACCTAGAATGTACTGCTTGAAAGGGCACATAAGAAGATTTAATAATAACTTTGAGCAGGAAATTGGATGAATCAAAGCCATTCTTCTTTCATCACTACAGAGTCTATCAGATCAGTTGAACTGTGAAATACCCAAAGTTGCAGATTTGGAAATCTGTGGAGGTTATTGTAAGATCTAAATCAAACTGAATGAAATCTGTTTTGTGGTTAGCCCATATAACGTAGACATCCATCAAATACCCCCATGAGATACATTTAAGGATAGTTTCCACTGTGATGAGATGGGAGGCGTCTTTGAGTCAGCACTTAACCTCGCACAAATCCGAGATAAGAATCAGAAGTAACATTCTGGCAATAAGTATGGTGACAAGGTCATAAATAGTAACAGATGATGCTAAATATAAAATCCCTCTTGTTTAAATACTTCCCTTCTGCAATACTAGACAGTGTTTGAGAAGTGTTTTGATTGCTATTTCTGACATTCAAGTAACTGAGGAAAACATCGCATCCTCAGAATATTTTTGATTCACAGTGACTCACTTGCTGCATAGAGTATACAATAAGGTCATCCAATGATTCCTGTCAGATAAGATCAGGATGAGGCTCAAAAGCAGACCTCCCCTTTGGTCACCTTGCCATCTGGCAGTTGTTGTCTTTTCTCACAAATGAAATAGCATCACTTGATAAAGATGCCAGACATTTGTTAATACCCATGGAACTGCAAAACATTATATCATAGCAGATTTGGCAGTTGTTGGAAGGGATAATGCTTGCTGTTCATGCACTTTCCAAATATGCATTTGTGCTATGCAAATGCATGTTGTTGCCATTCATGTAATGCTACCTTGAGATTCCTCCTTTGAAATTGTATAGAGATTTCTTTCAGAATCAGTACTGCTAATCCCATTGAATGATTAGAATTTTGATTTCCCCTTCCAAATATCAACTAGTTTTCATGAATAGCATTCTCATCGCTTAATTAGAAGAATGTGGACTTATGGTGCACTGTGCATTAAGTGAAAAAGTGGTCTGATAGTTTATACATTGTCAATGGTGATATCTTTCAAATGGGATATTTCACCATGACCCAATAGACTTGAGAAAGTCGATGTAAAGTTTTGCAGTGTACTATTCAAAAACAAGTACTGAAGTGTGTTCTTTGTTTTATTGTCTCATGGGACATGAGCATCGTTGGCTGGGCCAGCATTTATTGCTCATCCTTAGGTGAAGGTGGGGGTGAGCTGCCTTCATGAACCACTGCAGTCCATGTACTATAGACTGACTTACAGTGTTGCTAGGGATGAAATTCCAGGATTTTGACCCAGCGACAGTGAATGAATGACAAAACATTTCCAAGTCAGGATGGTTTGCAGTGGCACCTGTAAGTGGTGGTGTTGTATCTGCAGCCCTTGTCCTTCTCTCTTTGGGAGTGGTTGTGGCTTTGGAAGGTGCTGTCTGAGGACCTTTGATAAATTTCTGCAGTGCATCTTGTAGATAGTACACACTGCTGCTGCTGAGTGTTGATGGTGGAGGGAGTGGATACTTGTGGATTTAATGCCAATCAAATGGACTGCTTTGTTCAGGATGCTGTCAAGCTTCTTGAGTGTTTTTGGAGCTGCACCCATCCAGGCAAGTGGGGAGTATCCACTTCACCTCTGAAATCCAGCTCTTTTGTCCATATTTGAACCAAGGCTGTAATGAGGTCAGGAACTGAGTGGCCCAAACAGAACCCAAACTGGGTGTCACTGAGCAGGTTATTGCTGAGCAGATGCTGCTTGATAGCACTGTTAATGACATCTCCCATCACTTTACTGATGATTGAGAGTAGACTGATGGGATAGTAATTGGCCAGGTTGGATTTGTCCTGTTGTTTGTGTGGAGGTCTTACCTGGGCAATTTTGCACATTGTCAGGTAGCTTCCAGTGTTATAGCTGTACTGGAACAGCTTGGCTAGGGGAGCAGCAAGGTCTGGGGCACAAGTCTTCAGTACTATTGCTGGAATGTTGTCAGGGCCCACAGTCTTTGCAGTATCCAGTGTCTCTAACCATTTTTTGATAAGATGTGAAGTGAATTGAATTGGCTGAGGACTGATATGTGTAATGCTGGGACCACTGGAGGAGGCCGAGATGGGATGCTTCTGGCTGAAGATTGCTGCAAAAGCTGCAGCCTTGTTCTTTGCACTGATGTATTGGATTCTTCCATAAGTGAAAGTGGAGACATTTGTGTAGTGTCCTCCTCCTGTGAATTGTTTAATTATCCAACATCATTCACTACTGGATGTGGCAGGACTGCAGAGCTTAGATCTGATCCATTGGTTGTGGGATTGCTTTGCTATGTCTATCACTTGCTGCTTCTGCTGTTTAGCATGCAAGTAGTCCTGACTGGTACCTCCACCGGGTTGACACTTCATTTTCAGGTCTGCCTGGTGCTGCTCCTAGTATGCCCTCCTGCACTCCCCATTGGACCAGGGTTGATCCCCTGGCTTGATGGTAATGGTTGAGTGGGGGATATGATGGGCCATGAGGTTGCAGATTCTGTAGAAATGTGATTCTGCTGCTGTTGGTGACCAACAGCACTTCATGGATGCCCAGTCTTGATTTGCTTAATCTGTTCAAAGTCCATTCCATTTAGCACGGTGAGAATTCTCGTGGAAGAAGGGCTTATGCCCGAAACGTCGATTTCCTGTTCCTTGGATGCTGCCTGACCTGCTGCGCTTTTCCAGCAACACATTTTCAGCTCTGATCTCCAGCATCTGCAGTCCTCACTTTCTCCTCCTAGTTTGATCAGTAGTTCTGCTGCTGAGCTATTCTTAGTACAGACTTTGAAATTCCCCACCCAGAGTACATTTTGTACCCTTGCCACCCTTAGTGCTTCCTCCAGGTGTTGTTCCGATGAGGAACAACGGTATATGGTATTCAGCAGGAAATTTCCTAACCCATGTTTGACCTGATGTCATGAGACTTCATGGGGTCCGGAGTCAATGTTGAAGACTCCCAGGGCAACTCCCTCCTGACTGGATACCATTGTGCATCCACCTTTGCTGGGTCTGTCCTGCCTGTGGTATCTGGGACATTGTCTTCAAGGTATGGTTCTGTGAGTATGACTCTGTCAGGCTGTTGTTCGACTAGTCTGTGAGACAATTCTCCCAATTTTGGCACCAGTCCCTGATTTTAGTAAAGAGGTCTTTCTGTTTCTGCCATTGTCTTTTCTGGTACCCAGGTTGATGTCAGGTGGTCCATCCAGTTTCATTTCTTTGTTGAGACTTTGCAGCAATTGATACAACCAAATGACCTGCTGAACCATTTCAGAGGCGGCTAGGGAATCAACCACATTGCTGTGGATCTGAAGTCACATATAGGCCAGACCAGGTGAGGATGACAGATTTTCTTCCCCGAAGGATGTTAGTGAGCCAAATGGATGTGTCCTGACTAACATTTCTTATTTCTCCCTCAACCAATACCATCACAACAGGTCATCTGGGGATCCAATCATTTGGGACCTTTCTGTGTGTAAATTCACTGCCTAAATGGCTACTGTGACGGAACTTAAAAAAAAAATTCATCAGTTGTAAAGTGATTTAAATGTAATAAAGTGCTCAAGACCTGTAGATTCTTTTTCTTTTTCCGATATGGCAAGATACCTGGACTCCACTTCAGCTTTCTAGAACTTGGGAACAAATTGAAAAGCCATTTCCTACAATGCAATACTTTTATAAGTTTATATCTGCTAGTTAAATATTCCCTTTCTCTAACTGGCATCATATATTTTATCCTTCTCTTTGTCTTTCTCCTCTATTTTTACCTTTACGTATACACAACTCCCAAGTGGGGAAGTTGGTGCATTAATTGGTTCATTCTCTATTTCAAGTCTCTACCAATAAACATCCACTGAGCAATCAGTCAGTCCTCTCATGCAGTATGAATGTTATTTTCCCTTTACTTTCAAACTTCTTATTCATTGACTTGATGAATGCAAAATGAAATGCTTTGATAAAATGTGTGGTTTTTTTAAGCAAAACTCAGTGTTCTATGCAATCAAATGACTGTCCTCAGTTAATGCTCTCTTGACTGTACCATCTTTATCATACTTCCTAATGTCCCTTCTCCTATAGTCTTTATTCTCTTGCTCCCTCTTCTCTCTGCCCTCATTGCCTCTCTCCTTCCACACAATCTTCTTCCCTTTTCTATCAGCAATCAAACTCAAGTTATTTTGATGACATCTATGATAAATTAGTGACTAATCCTGGGACTTTGATCATTTAACTTGACCTCTGCAAATACAAAAATATAACTGCCGTGGGGTCTGCAAGGCTGAAACGTGACTCCATTTCATAACAGTGCTTTATATGAGGACAGAACCCATAGCACAAATCACTCCCGAGGGAGTCTCATATTTCACTCAGTGCTCACAGTTTAGTTTACATTATCTTAGATTTCTACTTTGAAATTCAAACATATAAATTTCATGTAAGATTTTTGTTACCCTGTACATAACCAGTTATTTCTTACAAAACTCCCAATGGTTGCAGCTTGCACTTTATGCTTAACAGTTTTTAGAATAAATGCTTTACAGTAAATAATCAGTTTGTAATATACACCACACATAATGTTAACTGATATATAACACATATTTCCAATTTCTATAAAACGTTGCATGGGACAAAGCTTTTATTTAATACTCATCTTGCTTTCAGGCAAAAGAATGCTATGTAGAAACATAATTCTTAATTGTTTGCAAATGTAACATTCATAGGTTCTTTTAAGCTCCTAGTTTTTGTTAACAGTGTGTGTTATGAAAAGCAATGTCTTAAATGCAGAAGGTCTCATATATCAGGTTTGGTATTCTGTTGGAATGCTTTGAGGTCAATCCTATATCATATTGTGGTTGAAAAGATATTTTCTACTCTGTAACTTCTACTCCAAAAAGCATAATTTTAATGGAGAGTTAGTTCTTGTAACACCAAGGAGCAATTTTTTCTCGAAGGTCATTTTCATGATTGGGCCCCGTTAGACAAAGGTTCCAGTGTGAAAGCTGGCACATGTGTTTGTGTGCCACTGTGGTCAGGGTCTGGCTGTATTATAGCATTCACTCTTGGATTCAGAGAGATAATAAAGAGGGAGGATTGGGGAAAGATTTATTAAGATGATGCCAGGTGTACTTTTCTCTGGAGAATCTCAAGAGGTTTTCAGAAGTTTCCCAAACCCAATTCCAAATGGTGGATCATAACTAATAGTGAAGTAGGGGGTGACAATATACAAGAAGATGTTATAAAGTTGCAGCAAGGGTGTGTAATTGGCTATGAGATTTCTATGTGGATATACGGGCCATTTTGATAGGAACAATAAGAGGATCACATACTTTTAGAAAAGCTGTAGATTGCAAGAATATATTAATGGACTAGTCAGGTGAGCAGAAAGGTAGCACATAGAATTCAGAGCAGAGGAGTGTGAAGTAAAGCATTTGAGAAAGACAAATTCAGCAAAGCAATGCACAATAAATGGTAGGACTCTGAGAAGTATGGACGAACAGAGGGATGTTAGAATGCATTTCCATAGATCCCTGAATGCAACAGGACAGTCAGATAAGGTGGACAGGAAGACAGAAAGGATACTACTGTGCATGGGTCAGAGCCTAGTGAATAAGAGCTGGAAGTGATGCTAGAACTAGATAAAACATCATGTACACCACAACTCGAACACAGTTTACAGTGCTGGCCATGTCATTACAGGAAGGATGTGTTGCACTAGAGAGAGTAGAAAGAAGACTTATGAAAATGCTACCTACAATGAAGAACTTTAGCTTTGAGGAACGATTGAACAGAACAGATTGAGAGTACTTTCTTTCAAAAAGCAAAGACAGCAGGGAGATTTAATTGAAGTACATTAAGTTATGATGGATCTAGAAAGAGAGAATGGGGAAATCCCATTTCATTTAGCTGGAGGTTATTATCCAGGAGACATATATAAAATAATTGCTAGAAGTATGAGGGGAGAATTCAAGAGGAACCTTTTCACACAGAGGTTAATGGGGATCTGGAACTATTGCCTGAAAGGATAGGAGAGGTAGAACTCCTCAACACATTTAGTACAACAGGATTTGCACTTGATTTGCAATCACACCCATCTTGTGAGTACAAGTACGTAATCTGTGATGATTCCACACATCTCTGGAGACAATGTTTTATTCTACTTAGTTATTAAAACTTCTAAAGTATTGGTACCTGAAGGTGGAAACATCCAAAGATATCAAGCATACAATCAGATGGACAAGAAAATTAAGAGGTAATTCAGCCACAAAACTGTTCAAGGTCTGCAAATAAAACAACCAGGTCTACATTTACTTTGGACTGACAGAGGCCGATGGGGCTCTTCTTTCTGAAACATTGCCCCAGAACCATTATACCTTCCTCTCTCTTTCCTTAACCTCACCAATACAAATCCCTAAACAAACAAAATCCAGTGCTGACCAAATTTTTGGATACTTCTCACAATCTGTCCTTCCTTTGGTCAATACTGAATTATTGTGGGTAACAATGAAACGATGTTGATTATAATAAGTGTGTTGAGGCAGGATAGATGAAGTTAATTCCACATCTAACCATGCGATATGTGACCTGGAAGCCCTTAATACTTTTACTGGACACATGAAAGATGAGAGCATTCAACTCTCCAATGTTGACAAATATGAGATGACATAAAGAAGTTTTAGAACTTGAAACTAATGAGGGTATTTCTGTGATTTGATGTTTCCAACTGAGAGAGGTGCTTCCAGAGAATGCATTCTTGGAAAAATCAATGACCCTGTTGCATTTAATGAACAGAAAGTCACAGGCTACATGTTGGTAATTTCTCAAGATGTGCCCCACTGGGAGTGTCGAATGTCATTTATCCTACATAACTCAGTTTTAGTATTTTCATTTAATTCTATGGATCTAATATGTGGGATGGGGAGACAATCACATGAGGAGTCATGGATTGAATTAATATCCCAGCTATGACACTCACCACGACTATATTACTTGGGAGGTCTCAGGTCAAGCTTTTTGTAAAGGGTAAATCATTTTCTCCAGCTTTATATTTCGAGTCCTCCATTTATAGAACTTGCAAAGGGCTACTTGCTGGAATTTTGTTGGACATATTTAATTATCATGAAGTAACATAATGTTGAGAGACTAGTTACAACTCTCAACGCACGTGTGTACTCAGACACATCTGCACACATGCATATTTTGGGGGCTCTCTGGGCAACATCGGAAGACCTCAGTAGGGGGATAAAGAATGTGATTCTATTTGTCTTGGCCCTAAATATTAAGAAATGCAACAATGAATCACACAGCTAAGACAAAGCTTTGGTTTCATGACGTTTTACAAGTAAAACAATTTTAAAAATTGGGAATAATGGCTAAACTTTAATATTTGACATCTTTAACAATTGAACCCTGTACGGGCTGCATATTCCAACAAATGTTTTTGCCTTAATTGCCTCTTTTTTTATAACCAAATCATACAGTTAAAGCTTTTGTTCCAATGCTTTCCCATCTGAAGTAAGTTAGGAATTGAATTAGGTCATAGTCTCTTGAAGCTGCCCTGACACAAAATTAGAACATGGTTGATATGTTTGAGTTTCAAATTCCACAATCACATCTATCCCTGATGGCCTTTGATTCTCCAACAAAATCTATCTAACTCTGCCTCAATGACCCCACCTCTATTGCCTTTTGAGATCACAGGTTTCAAAGTCTCACAACCTTCTGAGAGAAATATATTCTGCTCATCTTTTTCATAAAAGGTGAGCCCCTGATTTTAAAACAGTGTCCCCTAGTTCTGGAGTCCCCCAAAGATGAATGCCACTTCCATATCCACCTTGTGAAGACTATTCAGGATTTTGCACACTTATATCAAGTCATTTCCCCATTCTTCCAAATTCCAGTGGAATCAAGCCCAGTCTGTCCAATCTTTCTTCAAAAAATAGCTTGTTCATTCCAGATATCAGTCTCATAAACCTCCTCCGAAAAAGTCCACTTCCTTAAAATAAATCAGGAAGCAATTGCCAAAACATTTTCCGTTTGGAAGTGTCAAGCTTTCATCGTGTTCAGCAAAACAGCATTGCGCATGTCAATCTCCACACTAGTGAAAGGAAAGGTTTTAAAAAAACTCTTCCTTGAGCATCGTGCCCTTTTTATAATACATTTGTCTAGTGGGATATTCTCAAGATGTAGGTCATCTCCTTTGGAAGAGAGGTAACTGAAGGATCACATGACTTAATGTAAAGTTTTAAAGTATTTTCTGTGTTTGCACTGCAATTTGATTTTACTCTTTAATACGATCTCTGGTACAACTTTAAACCTTGGAGAAGAACTGTTTCCAACTTCAAAGGTGTCAATCAGCGTTATAAATAGATCCCAATTTCTGGAGTTGACTAACTCTGACCATGATCAATATAAATAGTGTAAAAACCAACATCAGAAAACCTGCACTTCTCAAAGTGTTCTTGTCCAATGTTTGAGCTCACAAGCACTGTCAAACTTAGGTTGATCATTAATAAGGAAGTTGGTTAATTTTGTGGAATAATTGAAAGCAAGTAAACAAACACTATTAATTCAAACTTGTTAAAACTTCTATGACAAAACAAAACTATGCACTAAATGTCTCAAACAGTGTTACAATCTTCCCCAATTGTTGTAATGGTCTCCCTCAGGTCTCCCTGCTTAGGAAAGTTGATGTGAAACTTGAAAGGGTTCAGAAAAAGATTTACAAGGATTTTGCCAGGTTTGGAGGGTTTGAGCTATAGGGAGAAGCTGAATAGGCTGGCACTCTTTTCCCTGGAGGGTCAGAGGCTGAGGGGTGACCTTATAGAAGTTTATAAAATCATGAGGTGCATATATAGGGTGAATGGTCAAGATATTTTTCCCAAGGTAGGGGAGTCCAAAACTAGAGGACATAGGTTTAAAGTGTGAGGGGAAAGATTTAGAAGGGACCTAAGGAGAACCTTTTTCATGCAGAGGGTGGTGTAAATATGCAATGAGCTGCCAGAGGAGGTGGTAGAGTCTGGTACAATTGCAACATTTAAAAGACACCTAGGAGAAAGTGAGGACTTCAGATGCTGGAGATCAGAGTTGAGACTGTGGGGTGGGGTGAAAGGTGAGGACTGGGGGTTCTGTCCTTCTTGTCTTGGGAGGGGTGGTGTTCAAGGGCAGTGGTGCGTGAAGTGGAGGGAATGCGCTGGAGGGCATTGTCAACCACATGCAAAGGGAAGCTGCAATCATGGAAGAAGGAGGCCATCTTTTCAACCCCTCCCAATGCAACAAGGACAGACCCCGCTCAATGCAACAAGACAGAACCCCCGGTCCTCACCTTTTACTGCACCAACCTCCATATACAATGCATCATCCTCTGCCACTTCCTCCACCTTCAAATGGACCCCACCTCCAAATGGACCACACCTTGCAGCGTTGCGAAAAGACCATTCCCTTCGCAAATCCCTCATCAGGTGCACGCCCTCCCCCCCACACCCCACTCCTGGCACCTTTCCATGTCACCACAGGAAGAGCAAAACCTGCACCGACACCATTCCCCTCACCTCTGTCCTCTTATACCTCTATCAATGTCATCTACTTTATCCGTTGCACTCGGTGTGGACTCCTTTACATCAGGGAGACAGTACACCTTCTTGCGGATTGTTTCAGAGAACATCTCTGGCACACCCGCACCCACCAACCCCACAGCCCCTGTGGCTGAACACTTCAACTCCCCCTCCCACTCCGTCAAGGACATGCAGATCCTGGGCCTCCTCCACTACCAAACTCTAATCACCCAACACCTGGAGAACGAACGCCTCATATTCCGCCTTGGGACCCTGCAACCGCACAGGATAAATGTGAATTTCAACAGCTTCCTCATTTCCCCTCCCCCCACATTATCCCAGTCCCAAGCCTCCAACTCGGCACCACCCTCTGGACCTGTCCATCACTGCCCCCTCTGACCTATCACCTTCTCCCTCATCTTCATCCACCTATCACTTTCCCAGCAACCTCCTCTCAATCCCACCCCTCCTTCCCATTTATCTCTCAGCCCTGATCCACAAGCCTCATTCCTGATGAAGGGCTTATGCACGAAACATCGATTCTCCTGCTCCTCGGATGCTGCCTGACCTGCTGTACTTTTCTAGCACCACACTCTTGACTTTAAAAGACACCTGAATGGTACAAGAATGGGAATGGTTTAGAGGGATGTGGGCCAAATGCTGGCAAATGGGACTAGATTAATTTAGGATATCTGGTTGGCATGGATGAGTTGGACCAAAGAGTCTGTTTTCATGCTGTATGGCTCTATGACTATAACACTACTTTACTTTAGGTTAGCTTCTGTCTGGGAAGACTGGTGTTATCTTCATTTGCATTAACTAGAATTAACACAGCTTTGTGATAGGAAAATCATGTTTGACAAATTTGAAGAGTTTTTTGAGAGTATAGCATGCAGAGTTGATAATCTGAAACCATTAAATATGATGTATTTGGGTTTTCAGAAGTTCCAAAAAGGTTATTACACAAGACAGCAACTGGGGGCGTTATACGAGTATGGATTAAAGATTGGTTAATGCACACAAAACAGAGTGTGGGGATTAATGGGTCTTTTCAAGTTTGAAAGGAATAACTAATAACCAGAAGGATCAATACTAAAACCTCAATTATTTAATGGATGTATTCATGACCTGGAGAATGAAGCAGTGCGTAATGCATCCATATTTGCTGATGATGCAAAAATAGCTTTTTAGAGCGCATGTTGTAATGGCATCATAAGGAATCATCAAAGGGGTGTACATAGATTAAGTGAACGTAAACTTGGCGGATGGTGTTTATTGTTGGATATTGTGAGGTAATGCACTTTGCAAGGAAGAATGAAAAGGCAAACTATTATTTAAACAGAGGAAGACTCCAAAAAGTATAGTACAGAGAGATCTGGGTGTTCGTATGCATGAAACACAAGAAGTTAGGCACAGCAAATAATTAAAAAGGCAAGCGGAATTTTGGCCTTTATTGCTAGTGAGTCAGAGCTTAAGAACAGTGAAATCTTGTTATAACTGTACAGAGCGTTGGTGAGATTGCACCTGAAGTCCTGTGTACAGTTTCGCTCCCTGTATTTAAGAAAGGATATCAAGGCATTGGAGGCAATTCATAAGAGATTCACTTGGCTGATTCCTGGGATGAAGGGGTTTGCATATTGAGAATGGTTAAACAGGTTAGACCTTTATTCATTAAAGTGTAGAAGAATGAGGGGTAATCTTACTGAAAAATAAAGAATTCTATGGAAGCTTGACTGACTCAGAGATTTGGAAGATGTATGCAAAGGGGAGGGGGCGATCTCAAACGAGGGCACATCATTGCAGAACATGGTGATACTTGTATAAAACTGACAGGTGAAGGAATTTTGTCTCTGAGGTGTCTGGAATTCTCTACCTTGGAGAATTATGGAGGTCAGATTACTGAAAGAGGAGGTAGATGGATTTGTGAATTACCAAGGAAATGAGGGCTCTGAGGAACTAGCACAAAAGAGTACTTGAAACTTACGGCACATCAGCTACGATCTTGTAAAATGATAAGGCAGGCTTGAAGAATTGAACAGTCTACTTATACTTATATATAGTCTGAATCATAGAATCATACAATGCAGAAGAGGCCCTTCAGCCCACTAAGCCTGCACCAATATATGAGAAACATCTGATTTTCAGCCTAATCCCATTTGCCAGCACTTTACCTATAGCCTAGAATGTTATGACGTGCCAAGTGCTCAGACTGCTCTCCCATTAATGAGATACAGAGAGAGAGAGAACTGTTGGTGAGTTTAACCTGAGGGTTACCATGCCTTTGGAAAGGACCAAGGTTGAGAATTCAAGTCCTTTATTATGACCTTAGCTGGTATAAGAATTAAACCTGCATGGTTGACATCAGTCTTTTACAAACAACTAACCAGCAGAATGCTTACTGATTGCAAAAATGAGCAGTATTACTGCTCTCTTGTTTTTTGTATCCTGCCAAATTTATTTGATTTCCTTATCTCTTCGATTTTATGGAATCGACCAGGTTATGATTCCTTGGGCAGCTTGTAGGATACCACCTAACTTACTTTTCATTAAGTGTGCATCCAGCTGAGAAATCTCAGCCATTTTAATGTTAGGAATATCATAGCTGAATCCAATAGTGTCTGCTTGCTGTACAAAACAGGAAAACCCTTCCAGCACTGGATCCTGACTCGCCACAGGAATCCTTCCTGACTCATTTCTGTTCAGGAATCAGGAAACTGGAGTCTCCTGGTCCAAAATGGCTTAGCTGAGTTCTGCTTTAACCCCGGAAATGATGAGTGGATCTGTGCTATCTGTTTATTAGAGTTTTATTCAAATACCCTCAAGAGAGTAAGAGTGATTGGAGGAAGTACAGATTTGGCCAGAAGAGTTCTTTCCTTCTAGGTCTCCATTTTCACACATTCAGCATGCTCAGTAACACATCTCTCCCTTTAGCCAGGAAAGCAGGATGATTTAAACCACTGACCTCCTCATAAATGCCATCAGTGTTGCTCTGTAATGCAACTGTGTTCAGCTGCATCCCATGCCAAGATGGAATATCCTGGAAGAAAACTGACAACACTCGTCCAAGCTGAGATTGATAAGAATAGTCGAGACTTAATCTGTCAAATCTCATCAACCCCTGAGGTACTTTTTAATAGTTGTAAAATGTTTTTTAAGTCAACAAAGTTGACTTTACACCCAATCAGTCACTACTAATGTAGCCTAATGTAAGGCTTATGGTTAATAGGTGAAATAGTTACGATTACATTGGAGACTAGTACACGAATGCTGATTTCATTAAATTTAATTAATGGTAATTTAATCATTCTGTAGTGTTCATCCGTTTTCATCATTCATGTGCACATATGCTGTGATTCCCTTGTGCAAGTACTTGTTGCCCGCAGGGTCTATAAAGAAAGCAAGGGCAAGTCTAGAATATAATAACCTAACGGTGACCCTTTTATTACAGCTGTCCCACCAAATCAAAACAAAGGATTCTGTTGTCAAAACAAACTAGATTAGTACAAGAAGTGAAATGTGAACCTGGGATCATCTAGCAATGGCGACTTCACAGGAAAGGACTAGCAAGCTTCAGAGTCAGACCCGTTCAAAGGAAATACTTTCAGTCGATTAGTTACTTAATTTGCTATACACTTACGTTATTCTCAAGACAACACTAAATCATGTTTCCTACATTTTTTTTGATTCGGCGTATTTTCTTAGCTTCAATAACACTTTTTTTTCTTGTTCCATATTTTCCACACAGAACAATATCTATCCCCACCGGAGCTGAGATTAATGCAGGAAATGTGGCCAATCCCTGAGCTACCTGTCAACATGCCCATCGATATTCCCCGTCTGAAATAGATTAACAGCCATTTAACTAATTTAAATAGCAGCTGCAGAGTCCAGTTCTGCCGAAAAGTAAAAAGCAAAATACTGCGAGACACAGATCCCGAAACAAAAACAGAAAATGCCGGAACTGACAGCAGGTCAGGAAGTTTCTTTCAAGAGAACAAGGAGAATTTATACTTTGGGATGTTTGCTCAGTTCTGATGTTTTTTTTAAAATTCCGACTGTTAGAAGAGCTAGTGTTATTAACCGAGAGCCTTCAGAGTTAGTGGTGACGAGTGATGCTAGCAACATCGTCTACGAGACCCTAGATTGTATACCCTCTCCGGAACAGTCTTTAATTGGAAACCACCAAGTTAGCATTCATTGATAAAGTGCATTTGAAAGGACAGGTACACACCGGCAGTCCATATGTGAGAAGCGGCGTGTTGAAGTAAACATGTTTTTGGGTCATGCTGTGAGACACAGATGGTATAACAGGTTAAGTTAATGTACTAAATATCTGCAAAGATTTGTGACACAAATGGTGGTTACAGCAGGCCGTGCAAGCCCCTGTTGTTACGCTGGCTTTCTGATGGAGCAATCAACCTGACGCCACTCCCTTGTATTTTTGCTGCTGTCTATTAGCTCGTAGTGAACCGATGTCCAAACTGCAGAAAGAGAACTTGAGGAAAGGAAATATTAGATTATAAAAGAGATGAAAGCGAGGCAGTAAGGGACACATTAGAAAAGAAATCAACCAGTTTAGAGACGTCTCCCAGTTTAGAGATGTCTCTGTTCTGGGATGGGAGAAGTTGATTGACATTGCATCAACGATTACTGCTATTCGATTGGAGGAGTGTGCTGCCGAATCTGCCCCCTACACCATGAGCAATACCAAAAAATACAAATGTCTTATTTAATCAGCAAAACAATAACTTTTTGTTTCTCTTTTATTAGTTATTTCAAACAAGAGACTTTCACTAGGTTTCTTCAATAAACTAAAAAATAATTGATTTCTCAGAAATAAAGTTATTCTTTAGACAAATGGCAAAACCAATTAAATTACTATTTGGAATTAAGCCTTATCACCCTAATTTCAAACATACATTCATATACAGACATGACAGACTAAGACAGTTCTGCAGAAAAGAATAGGTTACAAAAGGAATTGCACCCCTGTATGTCACTGATTGGAAAACAGAATGGGTTGACTTCTCAGTTTCTTCAATTCCCTGTCAAAGAGGCCTATCTGCTAATGAACCCAATAGTGGAGGATCTACAGAGCAGCAATAAGATTTTGATGGGAAACAGACAAGACTCCTGATTTTTGAAACTTTATCAAGATTTCAAACTTCTTTTCTGAGGCAATGCTTGTAGTTGGTTTTCCTTTAAGATTTGTCAGTTACTGACTGAGAGACGGAGCTGCTTTCTGCTACAATCTTCTTCAAGAATTCACATCCCATGTCTGTGAAAAACAGAGCAATGTGATCCCAGAGGTTGGTGTAAAGACCACATCTTTTAATGTTTCTTTACTTTGGATTGTGTTCCAAAATGGGAAAAGGAATGCTTTAAACCAAGGGCTGAGGTAGGAGTTCACTTTAAAAAATAAATATAGCAAACTTATGGAAAGAAATCAGAAATAATTTTGTTTTGTATCATCCACCAAGAAGCTTTTAGTTCCACAACATTCCTGGTCTCCCAAAAGTCAAGAGAAAAATATCTTCTTAATGAAGCATGATTTGTTATTTTTGTTGGAATAGGCTAAGAAACAGATATTAATATAATTACTCAGTTTATTTGCATCTCCTAAAGCTGGCTGTTTGCTCACATGGCAGGTAGTGTGATTTGGGAAATTTCTTGACTTTCTGAATGTGCCTTGGGGAAAAAAAATCCCTTGTACAATAGGATTTTTTTTCTGGGGGAGTTGTGCAGGATAGAGTTTGACCTGTAGTTCCTGGACACACACTTCAGAAGTAACCATAAAGGCTGCCAACCACTAATGTGAGCTGGTTAAGTTATCCACATTGGTTCTCCAAGACATTGTCCCTATTATTTGTTCTCATTTAGGTCTTCTAGTCCTTTTCCCTTCCACCCACTCTCTAGCTCCAAATACTCCACATACTGTACCCATGCCAACCCAGCCAAAAATGCCAACTTAATTTTAACTCAGACCTTCTGCCCTTATGCCCTCCAGGCCAACTCACCCTATACACATCATGGACAAAATGTAGGAGCCATGTTTATATTAGATTAAATAAAATAAAGCTCAAAATATCTATTGTAGTTCACATGATATAAATGGAACACTTTCATTCTTGACAGCCCATTCAAAACTATTAAATTGCCTCAAATACTTATTCCCAAATAAGAAAAGATAGTCAAACCCTCAATATTCTCTTTTGAGTTGTCAATAAATCTGTGAAATTATAATCTCCTGTTGGAATAACTACAGATCAGAAGTCACATGACACCAGGTTTTAGTAAAACAGGTTTATTTGAAATCACAAGCTTTCGGAGCACTGCTCCTTCATCAGATGTACAGCTGAAAGCTTGTGATTTTAAATAAACCTGTTGGAATATAGCCTGGTGTTGTGTGATTTTTGATTTGTCCACCCCAAACCAACATTGGCACCTCCACATCAGGAATAATTATAGGTTTGAGAAAGCAGTGAAGCATTAATAATGACACTTTGACAGCCCTTATGTAATATCAACAAATAGCAGAAGTGAGCAGATTTAACTTGCAATGAGCTGCTGAATTAAATGACCTCACAGTTAATTTTTTAAACATGTCATTGGCATGGGTGAGCCATTTTTTTAAATTTAAAAGACTGGGGTTTAGAAAATCTTCACACCTTGACAGTTCTGCAGACC
Organism: Chiloscyllium plagiosum; assembly: GCF_037043375.1. Lineage (NCBI taxonomy): Eukaryota > Metazoa > Chordata > Chondrichthyes > Orectolobiformes > Hemiscylliidae > Chiloscyllium > Chiloscyllium plagiosum. The sequence goes on along the minus strand of NW_028270143.1, from coordinate 94,213,745 downwards.
CTCTCCACCTTTCAACAGCACTTAGAACGTAGAATGTAGAACATTATAATGCAGTATATGCCCTTTGGCCTTCGATGTTGTACTAACCTGTGAAACCAATCTGAAGCCCATCCAACCTACACTATTCCATTCTCATCCATATGCCTATCCAATGACCACTTAAATGCCTGTAAAGTTGGTGAGTTTACTACTGTTGCAGGCAGTGCGTTCTACGCCCCTACTACTCTCTGAGTCAAGAAACTAAATCTGACGTCTTGTCCTATATCTATCATCCCTTAATTTAAAGCTATGTACCCTTGTGCTAGCCATTGCCATTTGAGGAAAAAGGCTCTCACTGTCCACCCTACCTAACCCTCTGATTATCTTATATGTCTTAATTAAGTCATGTCTCAAACTTCTCTCTAACAAAAACAGCCACAAGACCCTCAGCCTTTCCTTGTAAGACCTTTCCTCCATACCAGGCAATATCCTAGTAAATTCCCTCTGAACCTTTTCGAAAGCTTCCACATCCTTCCTATAATGCAGTGACCAGAACTGTGTGCAATACTACAAGTGCAGCTGCATCAATGTTTTGCACAGCTGTAGCATGATCTAATGGTTCCGAAACTCAATCCCTCTACCAATAAAAGCTAACACACCATATGCCTTCTTAACAATCCTATCAACTTGCGTGGCAACTTTCAGGGATCTATGTGCATGGACACCGAGATCTCTCTGTACATCTACACTACCCAGAATCTTACCATTAGCCCAGTACTCTGCATTCCTGTTACTCCTTCCAAAGTGAATCACCTCACACTTTTCCACATTAAACTCCATTTGCCACCTCTCAGCCCAGCTCTGCAGCTTATCTATGTCCCTCTGTAACCTACAACATCCTTCGTCACTATCCACAACTCTACCGTCCTTAGTGTCATCCGCAAATTTACTAACCCATCCTTTTACGCCCTCATGCAGATCATTAATAAAAATGACAATCAGCAGTGGACCCAAAACAGATCCTTGCTGTACACCACTAGTAACTGAACTCCAGGATGAATATTTCCCACCTAGCCAATTTCTGATTCAAACTGCTAAATCACCCTCAATCCCATGCTGCCGCATTTTGTGCAATAGCCCACCATGGGGAACCTTATCAAACACCTTACTGAAATCCATATACACCACATCAACTGCTCTACCTTCATCCACCTGTTTGGTCACCTTCACAAAGAACTCAATAAGGCTTGTGAGGTGTGACCTACCCTTCACAAAACCTAATCAACTTATTCCTTTCTAGATGATTATAAATCTTATTTCTTATAACCCTTTCCAACACTTTACCCACAACCGAAGTAATGCTCACTGGTCTATAATTACCAGTGTTGTCTCTACTCCCCTTGAACAAAGGAACAACATTTGCTATACTCCAGTCTTCTGGCACTATTCCTGTAAACAATGGTGACACAAAGATCAAAGCCAAAGTCTCTGTAATCTCCTCCCTAGCTTCCCAGAGAATCCTAGGATAAATCCCATCCAGCCCAGGGGATTTATCTATTTTTACACTTCCCAGAATTTCTGAAACCTCCTTATGAACCTCAATCCCATCTAGACTAATAGCCTGTATCTCAGTATTCTCAATAACATTGTCTTTGACTTGTGTGAATACTGACGAAAAATATTCATTTAGCGCTTCCCCTATCTCCTTGGACTCCACGCACAACTTCCCACTACCGTCCTTGACTGGCCCTAATCTTACTATAATCATTCTTTTATTCCTGATATACTTATAGAAAGCTTTAGGGTTTTCCTTGATCCTACCTGCCAAAGACTTCTCATGCCCTCTCCTGGCTCTTCTTAGCTCTCTCTTTCGGTCTTTCCTGGCTAACCTGTAACTCTCAAGTGCCCTAACAGCACCTTTACATCTTATCTTAACATAAGCCTTCTTCATCTTGACAAGAGCTTCACCTTCTTTAGTAAACCACGGTTCCCTCACTTGACCACTTCGTCCCTGCCTGACAGGTACATACTTTTCAAGGACGTGCAATAGCTGTTCCATGAACAAGACCACATTTCAATTGTGCCCATCCCCTCCGGTTTCCTTCCCCATCTTCTGCATCCTAAATCTTGCCTAATCGCATCAAAATTGCCTTTCCTCCAGCTATAACTCCTGCCCTGTGGTATATACCCATCCCTTTCCATCGCTAAAGTAAACATAACTGAATTGTGGTCACTATCACCAAAGTACTCACCTACCTCCAAATCTAGCACCTGCCCAATTCATTACCCAGTACCAAATCCAACATGGCCTCACCCCTTGTTGGCATGTCTACTTACTGTGTCAGGAAACCCTCCTGCACTCATTGGAAAAACCTGACCCATCTAAAGTACTTGAGCTATAGCATTTCCAGTCAATATTTGGAAAGTTAAAATTGCCCGTAACAACTACGCCATTACTTTTGCTCCTATCCAGAATCATCTTTGCAATCCATTCGTCTACATCTCTTACACTAATCCTAAAAAATTGTAACTCCCACACCACAGTTAAATCTCTTGCTCTTGTGAAGGTAGGATCTCTGAGTTTAAAGGATCCTGTTAAATTGTGATTCCCTCAAGTGTAAACCATGTGCTACCTACCTATGAAAAAGCAATCTGACAGTATTGGAATTGGGACATCCAGATCCAAATTCATTCCACCGTTTTGGAACATCCACTGACCCTGAGATTTTTCCATGCTCCCATTGAATAGTGCATTTGCCCATAATAACAAACAACAACTTGTATTTATAGAGTGTCTTTAGTCTCGTAAAACATTTTAAGCAGTTCAAAGGAGCAACAGCAAATAATATTTGATCCTTAACTGGAAGTATTAGGACAAATGGTTTCAGCTGGGTCCAAGTAGTAGGTTTTTAAGAGAGTTTTGATAAATGAGAGCGGGTCGTGAAAGTTTAGGAACAGAATTCCAGAGCTCATGACTTCAACAACCAAAGGCAGTGGTGGAGCATACTAAATCAGGGTTACACAAGTACAGTGGAGAGGTCGAGGAATGTTGTATCGACCTGATGTCCTGCATTAGATCACTGATTTATTGTTATTATTATAACTGTTTCTTCTGCAATAGATAGCTGACCTGTAACCTTACATTATAAGTAGTTTTGATCAGAGCACATACAATGAGCTGAAAAGCTTTGTTCTGTAACATCTGTGAGTCTATGAGATAATCTCAGAGCTAAGAAAGTAAATAGCATTTCTAAACCTCAGAGAACTTGATAGGATTTTCAAAGAGCAATCAAAGACTCAATGTTGAAAAATTTATTTGAAGATATTCAAATACGAAAACAATGAGTGTTTCCAAAAATACCCCTCTGATCTAACGGATGAGAAGTTTGTCCACCTCGTCAGCATAATTTCTATGGGCGAAATATCAAGCCAAAAACTGCTGGATACCTATCAAATTCTAATGAGCTTCCTTAGATCCCTCCAGATGTGATCTATAATCTCTCCATCTATAACATTCTTGCCCTTTTTAATATTAATTTATTTGTTCTCATTATATCATGATGACTGCTTTTATTCATTGAGGAATGTTTCATTGTAACTTAAAAACTCAGTGGCTTGGCTGTGTGTCAACCTTAATTTGTAATATCTCAGTTACTTAATTTTGAAGTTTAATCCGCGTCATCAAGTACACAGTTGACAACAACCTAACTTGACAAGTACCTTTCACTTATTTTGCAAGTTTTCTGTATTATACTTTGTTTCATTAACGGTAACCATTCACATTTCTGGTTACAATGTTGCAATACATATATAATTATATTTAAAATACCAGTACTAAAACTATGAATTTCTGATCACCTTTTGCGGATGATACGAAAGTCGGTGAAGTTGTTGACAGTGAGGAAGGATGTGTCAGGTTACAGCGGGATATAGATAAGCTGCAGAGCTGGGCAGAAAGGTGGCAAATGGAGTTCAATTGGGTAAGTGTGAGGTGATTCACTTTGGTATGAGTAACAAAAAGATGGGGTACTGGGCTAATGGTCGGATACTTGGTAGTGTGGATGAGCAGAGGGATCTTGGTGTCCATGTACACAGATCTCTGAAAGTTGCCACCCAGGTAAATAGTGCGGTGAAGAAGGCATATGGCGTACTGGCTTTTATTGGTAGAGGGATTGAGTTCCGGAGTCCTGAGGTCATGTTGCAGTTGTATAAGACTCTGGTGCGGCCGCATCTGGAGTATTGTGTGCAGTTTTGGTCGCCATACTATAGGAAGGATATGGAGGCACTGGAACGGGTGCAGAGGAGGTTTACCAGGATGTTGCCTGGTATGGTAGGAAGATCGTATGAGGAAAGGCTGAGGCACTTGGGGCTGTTTTCATTGGAGAAAAGAAGGTTTAGGGGTGACTTGATAGAGGTGTACAAGATGATTAGGGGTTTAGATAGGGTTGACCATGAGAACTTTTTTCCACGTATGGAGTCAGCTATTACGAGGGGGCATAGCTTTAAATTAAGGGGTGGTAGGTATAGGACAGATGTTAGGGGTAGATTCTTTACTCAGCGAGTCGTGAGTTCATGGAATGCCCTGCCAGTAGCAGTGGTGGACTCTCCCTCATTATGGGCATTTAAACGGGCATTGGATAGGCATATGGAGGATAGTGGGTTAGTGTAGGTTAGGTGGGCTTGGATCGGCGCAACATCGAGGGCAAAAAAGGGCCTGTACTGCGCTGTATTGTTCTATGTTCTATGTTCCACAACAACATGATTCTCACTTTCTGTACTTAGCTTCTTTGTTCTTGTCTATTCATCACCATTTGAAAACATTGACTTAATTTGGTTCAATGTAAAACCACACCCAGCAATGTTTCTTGCCATCAAATCAGGGTCACCTACTTTGGCAGACTTTTATCAGGAAGTTCCATTGTATGGAGTTGTATCTCCAACCATCCTGCCATCTCTCTCTCACCATTGGTCACTCAACACATCTAGATTGTCAGCAAACCATCTGCTCACCCCTCTTAGAAAATGAACAGGTTAGAGAATTCTTGACTGTTGTCAAACAGACCTTGTTCCTATCTCTAGCACTCTTTAACTGAAAAGTAATAAATTCCAAATGTTTTACAAAAGAAAAAAACCTGAACTATTTTTGGTGGTGATAGTTTTTTTTTCCTGACTGGCTTGCAGCAGGGAGATCACTCTTTAATTCCTGGAGACTTCAGGACAAGTCTGGAGGGTTGGTAGCCCTGCAGCAAACAGCAAGCTAACTTTCCAATGTATTGGCATTAGTATGACACATAAATAATAAAAAAGCGATTCAGGCTGTGCTGGTTAATTTGTTCCTACAAATAGTACACTGATATCTAGCATAGTGTCGCCGTGATGAAGCAACACATGTGCCTCAGCATCAGGTTACAACGCATGAAAGGCAAACTGTGCAAGCATCTGTCCAGTGGAGAACTTACTAAACTCTTCACCCCAGGAAACATTAGCTTACATGTCCTCCACTCTACACATCAGTATGATTAACCCAATATATGCTGACCCAGAACAAGACTGCTCTTTATTGTGTCATAACCCAAAACAATAAACCAACATTTCTGATATTGGAACTGTGTATTTTTTGAAATAGGCAATATTTTTCTGTATCACTGTTCATTGTCCTCCTTTATTTTGAGTTAAATGCAATTAAATGACTATAATCCATAACACTGTACATTGTTGTTTAAAAAATACACTGGAATGCATTGTCTTTGTTTTATTCTCTACGACATAATCCTTACCCTAATGGCTGTTAAATCTTCTACCAATGAATTGCACATTATTTCTTGGGAACACATTTCTTAGGGGCAGCACTGTGGCTCAGTGGTTAGCACTGCTGCCTCACAGGGCCAGGGACCTGGGTTCGATCCCACCTCGGTCGACTGTTTGTGTGGAGTTTGCACATTCTCCCTGTGTCTGCGTGGGTTTCCTCTGGGTACTCCAGCTCCCTCCCACAATCCAAAGATGTGCAGTTCAGGTGAATTGGCCATGCTAAATTGCCCATAATGTTAGGTAGGTCATTCAGGGGTAAATGTAGAGGAATGGGTCTGGGTGAGTTACTCTTCGGAGGGTCGGTGTGGACTTGTTGGGTCGTAGGGCCTGTCTCCACACTGTAGGAAATCTAATCTAGTCTAATTTTGAAACATTTGCAGTAATGCCATGGGCACTTTATTTAGTACACTCCATCTCTGTAAAATACCACTATAAAATCTGCTTAAATTGATGACGGACTGGATGAGCAATCCTTGCATCCCTCGATAGAATCCTAATCTTGATTTCTTCACATAATCAACGACATCAATTTGCACTTATATAACACTTTTTATACATAAACTATCCCAAGGCAATTTACAGGAACATCATCAATTGAAACCTGGAACAATGCCTCACTTCCAATACAGAGTGAAGAGAGCACAGAAGAGATTTGCTAGATTGTTTCTAGGGATGAGACACTCCAGTTAAAAGGATAGGCTGGAGAAGTTGGGAGTTTTTTCTTTGGAAAGGAGAAGGTTAAGAGGTGGTTGGATAAAAGCTGTTCATAATTATCAGGGGTCTGGACAGAGTAGATAGATCATGATCCTGTCTTCTTGCCCACTAGGTCAAGATCAAGAAGGCATAGATTTAAAGTAATTTGCAAAATAAGAAAACTTAATAATGCCATAAGACGTAGGAGTGGAAGTAAAGCCATTCGGCCCATTGAGTCCACCCCGCCATTTAAACATGGCTGATGGGCATTTCAACTCCACTTACCTGCAAACTCCCCATAGCCCTTAATTCTTTGCGAGATTAAGAATTTATCAATCTCTGCCTTGAAGACATAGAACATAGAGCATAGAACATTATAGCGCAATACAGGCCCTTCGGCCCTCAATGTTGCGCTGCCCTGTCATTACAATCTGAAGCCCATCCCACTACACTATTCCATGCACGTCCATATGCCTGTCCAATGACGACTTAAAACTTGGCAAATCTACTACCGTTGCAGGCATAGCATTCCATACCTTACTACTCTCTGAGTAAAGAAACTACCTCTGACATCTGTCTTATACCTATCTCCCCTCACTTTAAAGTTATGTCCCCTCATGTTTGCCGTTCCCATACTTGGAAAAAGGCTCTCCCTGTCCACCCTTTCTAACCCTCTGATTATCTTGTATGTCTCTATTAAGTCACCTCTCAACCTTCTTCTCTCTAACGAGAACAGTCTCAAGGCCCTCAGCCTTTCCTCATAAGACATTCCTTCCATACCAGGCAACATCCTAGTAAATCTCCTCTGCACCCTTTCCAAAGCTTCCACATCCTTCTTATAATGCGGTGACCAGAACTGTACACAATACTCCAAGTGTGGCCATACCAGAGCTTTGTACAGCTGCAGCATAACCTCCTGATTCCGGAACTCAATCCCTCTATTAATAAAGGCCAAAACACTGTAGGCCTTCTTAACAACCCTGTCAATCTGGGTGACATTTAAGGTCCCAGCCTCTACTGTGCTCCGTGGCAATGAATTCCACAGGCCCACCACTCTTCGGCTAAAGAAATGTCTCCTCATTTCCATTTTAAATTGACTCCCTCTAATTCTAAGGCTGTGCCCACGGGTCCTAGTCTCCTCGCCCAATGGAAACAACTTCCCAGCGTCCACCCTTTCTAAGCCATGCATTATCTTGTAAGTTTCTATTAGCTCTCCCCTCAACCTTCTAAACTCTAAATGAATACAATCCCAGGATCCTCAGCCATTCATTGTATGTTAGGCCTACCATTCCAGGGATCATCCATGTGAATCTCCTTGTGAGGAAAAACACCTTTATAAATCAGGTAGTTAGAGTATGGAAGTGTGGTGGAGGAGGTCCAATTGTGGTATTCAAAACAGCAATAGATAATTATTTAAATAGAAATAACATGCTTTGGGAAAAAGACAGGAAAATGGTAGAAGTAATAACACTCATTTGGAGAGCCAGTGCAGACACAATGGGCAGAATAGCCTCCATCTGCGATGTAACAATTCAGTGATTCTAAAATGAAAAAGCTACTTAACTGAGAGCCAATGTAGGTGAGTGAATACAGGACAGTGAGTGAAAGGGATTTGGTGTGAGTTCAAATATAGGCAGCAGAGTCTTGAATGAGCTAATGCTTATGGACGGTGCGAGCTGGGAGGCCTGGCAGGCCAATTTTGGAATATTTCAGTTTAGGAGCGGTAGAGTAAATACTATCTATGGTATAAATACTGTCTATGGTGAGCAAGGAAAACAATGGCTTTGGTCTTCTCAAAATTTAATGGTTGGAAATTTCTCCTTATCCAATACTGGATGCCATGCAAGCAATGTGACAAATTGGAGGGAGTGGAGGGATTGAGAGGGGCGCTGACTTTGGGAAATGTACACGTGGGAAATGAAGTCACGCTTTTGGCTAATACCATCATGGTGCTGTATCTGGATGAGAAATAGAGGGAGGCCAAGGGAAGAGAAGCATTTGCAAGTGGCTCTGCACCAAGATAGTAAAAGTGGCAAACAGTATCACCGGCTGAATGATGGCGCAGTGACATTAGAGGAGGGTGCGGTGGTCAACTGTGTCACAGACTGCTGACAGCTTGGGAAAATTGAGGCTGTGGGTGGATGTCATGGATGAATAGTGTGTAGAACCTTGCTTGGAATTTGGGCAGGCAGAGAGATTTTTAGATTCCTGTCCCTCTTTGGAAATTGGACACTCCCCCAATATCTGGGACTCCTGGCCCTCTCATGAGGAGCAGGAATTCTGTCCCTGGTGTTGCTCTGGGCCCAAGCCCCACAGGCTCTCCCACAATCCCAGATCTGAGTGCAGTGGGCCATGAGTGACCCAGGCCCCAGTTATCAGTTCCTCAGGCACTGCTTCCACCACTCCTCCCTTTCAATTCACAACTTTGGCCCCAATTCTATCCTCTCTTTGATTTCCTCTCCTCTCTGCATGACCCCAGCTATCCCTGTGTCATGGGGGGGTGGGATGCTGCACGATCACTCGGGATTAATGTTTAGCTTTGACTACAAAGCTGCAGATCAATAATATGATTAATCACAGCTCCCTGAAGCAGAACATCCAGCTGTGTGCAACGCTTAAAGAGTTCAATAACTGTGGGGAATCCCTGATGGGCAGAGGTTTATTTCCCATCAACTTCTCCAATGGCAGTGCTGGAAATCCCATCTTGGGGAAAATTCTCCCTCTGGAGTTGAGGAAGTTTGGTGAAGTATTTGCAACAATCTTCAGCCAGAAGTATTGGAGTGGATGTTCCATCTTGGCCTCCTCCACAGTGTTCATCCAAATCAATTTACTCCACGGGATGTCAAGAAACAGTTGGAAGTATTGGTAACTTGCCTTGCCAAGCTGTTCCAGTGCAGCTACAATGCGGAATCTGCCCCAACAATATGGAAGATTACCGAGACATATCCCATGCACAAAAAGCAGTACAAATCTAATCCAATAAATTCATGCCCATCAATCTACTTTCAATCATCAGTAAAGTGATGGGAAGTGTTATGAACAAAGATGTCAAGCAGCCTTTGTTTAACAATAACCTGCTCAGTGACACCCAGTTTGGGTTCTGCCAGGGCCACACAGCTCCTGACCTCATTATAGCCTTGGCTCAAAAATGAACAAAAGAGCTGAATTCCAGAGGTGTAGGGAGAGTGACAGCCCATGACATCAAGACCAAATCTGACTGTGTGTGGCATCAAGGAGACCTAGTAAATCTGGCTTCAATGGGTAACAGGCCAAACTCTCTGCTGGTTGGAGTCATACCTGGCACACAGGAAGATGGTTGTGGTCATTGGACGTTAGTCAGCTCAGCTTCAGGACATTTCTTCAGGAGTTCCTCAGGGTAGTATCCTAGACCCAACCATCTTCAGCTGCTTCAATAATGACCTCCCCCATCCCATCATAAAGTCAGAAGTGGGGACATTTGCTCAGAAGCATGCTTAAGAATGTATCAAGGGAATCAGAGGTAGGTTACATCTATAATGGAGACTTTTCCAATAAGCAGTTCAATTGGTTTATAGTATATGGAATGGGCGCTTGTATTGTAATAGCCATGATTGACAATAAATCTTTAATCGTTGTGGTGTTGTGAAATCAAAGGGCATTAAAGCCTAGCTGAAGATAAAATTTATGGCCATAACCTTTCATTAATTGCAAGTTCCTGGAAACACAATCAGTCTGAATGAACATCAGACTTAAATAGTATTGACATTGGAACAGCTTTCCTCACTTGTGTTGAATGGTGGTAGATACATCATACTTTTAGCACAGAACAGTAGATTTTTCTTGTTAAATCTGCACTTTGCTGTAGTGAGAACTAATCAATGAGACATTAGCCAAAACACAATGTTCATACAATATTGTCCTGTAGCACCAAAAGCAGAATGTGTTCTGTGAAAAGCAGAATTAATTATTCGGTAAATGTTCATGGATGGCCATTTTTCCTATTGAGCTGTAAACTCTCATTGAACCGTGAACAGATTTAGTTTGAAGGAGGTGATCAGTCTCTAATAGCCACCAATAGGTCTCCTTGCTTGTAAACAGTCTTTCCTTTCTAGATGAACTTATACAGCCAGTCTGAAGTTTTGAGCATTTTAATCAGCTAAGCTTTTGCAGTGACTTCATGCAATTTCTGTGAAATTATTTTCATTTCCAAACATGTAATGTTTCCTCGACTTTGTTTATCCTGATCGACTAAAGTCAATTAAATTGAAACATAATTACCCTAAACTTCTAATAGTAACTTTATTACTGAAATCTTGTTCTTTATTTCACTGCCTTAGATTTATGAAACAGTCGGCCAAGGGTCATGATTTGGAGATGCCGGTGTTGGACTGGGGTGTACAAAGTTAAAAATCACACAACACCAGGTCCAACAGGTTTAATTGGAAGCACACTAGCTTTCAGAGCGCCGCTCCTTCATCAGGTGATAGTGGAGGACACAATTCTAAGGCACAGAATTTATAGCAAAAATTTACAGTGTGATGTAACTGAAATTATACATTGAAAAATACCTTGATTGTCTGTTGAACCTTTCATCTGTTCGGATACAATGATAGTTTCACTTCACACACACACACACACACACACAGACACACATATACACAGACACGCACACAAGCATCCTCTCAGAGACCTATATGCACACTTATATTTTGTGGGGTGAATTTGTACTTGCAGAGTACATGTAAAACTCTAAGCTCAAAAATTGCATGAATTCATGTAAAACTCTGTTTTCTCACTTTTTAGATTAGAATCAATCTAAACATCATGGCATAGACAGAGAACACAGGGGGCTAACACCTTCAACATATTGGCGGGCACCCTGCCTCTATTCCTGATGAAGGGCTTTTGCCCGAAACGCGATTTTCCTGCTCCTCGGATGCTGCCTGACCTGCTGTGCTTTTCCAGCACCACTCTAATCCAGAATCTGATTTCCACCATCTGCAGTCCTTGTTTTTACCTTCAACATATTGTCTAGCTATCACCCGTTGTTACAGCTAACCTGAGAATGCAACTTTTAAAAAAAGGTTTTGTGAGTTACACATGAAAGAAGTGAAACTATCATGGTATTCGAACAGATGAAAGGTTCAACAGACAATCAAGGTATTTTTCAATGTATAATTTCAGTTACATCACACTGTAAACTTTTGCTATAAATTCTGTGCCTTAGAATTGTGTCCTCCACTATCACCTGATGAAGGAGCGGTGCTCCGAAAGCTAGTGTGCTTCCAATTAAACCTGTTGGACTATAACTTGGTGTTGTGTGATTTTTAACATTGTAGGCCAAGGGAAAATATAATTATCCTTGGAATTTCCAGCATAAGTGCACTTAGGATACAGGTTTGCCTATAACTTGGAATTCAGACTTTACAGCCTGCCTATACTGGATATGTTTTGAGTGGGCAGCAACTAAATTTGTTATGGCCACCTTATTAACATCATTGTAGCCTAGGAATGAGTGTTTGGCCTGGTTTTGGCTACACTGTGTTCATCCTTCCTCTGGTAGCACATGGAGCAGCCAGTCTCCTGTCCTAAAAGCTAATCTATCCAAATTAAAGGGAAATCACATTTTATTATGATACCAGACTTTGTGAAATGATGAATATGTTGCCAGGGCAGAGAGAGGCTTCCAGGGTGTCTGATGGGCATTGGGGGACTTAATGGTGGAGGTGGACTTGAGGAGAGACATAGTTCTGGCCCCAAGGATCATAAGAAGTTTAATTACCTCACGTGGGCATTAGAATTAGAATCAACTTCATTGTCACATATACTCAAATGAACACAGTAAAAAGTTTACAAGTTACCAACTTATGGCGCTATCTTACAAAGGTACCTAAGATACAGATTTTTATGTGCAAATTCTTAGGGAGAAAAAATTATAAAAATAAAGAAATAAAAAATTCGTAATAACAGCCCTTCCCACCCACTCCATGCAAGCACCTAGCCTCCAGAGACTCTCAAGTCCGGGAGATCATTCTGAAATCATCTCGAGTCTGAAAGTCCAGAATGCACCTTCACATCATAGCTCCTTCCCAGCAGCACTCCTCACACTGCCCATCACTCCAGCAACACTCTCGAGCACTCAGTATCCAGAGGCTGGCTCTCACAAAACCCATGTTATCCAGCAACACTAGGCAACATTGAAGATAATAGTATGAACCTTTCTAATGCCGTCTTTTAACACTCAGTTCATCCTGTGAACTGGCAAAAGTGTGAAGTAGTTTAATTTGATAGGAAGAATGAAGAGAGACTATATAAATTAAAGGATATAATTCTGAAAGGATTTCAGGGGCTGAGGGACTGGAGGATATATGTCCAGAAATCATTGAAGGTGACAGGGAGGCTGAAAAAGTACTTCACACAGCAGGGTTTATAAATAGACGCACAAAGGACAATAGAAAGGAAGTTATGATAAATCAGGATGTGCTGGTTCAGCCTCAACTGGAGTTTTGTACAGGATACTGGGCAGCACAGTTATGAAGGATGTGAAGACATTAGAAAGGGTGGAGCATAGATTCACAAGAAAGCATCTGGAGATGAAGAACTTCAGTTATGTGGGTAGATTGGAGAAGCTGTGATGTATTTTCTATGGAGAACAGATGATTAAGAGGAGGTTCAGTAGAGCTGTTGAAAATCATGCGGGGTCTGGACAGAATGGATAAGAAAACAATGTTTTTGTGAGCAAACAACTGATAACCAGACTGGGGGAAGAATCATTTTGAGGTGATCTGTTAAAGAAGCAATGGAGAAATGAGGAAAACCATTTTTAAGATGTGAGTAGTTAGGATCTGGAATGCACTGATGGAAAATGTGGTGGAGGATGTTCAATAATAGATTCCAAAATAGAACTAGGTAATTATGTGAAGAAAAATAAATTTGCACTGCTATTAGGAAAAGGTGAGGCTGGGGTTATGGAAAATAAAGAACATGAAAGTATGGGAAAGGTTAAAGCATGAAGACCACTGGCAATCTGTGGTCTGTGGAAGGCAAGATGGATAAAAATAGTGGAATATTCTTACACCAATTAGCAGAGTAAGGTTAAGGCTGAAAGGTCACTATGGCGAGATGAGATAACACAAGTAATAAAGCAAGTTCCTCTGTTAAGTGTTATTATGACAGGATTGGGACAATAAATATTTGGGACATGACATTAAAATATCTAATTAGTAGTTAGTAGAGTCAGCTTGAGACAGGAGACTATTGTAAAGATCGAATAGCTAAATATCTCTCATGACAGGTTAGTCTGGAATTGAAGATCACTGTAGCAGAATTAGCAATAAATATCTAACTGTGACATTAGAATAACATTAAGTAGAATGTACAACTAAAGAGATAATGGGAACTAACATCACTGGTTTATTGTGTAGCTAGAGTGAGGTACTTTGATTAATATAGTTGGACATGCTGATAAGCTAACAGAAACATGATAAAAAAAAAATTCACGGACCCTGAGGTTTGTGGGCATTTGAGAATCTGCTTTCTCAGTGTCATGGTTTTTGTTTGCAAATAAAAGACCTACTTCTTGAAGAACTCTCTGCGTCTCCTGGTGATTCTCTATATTTTCTCCACAACAGGGTCTATACCCTTGCAAGGAGTTGATATGGACACAATAGTCTCATTCAGTGCTGTAAGCCTTCCATGAGTTGATTTGAAGATAAACAAACTGCAGATCCTGCAGTATGACGATGGATCTTTGGATTCCCATGTCACATCTTTCTCCCACATCAACATTCCCCTTTTGACTTCCTAAGACATGCAGAAGCTGCCTGGTCATAGGCAACTTGGAACCAAGAAAGAAAGGAACAGCCCAGCACTGATGAAGAGATCAAACACCTGGCGATTGTAATCAAAGCACAAGTATTGATGATGCATTTAATTTGGAAGTTAGCAGCATACAGAGATCAGCACATTGAGGCACTATGGGTATGTATTGTCACAGTCAGGCCTTTGGTAATGAATGGTTTGTTTGACAACTCACAGGAGGGTGAAATCACAGACAGGTTTTGTTGCACGGGGCCCAGATGAGGTTCTTGATAAGGTGGCGCCCAGGTCAGCATTTCTTGCTGAGTGCATTGGTTAGGCTGCCTGAAATCTCCTTTCACTGTCAAAGTGCACAGAAAAGTTAGCCTCCAAATTGATAAGTAAGCATTGTGCAGAGCTTGTCCTCCCCACAGTCCCTGATCTATCTCTTTGCAACACTGCAGATTCAGAAACAGCAGCTGCAGTCTTTGTGTGAAAAGGTCACTTACATCTGTCTTCTATGCAGCAACTCTCTCTGCTAATTCCAGTCAAGCAACTGCAACAATTCCAACCATATGTCACAGCACTTGATACTTTACAATCGCAAAAGTGCTTTGATAACCAAATAGGTTAGTTACACTTTGAATACTATTTAGATTTTTTCCTGGAGTAACTTGTGGCCTGTTCTGGATTGGGAAGGTTCCCCTCTTCTTATGAATGATGAAGGACCCAGTCTGGTTTGTTTGTTCAAAATTCCTTTATCTACACAGTTGTACCTTCTATACTCCTAGGCAAGTACATCTCCCTCTTCTTAGACTTTTACACATGACTGCTGATGTCACTGTTACAGCATGATACATATTATTATCTAATTACCACAAGTATTAACCTATTAATCTACATTTCCCCAAAGTATAATCTCAACTTCTTAAATAACAATCTTTAAATTTTTTCTTAAATTATTATTAACTTCCCTACCATCTCCCCTAAAGTTTGAACTTCACAGATTAAGTCTTTGTGCTGCATTTACAGCTCTCCCAGAACTTGTTCTTGTCCTGGCTGATCAATTGTGCTGGTCTTCAATCGCTTCTCGGACTTGATCATTATTCTATGTGTAATGAGGCAGTCTTCCTTTCTCCGTCCCAGAGCTGTGTCGTTCAAACTCATTTTCTCTTGCAGTTTCTATTGATGGATCCTTTCAGTTTCACCTCAACATTCCAAATGGAACTTGAATGAGATAAGATTGCAGTTATCCAGTTTTGTTAGGGACAGTAGCTTCAGATATTTGATCTCTGATCCATACCTGTCGACCAGGTACGAATGTTGCTAAAATCTTCACTCTATTCCTGGAGTTCTCCTTTCTGTCCTTGATCGTTCTTTGTATTTCTTACTTTTTGTGGTTATCTGACATAATATTTGGTTTAACCTGAAACGAAGAACTGCGGATCCTGGAGATCTGGAACAAACAAAAACAGAAACTGTTGGAGGAACTCATCAAGTCAGCGGAGACAGTGGAGAGAAAAGAGTTAATGTTTCAAGAACAGTGACCCTTATCAGAATTGATAGCCTCTAGGGAAAGCTGGTACTTCTGCTGATGACAGGGTGGTGAGCAATGAAATGAGTGGATAGATGGAGACAAAGCTCAGAGAGAGAGAAAATGCAAGGCCAGCAGATAAAGGGGGTGCTGATAGTAAACCAGTGAAGAGGAAAACTAGGTAGGTGATATTGCTGACTTCAAGTGTTTGAAAACGGTTTGGCTATGCTGCAAACAATCTGTGTCATGACAGGACCTGGACAGTAAGGATGGGTAATAGATGTGAAAGGAGGAGTTCATGCTCCAAAATTGTTAAACTCAATGCTGTGCCCTGAGGGCTGTAAGGTTCCCAAGTGAAGGAATTTTACACAGTTTGTTTTGGGTGTGGAATGAACGTTCAAAGGAAGTGAACAAAGAGACCTTGGAGTGCAGATTCATAGCTCCTTGAAAGTGGAGTCGCAGGTAGATAGGACACTGAAGAAGGCGTTTGGTATGCTTTCCTTTATTGGTCAGAGTACTGAGTACAGGAGTTGGGAGGTCATGTTGTGGCTGTACAGGACATTGGTTAGGCCACTGTTGGAATATTGCATGCAATTCTGTTCTCCTTCCTATTGGAAAGATGTTGTGAAACTTGAAAGGGTTCAGAAAAGATTTACAAGGATGTTGCCAGGGTTGGAGGATCTGAGCTACAGGGAGAGGCTGAACAGGCTGGGGCTGTTTTCCCTGGAGCAGCAGAGGCTGAGGGGTGACCTTATAGAGGTTTACAAAATTATGAGGGGCATAGATAGGGTAAATAGGCAAAGTCTTTTCCCTGGGGTCAGGGAGTCCAGAACTAGAGGACACAGGTTTAAGGTGAGAGGGGAAAGATATAAAAGAGACCTAAGGGGCAACGTTTTCACGCAGAGGGTGGTACGTGTATGGAATGAGCTGCCAGAGGATGTGGTGGAGGCTGGTACAATTGCAACATTTAAGAGGCATTTGGATGGGACTATGAATAGGCAGGGTTTGGAGGGATATAGGCCAGGTGCTGGCAGGTGGGACTAGATTGGGTTGGGATATCTGGTCGGCATGGATGGGTTGGACTGAAGGGTCTGTTTCCATGCTGTACATCTCTATGACTCTATGGTGGTTCCAGGTATAGTTACAATGTTTAAAAGATGTTTGGATAAGTACATGAATAAGAAATATTTGGAGGGATGTGGGCCAAACGCAGGCAGTTGAGACTCGCTTAGTTTGGGATAATGGTTGGCGTGGACTGGTTGGACTGAAAGGTCTGTTTCCATGCTGTATCACGCAATGACCATATGAGGTGTTGTTCCTCCAGCTTATGTGGCCCCTCAGTGGAGCACTGAAGCAAGCCTGAGACAGAAGTGTTTATCAGGGACCACACCAAAGCCTTGGATAGTGAGGAGGGAAGATATAAATGGGCAAGTGTTACACCTTCTGCCATTGATTGGGAAGGTGCTGCGATGGGGGCAGACAGGAGAATGTTGGGAGTAGAGGAGGAGAGAACCAGGGTGTCCAGCAGAGAATGGTTCCTGTGTAAGGCTGACAAGGGAGAGGAGGAAAAATAAATGCTGGCCAAGCTAGTGACATGCCCATCCTGAGAATGAATTAAAAAAAAGCTCCTTCCTCTTGTTTAAGTATCAGAAAACTGAAGTGGTTTCTTCCATCAGCACTTTGAGAAAAGCTGGAGATTTGTGATATGTTAAAAGATCTGACATTTTAGTTTTGGTAATGAAGTCTGATAATGTGTGCTGGAAAGACCTCAGTTCCTCATAGCATTTCAAAAGGTCTGCATTTTTAACATCTATCGAGGGTGGAAATGGCTTCAATATTTATTCCATGATAAGAGGCCTTTGTCTCCAAAATGCAGCAATATTGTTGATTCATGCCAATGCGCAGTACCATTTAACAGTTATATGGTCTGTGCTTTTATGTGCTGCAAAGATGCAGTTATTAACGCTCCTTGCCTGGTCAACCTTCTTTGTGACTGGGAGAAAGTGAGGACTGCAGATGCTGGAGAGTCAGAGTAGAAAAGGGTGGTGCTGGAAAAGCTTGATGAAGGGCTTATGTCCGAAACGTCGACTCTCCTGCCCCTCGAATGCTGCCTGATCTGCTGTGCTTTTCCAGCACCCCACCTTTTGGCTCAACCTTCTTCATGAGTCAATCAATTTTTTGTGATGGTGCTGTCATGGTAGTGTGAGGTAAGAAATTCTAATCCTTTGCTTCCCACAGCTAAATCAGGAGGATATGTCGCTTGAAATGTGCAGTCAATCTCCCATGACATGCTGCTCCTATCCTGTAAACATAGGCAGCCTGCTTGGAAGTTCATTCATGCACCAGACACTATCTGCAACAGGGTAAAAACAATGACTGCAGATGCTGGAAACCAGATTCTGGATCAGTGGTGCTGGAAGAGCACAGCAATTCAGGCAGCATCCGACGAGCAGCTGTGCTCTTCCAGCACCACTGATCCAGAATCCACTATCTGCAACAGACCAATGATTCTCCATTTCACTGAAAAGTGCAGGAGTTCACCATCTGCGCCCATGATCCTTGCTCCCTGCATGTCCTGCTCCCAGATGTTGTGCAGGATACATGGTGTGAATTCTGGTGATGCACTTTGCCATTTCATGTTTGACAATTATTGTGCACAATCTGCTGATTCTTAACTGAACTAATATGACTTATTCTCCAATGAATGAGGCAACCTTGGTTTTACATTTAGCATGAAAGAAACTTCATAGTGTTTCTATGTTCTTGGTTAGGCAATTGTATCTTTGGCCTGGTCATCCCTGTGCTTTTACTGTGGTAAGATGGAATTCCATCGTCTGATTCTTAATATCTCGGACCTTTCATGGATTAAAATGGCATTTTAAAAAAGGGGAAATCAGTGAGGTTAATGAACTGATCACCTGATTAAGTTGAGCCAAACTTATAAAACCATTAAAAAATAAGAATAAATCTGATCTGCAATTAGCATAATTTTTATAAGGTACCTCTTGATTGATTCACACATTCCTGTAAGTTTCATGCATTTGGGTGAAAATCATTTGTACATTATCCAGCTTGAAAAGCAATGAAGCCAGATAGTGAAAAGCCATGCTTGGTCATAAAGCAAATTGGAGAAACATCCATTCACTAAGAACTCAAGCTTTACCACTACTGAGAATACAAGACATCAATTAAGCAATCATGGGTTTCAGTTTAAAACCTAACACCTGAAGAAAGGTGTCTTTTAAATTGCCTATTCTTGATTTTCCTTTTTGGAATAGACACTCCCCTTTTAAACATGAAAACCTGTTTGTATATGTGTACTTTGATGTCAAGTCTTATTATTTCCCTCAGGATTAGTGAGTAATTTAAATTCCTTACTTTCACTCAAGAAAACCTAGTAATTGGCTCTTTAATGTTGACTAGTATTAATCTTAATTGATGTTCACCATTTATCACATGATGTGTCATTTCCTAATATAAAATCAAAATCAACATAATTGATACCACTTCAACTAAAGCCCCATTTTAAATTCACTCAACACAATGGAACCGGTAAACAATTTCTATTAATATTCTGCATCTGTATGGGTCTATTTAACAAACACTCCAGAGACAAGTGCACATCTTTTAAGACCGTCAAACTTTGAGCCGATCCTATATCCTGAAGAACAACAATTTCTTTAACTCTAGATGAAAGTAGAGTTATTTCAACCTCATGTATAAAACTCCCATACATTAGATTGTTCTGAAGAAGTTCTAAATGTCACTTGACCCAAAATGTTAACTTGATTTCTGTCCAAATATGTTGCCAGATCTACTGAGCTTTTCCAGCAATTTCTGTTTTTGTTTCTGATTTACAGTATCCGCAGTTCTTTCAGTTTTTATACATTAGATGATGTTAGTTTGCTACAGGCTTCACTCACTGATAGAACATTTTCTGGAGAAACACTGAAACTCTCATCAAAACTATTCATTTGACTTTCAGCTTTCAGCACTCTGCTTTCATATACCTTGTTTCACAGTAAAAATGACATGTTGTGTTCCTTGAATTATTTTTCTTTTCTACACTGTTTCTTTCACTTGTTTGAGATGCATTTTTTTTCATTTATCAGATTCCTCTTATTGTAATTAGTGTCCCATTCACTATTCAGTTATTTATCTCTTTAGCTTCTCTGTGTGTTAGTAAACAATTGTTTGTTGCCACCTATACATTTATGGGCAAGTTTGTTACAATCAGCTATAGAACATAGAACATAGAACAATACAGCACAGAACAGGCCCTTCGGCCCACGATGTTGTGCCGAACTTCTAACCTAGATTAAGTACCCATCCATGTACCTATCCAAATGCCGCTTAAAGGTCGCCAATGATTCCGACTCTACCACTCCCACGGGCAGCGCATTCCATGCCCCCACCACTCTCTGGGTAAAGAACCCACCCCTGACATCTCCCCTATACCTTCCACCCTTCACCTTAAATTTATGTCCCCTTGTAACACTCTGTTGTACCCGGGGAAAAAGTTTCTGACTGTCTACTCTATCTATTCCTCTGATCATCTTATAAACCTCTATCAAGTCACCCCTCATCCTTCGCCGTTCCAACGAGAAAAGGCCGAGAACTCTCAACCTATCCTCGTATGACTTCCTCTCCATTCCAGGCAACATCCTGGTAAATCTTCTCTGCACCCTCTCCAAAGCTTCCACATCTTTCCTAAAGTGAGGCGACCAGAACTGCACACAGTACTCCAACTGTGGCCTAACCAAAGTCCTGTACAGCTGCAACATCACTTCACGACTCTTGAATTCAATCCCTCTGCTAATGAACGATAATACTCCATAGGCCTTCTTACAAACTCTATCCACCTGAGTGGCAACCTTCAAAGATCTATGTACATAGACCCCAAGATCCCTCTGTTCCTCCACCTGACTAAGAACCCTACCATTAACCCTGTATTCCGCATTCTTATTTGTTCTTCCAAAATGGACAACCTCACACTTGGCAGGGTTGAACTCCATCTGCCACTCCTCAGCCCAGCTCTGCATCATATCTAAGTCCCTCTGCAGCCGACAACAGCCCTCCTCACTGTCCACAACTCCACCTATCTTCGTATCATCTGCAAATTTACTGACCCACCCTTCGACTCCCTCATCTAAGTCATTAATAAAAATTACAAACAGCAGAGGACCCAGAACTGATCCCTGCGGAACTCCACTTGTAACTGGGCTCCAGGCTGAATATTTACCATCTACCACCACTCTCTGCCTTCGACCGGTTAGCCAGTTTTCGATCCAATTGGCCAAATTTCCCTCTATCCCATGCCTCCTGACTTTCCGCATAAGCCTACCATGGGGAACCTTATCAAATGCCTTACTAAAATCCATGTACACTACATCCACTGCTCTACCCTCATCCACATGCTTGGTCACCTCCTCGAAGAATTCAATAAGACTTGTAAGGCAAGACCTACCCTTCACAAATCCGTGCTGGCTGTCCCTAATCAAGCAGTGTCTTTCCAGATACTCATAAATCCTATCCCTCAGTACCCTTTCCATCACTTTGCCTACCACAGAAGTAAGACTAACAGGCCTGTAATTCCCGGGGTTATCCCTATTCCCTTCTTTGAACAGGGGCACAACATTCGCTACTCTCCAGTCCCCTGGTACCATCCCCGTTGCCAGTGAAGACGAGAAGATCATTGCCAACGGTACTGCAATTTCCTCTCTTGCTTCCCACATAATCCTAGGATATATCCCGTCAGGCCCGGGGGACTTGTCTATCCTCAAGTTGTTCAAAATGTCCAACACATCTTCCTTCCTAACAGGTATCTCTTCTAGCTTACCAGTCCATTTCACACTCTCCTCTTCTACAATACGGTCCCTCTCGTTCGTAAATACTGAAGAGAAGTACTTGTTCAAGACCTCTCCTATCTCTTCCGACTCAATACACAGTCTCCCACTACTGTCCTTGATCGGACCTACCCTCGTTCTCGTCATTCTCATGTTTCTCACATACGCATAAAATGCCTTGGGGTTATCCTTGATCCTATCCGCCAACGATTTTTCATGCCCTCTCTTAGCTCTCCTAATCCCTTTCTTCAGGTCCCTTCTGGCTATCCTGTATCCCTCCACTGCTCTGTCTGAATCCTGTTTCCTCAACCTTATGTAAGGCTCCTTCTTCCTCTTTACCAGACATTCAACCTCTCTCGTCAACCAAGGCTCCCTCACACGACCATTTCTTTCCTGCCTGATAGGTACATACATATCATGGACACGTCGTATCTGCTCTTTGAAAAAGTTCCACATTTCCACCACATCCTTCCCTGACAGCCTATGCTCCCAACGTATGCTCCTCAAATCCTGCCTTACAGCATCGTAATTTCCCTTCCCCCAATTATAAAATCTACCTTGTTGTGCGCACCTATCTCTCTCCATAACCAAGGTGAAAGTCACAGAATTGTGGTCACCATCACCAAAATGTTCACCCACTAACAAGCCCACCACTTGTCCCGGTTCATTACCGAGTACCAAATCCAATATGGCCTCCCCTCTGGTTGGACAATCTACATACTGCGTTAGAAAAGCTTCCTGGACACACTGCACAAACACCGCCCCATCCAATCTACTTGATCTAAAGAGCTTCCAATCAATATTTGGGAAGTTGAAGTCACCCATGACTACGACCCTGTGGCTTCTGCACCTTTCCAAAATCTGTTTCCCAATCTGTTTCTCCACATCTCTGCTGCTATTGGGGGGTCTATAGTAAACACCCAACAAGGTGACTGCACCTTTCCTATTTCTGACTTCAGCCCATACTACCTCCAGAGGCAGATCCCCCTCAAACTTCCTTTCTGCAGCCGTTATACCATTTCTAATTAGCAATGCCACCCCCCCTCCTTTTTTCCCACCCTCCCTAATCTTACTGAAACACCTGTAACCAGGAACCTCCAACAGCCATTCCTGTCCCTCATCTATCCACGTTTCCGTGATGGCCACAACATCGTAGTCCCAGGTACCGATCCACGCCTTAAGTTCACCCACCTTATTTCTGATACTCCTTGCGTTGAAGTATATGCACTTGAGCCCATCTCTGTGTCCGCAAGTAGTCCCTGTCAGTGCTACCTTCTCCACAGCCTCCCTACAGTCTTGGGCATCCTGACACACAGCTAGCTTACTTGCTGGACTACAAGTCCGGATCCCATCCCCCTGCCAAATTAGTTTAAACCACCCCGAAGAGTGCTAGCAAACCTACCCCCCAGGATATTGGTGCCCTTCTGGTTCAGGTGCAACCCATCCTGTTTGTACAGGTCCCACCTTCCCCAGAATGCAGTCCAATTGTCCAAATATCTGAAGCCCTCCCTCCTACACCAGCCTTGCAGCCACGTGTTCAACTGCACTCTCTCCCTATTCTTTGCCTCACTGTCACGTGGCACCGGCAACAACCCAGAGATGACGACTCTGTCTGTCCTAGCTTTTAGCTTCTCCTTGAGCTCTTGAATGACCTCCACACCCCTCTTCCTACCTATGTCGTTGGTGCCAATGTGTACCACGACTTCTGGCTGCACACCCTCCCCCTTAAGGATTCTAAAGACACGGTCTGAGACGTCTCGGACCCTAGCACCCGGGAGGCAACAAACCATCCGTGAGTCTCGCCCATGTCCACAGAACCGCCTGTCCGTCCCTCTAACTAGAGAGTCCCCTATAACTAGCGCTCTCCTCCTCTCCCCCTTTCCCTTCTGAGTCTCAGAGCCACAGACCCCTTCCATGCAGCTTACACCTGCAACGCTGTCCCCCCCAACAGTTTCCAAAGCTGTATACTTATTTTTTAGGGGAACGACCACAGGGGAACCCTGCACTGCCTGCTTCTTCCCCTTCCCACCTCTAACTGTTACCCAGCTACCTCTGTTCTCCGGCGTAACTATGTCCCTGTAGCTTCTATCAATCACCCTCTCAGCCTCTCGAATAATCCTCAGTTCATCCAACTCCAGTTCCAGTTCCCTAACTCGTTCGGTGAGGATCAGGATCTGACTGCATTTCCTGCAGACGAAGTCGGCAGGAGTATCGGTGGTCACCCCTACCTCAAACATCCTGCAGGAGGAACATTCCACCGCCTGCGCTGCCATGACTGTACACTTTCTCCAAAAACAAGAACACTGAGTCAATAACACTGAGTCACTTACCTGGGGTCTAGAACACACCCACTCAAATACTAATCACTTACCTTCCCACCCAGCTATGCGCTCCAACCTCACTTCCGCTGCTCCCACTCAAATGACCATTGGTGATTAAAGGGTGAGTATTTATACTCACAGTTCTCCTTCCCGGCTGCCCCTCTGCTTGCCGTCACTTCCTCTGCTGCTCCCGCTCTTTTTGTGAAGAGAGAAAAAAAAACACTGCTGCCCGCTACAGGTAAGTAATTTTGAAACAAACTGTCTTACCTTAGCTGTAGTCTCCCGGGTTTGCCTTTACTCGGCCGCTGCTCCCACTCAAAAAGGGAGTGGGAGCAGCCTATGACATCAGCCTTCCTTATTTCAGAAACCTTATAATTTTCCAGGTATTTCCTCAGGGGATAATGGTTTTAACATCCTTCATTGACAACCCATTGCTATGTTTCTCAAAATCTTGATCAAATTTCATCGTCCATGCCAATGATCAAAAAGCATTTCTTTCTCTCTAACAAATTCCATAGAAGTCTATTTCTTTCTCTGTTGCCTGTAAGTTTCTGAAATTCATTTGTACACATTAAGCAAATCAATCTTAACTCTACCATAATCTGAAGACTGTTCATCAGAAAGAGTTGATTACATCTCTAATGCTTTTTCTAACAAAACATTTTTAATAGAATTACCCAAAATTTCTTTCCTCTGACTTTGTAGCAGTTTTCTCAAATGATACAAAGCACATTTCAGCTTCTTCCTCACTGAATTTAGGTACAAAGTGAATGAATACTCCTCACTAGATCAAACCAAGGGTAAGACTAATTATCAAATCTGAGAGAAAGTGAGGACTGCAGATACTGGAGATCAGAGTCGAAAAGTGTGGTGCTGGAAAAGCACAGCAGGTCAGGCAGCATCCAAGGAGCAGGAGAATTGACATTTCTGGCATAAGCTGTTCATCAGGAATGTTATCAAGTATCAAATCTGCTTGCCACTTGCTATTCAAATAGTCAAAACCCTTTACTGTTCAGTTTAATTTTCTGGATTCACTTTCTGTGTACTGTTCAAGCCTTCCCTTTTCTTTTACTCTTTGAAACTTACACTCTCTTTCTCAATTTCCTTCCTCTCTTTCTTGTTTTTCTCTTCGGAATTCAAATTTAAATTTTCACAATACTTGTTCTTCCTCTTTTTCGTTTCTTCAAGTTCAATTGTCTCTTTTTCTATCCATTTCAAGTTGCTACCCATTTGCAATGAAATCTTGACCAACGCAATCTGCACTTTACCTGGCTTTCCTTTCTTTAGCTCAAGGTTCAAATATTGAGCCAGTATCTCAGACATTTACATCTTCCTAACCTCTACTTAAAAATTATTTCTAACTTTTCTGCCACAGCTTTTAAATGAATTTGTGTTAATGATTGAAGGCACTGAAAGACAAACCTTCTCTTGCAAGAAATGCTTAATTAGTAGACAAAAGGCATTTTAATAAGTAAATTACTAAAAACTTTTCAATAAGTACAACAAAAGACGCATAATTGTAACAGGAAATAGAGATAAGCACTCTCGCCATAAATCTTTTAACAGCATTTATCAATGAATCCTTCAGAATGAGAATTAGAAAGTTGCATATTTCTGGAAATTACACTTACCTTTATGTCATGATGGTTTTCTTTAGTCATTTTTCAGTGCATTAAGTGTGATCGCTCTCAGGTGCAGTGGTATCAATGAGCCAGGAGAACTAGGTTCAAGTCTCACCTGCTCTAGAGATGTGAAATAATATCTCTTCCCAGGTTGATTAGAAAACATTGTTTAAAAATCTGAGACTTATGTAGGTGAAAAGAATTCAAAAGATTTGGAACCTCTGTGCCCTGGAGTTGTGAGACCAATAATTGTTCTGGTTATTGTAAGCTAGAAATTAACTTCTGTGATAAGGAAATTGCGACTCCCATGAAGTACTTCTATTGCAAAGAGAAAAGCTTTGATTGTGAGTCATTACTATACATATGATTGCTTCCGGAGTTGATGTTTGCTCCATAGACATAAAGGACACACACACTTTTATAGAACAGTAAATCTATATATTCAGTTGAAATCTTTTCTAGCTGCTTCATAACTTACTAAAGTGAAATATTCTTCTGGTCCAGCCCTGAGTTTATGTTCTACTCAGTAATTACACCCGACTGATTACAAATGTGTTTCAGATAATAGACTCAGAATGGACAGTAGAAATTACATCCTTGTTTTTATGTTAGCTATCGAACAAAGCATGGCCTCTGCATAACCAATGTCTTTACTTAATAAAACCTGAAAGAACTGCAGATGCTGGAAATCAGAAACCAAAACAGAAATTGCTGGAAAAGTTCAGCAGATCTGGCAGCATCCGTTCTGAAGAAGGGTCACTGGACCCAAAACGTTAACTCTGATTTCTCTCCATAGATACTGTGAGATCTGCTGATTTTTTTTCCCGCAGCTTCTGTTTCAATGTCTGTGCTTGTTAGGAGTATTGTGATAGCAGAACCAAAACTGGGCATTGGTCTGTGAATCACAAAATCTCCTGGTAAGTCTGTCAGGATGGTGCAACACCAAGTGTTTGTACATTGTGTCTTACTGCACGATGCTGGATACAGGATGAAGGGTAGTGTCAATCAATCTATTGTGATTGAAAATAAGAACAATTATATAAGAAATGAACAATTATCAAACAATAACTGAACTGTGAGCAGCTCAGATCTGAGATGGAAAGTTAAGTCAGAACTAATGCATAGCATAAGTAGCATTAATTCTTTGATTCATTAGTAATGAATACATTTTGTACATAGAGTCATAGAGATGTACAGCATGGAAACAGACCCTTCACTTCAACCCGTCCATGCCGACCAGATATCCCAACCCAATCTAGTCCCACCTGCCAGCACCCGGCCCATATCCCTCCAAACCCTTTCTATTCATATACCCATCCAAATGCCTCTTAAATGTTGCAATTGTACCAGCCTCCATCACTTCCTCTGGCAGCTCATTTCATACTCGTACTACCCTCTGCATGAAAAAGTTGCCCCTTAGGTCTCTTTTATATCTTTCCTCTCTCACCCTAAACCTATGCCCTCCAGTTCTGGACTCCCTGACCCCAGGGAAAAGACTTTGCCTATTTACCTTATCCAAGCCCCTCATGATTTTATAAACCTCTGTAAGGTCACCCCTCAGCCACTGACACTCCAGGGAAAACAGACCCAGGCTATTCAATATCTCCCTATAGCTCAAATCCTCCAACCCTGGCAACATTCTTGTAAATCTTTTCTGAACCCTTTCAAGCTTCACAAGATCCATCCAATAGGAAGGAGACCAGAATTGCATGCAATGTCCTGTACAGCTGCAACATGACTTCCCAGCTCCTGTACTCAATACTCTGACCAATAAAGGAAAGCATACCAAACACCTTCTTCACTATCCCATCTACCTGCAACTCCACTTTCAAGGAGCTATGAACCTGCACTCCAAGGTCTCTTTGTTCAGCAGCACTCCCTAGGACCTTACCATTACATGTATACGTCCTGCTAAGATTTGCTTTCCCAAAATGCAGCACCTCGCATTTATCTGAATTAAACTCCATCTGCCATTTCTCAGCCCATTGGCCCATCTGGTCAAGATCCTGTTGTAATCTGAGGTAACCTTCTTCCCTGTCCACTACACCTCCAATTTTGATGTCATCTGCAAACTTACTAACTGTACCTCTTGTGCTCACATCCAAATCATTTATATAAATGATTAAAAGTAGTGGACCCAGCACCAATCCTTGTGGCATTCCACTGTTGAGAGGCCTCCAGTGTGAAAAACAACCCTCCACCACCACCCTCTGTCTTCTACCTTTGAGTCAGTTCTCTATCCAAATGACTAGTTATCCCTGTATTCCGTGAGATTTAACCTTGCTAACCAGTCTCTCATGGGGAATCTTGTCGAATGCCTTACTGAAGTCCATATAGATCATGTCCACTGCTCTGTCCTCATCAGTCCTCTTTGTTACTTCTTCAAAAAACTCAGTCAAGTTCTTGAGACAAGATTTCCCACGCACAAAGCCATTTTGACTATCCCTAAGCAGTCCTTGCCTTTCCAAATACATGTAAATCCTGTCCCTCAGGATTCCCTCCAACAACTTGCCCACCACCGACTTCAGACTCACTGGTCTATAGTTCCCTGGCTTTTCCTTACCCCCCTTCTTAAACAGTAGCACCACGTTAGCCAACCTCAATCTTCTGGCACCTCACCTATGACTATCGATACAAATATCTCAGTAAGCGGCCCAACAATCACTTCCCTAGCTTCCCACAGAGTTCTAGGGTACACCTGATCATGTCCTGGGGATTTATCCACTTTTAAGCATTTCAAGACATCCAGCACTTCCTCCTCTGCAATATGGACATTTTTCAAGATGTCACCATCTATTTCCCCACATTCTAGATCTTCCATGTCCTTCTCCACAGTAAACACTGATGCAAAATACTCGTTTAGTGTCTCCCCCATCTCCTGCAGCTCCACACAAAGGCCGCTTTGCTGATCTTTGAGGAGCCCTATTCTCTCCCGAGTTACCCTTTTGTCCTTAATGTATTTGTAAAAACCCTTTGGATTTTCCTTAACCCTATTTACCAAAGCTATATCATGTCCAATTTGCCCTCCTGATTTCCTTCTTAAGTACATTCCTACTGCCTTATAGTCTTCTAAGGATTAATTTGATCTGTCCAGTCTACACTTGACATATGCTTCCTTCTTTTTCTTAACCAAACCCTCAATTACTTTAGTCATCCAGTATTCCCTATACTGACCAGCCTTTCCTTTCACCCTGACAGGAATATACTTTCTCTAGACTCTTGTTATCTCATTTCTGAAGGCTTCCCATTTTCCAGCAGTCCCTTTACCTGCGAACATCTGCCCCCAATCAGCTTTCGAAAATTCTTGCCTAATACCATCAAAATTAACA
Source organism: Chiloscyllium plagiosum (assembly GCF_037043375.1). Classification (NCBI taxonomy): domain Eukaryota; kingdom Metazoa; phylum Chordata; class Chondrichthyes; order Orectolobiformes; family Hemiscylliidae; genus Chiloscyllium; species Chiloscyllium plagiosum. The sequence continues at coordinate 94,184,837 of NW_028270143.1, read as the reverse complement.
TTCCTCCAATTTAGAACTTCAACTTTTAGATCTGGTCTATCCTTTTCCATCACAATTTAAAACTAATAGAATTGAGGTCGCTGGCCCCAAAGTACTCCTCCACTGACACCTCAGTCACCTACCCTGCTTTATTTCCCAAGAATAGGTCAGGTTTTGCACTTTCTCTTGTAGTACATCATCATGCTGAATCAGAAAATTTTCTTGTACACACTTAAAAAAATTCCTCTTCATCTAAACCCTTAACATATGGCAGTCCCAGTCTATGTTTAGAAAGTTAAAATGCCCTACCATAACCACTCTACAGATAACTGAAATCTCCTTACAAATTTGTTTCTCAATTTCCCACTGACTAATAGGGGGTCTATAATAGAATCCCAATGAGGTGATCATCCCTTTCTTATTTCTCAGTTCCACCCAAATAACTTCCCTGGATGTATTTCTGGGAATATCCTCTCTCAGTACAGCTGTAATGCTAGCCCTTATCAAAAATGCCACTCTCCCTCCTCTCTTGCCTCCCTTTCTGTCCTTCCTGTAGCATTTGTATCCTGGAACATTAAGCTGCCAGTCCTGCCCATCCCTGAGCCATGTTTCTGTAATTGCTATGATATCCCAGTCCCATGTTCCTAACCATGCCCTGAGTTCATTTGCCTTCCCTGTTAGGCCCCTTGCATTTAAATAAATGCAGTTTAATTTATCAGTCTTACCTTGTTCTCTGCTTTGTCCCTGCCTGCCCTGACTGCTTGATTTGCTCCTCTTCTCAACTGTACCAATCTCAGATTGACCTCTTTCCTCACTATCTCCCTGGTTTCTCCCCCCCACCTTACTAGTTTAAATCCTCCCAAGCAGCTCTAGCAAATTTCCCTGCCAGCATATTAATCCCCTTCCAATTCAGGTGCAATCCGTCTTTCTTGTACAGGTCACTTCTACCCTAGAAGAAATTCCAATAATCCAAAAATGTGAATCATTCACCCATACACCAGCTCCTCAGCCATGCATTCATCTGCGCTATCCTCCTCTTCCTACCCTCAATAGCTCATAGCGCCAGTAGTAATCCAGATATTACTACTCTAGAGGACGTCCTTTTTAAATTCCTGCCTAACTTTCTATATCTTCCCTTCAGAATCTCATCCTTTATCCTTCCTATGTCATTCATTCCAATGTGTACAATGACCTCCTGCTGGTCCCTCTCCCCCTTGAGAAGATTCTGCACCCTCTCTGAGAAATCCTTGATTCTGGCACCAGGGAGACAACATACCATTCTGATTTTTTGCTGTTGGCCACAGAAGTGTCTGCCTGTGCCTCTGACTAGAGAATCCCCTAACAGAATTGATAGCTTGGAACCCGGCATACTCCTCATTACTGGAGAGCCTGTCTTGATACTAGAAACTTGGCTGTTCATGCTACATTCCCCTGAGAATTCATCACCCCATGCATTTTCCAAAGCAGCATACTTGTTTGAAATGGGGATAGCCACAGAAGACTCCTGCACTACCTGCCTACCTCTCTTACCTTGCCTGGAGTTAAGTTGAAACTTTATTGCTGGAACAGCACAGCAGGTCAGGCAGCATCCAGGGAACAGGAGATTCGACGTTTCGGGCACAGGCCCTTCTTCCTGAAGAAGGGCCTGTGCCCGAAACGTCGAATCTCCTGTTCCCTGGATGCTGCCTGACCTGCTGTGCTGTTCCAGCAATAAAGTTTCAACTTTGATCTCCAGCATCTGCAGACTCACTTTCTCCTTGCCTGGAGTTAACCCAACTATGTGACTATATCTGCAGCTTTTCCCCTTCCTATAAATACTATCCATCACACCTCCTTGCTCATTGCCTCTAACTGTCAATCCATTCGATCTGATAGGATTCACAACCAATGGCATTTGTTGCAGATGTAATCCTCAGTAACACGTAAACTCTCCCTAAACTCCCACATCTGACAAGAAGAGCATATCACTCTATTAAGGGCCATTTTTACTCCTTCCAATCTACAGACCCAGAAAATGGCACCATCTTATTCCTGTACAAAACATTTTTCCAAGCTAACTTAATACTTATGTCTTCAGAAAAATATCTCAGTAAAACATATAATCAATAAAGAACCCATTCTACTCACTATTGTAGATTTACAGCAAGGCTATACTTAATACTATTCACCTATCTGTTTTTGTGCTGTTTAATGCCCATTCCCACTTGCTAAGGTGAAGGTGAGCTGCCTTCTTGATCTACTACAGTCCATTTGGTGTATACTGACCCAAAATGCTGTTATGGATGGAGTCCGAGGATTTTGATTCAGTGCCACTGAAGGAACAGCAATATATTTCCAATTCAGGATGATGAGGTGGCTTGGAGGGGAACTTACAGGTGGTAGTTTTCCTGCTGTTCTTGTCTTTCTAGATGGTGGTGGTTGTAAGTTTGCAAGTGCTGTTTAAAGAGCCTTGCTGAATTTCTGCAGTGCACATTGTAGATTGCACACACCACTATAAAGACCCAAACTCACACAGTATATATCCCTTGTCAGAATGGACTGGGTTCGAAGAACTTTCTATGTTGATTAAAAATTGTCAATTTAGTCATAATCAATTTGTATGAGTAAGTGAAAAAAAGTTATAGCTTTCTACGTAAAACAAGTAATCAAACCTTTGTTCAAACACGATACAGAATTAGCTAGGAAACATCGTCTGTAGTAGAAAGGAAGGTTCATGCTGATTTTCTGACAATGTATGTTTCAAGCTGCATTTTAACCTACAAGCTGTATAAGTTGTTTAGATCCTGTTGCTACTGGAGAGCAATGTTTCTGCTTTGTAAGAAAAAAAGGATTTACCCCAAGAGGGGAAACATTGTGTCCTTGATAATACTGGACAACAGAATGATAAATGGTGAGTCAGCTTTTGAAGGTGACCTCTAACTGCAGCACATCAAACTGACTGAACTAACAACATGCAATGCCACTAGGTTTTTGCTGCTTCTGTAGAGTTACATTTGGTGTGGGACATTATGTTTTTCATGTGACTTCAGTGCAGAGAGATTCAGTGATGAATTATAAATTATCAAGGAAAGAACAAAAATAATGAAAGCAAAAACAAAACTAAAAGAGCCACAATACTAAAAAGGCCACATCAATCAGTAGAGGGAAAAGGCAGGTTAATGTTACTGTGATCAAAACTACTGAAGGAACTGTAGCTGAAACGTCAACCCATTTCTTTTAGATGGACTGGAATAATATGTTAAAAATAAATTATCTTTCTTGTCCACTTGTCATTTCTGAATGAGCTTACTGGGGGGGGGGGTTCTCTCACATTGTTAAAAAAGTCTGTAGGGATAATTTTCATACTGATGTCAATGGGCAATAATCAAATTAGCTGCCTATTATTCCCTGCCTAATTTTCTTCTTGATTGCGGTTAATGGAAAAGGTAAATAGGTGTGGTGTTTCATAAGTAACCAATTTGGTATCACCCATTGGACACCATTGCCCAAAAGTTACTTCTTTATTTCGGAAATGGAGTCTTTCTGCTTGACTTGCTTTATATCAATGACTTTCCTGAGCTGCATTCCCAAAACAATAACACACGCCATTCTGTTTCAGCCCTTTTCCGAGTGAAATGCCCACAGGTGATGTTTATTGTTGGCTGGTGAACGATTGCATCCTCCAGAGCAGTAGACAAAATCACAAAGTAATGTGTTGTTTCAAACTAATATCGACAACTGCATTTTCTTTGTTTTGGTAAATTAAACCAACGGCTATAATGAAACAAATGTTCACTGAAAAGTTAAGTTCGATAGAACCCTTTGGGTGATGTAAATAAGTGATGATACTTAATATTCAGAGCAGCCTGCAGTGTTGAGTGTTGCCCACATATCCTGTCAATTCTATGAGCCTTGAGAAACATTTTATTGTCATAGATATCAGGTGTGGACCTTTGTTTTGATCACCTTAATGAAGCATATCAATTATAATGAAATGCAATTTTAATCTCAAAATGATTATGAGGAACTTTGATTTATCTGGGGGCATCTATGTAGTTACTAGGATATTTCTTGTAGGCAATTTGGCAATGAAAAATTAAAAACAAATTTACACATTTTGGATCCTTTATGCTTTTTTCATCTTTTTGACTTTTTTTATACTCACAACCTCTTATTTGCCACTTTATGACGTGCAGAGAGACTCTCAAAAAGTCATTAGATTCATTATATTCAGAAATGAAAACATAAAATGCTGGAAGCATTCAGTTAATCATCAGAATCTGTGGAGAAAGAGAAGCAGGATTATTATTTAAAGTCAATGCACTTTTGTTATTGTTTTCAAATTTGATTTAATAAAAGTTGAGTTTAAACTATGATGGCACCCAGTATGTTCCCTTGCATTTTCCTGCCTGAGTGGATCATGCATAGCATGGGGAGGAGCTGGAGAATGAAAGTTTCTTTCAGTGAAGCAGAGAGCATTCCTTCAAGTAACTGTCTGTCTCTGTCCTCTGGCTTTGTCAACAGTTAATTCCTGTCTGCTTCTTTGAAAAAGCGAAGTTCAGCTGGAGGAGAGCAGGCTACTAATGTTTGGACTTATTTGAGTTCTGAAAGGGAAAAGATGAGAACAGTCCCTGACTGAGAGGGTCAATGCTCTATTTTGAATCCACCTGCCCATGGTGTCACAGGGAATGTTTACACTGCAGCTTGTACATGACAGAGATTGAGAGCTACACAATTCTCACATTCATAGTTAGTAGTACCTTGTTATCCTCTTAGGTCTGATTGTGTCTCTCAGGCCCAAGGGAGATTCTACACAAAGCACATGCAGTGTCTTTGGATTCACATTCCTTGGATTGACTGTTCAGTTAACCCTTACAACTGCCACTGTCCCTTGGAGAACACGACTAACATTTGTTCAGCACAGCTTTTTTCTCTGGGCCACCTTAAGGTTTTATTTCATGTTATAGTTTCTGTTTGTACCACAATGTGTGCTGTCTTTCATCCTTCAGGATTAGATGCTGAATTTGTCAGATCCAGCAGTACCCGTTCTCTCTGAGGCCATTGTTTTCACTGGAATTCGACTTACGTGTATAGGGTCCCCAAAACTAATACTACCCTATCCCATTTTCATCTGTGTTTTAATTGATTTTCTTCTCCAGTTTTCAACATACATACTATTCTCTGTATGGCGTCACCTCTTTGTGACCCTGATCAAATTAAAAGTTGACTATTTGCCTTGGAGCATTGGAGGCTGTGGGGCGACCTTACAGAGGTTTATAATATCGTGAGGGGCATGGATAGCATGAATGGCCCCAGGATAGGGGAAAAACTAGAGGGCATAGGTTTAAGGTGAGAGGGGAAAGATTTAAAAAGGACTTAAGGGGCAACCTTTTTATACAGAGGATGGTGCTTGTATGGAATGAGCTGCCAGAGGAAATGGTGAAGGCTAGTACAATTACAACATTTAAAAGGTATTTGGATGGGTATATGAATAGGAAGGATTTAGAGGGATCTGGGCCATGTGCTGGCAAATGGGACTGGATTAATTTAGGTAAACATGAGTTGGACTGAAGAGTCTGTTTCAGTGCTGTAAATCAGGGATAGTCAACATGGCTTTATGTGTGGGAAATCATGTCTCACAAACTTGATTGAGTTTTTTGAAGAAGTAACAAAGAAGATTGATGAGGGCAGAGGGTGATCTATATCGACTTCAGTAAGGCATTCAACAAGATTCCCCATGAGAGACTGATTAGCAAGGTTAGATCTAATGGAATGCAGGGAGAACTCACCATTTGGATACAGAACTGGCTCAAAGGTAGAAGACAGAGGGTGGTGGTGGAGGGTTATTTTTCAGACTGGAGGCCTGTGACCATTGGAGTGCCATAAGGATCGGTGCTGGGTCCTCTACCTTTTGTCATTTACATAAATGATTTGGATGTGAGCATTAGAGGTACAGTTAGTAAATTTGCAAATGACACCAAAATTGGAGGTGTAGTGGACAGCGAAGAGGGTTACCTCAGATTACAACAGGATCTGGACCAGATGGGCCAATGGATGGAGAAGTGGCAGATGGAGTTTAATTCAGATAAATGTGAGGTGCTGCATTTTGGGAAAGTAAATCTTAGCAGGACTTATACACTTAATGGTAAGGTCCTAGGGAGTGTTGCTGAACAAAGAGACCTTGGAATGCAGGTTCATAGCTCCTTGAAAGTGGAGTCACAGGTAGGTAGGATAGTGAAGAAGGTGTTTGGTATGCTTTCCTTTATTGGTCAGAGTATTGAGTACAGGAGTTGGGAGGTCACGTTGCGGCTGTACAGGAGATTTGTTAGGCCACTTTTGGAATATTACATGCAATTCTGGTTTCCTTCCTATCGGAAAGATGTTGTGAAACTTGAAAGGGTCCAGAAAAGATTTACAAGGATGTTGCCAGAGTTGAAGGATTTGAGCTATAGGGAGAGGCTGAACAGGCTGGGGCTGTTTTCCCCGGAGCGTCGGAGGATGAGGGGTGACCTTATAGAGGTTTATAAAATTTTGAGGGGCATGGATAGGATAAATAGACACAGTCATTTCCCTGGGGTCAGGGAGTCCAGAACTAGAAGGCATAGGTTTAGGGTGAGAGGGGAAAGATATAAAAGAGATCTAAGGGGCAAAGTTTTCACGCAGAGGGTGGTACGTGTATGGAATGAGCTGCCAGAGGATGTGGTGGAGGCTGGTACAATTGCAACATTTAAGAGGCATTTGGATGGGTATATGAATAGGAAGGGTTTGAAGGGATATGGGCCAAGTGCTGGCAGGTGGGACTAGATTGGGTTGGGATATCTGGTCGGCATGGACAGGTTGGACCGCAGGGTCTGTTTCCATGCTGTACATCTCTTTGATTCTATGACTCTGTGACTCTACTTTAGACAATGTCTATTAGAAACGTGTTCAGGAACCCTTGAATCTAGCAGTGAAGAAGATCATCGTCAAAGTCATGGTCCCCTTTACTCTTGTCAATGTGCCACCATTCTGTGCAGCAGCACAGCCAGTCATTTTGACAGCTCCTGTGAAAGAATAAGTGAGAGAGTGAGGGTGTCATCTGGTCATTTTTCCGCTGATGGGTGAGTGCCGAACCAGAGGACATAGCTTAAAAATATGGGCTAGACCATTTAGGACAGAGATGAGGAGAAACTTCTTCACCCAGAGAGTGGTGGCTGTGTGGAATGCTCTGCCCCAGAGGGCAGTGGAGGCCCAGTCTCTGAATTCATTTAAGAAAAAGTTGGATAGAGCTCTCAAGGATAGTGGAATCAAGGGTTATGGAGATAAGGCAGGAACAGGATACTGATTAAGGATGATCAGCCATGATCATGTTGAATGGTGGTGCAGGCTCAAAGGGCAGAATGGCCTACTCCTGCACCTATTGTCTATTGTCTATTGAGAGGGCAATGGGCAGGGTGCCCATTCTGGGTCAGAAAGGTGGCTGGTCAGGTGGTTCAAGGGACACGGTGCAATCAATGAGATGGGAGGGGCATGTTTATGTGGTGAGTCAGAGGGTTCCATTTACCTGTTACCCAGGAGCTAGAGAGGTTATTAATCCTTTAATTTTCTCCTGCGGACTAATAAACTTAGCTGAACCAGAACTCTCCAACTTCAGGAGGCTTGAAACAGGCATCAAGTGGAAGGGACTTGCGTGTCTGAATTTTCAATTTTCCAAGCAATTTCCATGAAATCATCTGCATTGGGGATTCCACATTGTCCACGTGGGAGAATCCAGTGACTTTCTGTCCATTGGGGAACTTTATTATCACTTTGACAGCACCCTTTTGTGGCAAAGATAGGTGGGTGGTAACCTGCTCTCAGGCTGGGAATGTCTACCCTTCCTTCTCCCCGGGGAGCTGTGTAGACAGGGTGACAGGTCTGAGAGAAGGACTTTCCTGTCAATGAAATGTCAGGAGGGGTTTGGTGAGCTAAGAAGGTGATGGAGCAATGGGGTCTATTGAGTATGATGAGGAGCATGGGGGTAAGGAGAAGGAAATCAGACAAAGAGACAATTAGTAATTACAATGGGGTGGAGTGAAGGAAGTCACTTATCACCGGGTCTGCTCCAATACAAGAGGAGCATTTCTGCTTCTACTGGTTTTATTTTCTCCAAGTAACTAATGTCTGCAGGTCAAACTGGCTGTTGACCTCAGTATTTTGATTGCATTTGGGATAGCTCAGGTTTGGGATGGAGGCTCATGCAAAGGGGTGCTTGCCTGTTTCAGACCTGAGCGCTGGGTGCCCAGGAGGGAGCAGCTGTGCACGTCCAACTTGGAAAGTCCATGTGACCGTCTGGAAGCTTAGGCCCTTTTTCATACCAGTTAAACAGGCAACATGTCGACAATATCACAAGACCATGCAACATTGTGTCACTCCGCACCTACTATTTTATACCTGAAGTACTCTTAAAAACATTATTTGAAACAAAGCCCTTGCCATAAATGTCCATGAATCTGCAATAATGTGTTAGTAATCACATTGTGGAATTGTGATTGTGGAAGATTGTAAAAAGTAATGAGAATAAGCCTGCTTAGTGTCCAATAAGACACTTTCTTATTCTTAATCATGGGCTGATCATAACATCCAGCAAGATGGGCTGGATGTTATGATCAGAAATATATAAGAATTAAACTTTTAAAACGTTGTACTTCTTCTAAACATATGGCATCTATGCCTGACCATGACATCTAGACAAGCCCTTGCTATTAATAATAGTTTTGGGTTCTGTTGATATGCCACCTAGTGGTTGTATTAAGAGACATCTGGGTATAGTTGTGAGTCATAAAGATGTACAGCATGGAAACAGACCCTTCAGCTCAACTTGTCCATGCCGACCAGATATCCTAAAATTAATCCAGTCTTGTTTGCCAACATTTAGCCCATATCTCTCTAAACTGTTCCTATTCATATACCCATCCAGATGCCTTTTAAATGTTGTAATTGTACCAGCCTCCACCACTTCCTCTGGCAGTTCATTCCATATATGCACCACCCTCTGCGTGACAAAGTTGCCCCTTAGGTCTTTTTAAAATCTTTCCCTCTCACATTAAGCATTTTCCTTCCAGTTTTGGACTCCCCTACCCCAGAGAAACTACCTTGATTATTCACCCTATCCATGATTTTATAAACTTCTGTAAAGTTACCCCGTAGCTTCTGATACTCCAGGGAAAATAGCCCCAAGCCTATTTAGCTTCTATATTTAGCCTATATAGTGGTGACTACTTTGTGTTTTCCTATTGTGTAAAAGTGGCAGAACCAACTGTTTTCTCTGCTAGCGTGCTTGAAGCAGGTGGGAAGGACATTTCATTCGGTGGGGTGGTGTTGTATGTGAAGACTGCCACTTCATCTCCTCCACTGGAATTGAATTCTGGGGAGCAAGGTCTATGGTTGTCCTTCCCACCCTGCTACTAACTGGAGTCCTTCAATGGCCAATTAAGCAGTACTGAAGAGCCCAGTGCGCCTGCTGAGCTCTACTCAGCTGTAAGTGCCTATCACCATCTGGAATGCAAGGCAGGTGAAACTGTGCAGGCAATGTGTCATCTCATAGGTGTGAGGGGATCTCTCAATCAATAGCAATGAGTACCTGATGAAGGGACTGGACATGATAAAGGGATGTAGGGGGAGCAACAAAACCTTATGTCGCTCTTATAAACCACAGGCCGCCTGACTGGAGGTTGAGAACCTTGACTGAATGCTACTGCCTCCAATTACACCACTAGAGAGTCAATGTTTTGGCTCAGTTATACACATTGATTTAAAAAAATTCTAGAAATACTTCATAAACATTTATGATAAAGTGCTTGTCCAGGGTTTTTTTGTGATGTCCGAGGGGCTTGGAGTCAGCAGTGTGAAATAATAAGTTTACATGTTTTTATTTAACCCAATTTTTCTAATCAACCCGTTCAGAGACGTCATTACACTGGAGCAGATGGGACTTGAATCTCCAGGTCCAGGGATAGGAACATTACTGCTGTACCACATAAGCTTATTTTGGTTTTATTACAAAGAGTTCTCTTGTAAACATAGTTGTAGGGTTACTTGCAGGTGCACCAATGGAGCTGTCTTGAGAAATGGAAGCATCTGGGATAAGATGTCACATGGATGCATTCCTGACATTGGCTAGGATCCCAGGTGAAGGCTTTTTTCAGAAATAAAACACGTGCTGATGGAAAACTAGCTAATATGTTTTTTCAGTTTGAGACCATTCAAGCACGATATGGACATTAATCTGATACTCATTTTTTAGCCATTTTTTCTGCTCTCGTTTCTTAAATCTTTAAAAAAGGTCCTCCTAAATTGATTTTGTTGTGATTATCTCTGCATAATTGCCAGTTAGAGGGAATTTATGATTAGGAGCTTTGTGTCTGAAATAAGAGGGCGGTTTTGACTAGGTGTGCCTAAGTGTCATATTGGTTGACAGTTGCTCTCCCAATTTTTCTTTCCATTAGAAATATAAAGCACTTGAAAAAAAAACTTGCTGTGATTCACCCACCATTGGCTGATTTACACTACTGCATTGAGTCAAGACAAATTCCAATTCAGTCATGCTGGCTCAGAGTTCCAGAGGTACCAACCATTGTAGCACTTAGCTACAAAACCTGGTCCCATCAACAAACCTACTCAATGAACAGATGTAAGATTTTGACTAGGGGAGCTAGTTACTACAGCTGAGAAAGATCATGTTTCTGAACCATCAGGGAGTGTTAAATCAGCACTGTTTCAGCCAAATTTAGCTCCTTTAATAAATTTAGCATTTTACATTCATCTCTATAGTCCTGCAGATGTGCTGTAAACACTATTTTACAGGGGGCAGTCTTGTGGGAGTAATTCAACTTAATAGGGTCTGCCTCAGTCCCATGGATGTCATAATTGAAAATATTTATGAGAGCAATCAGACGTAATCTGGTCTAAGAATAAATGTTTTATAGATAGGAACATTGCAGGGGTTTTTGTTATAATGAACTTCTCAGAAAATCATTTCAAGATTAAGATATTGTCCCCTTCTCCCCCTCTCCTGCTGCATTTTGCCAGGTTACAGTTCTAAAGAATGCATCACCCAATTGGTCCCTTGTCCTATATGATGGCGAGCAGTAAATACTGACGGATTATTCTGCAGCAAGGGCTGTCGCTCCAGCCCAAGTTTTTCAAAACAGTAACATGTGCTTTTCTTTTAAAAAAAATCTTTAACAGGTTGTAGGTATCACTGGCAAGGCTGCCATTTGTTGCTCAGCCCTAATCGCCCTTAAACTAAGTGAGTTTTCAGGGCCCTGCACAGGCAGTTAAGAGTCAACCTCACTACTGTGGGTCTGGACTAACATGTAGGCCAGACCAGATGAAATGGCAGATTTTCTTTTCTAAAGAACATGATAAACCATGAGTTTCATGCATTATCTTTTAGAGAGGATGGTAATGAGAACTGGGGGAAAAGACAAGTATCAACCCTATAGCTGGCTGGTACTGATGTTGTCCAAGCTATTTCTGTTCATTATGCGTCCAGTTGTTTTCGGGGCAAGGGTTCATATCTAACCACTGCTGCTATATTATAATGTAGTATGTTGTCAACATATTATAAATGTTGGTTTCTGCTGGAACTATATGGTCTATTTTGAGTAGATTCATTTCCACCAATACTTCTTGCTGGTGTTGGTTGAGCTGTTGATACCATTTGGTGAAGGATACACACAAAGTATTTAGCAGAGGATACTTTTGGTCTTGATTAAACAATAAAGGTTTATTACATGTCATTTAGTGGTTATTTGTATTATATCTAAGATATGTAATTGTCTCTTGTGAGACATCATGCTTAATTTCAGAGCACATTATTGCTATATTATAACTACATGTTAATACTGAGAACAATCACTCAGGAGCTCTCTGTAATTCTGGTGAACACATGGGGAACTTATAGGACAGACACACAACTCTGGTTATTGTCGAGCTCCTCCCAGGAATTGTTCTGTTTTTTTACAGATAATTTCCTAATAAGTCTATTTAGAGATGTTATTACACATCTCTTGAGCAGGTAGGTCCTGAATCAAGGCCTCCTTTTCCAGGACACTACCACTGCACCACAAGATCTCTTTAGCTTTGCAAACTTAACATTTTCACCACCATACTATTGTATCCAGTGTTAAAGGTTTTTATATCCTGATGGGTGGAGCTTATCTTGTGATGTCAGTTAATTTGCTCAGGTCCTATCTGCCATAAGCACCAGCCTCAAGTGTCCATAACTGGCACCACTTGATCTTAATGCAAGGTATTCATGGTATAGATGCTACATTAAAATGGCTGGATTCCACTGAGTGAACAGGGAAAGGGAGAAGGGCATTTTTATTAAGAATGAAATACACTAAGTACATATATTGTACTTCTCAGATGGTGAATCAATTCACCTTGAAAGTACATCTAATGCACTCTCAATTTTTGAAGGATCAGTATGATGATCCCACATTATCATTTCTGAAGCGGACAAGTCACTATTATCTGGACATTTCTCAGACAGAAAATGCTGATCCTGCTTGATACTGCAATAATTCTTTCAGAGTGGTGCTGGGAATGGTTTTTGCTGGATTTTGCTGGACTAATAAATCCAGTTAATCCACATCAAAGTGAAATAAAGTTGAGAAAAACAAAATCCGTTCTTGAAAGATTTGTTTGCCCAACTGAAGCAGAGGTGAGAGTTTATAATTTTGAACGTATTGATTTCTGTCATTCTGTGAAGTTGAGGTTTCACAGTCTGTATAATATTAAATATTCCATGCATGTGTTTCGTTTCTTAATGGTTAAATTCCTACTGTGCCTTTTGGTAAAGAAAGAGCTAAAACTGGAGTGTAAAAATTTGAATGCCTGCTGATTGAAATACAGTCAAGGCTGTTGGTTTGCTACATTCTCACAGAAATCTTGAACACAGAGGCACAATCTCCAAATCTCCAACTCCAAACTGAGTTAAGAGGACCATTTTCTTGACCCAGTTGAGTGACAAAATGCTGAATCTCATTTTTCGCTTAGTCTAGCATTATACAAATAAGATTTTCCATGTGAACTTACCTCACACTCTGAGTGTAAAATAATACATGCTAGGCCCATTAAGCCCTCCCCACAGCTGTTAACCATCATGTCGTTCAGTTCATAGCAGTGTTTATTTTCAGAGAATAAAGACTCTTTTGTATTTTTCCCCTGTAAAATTGAGAGGCGCATGACACCAATATTTCTTCACCAACTACAGCCATTAAACTTTATCACAATGGACAACAGTTTTATTTATTGAAACATACCCCCATAATTATCACTCAGAACCTTTTCCACAATGTGAATTTAAACAAATGCTTGAATGGGGTGTTTTTTAAAATGGATAAAACAAAGCTAGGGTTAACCAGGATAACTGGTTTCCTCTAGTGAGGCAGGACACGTCGGCTTGAATTTTCTTGGCCCTGCCGAGATGTATTTGAAGGTAGAGAGGGGCTGGAAAAATAAAGGAAACTGCGCAGATTGAGAGATTGCTTCCTGATGTCTTTCAGCCACTGGAGACGCTACTGAGGGGCAGTCTGAGATCAAAGGCATCAGACGACAGCTGGAATGTTGCAAACAGTTTTGGGTGCCTTTTTGAAGGAAGATACAGTGGCATCAGAGACAGGCCAGGGAAGATCCCCTAGGCTTATGCCAGGTCTGGAGGTATGGCCTTATGAGGAGAGGTTCAATAGATTAGGCGTGTACTCATTGGAATATGTAGAAGAACATTGCAACATACAATATTCTGAGGGCACTTGAAAGGGTCAATGCGGAATGGTTATTTCCCTTTGTGGGAGAGACCAATACCAGAAGTCATAATCTCAGAATAAGGCATCGCAAATTTCTGAGAGGAAGCTCTTCTCTTAGAAGGTTGTGAATCTGTGGGATTCTTATTCATAGACACATTTGGAATCAGTAAGGGAATCAAGAGTTCTAGAAAAGGCAGGAAAGTAGAAGTGTGGATTATCAGATCCGCCATGATCTCATTGAATGGCACAGCAGATTAAATGGGTTGAATGGCCTACCTTTGCTCCCATGATTTATAGTCTTACAGTCTTAAAGTAATTTGCTTGCATCGCAATGGTGGACATGCATTTAGACCACCAAGGCAATGGCAATTCAATGAACATAGGAACAGGAGTAGGCCATTTAGCCCCTTGAGCCTGTTTCAAAGATCATGGCTAATCTGTGAGCTCACTCCATACGCCTGTCTTTTGCCTGTATCCCTTCATATGTCTGCTTAACAAAAATGGATCTATCTCAGATTGAAAATTAATAACTGATCCAGTATCCATGACTATTTGTGGAAGAGAGTTCCAAACATCTACCACCCTTTGTGTGTTGAAATGCTCTGTTACACTTCCCCAGACAGGTTGGCCCGAATTGTTAGACAATACTTCCTAGTTTTAGAACCTCCCTTCAGAGGAATAGTTTATATTTATCTACCCTGTCTTTTCCTGTCAATATTTTTTTTCACTCCTTCTTGGGGCATTGATGTTCCTGGCTGGCCAGCATTTATTTCCTGTCCCTAGTTACCCTTGAGAAGGTGGTGATGAGTTGCCTTCTTGAACCAGTCCATATGCTGTAGGTTGACCCATAATGCCATTATGGAGGGAATTCCAGGATATTGACCCAGTGACAGTGAGCGAATAGTGATATATTTCCAAGTTAGGATAGGCTCAGAAGGGAACTTGCCCATGGTGGTGTTCCAAAGTCTTTGCTGCCCTTTTGTCCTTCTAGATGGAAATGGATGTAGGCTTGAGCATCTTTGGTGAATTTCTGCATTGCATTTTAAAGATAGTATTCATTCCTGCTACTGAGCATCGGTGCTGGAGTGAGTGAATGTGGTAGGCAAAAGTGAGGACTGCAGATGCTGGAAATCAGAGTCTAGATTAGAGTGGTGCTGGAAAAGCACAGCCGGTCAGGCAGCATCCGAGGGAGCAGGAGATTTGACGTTTTGGGCAAAAGCCCTTCATCAGTGAATGTGGTACCAATCCTGTGTGCAGCTTTGTCCTGGATGGTGTCTGATGAGTGTTGTTGGAGCTGCACCTATCCAGACAAGTGGGGAATATTCCGTCAAACTCCTGACTTGTGCCTCATAGATGGTGGACAAGTTTCAGGGAGTTGGAAGGTAAGGTATTCACTGCAGTATTCCTAGCCAATCTTGAACACTTTGATCAGATGACCCCTTAATCTTCTAAATTCCAGGAAGACAGGCCTAATATGTGTAATCTTGCCTCATAACTTAATCCCTAAAGGCTGGCTTTCACTGCTGTAAACCTATGTTGTAATCCCTCCAAGGCCCAATCTATCCTTCCTAAGGTGTGGTGCCCAAGGCTGCTGACAGTGCTCCAGCCGGGGTCTCACCAAGATTTTGTATAACTGCAGAATAATGTCTGCATCTGTGTACTCCAGTCCTCTAGATAGCAAGGCCAAAATATAACTTGTGCACTTTAGATTAGATTAGAGAAGATCAAAAGCTGTTGGAAACCTTTGGAAAGGTACAATATCTTTTTGAAGTGTTACAACACCCTTTTGGATATTGTGAAGGGACACACATGAGGGGGGTCAGGAGCCTTTTGCAGGAAGTAAGTTATCCATTGGAAAAGGTAAAGTGTTGGTTAGGCCACTGTTGGAATATTTCATGCAATTCTGGTCTCCTTCCTATCTGAAAGATGTTGTGAAACTTGAAAGGGTTCAGAAAATATTTACAAGGATGTTGCCAGGGTTGGAGGATTTGAGCTATAGGGAGAGGCTGAACAGGCTGGGACTGTTTTCCCTGGAGCGCGGAGGTTGAGAGGTGACCTTATAGAAGTTTACAAAATTATGAGGGGCATGGATAGGATAAATAGGCAAAGTCTTTTCCCTCGGGTCAGGGAGTCCAGAACTAGAGGGCATAGTTTTAGGATGAGAGTGGAAAGATATATAAGAGACCTAAAGGGCAACTTTTTCACACAGAGGGTGGTACGTGTATGGAATGAGCTGCCAGAAGAAGTGGTGGAGGCTGGTACAATTGCAACATTTAAGAGGCATTTGGATGGGTATATGAATAGGAAGGGTTTGGAGGGATATGGGCCGGGTGCTGGCAGGTGGGACTAGATTGGGCTGGGATATTTGGTCAGCATGGACGGGTTGAACTGAAGGGTCTGTTTCCATGCTGTACATCTCTATGACTCTAAAGCTCTTTGCTTTTGTTAAAAGTAGATACGGATGTCTGAGAAAGTATGTTAGCTATTGGAACTAACAAGCTCATTCAAACTGTCAAGACAGCTGTCAAAAGGAGCTTTCAACAAAGCTGTAAAATGCAGTATTTAAAAGGTCTACAAAAACCTCTCCATAAAGGAGTTGCCAACAGATATGTCTAAACTGCTATTGAAAGGAATTATCAAAGGGAAGACGACACTGGGTGGCACAGTGGCTCAATACTTAGCGCTGCTGCCTCATAGCTCCAGGGACTCAGGTTTGATTCCACCGTCAGGTGACTGTGTGAAGTTTGCACATTATCCCCTTGTCTGCATGGGTTTCCTCCCACAGTTCAAGCGTGTAGCTTAGGTGGATTGGCTATGCTAAATTGCCCATTGTGTCCAGGGATGTGCAGGCTAGGTGGATTCGCCATGGGAAATGCAGGGTTACAAGGATAGGGTCAGGTGGTGTGTCTGGGTGGGATGCTGTTCAGAGGGTTGGGGTTGGACTCAATGGGTGGGGTTGGGGATGGGGTTGTTGGCATTAACTTGGAGTAGTGGCTGTAAAGGTTGTGGAACTAATGAAGGAAATAGGTTGCCTTGGAAGGTGTGGAACGATGGGGAGTGGGCAGAGGAGATGAAGTGACGAGTTGGTTTTGTTAGGGTATGAGGGAACGGTGTGAGGGAGATATTGGGTGTGAGAAATAAGGGCTGGATTTTATTTTACTTCTGTTTCATACCTTTGACAAATTGCTGGTGCTCTGAGGTAGCCCTTTTACCCAGGCTGCCTTGGTACATGACAACCTCCACACTTTTACTGTGTGGTCATCCAGGGATGAAAATTTGAACTTCTGGGACACATTGTCTCAGAGACGGGAATGGTCCTGTCTTGGTGGATCGGGTGCAAGAGTGGAATTTTAGGCTTAAGCCTCCCAACTTTCCAGTTTAACATTAGTATCCATAAAATCCATTGTTTTAATCAGTAACAGAACTAAGAGTTTTTTTTGGAATTTTAAACTTTATGCCTTCTGGTGTTTTGAAACCTCCTGTGAGTGAATCATTGTGTTATGATCATGATAACTCAGAACAGCCCAGGTCTCCTCAGCTTGCAAATGAATGAAAACATATTTTGACTGTCATATTGGCAAGAACATGGGGTGAATTTCAAAACCCCTCAAGGCAGTTGGGGGAGGGTGGAGTAGATGTGTTAGAAATCAAATGATGCATAATACAACCCCAATCCCCAGTGTACAAGCCAGCTTGCCATTTATATAATGGCAAGATATATGCTATGTTAGTATCTTGCTCTAGAGAAATAGGGCACCTGTACATTATTGAAATGCAGTCATGCAGCTAGGAGCCCAGAATGTAAGACCATATGAAATAGACTCTGGATGTCCACATCACACACCTGTCTTAGAACCATATTGCTATTCCCCCACTATCTCTGGGTCAAATCCCTGGAAATCCTCTCCCAACAGCACTGTGGGTGCACTGACAACACAAGGACTGCAGCAGTTGAAGAAAGCAGCCCATCACCACCTTCTGAAGGGCAGTTAGGGATGGGCAATAAATGCTGACCTGGCCAGCAACTCCATATCGCACAAACAAATAATAAAATAAAATTGCGTCTTAAACGAACGACTACAGAGATAAATATTGTAATCTTCCAAAATCTGATGGTTTTTGGAAAACGTTCCACCAGAAACCAAAAATGTGACATCATTATTCAAGAAAGGTGGTGGGAGGGGGAGGGTACAGAAAACAGGAAATCAATGCCTGCGATTGGGAAAATGCTGGATTCCATTATTGAGGAAGTAACAGTTGGATGTTTAGAAAATTGTAATACAATTGGGAAGAATGGTCTAATGAAAGGGAAAGTGTGATTGTCATTGTCATTGAAATTTGGTAAGAGTTCTTTGAAGAAGCAGGAGGGATAAAGGAGAACCGGTAGATGGAGCGTGTTTAGATTTTAGAATGGAAGTCAATAAAATTACACACTAAAGGTTACTATGCAGGAAGAGAGCTCATGGTGCTGGCACTAATAACATGGAAACAGAGAGTCGAGATAAGTGGGCCATGTTCAGCTTGGTAAACTGCAAACAGAGGGGTAACTTCAACTATTTACCATTGACATTCATAGCTTAAATGAAGAGGCCAGTTAGTCTTACTTCGGTGGTAGGTAAAGTAATGGAAAAGGTGCTGAGGGATAGGATTTATGAGTATCTGGAAAGGCACTGCTTGATTAGGGACAGCCAGCACGGATTTGTGAAGGGTAGGTCTTGCCTTACAACTCTGATTGAATTCTTTGAGGAGGTGTCCAAGCATGTGGATGAGGGTAGAGCAGTGGATGTAGTATACATGGATTTTAGTAAGGCATTTGATAAGGTTCCCCATGGTAGGTTTATGCGGAAAGTCAGGAGGCATGGGATAGAGGGAAATTTGGCCAATTGGATAGAAAACTGGCTAACCGGTCGAAGTCAGAGAGTGGTGGTAGATGGTAAATATTCAGCCTGGAGCCCAGTTACAAGTGGAGTTCTGCAGGGATCAGTTCTGCTGTTCGTAATTTTTATTAATGACTTGGATAAGGGAGTCGAAGGGTGGGTCGGTAAATTTGCAGATGATACGAAGATTGGTGGAGTTGTGGACAGTGAGGAGGGCTCTTGTCGGCTGCAAAGGGACTTGGATATGATGCAGAGCTGGGCTGAGGAGTGGCAGATGGAGTTCAACCCTGCCAAGTGTGAGGTTGTCCATTTTGGAAAGATAAATAAGAATGCGGAATACAGGGTTAACGGTAGGGTTCTTAGTGAGGTGGAGGAACAGAGGGATCTTGGGGTCTATGTTCATAGGTCTTTGAAAGTTGCCACTCAGGTGGATAGAGCTTGTAAGAAGGCCTATGGTGTATTAGCGTTCATTAGCAGAGGGATTGAATTCAAGAGTCGTGAAGTGATGTTGCAACTGTACAGGACTTTGGTTAGGCCACATTTGGAGTACTGTGTGCAGTTCTGGTCGCCTCACTTTAGGAAAGATGTGGAAGCTTTGGAGAGGGTGCAGAGAAGATTTACCAGGATGTTGCCTGGAATGGAGAATAGGTCGTACGAGGATAGGCTGAGAGTGCTAGGCCTTTTCTCGTTGGAACGGCGAAGGATGAGGGGTGACTTGATAGAGGTTTATAAGATGATCAGAGGAATAGATAGAGTGGACAGTCAGAAACTTTTTCCCCGGGTACAACAGAGTGTTACAAGGGGACATAAATTTAAGGTGAAGGGTGGAAGGTATAGGGGAGATGTCAGGGGTGGGTTCTTTACCCAGAGAGTGGTGGGGGCATGGAATGCGCTGCCTGTGGGAGTGGCAGAGTCAGAATCTTTGGTGACCTTTAAGCGGCAATTGGATAGATACATGGATGGGTGCTTAAGCTAGGACAAATGTTCGGCCCAACATCGTGGGCCGAAGGGCCTATTCTGTGCTGTATTGTCCTATGTTCTATGTTCTATGTTCTAAGAGACAGAAAGCATTGTAGCCAGGTTTGGTGATGCTACAAAAGAAGGTAGGAAAATTAGATTGAGGAGAATGCAGAGAGACTGCAAAGGGATATAGATAGGGCTTCAACTGGCAGTAGCATTGGAAGGCTGTCTATGGGCCCTCTTATCAGGGCTTTATTTGAGGGGCAGGTGAGAAGGTACTTGTGTCCCCACCTGCCACCGTCTGTCTTAATAAAAGTCCTCCCTGTCCCCAAACATATCCCCCTCCACATGGAAGGTCCTGAGGGCTGAATAAGATCAGATGAAGATTGGATTAGATTACTAACTTCAGCATTACTGGAATTTTACCAGAGTACCTCTTGCCTCTGAGTTCCCACTGCCCCAATCTCGTGTACTAGTGCAGGTGGCTGATACTGAGACCATGAGGAGAAAACTGAGTCTGCCTCCATGTTGTGATGTCTCTGAAGGGCCAGGTGGAATTTTCCATAACATGCTGAGGCTGGGTGGGCACACCCCCAAGACAGAGGCATTGACCTATTAGCAATGGTTCAGAAATACTCAAGTGTGTCTGGGCTGTCAGGAACTCTCCACCATAGGCCATTGAAGAGTGTTAAGGAGGGAGGTGCTAGGCAGCCATCTCAATGTAGCTGACAGTCTCCCTAGGCACTTTGCCACCAGTAAAAGGCAGGCAGGAATGCCAAATGACTGTTGAAGTCCTAGGGAGTGTTGCTGAACAAAGAGACCTTGGAGTGCAGATTCATAATCCTTGAAAGTGGAGTCGCAGGTAGATAGGATAGTGAAGAAGGCGTTTGGTATGCTTTCCTTTATTGGTCAGAGTATTGAGTACAGGGGTTGGGAGATCATGTTGCAGCTGTACAGGACATTGGTTAGGCCATTGTTGGAATATTGCGTTCAATTCTGGTCTCCTTCCTATCGGAAAGATGTTGTGATACTTGAAAGGGTTCAGAAAAGATTTACAAGGATGTTGCCAGGGTTGGAGGATTAGGAAGGGTTTGGAGGGATATGGGCTGGGTGCTGGCAGGTGGGACTAGATTGGGTTTGGATATCTGGTTGGCATGGACGGGCTGGAGCGAAGGGTCTGTTTCCACGCTGTACATCTCTATGACTCTATGACTCAATAGCTGCCTCTCTAAATATCCAGGAAAATGCCCAACATCCCCCTGATTGTTTCCACCATCATTTTGCTACATCTCTGGCATTTTACAGGACCTGCAGAGGGTGGATGAGATCCTGGGCATTATGTGTGAAATTGGAAGTGAATCCCATATCTCTATGATGGAGTGTTCGAGAATTCCCAGTGATTCCCTTAGACTCATGGGATTATGGGCCTAATAATAATTTTTAAAATGTTAAATAAAATGAGCACGTGATGAAAGAACAGGATTGTTTACAAAAGATTTTGATGACACAAGGATCAACCAGACGCTTATGTACAGAGGCATGGGATGGATGACATGAACCAGTATAAGATAACAATGCTTTAAAAAGAGGACATACTGTCACTTGTTTTTACAATGCTGGTAGTAATGGAAGAAGTTAAAAATAGTTACTAACAACTGCATGCAGTGCAAGATGAGAGCAGAAGATTACTTGCATGTTGCAATTTCAAAAACATGTTGAGATGAAAGAGCATTTAAATAAAAACATATCAGAATGATTGGAATGGCACTTAATACAAGTCATACTATAATTTTCTTAAAGTAAATCTAGATTCCCATTTCAGGACTACAAGTCGTTTTGCTATAACGCAACAGTTGTGTTCTTCTGCAATCTTGCACTATAGAAAATCGTGCTGTAGAAGATCGCTAATAGAAGATCGCTATACCTGTCCAAACAACGTCCACAATTTGCCAATCACGTATAGCCAGTTTGCGCTGATGGAACGTGCATTATGGCAGAATGGCCTGTACTTCTGGAAAAAAAGGACTTGTGACACTGGCAGCTTTCCTCATGTAGTTGAATGGTTAGGGGTTCAGTGTCAGCATTGGTCAAGTAACTTCAACTAAGATGAGGCTTGGTTCAATTCCTTCCCAGGTATCTTGTGCATGGTATTGCCCTCTATCATGGTCTGATAGAGCAAGGTATTGTTAAACCTAGGATTGAAGGGTTTCAGTACAGATGTAGGTAGATAAAGTTAAGAGACAGATTATCTTTGATTTATTTGGATGTTAGAACAGGTGTGAAGATCAGAACAGACTGCTCCTGTTCCTATCTTTTATGGTTCCAAGAATGAACTTTACCTGGATAAGGAAGTGAAGAATAATGCATCAAGATGAGCATGTGTGCAGCTGCTTTTAAAGATGACCAATCATGTGAGGAGATGATCAGGAAAACATTAAGAAGTAAGTGCTAAGAATGTTAATGAAAGCAATAAATTGGCACACATAGATCTTTGAAAGCCTTTAAATTAAAAAGCCACCTGCAATTTTTGACTGTTCAGAAAAAAACTCCTTACATCTACCAACATCGGCAACAAATCTTCTTAAAATGTGAAATAAATGTTGACCTCTGATAGATGTTAATAAACCACAGGCTCAACCTTTCTCATACTCTATATTCCAAATGTTCGACATGTTTCCTTTGCCAAGTATGCCAGAATAATCTGTGCATGCAGCGGCTGGGGAAGGAGGTTAACCCTTTGAGATCAAATATCTTCAATGGACATGTTTACAGTGTGATATTTTTTAGCACATAACAACTATTTTTGGCTTTGATTATTGGCATAAACACAAATAGTTAATTCATAAATATTGTAGCCATTGTTATTGAACGATGTTACTTATTATAGAGAAGGGCTTGTAATTTGACATTATGGTTTTAAGGGACACAGTGATGATATCATCACTGTATCATGGCATGTGATTACTTGAAGTATTAGACACCAGTGGAAGCGAGGTATTTTGTTGTAACTTACTAGATTAATATTAGCTCAGACACCCTTTTCTAAAATATGCAACCAGCTTTATATGAAGTTGTCACTGATCTTGGTGCTAAAATGCAAAGCAATATAAAGCAGCTCAGATTGGTGTATAGCATTCCAATCATGCACAAAGAAAGTGAAGAAGAATATCTTGTTGAGTGCCATGATGTTGAGTGACAACAACCAGAGGGAAGACAACCAAACTGTGAAATAAATGCAACACAGTCATCATGTACCTTTCAGACAGATATATGCTCACTAGACCAGAATGAGTTGTCAAACCTCTAAGTATTACATTAAAAATTAAATGTTAATCTTTTGGACTGTATTTTACTTGTTTGCATAATTATCAAATTAACATAGTGTGCCTATAAACAACCAGCTGTATCTATTTGGGATAAGATTTAGTCTTTAAAAAATGGGGAATGTTATATTTTGTCTAACAGGCAGTATGTCAATATGTCTTTAAGAGATATATTCATCATTGTATCTTAGCATGTGACCTGAGAGTATAAAGGTCTCACACTTCATCTTTCCTCAGATCACTTGAAACATGCACTCCACTATGCACACTCTGTTGTAATCTAATAGTCTAATATTGGTCGAGACATTCCTGTGCCTGAGGAATGTAATGTTTGTACATAATCATTAGTTGCAATAAATGTTTGACACAATCTTCAATGTCAGGATGGTTACACCCATTTCTTCTGGTGCCACGAGGCAAACACAAACATTGCTGCAGCAGGCAAAGCATCCTGTTAGAGATAATTTCACACCATTAATGATCTTGGGATGAAGAGCTTGTTACATTAAAAGTGATTGAGGACACTGGATCAGTACTCAATGAAAATAATGAGATGGGATCTGATTGAAACTTACCGCATACAGAGAGGCCTGGATAGATTGGATGTGGAGAGACCAGACACAGTCTCAGAGTGAAGGAGAAACTCTTTAGAACTGGAATGAGGAGGAATTTCTTCAGCCAGCAAGTTGTGAATCTGTGGAACTTTGCTGCAGAAGGCTATGGAGGTCAAGTCATTGAGTGTATTTAAGACAGAGATAGATAGATTAGTAAGGGGATCAAGGATTATGGGAAAAAGGCAGGACAATGGGCTTGAGACACACATCAGCCACGATTACATAGTGAAGCAGACGTGAGGGGCCAAATGGCTTAATTCTTCTTCTATATCTTATGGTTTTATGGTCTACTCACACTATTTGTGAAAGATTTTTCTCCCATCAACGTTTCACCTATCCCATTTGATAGAAACAGAGAGTCATAAAATCATAGAGTCATATGCATGGAAACAGACCCTTTGGTCCAATCAGTCCACACCAACCAGACATCCCAATCTGACCTATTTCGTTTGACAGTATTTGGCCGATATCCTGCCAAACCCTTCCTATTCATATACCCATTCAGGTATAAAGAGTGGCCTTTTTGATTGACACATCCAAAGGATTACCTCGTGGACACTAACACCGCACATTATCCATTCACAACTTCACTCCATCCTCACCCATCCAACTATTATCATGGGCATGCACAAAATCTCTTTCTGGAAACATGACTTTCGCAAGAATTTATGTTTGAAAATTATTGGAAGCTTTAATGTCATTTGGTCAGCCATATATATGAGTAGCACCATAAATCTTGTCCAGTGTTTTCACTAGAATTATTATTAAACATTTCCATCCACAGTTTGGGTGTTGAGCATATTGACATTCAGAGGTGTTTCATCTGTATTACCAATGTGACTTAGTGGATACTTATGTTTTTCATGTTGTGTGATAGTGAATGCTGGAAATTGGATATTTTGCCACTAATTTGTGTCTATTGGAAGTTTCTAAATGATCTTAGTCTTCTGCTGCAAAACTAGATATTTTCATTCCATAGAGGGGTTGCACCAACTAGCTATTGCTCTGAAATCTTTGCCAAGGACCCATTCTGATACAAGCTTCTTAAGTTCAGGCCAGTAGCTGGTTCTTGGAGCATTTGCACTTCGGCATCTTCCTCATTGTAGATTCCTTTTTCTTGCACCAGTTTTTCACTGATATTGAATTCTGTTGTTGCAAGTCAGTTGGTAAGTTTGCAAACATTACAAGTTTTAGGTTGAAACCAGCTTCATCTTTTATTGTTCTGATGGAAGGCTCATTTCCCTTTAGGGTTTGCCATGCTGGTCCTGCTTTGTGGGACATATCTTATGCTCACACTTACCTTCTGAAACACATTCTGAATTGTCTTCCCTATTCCTTGTGCCCAGTTACAAGGTAAACGAAACATGCATTTGCTGGCTGTATTGTGCTTCAAATTCATTAGATACCCTTGAACAGTTTCACTGAAACTTGACAATTTGTGTGCATAGAATGCTCTTAACATTAAGGATTTGATGATTATAGAACCATCACCAATTTTGATTGCTCCAAGAATATCTAAAGAGATGCACACATAGGTCTTTATCAACTTGTGAACAAAATGCTTCTTAAAAATATAAAGGTTTCTGAGTGCTGTCCCTGCTGTAGGAAAGATGTTATTAAACTTGAAAAGGTTCAAAAAAGAAATTACAAGAATGTTGCTGGGGTTGAAAGCTTTGAACTATAGGGTGAGGCTAAACAAGTTGAGGCTATTTTCCTGGAGAGTCGGTGGCTGAGGGGTGACCTTATAGACATTTATAAAACCATGAGGGGCATGGATAAGGTAAATAGACAAGATCTTTTTCCCCAGGTGGGCAGAGTCCAAAACTACAGAGTACAGGTTTAAGGTTAGAGGAGAGAGATTTATAAGGGACCCAAGGGCCAACTTTTCATACAGAGAGTGGTGAGTGTATGGAATGAGCTGCCAGAGGAAATAGTGGAGGCTGGTACAGTTATAGCATTTAAAAGGCACCTGGATGGGTATATGAGCAGGAAGGGTTTAGAGGGATATATGCCAAATGCTGACAAATGGACTTGATTAATTTAGGATCTTGGGTCAGCATGGACTGAAGGGTCTGTTTCTCTGCTGTACACCTCTATGACTCTATGAGTGCAACCTTCCCCAAATTGTATCTGTCCAGTTCTTTAAATATTGAATTGACAAGAAGCTGCTGCTACAAAGGGCAGCTGTGAATGTTTCTAATGGTACCAAGGGATGATTCTATTGCATTAGATGTCTCAGTGATCCTGAATAATGTTCCGTTCAAGTCTGTCTCATGCTTATATCAGAAAAATATGTGTACATGATTTCCATTTCCATACTTGTTGGTTGTAAGCTAAATATACTTACACAAGATGATACTTGATGCCTGTGGGAACTTACATTATTGAATAAATGGTGTGTGTGAGCTTCAAACAATATTGGAGCAGTTGCTTTGTGACATATCATCAAGCTGGCTTTTCCCAAGAAAAGATATTCAAAAATTTGCTTAAGAAGTCAAGGGATGTGCCTCTCTCAGCCTGTCTACATAAGACAGTGGGAGAACCAAAATCGCTTCTTGGTTAATTAAGGGATTTGTAGTCTGAAGCAGTTTGTTTAAATATTAAGTCTGAAAAGTAGCTCAGTCACCTCTGAATCAGAGGTTTATGTTTCAAATCTCATCCCATAGACTTGGGCAAAAAAAACTTACTTTAGTGCCATACTAATAATGAAATTTCAGATGAGTCATTCAAATGAAATTTTGCCTACTCTACATGATGGGCATTAAAGTTCTTCTGGTATGACTTAAAAGAAAGAGAGCAGTGAATTCCTACTAGTGCATTGTCAGTATTGATCTCTCAAAATAAATAAAATAGATAATTTGGTCATTAACGTCTTGCTGTTTTTGGGAGCTTGCTGTGCATAAATTGGCTGTCAATTACACCCACTGACTTCAGTTGAACAAGATCAGACATCACATGAAACCAGGTTATAGTCCAATAAGTTCATTTGAAATCACCAACTTTTGGAGCACTGCTGCTTTATACACTCCACCTGATGAAGGAGCATCATTCTAAATGCCTACGGTTTCAAATAAATCTGTTAAACTATAATCTGGTTTTGTTTGACTTCTGACTTTGTCCACCCCAGTCCAACACGGGCTTCTCCACATTCAGTTGAACAGTTCATTGACTGTCAAATGCTTTGTGAACTCTAAGTTTGTGACAGGTGCTACATCAATACAATGTTGACATTACTGAATGTTATTGCTGGTTTGACATCACTCTTCAGTCTGGCAACTAACCATTAGATTGCAGATGGAATGTTTAACATGACTGCAGAGCTGAAGGAACAGTCAGCAGTTTGCAAATAAGCATCAAATAGTGAAAGAGCTCTCTGGTAGTCGAACTGGATGGTAAGTTTTATATTGATGCAACATACAAATTGTCACAATGTCTTTAAAACAGTGGTGTGGCTGAACCATCAAAATGTGCTATAATATGGCAGTGCTGTGAATAGTAGTGTTCCACCTTGTGTTCCACCCAGGTCTCCCATTGGAAAATCAGGTCTAAAATAAAGTGGCCAAAATCATTAAATTGGTCTTACTGTTTTGAGGATCTTCATCATTGTATTTTTCTAAGTTTTGCTGTAATATCTGAGCTGTCATTTTGATTTGGTGCTCAGGTTATATTGGTAGAATCTACACTTGATGTGCATTAGCTTGTACCATTCACAGGCACCTGGATGTCTGTGAAGTAATTTAACGTGATGACTTTGTATCTGAATTCTTCCTTTTAGACTGCATGCTTAAAAACCTTTGAACTCATGTCTCAAGCTTCAGATACTATTTCACTACAGTTCTTAAGAGTACTTTCAGCATTCTGGCCTTAAATGTTTTAATTCACTCTCTAAAGCTTTGTACCACTTTCCCATTCTTCAAGACAGTCCTTAAAAACATCCTTGATTCAGCTTCTGATTGCCTAACAGAAATGTGTAGCCCAGTGTCAAATGGTGCCCAGTAAAGATTTTGTTGAGTAATTTGTAATTACTTACTGTATTAGAAGTGCTATATAATTGTATGCTTCTCTTGATTAACAGCAACCCCACTCGCAGTGCTGGGTTTCTATCGTCCTGAGGTCAAGACATTGACAGTGAGGGCTCTGGAAGTCTTCTGTTGATTCCTCACTTCCTCAAACGCATACTTATTCTATCCACTTCAAGGTCTGAATTGACAATTCCAAGTTTGACAAACAGCTGACTGAGCTACTAAAGTTTACCCTTGGTTGGAGGAGAATGTAGATTAGATTAGATTCCCTACAGTAGGGAAACAGGCCCTTTTGCCCAACCAGTCCAAACCGACCCTCCAAAGAGTAACCCACCCAGACCCATTTCCCCTCTGACTAATGCACCTAACACTGTGGGCAATTTGGCATGCACATCTTTGGAGTATGGGAGAAAACTGGAGCACCTGAAGGAAACCCATGCAGACTCGGGGAGAATGTGCAAACTCCACACAGACAGTCACCCAAGGCTGGAATCGAACGTGGGACCCTGGTGCTGTGAGGCAGCAGTGCCGTGTATGGCGGCAAGTGAGAAAAAGGGGAAGAAATTGGAGAGATCGAAAAATAACTCAAATGATGTTTGAAAGTAGCTTCATGCATGTACTTTATTCAGTGGTAAGCTGGAATAATATACACCGGTGAATACACAAGACAGACTATGAATTAGTATTTACATTGAGTTGATAAATAGAAGTTAATGGCAAGCCTCAAGGGAAAACAGATGGAAAATCCACATCCTCTTGGGTTCTATACAGTCTTATATTTATGATTACAAATAATATACCAGCTTTTGTTTTCAAAAATAATAGGTGTTTTAATTGGGTGTTTTTCTGGGTTACTGAAATGCAAATTCATTCCTGTCTTTAGTGAAAAGGACTACCATTTCCATCACTTCAGACCATCAGTCCACTAACATTGATGCTAGCTCCACAAAGGTAGAGACAAAATATTTACTTAGAAAGTTAACTTTACCAAAAACGAAAACATGCATTATATAGAACTGAGGTGACTTTTTTGTCAATGGCAGAGGATTAGCTGTTAGAAGACTCTCCTATGAGCGGAAGTTTCCAGTCTTTATTTGGCATTAATGTCAAAATATGACTTTGTGCTGAAATCAGTGAATCGTCTGTTGTTGCTAGGATTTTAGTCAAACGGGAAAATATTTATATTTTCTCTGCTCTAATTGTAATAAAATGGTTTATAACACAATAGTGGATTTCATTTTTTTGTAATTGGAATGTGTCTGGAGATATACAACATAAAGGTGGTTTGGTCAGAGGTCTCAGTATGGTAGTGGTGGGAGCAATTTGAAATAATCAATAAGGAATATTGCCAAAACACGTAATGCACCAAATTTAAATTGTATTGGCTGGAGTGTGATGCTTCCTAAAGTGGATTAATATCAATGGGATAAAATACAATAAGTAACAATGTTCACCTTTGATAAGTTGGAACCCAACCCATTAAATTTACTTCCAAAGCTTTGCTGTGTAATCATTAGCTGGATCCCGTTAAAGTCTCACTCCTGAGTTCCAATGAAAGTGACTATATGTTGGACTTGAAATAACCAATCAAATGGAAGGTCCATACCAACATTTATCTGGAAATGCTAGTGCTGCATATAATTCAACTCTTATTCTCAGCCATTTTATTTGTTGCCCATATACATACTATGTACATATATATGCAATAAAGTATTAAATTTATCTCTATACATTAAATCAGCTGTAAGCTTCCTTAACTTGCTGCTAATTTTTAATAATATTTTGAATACTATGTGTCCGTGTGCTCAGAAAGAGAACTCACACTTAAAATTTTAAATGCAACTTCATAGATTATAGTTTACTTTTTTCTATGTTATTTCTTTAAATGTTAGAAAAATAATGTATATGTTAACTTTAGGAAGCACATATGTTATGTTAGAGTTAATAATGTTCTCTAATTGTAATGATATGATTGAACTAAGAATAGTGTCCTTAGTTTTACAGAAGCATAAAAGCTATCCTTGAATCCTACCATTACCCCATAAACAGTGGACCAAAAATCTGATAACTGAACATTGAATCTCAGGGTTTTTAAAAACAATTATTCTGTGGTATTAAATCTTAATGTAAATACTGGCCACTTGTGCTTTTCAGATGAAAACAACAGGATTGGATAAAAGCATCCAGTTGTATTAACTGAGCAGTTTACTTTGCATATACTACCTTGGCATCTTTTACCAAGTACAGTCTGACACTTGATAGACAGGCCATATGCAAACATTGGGCTGACAGTAATTATTTACATACATATCAATTAAACTTTTAAATAAATGCATTCTTAGGATTTGGGCATAACTAGTAAGGTCAGCATTTATTACCCAATCCTCACTGTCCTGCTAAGATGGTGGTAGGCTTTCATTTAACACATAAGCTACAACAGACCCTTAACAAGCCCTTGGAAGCACAGCAAAAGAAAGGATAGCTCACCCACAATAGCCTTGTCCTCCACATCATTTATAAGTCAATAACAATTGATTTTCAGGCAGCTACTATTGCTTCACTGTGTTCGTTAAGATTCCAAATCTTGCTGTTACTTTCATTCTAATAATACTGTATAGGCTAAAAATAAATATCCATAACTTTTATTTACAGCAATAATCTTTGAGCCTATTTCTTCATTAATATATAGTCAGTCAGAAAGGCACCAACAAGCAATTAAAAGGTTACATTCCACTTATGTTTAAAAATTAATACTGTGCATTGGGATGTTTTTCTTACTCAGGGGTGCTGTATTCTTGCAAGCTGTTGCAACAGCAGTTCACAGCAACCTCAGATCTAAAGAACTCCAAGAAAGGAAGCAAAAAGTGCTGATGGATTTGGTGATCTGAGTAACTGTTACTTTCCCTGTTATTTTGTGGCCTGTCCGTAATTTTCCAAAACAAAAACAAAAGGCAGGTTGATACATCGACAATTTTTGCAGTGTAATGGCACTGGATGGTTCATTGTGAATGTAATTTGGATGGAATTGTCCATCTCTGGAAGGTTTTCTATTGAAAATCACATGCACAAAATGATTTTTAAAAAAACTTCAGAGTGCACTGCTTATTGAATTTGTAGTGAATACACAATTAATTTATGTCAGAAATATTTAAATTCATGTCTAATAAAAATACATATCAAAAGTTCTTTAATGAATGTAAAATTAATGTTAATTTGAGATACACATAATTCTGCATACATCTCAATAAAATTTGCAATGCTGTAGGAAATGTAAGAAATATAGAATCATAGATTATTATAGTCAATTATTTTCGAGTTTCTGTTCTTGGCTATGTGAGTAATGACTTGGGTGCCTGGTTGTTGGAAATGGATGGGAGCTCTGTCTCTCTGCAGCTCTGAATATGGTCTCTTGTAGTATCATTTATTGCTGGGGAGATCAGCAGCTTTGGAGCCCCCCCTCATATAAGTAGGTTCCTCGTGCAGCTAATCAACTTGAGTGAGACGTGGTGATGTCTATCCTGCACTGCGTTTCCCAACATTTAGGTGGGAAGACCATTGATTCTAAAGAGCATCCATATCAAACAGCAGCTCACCAATATCAAAGGAATTATACCACAGTGATTAGGGATTTAAAGGCCTGTGGCAAATACATTTTGGTTGTGATATATCATAAATATATTTACCCATTTATGCTCAACTTATTTATTTACTGTTGGCTTGCAGGCACTTAAACTCTGGAGTTTTCATGCCATTGTTCATTCTTTTTAGCAATATTAATGGATTTCTCTTGACAGGACCACATGACCTCTCCCTACTACCAATCATTACTTGGGATAGAATGGTGTGCCCACAGACAAGTCTTTGCCTACCCAGTCAGATGCTGACATCAGCAACTCTTGACTGACATGCTTTGGTAGCACAATTATTGCATGAGAAGGCTCCTTTGTCCGAAGGAAGGTAGGAGATTAGACTCAATACTGTTGAGGTTTTCTGAATTTTGGTAACTATACTTTGACACATCGGTTTAAATTTCACTTATGCACTTATTTTTCATTTATTTTTCTCCCATCCCCAGTCGGCTTCCTGGATCTGTCTTGATTTGCATCTGAAGCTATGCTAATCTGGTAAAACTCTGTGCACACAACCCATTTTTTCTTGAGTCTGTCTAAAAATCACCGACAACAATTCCAACCTAAATTGTACCAACTCTGGGAAATCTAGGCTGGGGATTTCATAATCTGGAAACATCTGTTTTTCATAAAATAATTCCACATAATTACTTGTTATTAAGTTGTAAACCTATGAATTTACAAATGCCTTGAATAAAGAGGAAGGAAATCCAATAAAACACATTGTACATTGCCATTTGATGTCAGATCGACTGTGTGGGAGCTCAGTGTGGAATGCTTGAAATTTCTTAATTTTGTGCTTATCAAATGTGCACTGGTGTTACCTCTGGAGAAATGAACACTTCTTAAATTTAGATGACCAGTGTAGCATCAAGCATTCCTAGGTCAGGGCATTGCGAATTTCAATCCCTCTACTCTGCCTCACACCCAAACTCAGAGGAACAACTCTTTACTGCACCAATGTGGCATTTTATCAGTCATTCTCTGAACTCAGAATGAGATGGTAATTAAATAGAAAATTAGAGGTGATTTTGTGCCATATGCCAATGTGCACCAAGTATTGCAGCTACCAGTTTTAGAAGGCTGTACTTTGTGATGAACAGTATTATCTGTTCAGGTTTAGACACTGGATGGTTAATAGTGGTTTCAATGCCTGACTAATTTCTTCCTGGCAGTGATACAGCATTTTATCATTGTATTTATTAATATAAACAGTGTGTGCAGAAGGCAGTCCAGGAGTTTGCATTTGATGAAAGAGAGTCTTGTGAAGCAGCTCACAGTGTAAAATCTATAACATTCTCCCAGAATCTCTTCACTCTTGTCATCTCTCCTTCTTTTCACACAGTCTCAACTTTGCTGGGATCATAAACATCTGGAAAACAGAAATAATCTGGGGTAAAGAAAATTGTATCAGCATCTGTTTCACACTTAATTTTTACAGCCGCCAGCTTGTGCACAGTTCAGCCGATGTAATCCTATGTTATATTGTTCAGTGTATGAAATGGTCAACTCATTAAACCATATGTTGAAGCCAATGTGGAATGATGTCTGTAGGTGAAATATCCACATTATGCATGTATCATCAACGTTTGGACCCAGTAACCTGCATTGCCTATTCTCCTGCTTCAAAGTCAGTGGGGACAGGTATAAGCAGTCTCGAATTAAACCTCCCAGCTTTTCACATTTCTTATCATCCACTGCAGCTCAGTTTAATTCTTATGCATTTAGATTTCCTCCAGTGACTCTCACACTTGGCAGAATGGACAAAAGTGAGGATGAGGAGTTATTTTAATTGTGGCCTTGTGGTAGATAAGTTGTGTACACACAGTGCTTTCGCTAAGTTGGGGAGGGGTCCTAGAGGAGGCTCCGGTTTCAGTCCAAACTGTTCTCCCACTTCCAAATCCACATCCACATGTCTCCCACTTATATGGAATTAATCAGGGGTATGATCTGAGGGAAAGTTTAAAGAAAAACACAAAATAATGTTCTAACTGTTGCGTACAAATGAAGTATGGTTGGGTTCGAGGTAAAAGCATTATTGAGGTGGACTTCAGTGAGTTCATTATAATCAGTCATAAAACACGTAGCTTGTAAGTGCACAGATGAGTGAAAAATGTCAACACAATAGGATGTGTCCGGATATTCACTATTAGACTTCTTTGTTGATGCATTAAACATATTGATCCAACAAGAGAAATGCAATCTCTGTCTAAGTTGTACCTATGTCTGTTATGCTTTCTTAAATTCACTCATAGAATGTGAGCATTGCTGTCTAGACAGCATTTATTCCCTATTCCTAATTGCTGGAGGGACATAGACAGGTTAAGCAAGTGGTCAAAAACTTGGCAGATGGAACATAATGTGGGAAAGTGTGGGGTTATATACTTTGGCGTGAAGAATAGAGGAGGTCAATATTATTTAAATGGAGAAAGACTGCAGAAAGCAACAGTACTGTACAGAGTGCAGACTACAGTACTTGTCAGACTTTGTGCATAAATTACAAAATGCTAGTATCCAAGTTGAGCACATAGCAAGGGAAGCAAATGGAATATTGGCCTTTCTTTCAAGAGAAATGGAATATAAACATTGGGCAGTTTTGCTAAAAGTGTATAAGGCATCAATGAGACCACAGCTGGAATACTGCAAACAGTTTAGGACCCTTATCCAAGGAGAGATATACTGGCATTGGAAACAGTCTAGGGAAGGTTCACTCTGCTGATATCAGGTGTGGGGGAACTGTTTTATGAGGAGGGGCTAAGTAGATTGGGCCTGTAGTTGTTGCAATAAAGAAGAATGAGAAATGACTTTATTGAAATATGACAAGGCTCTTAGGAGGTGCAGAATGATTGCTTCCCCTTGTGGGAGAGTCTAGGACCACAGGACGTAACCTCAGAATAAGGGGGTCACATATTTAAGACACATGAGCAGGAATTTCTTGTCAGAGGGTAGAGAATCTGTGGAATTCTTCAACAGAGGACTGTTAAGACTTGCTTGTTAAGTATAACCCAGGCTAAGCTAGGAAGGCTTTTAATCAGTGGGCGAATGAAGGGTTATAGAGTAAAGGCAGAATATTGGAGTTGAGGATTATCAGATCAGCCACAATTGCATTGAATGGCAGAACAGACTTGAAGGGCTGAATGGCCTACTGCTGCTTCTATTTCTTATGGTCTTGCTACTGAGAAGGTAGTAGTGAGCTACCTTCTTGAACTAGTGGTATAGTCAGAGTCAAAATGCTGTTAGGAAGAGATTTTGACCCAGCAACACTAAAGGAACAATGGTGTAGTTTCAATTCTAAATGTTGAATGGCTTGGAAGGGAACTTGCAAGTGTTGGCTTTCCCATGAACCTGCTACCTCTGTACTTCCAGGTTGTGGAGTTCATGGGTTTTGAAGCTGCTGGGTGAGTTACTGCAGTGCAACATGCAGATGGTACATGTATGGTGGTGAAACAAATTTTCATTGAGGGTGAATGGAGTGCCAATCAAGCAAGCTGCTTTTGCCTGCATGGTGTTGATCATCTTGAGGGTGTTGGAGCTGCATTCATCCAGGTTACAAGTTGGCATGGCAAGTGCAAGGCTGGTGAGTAGAAGCGGACATTAAGTTGGCATAAGAGTATGAGGGGTGATAGGGATGGTAGTGAACATTGGATTGTATAAGTGGGCCAAGGGGAGTGTGTAGGGGTGAGAGATGAGGATAGGCAGAGTGTTTGATATTTCTCTGCTTGAGGAAAAATAAGGTCCTATTCCTTTGAAAGTGGTCCATTAACCCCTTTAGTGGAGGTAATGATCATTTGATGGAAGCAAGATACCCTTTGGGATTGTGACAATGGATGCTTGTGCATTAAAAGTGCACAAACTCATTGAGACTGGCCAAGTTGTTGAGAAACCAGAAAAGGAAATGTGGAGTTAGCAAACAGTGATAGGTATTTCAGACTGTCTTTTCTTATAAAACCATTAATGGACTTGTGTGGTATGACTGGTTACCAAACAATCATTTTCACAATGAGCTGCATATTGACGAACAGCTGTAATTGCTTATGAATGGAAATTTATATTGACATAAAGAACTAAACACTTCTATGAGATGTTTGTTGATATTAGATATTAAGATCTTGAGAAAATGTTTGTATTAGTTGAAGCAATTTTAGTATATTCGGCTTTTTGTACCTTTTTAAAGATACTGACATTATAAATATCCCCATAACTTCATTTTTAATCGGGATCTCTCTTGGTTAATATTCATACTGGTTTACAGGTGAGTTGGCATAGCCAGGGAAGGGTAAAGGATGCTGGGTAGGGGATATAAAGGGCCATGGGGATGGTATATAGGGGTGGGAGGCAAGGCAGATAAGAAGCTTGATGTAGGGTGGTGCAAGAGCTGGAAGAAACCATGGTAGCTAGGTAGATTGGCATGGGGAGGAGGGACCCTGGGTGGGTAGATTGGTATAGGTGGCACAGAGAGTATGGGAATTGGGTAGATTGTCACACAGAGTATGATGGGTAGGGGGCACAGTTCAGTTGGAGAGTGAGGAGGTGAGTGCAGGGACGATGTTTTCTATTTTTTAGATTTTAGTTTTTTTAAACTAAGGACACAGTGCTGGAGCTCCAGCCTGGTTTTTATCCAGGGAGCCCCTTTTGCTCTTCATGGGTTTCTCAGCCCAATTCCCAAACCAGCCGGCACCCCAGTCTGAAAATCTGAAAAACATACTGCCATTTTCACATGAACATTTCCTGCCAATACGCGCCCCAAGCCAGGAATGAAAATTAGGGTCACATTGCCTGTGCAGAGAAACCAGTTTATCACAGGCAGGCATGAAAAGCCACTGTTCATCCCTCCCATTCTGGACAATAGAAATGTTGGTCACACGATTGGTTTTTTCTGAAGTTATTTTCAAACCAATTACTCCAAGGATTGGCCACAGACAGGTCAGTGTCACACCCAACAGGATACAATTTGGACCATTCTCCCAGAATCCTACTGAACGCCAATCAACCAAGGCTATCAGAGTTTGGCAAAACTGTTCCTTGCTCTAACACAAGTCTATCTCTCCCAGAGCAGCATGACGGTGACCTTGTCTTCACTTCAAAAACCCAGAGGAAATGACCCCATCCAGGCTGACAGCTGCATCTTAAAGGCCTTAATTGAACACGTGATATTATTTTGTTATTCTGTTCATAAGAGTGATCTATAAAGGCAATCATTTCTTGTGTGTGTGTGTCTTTATGTCTGAGAGAGTGTTTGTTTGAGAAAATTTTGTAACGTTTATGGTCTAGGTGTTGTGTGAATAAAAGTATTTTTTTTCCATTTAAACTTATGAAGAAGCCTGGTTTGTGTCCATTATTAAAAGTCACAATACTAAAGCGAATTTAGAAACTTTTTCTTAAAATACTAAATCCTTGTTATCCGTAGGGGATAGTGGTACAGGCCTCTGATGGATATCAAAAGAAGGCAGACATTGCGACAAAGTAACTCAAATCTATTTGGTAGGACCGTATGACCAGACCAGAAGAGTTAGTGGGGAAAGAAAAGATATGGTATGGGATCTGACCTCGTGGGTAGTGGATCCATGGATAACAAAGCGTGGATGTAGAACCGAGAGGAGGGGGCAAAACTGTCCCACCACCACCCCTCCCTGTCTGTAACAGGGACTGAGTGAGAAGTGTCATGAAAATAAACAACGTGATTTACAAGGCTACTGCCTCAGTGTTCCTGTGTGTGTGGATCCCTGCTTTCAATGGCACATTGATTCTTCTCCTGTCCAAGTACAGTATTAACACCAAAATCAGCTGCCCTCTAGTGGATAACAGCACAATTACATCAGATTAAATAGTTACCTAATAGATCAAAATTCAAGTGAATCAACACTTTGGATAGGGAGGCGACAAGCAGAACTAAAGACAGCTGTGAATGACTGATAAAGACCTCCTCAGATGCCACTGAGTCCAATGATAATCGGATGGAGAACATACCTTTAATTGTTCCTGGGCAGACAGCGCCCATAAAATAAAATACAACTTGTAAATTGCAATCTAGGAATTATTGTTCCTGTACCAATTCATCCAGTAAGTCAATACCTATCTGAACTAGCTGACAGATTCACCATATTCCCAAGGTACAATTTATAAATGTTCGATAGAAACTGTCAGTTTTCCTCAGAAGCTATGTAAAATGTTTAATAGTTACCCAAAATATTTATATTTGTAAATCATTTGGAACAGCTAATTATTAAAAAAATGTCAAATGTTAAATGGAACAGAACAGCCCCCTTACAAGGGATCCAAGGTTTGGTTTGATGTGTAACGTCTACATGGCTTCACGAATATTGCAAATGAAAACAATCTGTTTCGATAAGATTGTTTACAGTGTGCAGCTCATAAAGAAACAGATCTCCTGCCAAAATAAATAGTGTCATTAGGATTCTCTAAACACCGGCCCATCAAATCATTTGGCGTGGAGATATTCAGATAAAGGCTGGTCTGTTGATACACAAGGTAATTACCAGTTAGACCTTATCAGGAAATGTAGCCACACTAAACAACACCATTGAGTCTGAAGTCGAAGCGATGCCTATGCTTAATTACAGCACTCGTGTGGAGGTCATTGGCTCTCCCTTATGGTTGCTTTGGGCATTGCAACACTGGATTTCTTTAGATTCACGCAATTCTTGCTCTGGGATTTCTCGAAGCAGATCTGACTCAGTTCTACAGGTGGCCAAGCTAAGTATTCAGCTCCTTGATGATTGCCTGTACCTGAACAGCATCCTTGGAGGTCTCAGCCATTGGATTAGCTCAAACTATTAACCTCTTACACTGAAGGTATGCAACAAACTCCTAATTCAGCTTTTCTCCAGGCTGTGGAGATGTGAATTTGTCTTGCTCAGTCAATGTCTATCTGATGGTTTACAATCTTTCAGGAGTCATCATTTACTGACTCCATTGACACTTTGCACATCATCTTTTCTCAATAGTGAAAGATCTGTCACGCTTGCATTTATACATTGTTACCTTCACATTTTGCATATTGTCATTATTTATTTTATGATGTTAAATTGTAAATAATTGGAAGAAAAAAATGTATCGATCACTTCAACAATCTGCCTTCATTATGTGGATTATTAATCTGTCTATACCTACCGATGTTGGCTTTCACTTTTTGGGAAGAGGTCTCAATGGTTATTAACCACCAGACATTGAGTCCTCTTTCTGTAATGTTACTTTTTAATCCACGGACCACGTGGAGGACAAGATTAGAGGGAGGACTAGTCCTGACCTCTGTTAAACTTGTCTGTCTAGCGTTTACCAGCTTTCTCTTTATCTCTTTGTATTTTGGTGTAAATAGGTGTCATCTGATGGGGAGTGATTAAAACCAGGGGAAAAAAAAAACCCTGGCTTATATAACCCGGGAACAAGAATAGGACACTGCCCTTTGAGTTGACTCTGCCATGCAATAAGATCATTGCTGGTGTGATTTTAACCTCAGCTTAGTTTCCTGAATATCCCTGATCATCCTTCATCCCCTAAGTAATGAAATATCTATCTATACCTCTGCCTTAAAAATCTTTAAAGATTCTTCATCCACTGCTTTTGAGGAAGGATATTTCAAAGACTCACAATTCTCTGGAAGAAAGGTTTCTTTTCATCTTTATCTTAAATGGGTGCCTCCTTATTTTGAAACAGTGACTCTTAATCCTAGGTTCCTACTTGTAAAATGACAGGCTTAATGACCCAGGCCCAAGCCTGTCTGTTTCATGCTACTGTAAATCTTCATGCTTTGAAGAAGGAATTAGTGAAAAGCAAGCAGGGTTTGGGTTTGGTATACAAACATTGCAGACTGGGGATGAGACTTATCATAAATCTTGCTGTGAGGAAGTGCTGACAATTGCTCATTTTATAAGCTCCTCAGGGGCCAGGAGGAAAAGAAGTGCTCTCCCAGGCGACATCAGAAACTTAAATAAATAGCAGAATATGGACACTGCAGGTCAGAAACAAACACAGAAAAGGCTGGAGAAACTCAGCAGGTCTGGCTGTAACTGTGGACAGAAAAACAGTTAAGGTTTAGAGTCTGATATAACTCTTATTCAAAGTCTGAAGTTCCATGTTAGACTTGAAATGTTAATTGTGTTTCTCTCTCCTCAGATAATGCCAGACCTGCTGAGATTCTCCAGCACTTACTGATTTTTTCTAATTTCCTAAGGATGCGTCAGCCCCCACAGTTTCACTTGTGGTCACAAACTCTTCAACAATATGTACCCTCCCCTGATCATGTCTCTGACCTCGCAGATTCTGCGCACCCTTCCTGATGGTGGTCCGGAGTCTTCCTTCCGAACACTGCTAGAACATACTGACAGGGACAGATCCCATAGATAATCACTCTACTCTCAAAATTAGAATGTATTGTCAATACTGAGATAAAGTGGAATGACTGCCAGAACTACTCAGCTCTAACCTCATTATACCCTCAGTCCAAAGATGGACAAAAGAGCTGAATTCCCAAGGTGAGATGCGAGTGACAGCCCTTGACATAAAGGTCACATTTGATTGAGTGTGGTATCAAGGAGCCCTGGCAAAACTGGAATCAGTGGGAAAACTCTTTGCTTGTTGGAGTCTCATCTGGCACAAAGTAAGATGGCTGTCTAACTCACCTCAACCCCTCCTGAAGAAGGGCTTATGCCCGAAACGTCGATTCTCCTGTTCCCTGGATGCTGCCTGACCTGCTGCGCTTTTCCAGCAACACATTTTCAGCTCTGATCTCCAGCATCTGCAGACCTCACTTCCTCCTCAATTCCTCAAAGCCTATCTACTATCTACAAGGCATAAATCAGGAAAGTGATGAAATGCTTTCTAACTAGCTGGAAGGTGCAGCTCAAGATGTTTGACATCATCCAGAATAGAAGCAGCCTGCTTGAATGGCGCCACATCCATCCCCTTCAGCATTCACTCACTTCTCACACACTATCCTGACTTGGGAATATGTTACTGTTTCTTCACTCTCGCTGGGTAAAAACCCTGGAACTCCCTTTCTAATAGCACTGTGGTTGTCTCTACACCTTATGGACTACAGCACTTCAGGAAAGTCACTCACCAACAGCTTCTTCAGTGTGATTAGATATAGACAGTATTCAGGGATACCCACATCCCATGAACAAATTTACAAAAAAAAGACTGCTGCTGATTTCTGCTGATATCCTCTGACCAGGCAGCTGCCCTATTGGGGATGTGATGATCTAGAGGTATTATCGCTGGATTGGTAATCCAGAGATCCAGGTAGTGTTTTGGGGATCCATTTTGATTCCGGCCACAGCACATGATGGAATTTGAAACCAATAAAACTCTGGAATTAAGAGTCGAATGATGACTATGAATCTGTCGTCAATTGTTGGAAAAGCCCATATGGTTCACTAATGTCCTTCAGGGAAGGCAACTGCTGTCCTTACTAGGTCTGGCCTACATGTGACTCCAAACCCACAACAATGTGGTTGAAACTTAACTGTGGGCAACTGAGAAGGGCAACAAATGTTGGCCTAGCTAGTGACATGCCCATCCCATGAATGAGTATGCATTTAAACAAATCTGACTGGTTGCCGGTTGGGAATGTCACAGTGTGCAGGCTGACAGTCTGTTCCTCAGCAGATTGTCCTCCCTGTTCCCTGTGAATATTAGCCCCCTGGTTCCATTGATGTCAGCTACATTTTTGGGGAGAGTTGAAAAGTTGGGCAAAGGGTGGGAGAGTGGGTGCTTGTTCAAATATTGTTGATGTCTGTCTGCTGGCAGGTCATCCTCACCAAACTCAGAGACAAAATAAATATCATCAGTAAAACAGGAGAGATTACAGGCCTGCCAGTGTTTTCATGTTGATTCCTTGACTTTGAAGTGGGATAAATTGAAGCACCAAACTCCAACCCTACATTAACATTTTTTTTCCTGGAAAACTGACTGTGAGGGACTTCACATGATGGAATATTACTGAGGAAGCAAATAAATCATTGACAGTTTTCTGGGTCAATTCAAATATTTCTTTTTTAAAAAAAAGACCAATTAATAGTATATTGTGCTTTAAAACATAGAAATATAGAAGGAACAGGAGTAGGCCTTTTGGCCCTTTGGGCCTGCTCCACCATTCAATATGATCATAGCTGATCATCTAACTCCATCACCTCCCTTTCCCCACAGCCCGCCCCCAAACCCCCCCCCCCCCCTCCCCACCCTCCGTTCCCGCTTTCTCCCCATTTGTTTTATTCTTTTAGCCCTCAGAATAAAATCCAATTCCTCTTGAAGTCATTCAGTTCTTTTGGGCTTCAACCATTTTCTATGGTAGTGAATTCCACAGGCTCACCACTTTCCGGTGAAGAACTGTCTTCGCATCTCAGTCATAAATGGCTTGAAATATGTTATATTTTGCTTTTGCACTTGAGTGCAAATGTTGGAAAGCACTGTTCAATAAAGCCAAGAAACCCTCATTTATTTTTCCTTTCAGGATACTAGTATGGCTAACTTTGATATGAGGAAATGGCTTAATTGAGAAAGCATCAATGGTTTCATCGTCACCCTGGTGCACTGCAGGAAGTGCTCTGTATCAGTCTGTGCTGTGGGCACTGCATTAATTAAGAATAATGTTCAGGGCGATATCTGGTGCTGGTCAGATCGAGCTGGTGTGAACACTCTGATCCTGGATGTCTCCAAAATCTCCTTGAGCTTATGTGATCCATGTGATGCACCACTCGTTACATCCTGTCAACCAGAAAAGACCTATGTATGCTTTCTCCCTGCATCCCCTGTTCCCTGCATGTCCTGTTCCCTGTATCCTGTAACTAGTCAATGCTCTCTGTTCAATTGCCTTGAACTTGTAGAAACATAGAAGATAGGAGCATTTGGCTCTTTGAGCCTGTTATCATGATATGATCATGGCTGATCATCCAACTCAACAGCCTGTTTCCGCTAATTAATGCTAACGACAAACAAAATTAAATTTGTACATAAAGATTAAAGCTCTCTGACCCACCAGCTGCAGCAATCAGTCCCCGATCAAATAGAGATGTCTGCCCACACTCAGGTGACCTGTTGTACACCCAGCACCATAACTGGTGGAAAACCCTGAAAATGCCAGGGACAAGTGCAGCGCTCCTGAAAATGTACTAATCAAATTACCTGACATTACACCCGGCTGCAGGAGTAAATCGAGTGAAAAATTGAAGGCTCTAGTTCAGTGTTCACAGAGCCATGTTAAGTCATCTCTTGAAATCTCTGCTGTCATAGAAACAATTCTCAATGGGATAAACAGGGTAGGTACAGGAAGCTGGGAGAAGACACAGAATCACAGCAAGAAGCAAGACATCTGGCATCGGGATGAGGATGAACTTCTTCGGTCACAGGTTGGAAAATCTTTGGAATTCTCTCCTCCAGGGAGCTGTGGAGCGGGATTCAAGGGCTAAGTGGCCCAATCCTGCTCCTACTTTCTATGTTTCTATAAGTTCAAGACAATAATCAAAAGGTTTCTAGTTATGGGGCTAGGGATATGAGGATAGAGTGGGAAAATGATGCTGAGGTCGATGACCAATCATGACATAGAATGGTGGAGCAGGTGAGGGGCAGAATGGCCTACTTCGGTGTCTACTCCTTGTCCTTATCCTTCCTGATACCACCCCTATCTCTATTAAAATAGAAACAAATTTTGTTTCCCTCAATGCTCATAAACAATCCCACTCCAAAGTCTTTTCAAAAATAAACAGAAAGAACCGAGGCTACTGGAGATCTGAAACAAAAAAAAACAGAAAATGCTGGAGAAATTCAGCTGCATCTGTTGGGAGAGAAACAGAGTTAATGTTTCAAGTCTGATCTGATTTTTCTTTGTAAGTAATGAGATGCTGTCAGACCTGATGGGTTTCTCTCGCACTGATGGGTACCTCACCATAAGGCACTTCTTAATAATTCAAATGTGATTGATTGGTGTGAAGGGCCGACTTTTAAAGGAAACCTTTCACACGGTGTTTTACAGCAGCTACCCCCTCTGCAACTGAGACACGTCAATACCAAGCATTGAATGTGTCCTGTTTTAAATTGCAGTAGTTGCATCACCCTGGCTCATTACTGAGTGACATCCTTTTCCCACAGAAGCAGGATAAAATATTCAGCAGCAAAAAATTGAAATTGCTGGGAAAACTCAGCAGCATCTGTGCAGAGAAAGCAGAGTTAACATTTTGGGTTGAGTGACCCTTCTTCAGAACGGAATTTAAAT
Source organism: Chiloscyllium plagiosum (assembly GCF_037043375.1). Classification (NCBI taxonomy): domain Eukaryota; kingdom Metazoa; phylum Chordata; class Chondrichthyes; order Orectolobiformes; family Hemiscylliidae; genus Chiloscyllium; species Chiloscyllium plagiosum. The sequence continues at coordinate 94,141,450 of NW_028270143.1, read as the reverse complement.
ATTGTAAATGCTCACTGTTACTGACTGCCGTTCCTTGCCATTAGTGTGGACCCTGAGCAGACATTCCAAAATCTCCTTGAGCTTGTATTCCTGCTTATCCCATAAATTTGCCTTCTCACTTACTGACAGTACATCTATTGGATTGAAAATTGGAACTTCCAAAGGGGTAGTTGGAATTTGAACTCTCACCCAAAAGGGCTATTGATAGCGATTCAATGAAATGTTTCTCCAAGACGGAGATAGATGAATTTTTGTTAGGTGAGAGTATCAAGGGATGGGGATCAAATGGGTTGAGGTATAAGTCAGCTACAATTCCAGGTAAATGCTTGTACACATCTGGAAGCCTGAATAGCCTACTCCTGCTCCAGTGCCTGTGTGTTTCCCAACTCCTCACTCATTTTCAAGGTGGATAGGAAACCACTTAGTCGATAACATCTGGCTGTAAGCATGGTGTTACCTTTATCAACTTTGCAGTTAACACTGAAGTTTCCATTCTCTGGTCACTGATAGAATATACTGGTCTTTGATTAAATTTGTTGATGCAAAATTGAAGAATTCAAGATTTTTGTTCTGAGTACATGCAAGATCTCTGGAAAGATTCAGGTACTAAATTCTTTGAAGTTTGTGTCACATATAGACAGGGTGGTTAAAAAGAAGTTTAGCATGCATGCCTTCACTGCTCAGTCCTTTGAGTATAGGAGTTGGGACATCATGTTGAGGTTGTACAGGATATTGGTGAGGTCTCTTATGAAGTATTGCATCTCTGATTTCCCTGTTATAGGAAAGATATTATTACGCTGCGGAAGGTTCAGAATTGATTTACCAGGATGTCGCCAGGTATGGAAGGTTTGAGTTAGAAAGAAAGACTGGGTAAGCTGGGACTTTTTTTCACTGAAGACAGGAGATTGAGAGGTCACCTTATGGATGTTTATAAAATAATGAGGGATATCGATACAGAGCTAATGTTAGGTGTCTTCTCCTGAGGATGGGGGACTTCAAAACTAGGGGGCATTTCTTTAAGGCGAGAGGAGGGAGAATAAAAAAAAACATTCGGACAATTTTTTTAAGAGAGGGTGTTCGTGTGTGGAATGAACTTCCTGTGAAAGTGATGGATGTGGGCGCAGTTACAATATTTAAAAGACACTTAGGTAAGCACATGAGTGGGAAAGGTTCGGAGGGATATGGGCCAGGAGTAGGTAGGTGAGACGAGTTTATTTTGGAATTATGTTTGGCATGGACTGGTTGGACTGAAGGGTCTGTTTCTGTGCTGTATGCCACTGTGGCTCTAAGAGAGAACTGGTAAATCTTTAAAATGCTGAGTGGTGGCAATCTCTGGAGTTAATGCACATTTTCTCATGTGTTGCAGCACATAAGGAATTACTTTGTAGAGCATTTTTAATGCACGGCAATTTCACCAGATGCACACTACCACTGCCACCTTACAGATTCTCAACTTTGTTCTGAAGGAACATTGCTGAGTTTAGTAAGTGCTGTTCAGTCAATAGTTAAAATTTGTTTTTCTCAGCTAGAAAGGAAACCTTTTGATTTCCAAATTAAATGAAAAACAATCCTTTGAAAATGTGGAACTGTGAACCCTGAAGGACAAAAGTAAAAACACTCAAGGGTATTGGGTCACTACTTTGAGAAGCTTTTTAGTTAATTCAGTGGCGAAAGAACCCAGCTGCTGTACAAAGCTGTCATCACATAGTGACAGGAATGGTTTATAAGCAGCATTACAGTCAATTTCCCACAACCCAGCCTTTCTGGCCGATGTCTATCACCTATTAGTTCACATTCAGATGGTTCCTAACTGATTCTGGTGTACAGTCAGTGACATTGTGGAGTTTCCAATGATCTCATCCTTTACATGAGTAAATGGAAACCTGCAAAGCTTCTTCCAGTAATATCTCAGTAAAATAAAGAGAAGAAAAGCCCTTTCTTCCGACTGAAGCATGTCCCATTAAATTCCAAATTATGTCCATCTGCGATATTTATATTAGCCTTCTGTTTTAAAATTTAAAATAAAAAAATTTGCTAAAAATTGTTCAAGTGGTGTATATTAGCATGGCATTTCCGCCCAGCTGCAATAGTTAATTCAGTGCAATTCACCAAAATCACTGAGACTAGCAAAAAAGATAGCAACATTTAAGCATGAATTCAGTTCAAATTGCACAAATTGAATTTCTGCAAGCTTTTGTATTGGTTTAAAAAGACTTGTGTGAGGAACAGACTCTGCCCATCAAACTGGCCAAGTGGTTGGATTGAATTACTTGGCCAGTTTCTGCTAATTAGGAGAAAGTGAGGACTGCAGATACTGTAGAGTTAGAGTCGAAAAGGGTGGTGCTGGAAAAGCACAGCAGGTCAGGCAGTAACTGAAGAGCAGGAGAAGCGATGTTTCGGGCATCATCAGGAATGTCCTAGTTTTTGCAAATTGTACTTCTTTGCAGATCTTTGAGGAAGCTTGAAAAAATAAAAAAAGTGATGATACTATGACTTTAAGAGGTGTATTTCTGTCCTTTTTTTATAAGAGAGGTTGAGACAGATGCCGAGTGATCTGTTTCATGACAATAATGTGAACAGCTTGTGAGGCCTTGAGTTTTTTAAAATTGGAACAATAGAAGCAGCATAAAGGGGTGGAATCAAGCTCCCACAGAACTAGGATTTTAGGTTAACTTTCAGTAGCTGTTAGGGTTAGGAAGCTGCTATATATCTCTCCTTGCTATAGCAAAATACTTGAGTTCTCTCTCTCTCTCTCAGAGTTTTCTCTTGATGTTCTTTCCTCCTGGACTGGAGAACTGCATGTGAGATCATCAATTTTACTGAATTTGCCTTTGCCAAGCATGTGTTTATGGGTTGTTATTCTTCTGGAACAGTTGCTGTTTAGTAGTTAAATAATGCACAATTCTGTTAAGTTTCCAATAGATTTAAGTAATTCCAGTTCTTATTTATTTTGTTTGTGTGTTAACTATAGTGTAAGAATAAAGTGTGTCTTGCATCAAGCATGGTAATTTGACGAATTGAATTACATCTGGAACAGACTTTACACTTGCCTCAAAAATAAGAAAAAGTTGGGGTCCAGGCTATCTTCTTAATATATGTTGAGGGAGTTTGGTCTCGTCCATACAACATATTTAAAACACATATATTTTTCTTTGCTTAAAATATCAAAATTGACTACTGTGCACTGATGTAAATATGAGATACCTCTATTTAGTTTTCAATGATCGAAATAGTTTTATCACTGCATTCAGAAGTGGAGGACAAGGCATTCAAAGTACCTATTGTTCTGATAAATCCATTTTCAACTGCATTAATCAACCTAAACTAAGATATCACCCTGAAATAAATAAAGAAATATTTTTAAAGCAAAATGGATGCTAATTTAAAATACTATCTGTTTGTACTCATTCATGCCAGACTTTACACTTGACCATATGCAAATACATTTGTGCAGAAGCTCAAGACAAAGAAATTTCTCAAAATTGGTTCAATTTTAGGCATATTATGCCCAAATAGAAACTCTACCCAATATATATACGGTATCATGAATCAATGAGTTACTGTTGGTACTTCAATCCAATTCACACATCCTTGATACCACGTTGTGTCAAGATACTTCAAATAATATAATTAAATTAATTTCCTTCATTTCAAACTAAAGTTGTGGAATGGAATAAAGGTTAGCTTGGAAAATTTGGGAATATTGCCTTGGGACTTTTTGTATCTACCTGAGAGGTCAAAACATTCGGTTTAAAATTCATTTGCAAACTGGCATCTCAAACCGTGGAACACTCCCCCACTATCCTACTGTGGTGTTTGCTTTGATCGAATGATCTCCCTGGTGTGATTCTGATAGCAAGGCAAGAAATTTCCAGATGTCCAGGGTCAGCAGACACTCACATTGAAGAATTATCAGAGCTAACAAGCCGAGCAAAATGTACTGATAATCCTTCACTTTTACTTATATTTTAACAAAATAACTGGGGGGCACACATGGGATTAAAGTAGAAGCTGAAATATCAATTTGTAAATAAAATCTTTACATTTTTGGATTTATATCATCTTTTTTAAAATTTTACACTCCATAACATGAAATTAGTTTTCAATGTCAAAGTATGTGTGTGTTCAGAAGGACTGGCATAACAGGGCAGGCTTGTATCAGTTCAGTGATTTCTAACAGGTTGCAATTAGTGAGGCCTCTGTCTCAAAATATAGAATCACTGACAACGCTTTTTAGGTTTCTGCCTTTGAGCTAAAAATGTACGAACATAAGTTAATGATTGTATTGGCATTATTACTATGGGTAGCACGGTGGCACAGTGGTTAGCACTGCTGCCTCACAACGCCAGAGACCAGAGTTCAATTCCCGCATCGGGCAACTATCTGTGTGGAGTTTGCACATTCTCCTCGTGTCTGCGTGGGTTTCCTCCGGGTGCTCTGGTTTCCTCCCACAGTCCAAAGATGTGCAAGTTAGTTGAATTGGCCGTGCTAAATTGCCTGTAGTGTTAGATGTAGGGGAATGGGTTTGGGTGGGTTGCTCTTCGGAGGGTTGTTGTGGGCTTGTTGGGCTGAAGGGTCTGTTTCCACATTGTAAGTAATCTATAAATCCAGGTGTTAGCTTTTGGATATTTGCAGTGGGATTTGAACATATGATCTGTTGGCTCAGGGGTGTGATTGTATCCAAGTGTGATAAAAATAACATCATTCCATAAAATTATGATTTAATCAATTGTAATCCCTCACTGGCAGACTTTTAAAAATACCATCAAAGTGCACTTCATAACTAAGATATGAAAAGCAATCAATACATTCAAAGACATCTTAATTTAAGAAAATTATACTAAATTATCATTAAATCATTCCTGAGCAGAATTTTACCATTATTCCTTTCTATTTTGTAAAAGTGCCTTCTGTTACATAGTTATGAAGGGAATTTAGAGAAATAAACACAGAAATTGCTGGAGAAACTTAGCAGCTCTGACATTATCTGTGGAATGAGAAACAGCATTAACGTTTCAAGAGCAATAAAACACTTCTTCAGAAAGAGTCATATGAAACTCAAAATCTCTTTTCACAAATACTGCCAGGCCTGCTGAGTTTACCCAGCATTTTCATTTTTTAAATTTCTGATTTCCAGCACTTGTAGAATTTTGCTTTATTTGGGAATTGAGAGAAAGCATATTTACATTTATAAATACATGGACCTTTCTAGCTTTGCAAAAGGAACCTCAATTCCCACAGCAGTTTATAGGATATCTGGCCTATCATGTGCAGATTTACTCCTGGTCCCCTTCATCACTTCTAAGCTATTGTGAAATGAGATCATATTCTTGTTATTATTTTGCACAATTGTCCTTATTGAATATTGATGTGTATGTGCAATTCCAGAATTGCTTGCAAATTCAGCCTTCTGTGAGCAAGCTAAGACACTTGATAAATTCAGACTGCAGAGGATGTTAAGAAAAATGTGTCCACTTTCTCTTTTACCAAACATTGTTTTTGGTTGTATTAAACAACCAAATGATCTGTGGCTCATAATTTTGCAGCAGCTGATTTCATGCCTCACAATTCTGAAAAATTTCCAATCACAATGAAAAACATACATTGATATGGTGACTTTCATAAATACACAACACTCCAAACAGGTAATGAAGTACATTTTAAGTGTAGTCACTGCTATAATATAGCAAATATTGCAACCAATTTGCACAGAATAATTTCCCACACACAGCAAGGAGAGAAAAGCAAATCTCTTTTTCAGAAATCTGATTGAGGGAGGAACTTTGCCAAGAAACCAAAGATTTGTTATACTTCAAAATAGTGGCTGAGGATCTTTAGGATCCACCTGAGAAGACAGATGAAGCTTTAGGTTAAACTCTCTTCCGAAAGAGATTCCCCCAATAATGCAACACTCCCTCAGCATTGTATCAAAGTTTGAGCAGCATTTAGTGCTCATATCGCTAGAGTGGGGCTGAATCCATGATGCAAGGTGAGAGTGCTTACAGCTTACACCATGTAATAATGCTCATCTCTCTTGTTTCAGAAGAGCTAACTAATTGCTAGAAAGAGTCAAATAGTGTTGGCTTTATTGTGTGAAAACTAAAATACTTACATATTGCTGCACCAGGGAAAATCCCAATGAATGACTGTTCCTTCCATATTGCTGCATGAAATCATTGGAAATCTTGATTACACAGCTTGGACTTACTGCACTAATCATCTACTGGACCAAGTATCAGTCAGAGAGCTCTCAGAGGGGCCGTGTCTTTGGCTGTAAGACTGATTACAATTTACCGAGGGCAGAGCCAAGATTTGGAAGGTTAATCTGGAGATCGTTCAGGTACAGTCGAGTTGCCTTTCAAACAGGAGGAATGGTACAAAGGTCAAAGCCAGCGTTCCATCTTTGCTGGGAGAAATAAAATGAAGGAAAATGAATCTAATCTATTAGGTGTCAGGTTGAAAGTACAAGTAAAAACCAAGATGAATATGTCAGGTTCAGAGTGAAGTTAAATAGGTAATAAGCGAGGCAAAAAGACAGAATGAGAAGAGAGTGACAGGAAATATTAAAGGAAGTGCAAATGTCTAATTTAGGTAGATAAATAGTGAAATAGAATCCATTCTTGGAAGTAAAGGGCATATTTCAGGTAGTGAATGGCTATCACAAGGAGAATTCTGCCAAAAACATTGTAAGAGACAAGTGATTTCAGAATGGTTTAAAACTGATAAAACAGCAGTCACTAGAAAGCCTAGCTCAACCTAAAATTGATAAGTTCTCAGGAACGAGATGGGATGCATTTAAGACCATAAGACCATAAGACATAGGAGCGGAAGTAAGGCCATTCGGCCCATCAAGTCCACTCCGCCATTCAATCATGGCTGATGAGCATTTCAACTCCACTTACCCGCATTCTCCCCAAAGCCCTTAATTCCTTGTGACATCAAGAATTTATCAATTTCTGCCTTGAAGACATTTAGCGTCCCAGCCTCCACTGCACTCTGTGGCAATGAATTCCACAGGCCCACCACTCTCTGGCTGAAGAAATGTCTCCGCGTTTCTGTTCTGAATTTACCCCTCTAATTCTAAGGCTGTGTCCATGGGTCCTAGTCTCCTCGCCTAACGGAAACAATTTCCTAGCGTCCACCCTCTCCAAGCCATGTATTATCTTGTAAGTTTCTATTAGATCTCCCTTTAATCTTCTAAACTCCAATGAATACAATCCCAGGATCCTCAGCCGATCTTCATATGTTAGACCTACTATTCCAGGGATCATCCGTGTGAATCTCCGCTGGACACAGTCCAGTGCCAGTATGTCCTTCCTGAGGTGTGGGGACCAAAACTGGACACAGTACTCCAAATGGGGCCTAACCAGAGCTTTATAAAGTCTCAGTAGCACAACAGTGCTTTTATATTCCAACCCTCTTGAGATAATTGACAACATTGCATTCGCTTTCTTAATCACGGACTCAACCTGCATGTTTACCTTTAGAGAATCCTCAACTAGCACTCCCAGATCCCTCTGTACTTTGGCTTTATGAATTTTCTCACCGTTTAGAAAGTAGTCCATGCTTCTATTCTTTTTTCCAAAGTGCAAGACCTCGCATTTGCTCACATTGAATTCCATCAGCCATTTCCTGGACCACTCTCCCAAACTGTCTAGATCCTTCTACAGCCTCCCCACTTCCTTAGTACTACTTGCCTGTCCACCTAACTTTGTATCATCGGCAAACTTCGCTAGAATGCCCCCAAGTCCCTTCATCCAGATCATTAATACATAATGTGAACAGCTGCAGCCCCAACACTGAACCCTGCGGGACACCGCTTGTCACCGGCTGCCATTCCGAAAAAGAACCTTTTATCCCAACTCTCTGCCTTCTGTCAGACAGCCAATCCTCAATCCATACCAGTAGCTCACCTCGAACACCATGGGCCCTCACCTTGCTCAGTAGCCTCCCGTGTGGCACCTTATCAAAGGCCTTTTGGAAGTCTAGGTAGACCACATCCACTGGGTTTCCCCGGTCTAACTTACTTGTCATCTCTTCAAAGAACTCCAACAGGTTTGTCAGACAGGACCTCCCCTTACTAAATCCATGTTGACTTGTTCTAATCCGACCCTGCTCTTCCAAGAATTTAGAAACCTCATCCTTAATGATGGATTCTAGAATTTTACCAACAACCGAGGTTAGGCTAATTGGCCTCTAATTTTCCATCTTTTGTCTTGATCCTTTCTTGAACAAAGGGGTTACAACAGCGATCTTCCAATCATCCGGGACTTTCCCTGACTCCAGTGACTTTTGAAAGATCTCAACCAACGCCTCCGCTATTTCCTCAGCCGCCTCTCTCAGAACTCTAGGATGTAACCCATCAGGGCCAGGAGATTTATCAATTTTAAGACCTTTTAGCTTTTCTAGCACTTTCTCTTTTGTAATGGCAACCATACTCAACTCAGCCCCCTGACTCCCTTTTATTGTTGGGATATTACTCATGTCATCCACTGTGAAGACTGATGCAAAGTACTTATTAAGTTCTCCTGCTATTTCCTTATCTCCCATCACTAGGCTTCCAGCATCAGTTTGAAGTGGCCCAATGTCTACGCTTGCCTGTCATTTGTTTCTTATGTATTGAAAGAAACTTTTACTATCATTTCTAATATTACTGGCTAGCCTACCTTCATATTTGATCCTCTCCTTCCTTATTTCCCTCTTTGTTATCCTCTGTTTGTTTTTGTAGCCTTCCCAATCTTCTGATTTCCCAGTGCTCTTGGCCACTTTATAGGCTCTCTCTTTTTCTTTCATTGATTTCCTGACTTCCTTTGTCAGCCATGGCTGTCTAATCCCTCCCCGGATAATCTTTCTCTTCTTGGGGATGAACCTCTGTACAGTGTCCTCAATTTTACCCACAAACTCCTGCCATGTTTGCTCTACTGTCTTCCCTGCTAGGCTCTGCTTCCAGTCTATTTTCGTCAGTTCCTCTCTCATGCCCTCATAATTACCTTTATTTAACTGTAACACCATTACATCCAATTTTGCCTTCTCCCTTTCAAACTGCATACTGAACTCTACCATATTATGATCGCTGCTTCCTAAGTGTTCCCTTACTTTAAGATTTTTTATAAAGTCTGGTTCATTACATAGCACTAGGTCCAGAATAGCCTGCTCCCTTGTGGGCTCCATGACAAGCTGTTCCAAAAAGCCATCCTGTAAGCATTCCATGAATTCCCTTTCTTTGGATCCACTGGCAACATTATTTACCCAGTCCACCTGCATATTGAAGTCTCCCATGATCACTGTGACCTTGCCTTTCTGACATGCCTTCTCTATTTCCCGGTACATGTTGCGCCCCTGGTCCTGACCACTGTTAGGAGGTCTGGACATAACTCCCACTATGGTTTTTTTTGCCTTTGTGGTTCCTCAATTCCACCCACACAGACTCCACATCAACCGACGCTATGTCATTCAGCACCATAGATTTAATTTTGTTCTTAACTAACAAGGCAACCCTGCCTTGACAACAATAAGGGTGGAAATTATAGAGGTACTGGCTATCATCTTCCAATCTTCCTTAGATACAGGATCGGAGAATTATAATGTTATAATGTTCTTGTGAAAAAAGGATGCAAGTCCAAACCCAGCTGCGGAGGCAGATCAGTTTAACTTCAATAATGGGAAAACATTCTGGGCAAAACTGGTAACCACTTGGGCAAATATGAATGAATTGATTAAAAAAAACTAGCAAAATTTGATCAGGGCAAATCATGTTTGACTAATTTGATCAATGGAAGAGATGGCTGATGTGACGTACATTTCCTTTGAGAACATTTGATAGAGGGCCACTTAATACACTAGCCAGTAATGTTAAAGTGTGTGGAATAAAAGGAAAAGAGTATCAGGAAACCAAGTAATGGCAAACAGTTGTTCCTCTGACTGATGGAAGGTATGTCTTGGATTCCCTGCAGTCGGTCTTAAGACGACTGCTTTTCTTGATCTGGTTAATGACCCAGATGTCGACGTTTGGGGCACAATTTTAAAACCTAACGATTTCAATGAATTGTGAATTGTGAGGTGACTAGACATAGGTAGGATAGTGATACAGGCAGATATATTATTTTTAATGTTTCATGGGATGTGGTCATCACTGGTTAGATCAACATTTATTGCCCATTTTCAATTGCCTTGTGGTGCTTGTGATCCACCTTCCTGAACATCTAGTATCGTTGGGCTGTACGGACACCCAGAGTGCAGTTAGGGAGCTTCAGGAATTTGGCTCGAGTAACTTGAATGGGCACCTTGAAAGCAACTTGGTAGTGGAATTGCATTTTTAGAGACAATGCGGAGATGGATTTAACAGCAGGAGAGACTTCTAAACTGAGACAGGGCAATCTTTTCATACAATTACATACTTCTCAGCTCATTATTTTATGAAAGTGTAGGTAAAACACCAAATGTTCTGTGTAGGAGATTCTAACCGCCAATCCACTCCAATATCTTTTAGGTTCTGACATCCAGGTGTCAGATTTAAAAGGCACCTATACATTACTGCACATTACCTATACATTACCTATATATTACTTCACTCTCTGCAATTTGGGAGCATCACTCACTCTCTGCTCATCATCTCCACCCACCCCCGGAGATATCAGAGACTAGGGAAAAGCAGCACCATGCTTTAGCAATGCCTCAATAGATGTTCCCTGAAGGTTACAGTCTGGGACAAAACGGAAGCTCTTTTCCCTGGGGATGCCAACAAGAGTCCACCCTGGACAGAGGTGGCTGCAGAGGTCAGCACCTGTGGGAAGCTCAGGAGAACCTGACTCCAGTGTCACAAGGGGATGAATGATCTGCTGTAGCTCTGCCAGGTGTGTCCTACTCTCTGCCCAGTGCTTCATGCTCCTGGGAGTGTGAGTTGGCATTGTAAAGTTGGCACTGCACAGACCTGTCACACAGGAGGATGGGTGCCAGGCATCTCCATCTTTCTTTCAACATCTGTAATTTTTCATGCACCTACCAATATAGCACCACTGGCACCACAGTGGCACTGCCCTTTCACAGTGTCAGGGTACACACTTAAAATGTAAAAGGAGTTACAACACTCAGTAGCTCAGATATCAACAGCTCACTGATCTTCTTCAAAACCAAGAAAATATACACATCTGAGAACTTTTCACTAAAAGTTAGTACGGGGCAAGGGTACAACCTCAAGACACGATCCTTTGAGTTGAGATTTTTTTGAGTTCAGCATCACTGGCCTGCCCTGGTCAAGTTTGTGGGTGTCAGTCGATGTGGCTGTCTTGCTTAGACAGGCTTGTTAGCTCAGTCAGACCTCACCTCTAACAGTAAATATTTGCAACCACAAACCCGACTTCAGATGACTGAGCCTTCTCATGAGCTGACCAACATGGAAAGTCTTCACCTCCACACTGTAGACTTTTATGCTCACCTGCATTTGGAGGAAGAAACCCGACAGTGTGAAAGCAGACTATTCAGTCCATCGAGTCTACACTAACCCTCATATGTACCAGTGAAAACTAAAAGCAATTAACTGAAGTGCTATAGTTACTGAATGCATGCATGCCGTATAGTGAAGCAAGCGATTGAGCAAAGTGTCTTTTTGTTTTGAATTGAAGACTACTTCAGCAAAATACAATTGCTTTTAAATTAAATATGCTTCTTTAAGAGGGGTTTTGAATGACTATATTGAAAATTACGGTGATTACTCTGATAGGTTCAAGTAGGGATTATATGAAGTTGTAATGAAAATGTTGGAGTGATGCTCTTGTGTTGTTCTTGCCTGTGTGGAAGACAAAAACACTAAGGAATAGTTGTTGATCCCGTTATACTAACTGATATCATATACACTGATTGATTCTGATACTTAGCAGGCAATTTGAACAGTAGCTGCCTGGCAAAAACGGTTCTGGGAGAAATGTCTCATGGAAAAACTGAGTATGCTGGAGAAAATCAGCAAGTCTGGTAGGATGTGTGGACAGCGAAACTGAGTTAAGGTTTGTCCTTGTCGAAAGATGTGCAGTTTAGGTGGATTGGCAATGCTAAATTGCCCATAGTGTTCAAGGATGTGCAGGCTAGGTGGATTAGCCATGGAAAATGCAGGGTTACATGAATAGGGTAGGAGGGTGGATCCAGGTGGGATACTCTTTGGAAGGACAGTGTGGACCAGATGGGCTGTATGGTCTCTTTCCACACTGTAGGGCTTCTATGATTTTATCCATTTGAATATCACCTCATGTTGATCCACATTGAGTTGGAGACCAGAACCTCCTGCCCAGAACATTCGGTGTTCCCTGTGTTTGGATAACGTAATCCACATTGATTTATAACACTGTGAAGTGCCACGAGCAGTTTAACATTAAAAAGTGCTACATACATGCAAATTGTTGTTGTCAGAAGCACCTGGGGCTGGGTGGGGGCAGCAGCAGAGGCAAGCAAGCTAAAAGCTGACATAAAAATAAATGATCAGCTATAATGGAGCAAAATATTGAGTAGGAGTGGGAAGTGGCAGGAGCAGATCAGAGTTAGTTCTGACCAACAGCAAGTCAGTTATTAACTTGCTGCATATCAGGTTTTTAAAGATATCTATGACTAATGGAAAAAGAACTATCTTGACAATGTATTTTCATAGGTGCTGAGAGTGAGGGGTGGGAAGGCTTGGTTCTATTCTGAGCTAATTACGATCATGGCTGTAACAGTGTGTCAGTGGTCTTACTGTGGACTGAGTCTGGAGTTTGGCAGGGGTTGTGATGGGAGTCCTGTCAACTGGGCCTGGGGTCTCAGGGAGATGTACTTAGCCAAGACAAAGGAGATGCAAGGGCAGTGGGATAAATATGGAGAAGAAAGGGGCTGTATGTTGGGGAAGAAGGCTGAGGCGCAGGGAGGAGGAAGCTGGAAGAGGAAGCATTTGGATGAAGAAGGCTGCAAAGGGTTGATGGGGAGAGAAAAAGGCTATAAAGATGGAAAGATGGGAGTGGTGAAGAAGATGGCAGCAAAGGAACGAGAAGAGTTTTCAACTTGCCATTAAAGGAATACCCAGCTAACTCGGAGCCAGGAAAAATCTTGAATCACTGAAGCAATTCATTCCTTGAAAACAAAGGTGGCATCTCCAGGCTGCATATATTCAGGAATGACTATATGGTGAAATTTGCAATTGTGTTAACTTCCTGTCTAGCTTGGATTCTTTTAACATAAGCCATTCTGCTTTATAGCAGTAGCAGTCAAATACACCACCTAAGCAAACTTATCCAGACTATTTAGATGGGCCAGGCAGTTACTATGTGGTGATCTCTTTTAGGGGTTAGACTTTGGCTTTCAGTGACTAAATTTTCATTCTCATTAACTCATTTATGAGCAGTTATGGAGGTGCAATATCTTCTGTATTTGCATTGACATACATAAAGGCTATTTGGACTCACAAGCATGCAGAAGTTGAGCAAATGAAATTTGAAAACGAAATTCAAATGAAATTGAGCAAATAAAATTGAAATGAGCAGCCTAAATTGGAAGGTTAACCCACATTCTTGTTAATTAATTTTTCTTTTGTGCAGATCTCTAAAGCCTGCACATAGCAACAACCTCCTGAACCGAAAGCAAATGCTGTGAATGCTGTGGGTCAGCTGATTACCATATGTGGGCCCTCAGTGTGGCTGCATGTATGTGCAGGAGAAAGTGAGGACTGCAGATGCTGGACTTCAGAGTTGAAAAGTGTAGTACTGGAAAAGCACAGCAGGTCAGGCAGCATCCGAGGAGCGGAATAGTCAACGTTTTGGGCATAAGTCCGAAACATCGACTCTCCTGCTCCTCAGATGCTGCCTGACCTGCTGTGCTTTTCCAGTGCCACACTTTTCAGCTCTGCATGTATGTGCAGCCATGCAGCTAAGAGGGAACATCAGTGCAAACTGAATTTCAATCACAAATATAGGTTAATTACGCATCATGTTCCCTTTTTATAAGCTGATGGATTTAGCCCCCATGGATTCTATGCAAGGATGAAATATGATTTACATGACACAGTTATGATGCAAATACTGATTATAGTAAGTACCCCTTTCACAAAGATATCATTTCCTATTGGAATTGTGCTGTTTTTCATATAACTACCATATTACTGTGAATCAGGAGCAATTATTTCTGTTCCTTATTCAACAGGTAGTCATATTGAAGTGACTGAGAGCTGAAAATGTGTTGCTGGAAAAGCGCAGCAGGTCAGGCAGCATCCAGGGAACAGGAGAATCGACGTTTCGGGCATAAGCCCTTCTTCAGGAATCCAGGGAACAGGAGAATTGACGTTTCGGGCATAAGCCCTTCTTCAGGTTTCCGAACGTCGATTCTCCTGTTCCCTGGATTCCTGAAGAAGGGCTTATGCCCGAAACGTCGATTCTCCTGTTCCCTGGATGCTGCCTGACCTGCTGCGCTTTTCCAGCAACACATTTTCAGCTCTGATCTCCAGCATCTGCAGACCTCACTTTCTCCCCATATTGCAGTGACTGCCTTGTTGACTTTAATGACTAACTTGTAAGTATGCCTGTAGCCATGGTGATTTATTTTAAAACTACTTGGATGGAGAGGTACCTTCCAGAGCTAATGGTGTTTAGTTTATATTAGGAGGGTTTATGACTGAGCAATATACACAGAACAAAACCTTAAGTTTTTTGATCTATGTTTCCTGGCTTGTTTTTTGTAAGGTTGGGAAAATGCCCAAAGCTGGAAAAAAGAAGGATTTAGTTTTCTTTTCAGTCTAGGGCAGTTCTGTGGAAGTCATAGAGTCATAGAGATGTACAGCCTGGAAACAGACCCTTCGGTCCAACCCGTACATGCCGACAGGTATCCCAACCCAATCTAGTCCCACCTGCCAGCACCCGGCCCTGTCCCTCCAAACACTTCCTATTCATATACCCATCCAAATGCCTCTTAAATGTTGCAATTATACCAGCCTCCACCACATCCTCTGGCAGCTCATTCCATAGACGTACCACCCTCTGTGTGAAAAAGTTGCCCCTTGGGTGTCTTTTATATCTATCCCCTCACCCTAAACCTATGCCCTCTAGTTCTGGACTCCCTGACCCCAGGGAAAAGACTTTGTCTATTTACCCTATCCATGCCCCTCATAATTTTGTAAACCTCTATAAGGTCACCCCTCAGCCTCCGACGCTCCAGGGAAAACAGCCCCAACCTGTTCAGCCTCTCCCTATAGCTCAAAGCCTCCAACCCTGGCAACGTCCTTGTAAATCTTTTCTGAACCCCTTCAAGTTTCACAACATCTTTCTGATCGGAAGAAGACCAGAATTGCATGCACTATTCCAACAGGTCTAACCTATGTCCTGTACAGCCGCAATATGATCTCCCAACTCCTGTACTCAATACTCTGACCAATAAAAGAAAGCATACCAAATGCCTTCTTCACTATCTTATCTACCTGTGACTTCACTTTCAAGGAGCTATGAACCTGCACTCTAAGGTCTCTTTGTTCAGCAACACTCCGTAGGACCTTACCATTTAATGTGTAAGTCCTGCTAAGATTTGCTTTCCCAAAACACAAAACCTCACATTTATCTAAGTTAAACTCCACCTGCTGCTTCTCATCCCATTGGCCCACCTGGTCCAGATCCTGTTATAATCTGAGGTAACCCTCTTCGCTATCCAATACACCTCCAATTTTGGTGTCATCTGCAAACTTACTAACTGTACCTCTTATGCTCAGTCTTGAATGATGATGGATGTGTGAAAGTGTTCCTGAGAAAGGATACAAATAGACATTAAAAATTGCTTAACCTTCGAGTAAGGAGTTTAGTAATGGTTCCAGATCAAGGGCATATTGTTAAAACCCCAAAGAGGTCTTTTGAAGCTGAGAATATTTAAGCTCAGGTCTATAAAAACTCCAGGAAGAGTTTATTAGATTTTTCAGACTGGGAGGTGTTCAGGAAGGTGAGTTTTCTCTTATGTAGGAACTGTACAAAGAAGGTGAAAGTGCGGACTATAGATACTGGAGATTAGAGTCGAGAATGTGGTGCTGGAAAAGCACAGCAAGTCAGGCAGCATCTGAGGAGCAGGAGAATCGACGTTTCAGGCAAAAGCCCTTTATCAGGAAGGGCTGTACAAGGAATGCCATTGGGTACTGTACAGGGATCTTTTAGAAATTAACAGGATTATATGTTAACACGTGTTTCAAAATCTTTAAATTTGTGTTATACATAAATAAGCTGGTTTATTCTACATTTCTTCTTTTCTTTATTAAACTACTAAGGCAGCACAGCGGCTCAGTGGTTAGCACTGCCTCACAGCGCTAGGGACCTAGGTTTGATTCCAGCCTTGGGCCACTGTCTGTGTGGAGCTTGCACATTCTCCCTGTGTCTGTGTGGGTTTCCTCTGGGTGCTTTGTTTTCCCCCAAACTCCAAAGATGTGCAGGTTAGGTGGATTGGCCATGCTAAATTGCCCATAGTGTCCAGGGATGTGTAGGTTAGGTGCATTAGGTAAAAACAAGGACTGCAGATGTATATTTTAGGGAAATGGGTCTGGGTGGTTTACTCTTCGGACGGTCAGTGTGGACTTGTTGGGTCAAAGGGCCTGTTTCCACACTGTAGGGATTCTAATTCTACTGCTTATTGTTAAAGCCAAATCTGCAACAATATGAAAAACAAGCAAGTTAAAACCAAATAAAACATGATCTATCAATCACGATTTCACTCTGGAATCTGACATGTCCAGTAATAACATCAGCTGGGATGACAATAATTTCTTAAGATTGTTAATACTAAATTCATCACTATATTTATGATTCTACAAGTACCATCCTCCAGTTTCTGAGGTACTAAGACTTTAGGCATGACGTACTGTAAGGACGTACCTGCCACCTGTCTGTGCTCAGAATCAGCTGATATTGAAGATGCAATAGGTTCCAAATCTTGGTCCAGTGATATGACTCTCTTCCTTGCTGTGCAGAGTTCTTCCTGTCTGGCCAACATGTAATCTGCTTCCTCTTCTCCTCTCTCTGTTCTACATTTTTCCTCATCAAAATCATCACCAGAACCTGTACTTTTGATGCTGAGACGTCTGATACGGGAAACCGAATCTACTTCTTTCATTCTGGCCAAGCGGTTGAGAGCTGTTCGGTTTGGGGGAGATGATGAGAGTTTGCCTTGCAATGAATCAATCTTCTCTGAAGAATTTCGACCTTTCCTGTCTGCACCTGGGACAGAGACAGCCTTGCTTTCTGCACTCAGACAGCAATTTGCGTCAGTCCAATTATAAAACTCCTTGAAAGGTCCATGAAAGAACTCGTTTATGATGGCCCTTTTCCCTGACTCCTTGTTACTTTCAGCAAGATGCTTCAGCAATTTATTCTCATGTAAATTATTTCCACTTGAGCTTCCATACAGAGGGTTTTGTTTCCATTCTGAAAGTTTGTTGCTTTCCAAAGATTTCTCCTCGATGTGTCCTGTCTGTCCCACTGAAGCATTTTTCCTGTCTGCCACAAAATGATTACCGTTATAGCCCAGTTCCACATCAGAAGGAGGTTTTGTCTCATTTTCTCCTGTATTCTGATGTAATGTCTTCTTCACTGGAGAAATCAAGGCTTCTCCAGCTACATCTATTCCCAAAATCCGAGCAGCTCTTTCTTCTAATGATTCAGTTTTCGAAATTCCTTCCACAGGTTTTTGCTCTAAGAGGTCGTATAGGTTGTCAGTTTTTGGCTTTGTGCTTTTGTGACAGTTTAGAGAGTTCAGAATAGGTTCTGAGTGACCCTGATCATTGTCAAACTGAGGGAACATTTTTCCAATACTGTCATTACATTCAGTTTCTCGAGCTGGCTGAGCTTTGGTGTCTGGCACCATCACTTTGTTAGACGTGTCCGGATCATTTGTGCTTTCTGTCCGTTCTTCAATTAACTGACACATAGGTGTTCGAACTCCATTGATGTTTATACACTGCCTTTTGCTCTTGGTGTCCTCCAAATTGTTTTCATTTTTTAATTTACTGAAATAGGCATTCTTTGTTGTGAATACATTTAGAATTGTGCTACTTTTGGTATCAGTTGTTCTTTTATTGATGGGTTTTTGGAATTGATTGATTGACTGGCTGCTCAATTTGTTATTGACAGCAGATCTTTTAGAACGGTCCTGTATATCAGGGGTAAAATTAGTGTAATTTGAGCAACTTTTATCACTGCCGCTGTCCTTCTTTTCTTTGGGCTTGATCAGCTTGACTGATGATTTTTCAGACACATACAACTCAGGTGTTTGGTAAGTCTGATTGTCTGAAACATCATTGTCTGGGTGTACTGACTGATTTGCACTAAGCTCACTGTCTTCAACTTCCTTCTGCAGTCCCTGAACATTGCGATCCTCTTGCTCCTGAATCTCTTTGTTGAAACTTTCTAATTCACTAATTGCATCCCAAGGACGGCGGCTTACAGGTTTCAAGAGGAACTGACCAAACCCGACTGCCTCTCTGCCACTGCTTGACGATGTCTGTGAAACCGCTCTGCTCTTTTTCAACTGATCCACCACACTTCCACCTCCACTTTCTTTCTGTGAGCATCTCGAAGCCCCGTGAACATGACTTTGGTGTGAGCTAATGTGTTTGACCTGATGCTGTTTAGGAGCTGCCTTTGAGAAAGCACTACCAGTAGAGGGATACAAGTTTGCCTGACCATTTATTGAACAGTTTTTCAGCTTACGTTTCTGGTCATTGATGGCTGTAACTTCTGCATTCCTTTTATCCCCTTGCATTAATGTACTGCATTCAGGTTCTGAGTCATTCTGACTTTGAATCTGGCTGCGTGTTCTAATATTTTTCATAGCACCAGTGAATGACCGAGTGGTACGGGGACCTTTAATGAAGCTCGTTTGCGTTTCTTGATCTCTATACTGGTCACCCGGCCAAGAGCCAGAAGCTGTTAATTCTCTGTGCTGGTTAAAATTATAGCTAACCGTACGTCTATTGCTAACTTCATTCCAAGGCTCAGGTCGCTTCAACCCATTTTCTGAGATCATGTTTCCTGTCAGAGCTTGTAATTCCAAGTCGGAGGAAGACATGCTTAAAAAACTTTGCTCTGTTAAGTTTCCAGTGCTGTCATTCAGAATAGTGTCAATGCTCCCATTTCTCACGTCATTAACAAAGACATCTTCATTTGACTCTTCTTCGCATGTTTTAACTGGCACGGAAACAAGACAAAATATTGTTTCTGAAATTCTTCTTTTGGAGTGTTTCTTCTCTTGTGCCTCAAAACTCTGGGAATCTGGTTCCCACTTCTTCACCTGGGTAATGGTTTCAACAGTGTCTTGATGCACATGCGATTCTGCTTTAGAATTGGCATTTGAATGCGGATAACTAACAGGATGGTTTAAGGTTGAAAGAACCCCGGAATTACATTTGAATGAGGTGTCAAACTGGTTGTCCAGATATGGTTTAGAACAACGTTCAGACTTAGTACCATTCTCAATCTCTGACTTGGATGCTACAAACCATTTGTTGCTAGTCATAGTATCAGTAATAGGCCTCAGGCCTGCCTGAGTGGAATAATATGATCCTGATGGAACAGAAAAGGCACTGCAATGGTCTGATGGTCCAAATGTCTTGTTTCCATCTACAACATTGTCCTTTGCTTTCCACGGTTCATACTTATGATTGGCTTCACTGTTTTGCTTCTCAGACTGCACTATAGTAATGTGTCTTAATCGTGGATCATTAAATGGTATGTATTTGACAAAAGCCTTTTGGTCATCTGTGTAGCCGTTATGTGAAGAACTATAGGGTTGTCTTTTGTGAGGGATATTTTTACCTACATCATCACTAACACTCTTGGTTTGCAGATGTTGCTTTGTGCCGCTATCATGAGAGATATGTTTCTGCTGAGCATGATCACTCTCCTGGTTATCTAAACACCAGTGTGACTGATCAGTAACAGTATCCACTGACTGAAAGGGCTGAGATGTGCTATCACAAGCAGGCACTTTTTCAAAACATTTCTTACCAGCGTTTTGCTGAGGTGGTGCTTTGTAAGATGGGGGAGGCACATAGACAGGAGGTTCCAAGCTGCTACCAGCAGGAGCTTGAAGGCAGCAATTAGTATCAACACTTGCTTCACTGTCATTGGCAAAAGGAGCCACTTGCCCATCAGTTTCTCCGTGTAGATGGAGATTGGGTATCATTTCTGAACTTCTCCTAATTTGCTGATACAATTCATATGAAGGAGGTTTCAGTGGTCTAGTCAACTTCGTTTTTGGCAACTGAGCACACGGCCTGAAATTTTCTGTCCACTTTGTACTTGATTTAGGATGACAATAAGAGCCATTATCCTGCAACACAAGATCATCTTTCAAAAATTGATTTTCCACTCTGTTTCTGTCAAACCCAGGCATATCTACATAATATAGACCTGTCTGAAATTCCTTACTATTACTTTCTGGTATAACTCTGGGCAAAGACTGAGACTTTTCCTTCTTTATGTATGGTAATCCTTCTCTTTTTAATTCTTCACCATCAACCACATGAGGCAATATGCCCTGTTTCAATTTGTTTCCATCACCATCAGACAGCTGTCTTCCTAAAGACGCTTTCCATTCCTCTGTCCCCAAGCTCTGGCACTTACGATCCTCTGGCATTCTCCACTTGTCTTCAACCATCTCTTTCACGGTCACACTCTGACATTCTGACATCCAACCTTTTTGCTCATTCATTCTCGTTACTTCTGGTTTGTGTTGCATGTTCTTCAGCCGTACATCTTGTGAACATTTCCCTTGTTGTTCAGCCTTTGGATTGTTTAGATCTTTTGTCACATTATTTCCTTTGCAGCCTGAGTCCCCACGGTTTGTGTAATCCAGTAAAACACTGAAGTCTTGCCCTCTTCGTCTCCAATATGTGACATCCTTTCCAGGTTTGGGCCTGGATGAAGAAGGTAGCAGAGGACCACTGTTTAACCTAAAACAAATATAGAATAATAGAGGGTGGTTAAGGCATTTGAAAAAATTATCTTGCTTTTAATGCCAATTTCCTTATTGAATACTTGTCATTTAGTTCACTAATGATTTTTGGGATAAATTTAGGAGTACAGATTTAAAAGGAAATAAATGGCTATTGTACATTAAACAAACACCAATTCAGCAGGCAATATTTGACAATGTATAAGAATTAAATTATGCCAAATATTTTACCTTGAATTATAGGTTGGCTTCTCAGAGTGCGTTCATTACACAGAATCATGCTATTTGTTAGAACATAAAATGGCAGCTATTGCAAGTGTTTCATAATAGTGCACTACCCAAAATGAAAGATTCATATGAAGTGAACTGAGAGTTGCAAATATGCAAATGTTGCTGAATGCAAGTTCAACATTTGCAATGGATACATTTGAATCCACAGAGTTAGTATTTTGAAGTCAGACTTCAGTTGGTTCCAATGAGCAGACAGTTATTTTAGGAGTTCCTCTTCACTAATAAACATGGAGTAGGGCGGACCTGAAGCCACTTTTCGTTGAAAAGAGTAAAGTGCTTTGATGAGCAATACGCCAGCTATTCTGCAGCAGTACACCATAATTATCCTGACATCTAGAGTACACCTGATCATGAAAAACGGAAAGAAGACAGAAAATAACACAGTTGTTTTGTGGGGACTCAGCAGTAATGTCAGCAGCAAGTCCAGGTAATGTCTGAAAGGGCAGGACAAATAGTATTGATGAATCAAGCTGATGTTTGTGAAATGTGTCTTTCTGCTTGGTCATAAACTCCTCCGAAGTTCTTGGCTGATCTCAATCAAAATTAGTAGATGTTACCTTGGATCGAAGGGCATGATATGGGAAGATTGACATCTAACAACCTGAGCAACCAAAAGGCTTTCAACTTCTGGTTGGGGATCCTGTAGCTCTTCCTAGACTGTATCTGCACTGACAGTGCAACTCAGAAACGACCATAACCACACGTTCCAAATTTACATCATAAATCATAAAAATTTACCTTCAGTCCTCCTTCATTTGTTTTTTTCATGTAGGTTTGTATTATATAATTTATATTCTGAAACAAGATATGTTGTTACTTGGAAAGGGAAAGTGGCAGGCAGCATGAACAAACAGAAGTAATAGAGAGGCTAAAGAAAAAAAAGGCATTAAATTGACAAAATCTAAAAGGCCACAGATAGTGAAAGAGGAGGTGTAGAGGGCAGAGTAAGAATGCAAGAAGTTGACTGAGAGCCACAGAATGCAAGAACTACCAGAGCTACAAGAAAGAGACTAAGTCCTCCTTAAAGAGGTTCGCAACTTTGGTCCTCATCATAGAGCTGAGTCAGATTCAAAATGTACGGGCAGTAAATCAGAGATACATGAATATTGTGGTGAAAAAAGTGAAAAGGACCCACTTTCAATGTTACACAAAAACAAGTTGTAACCTTTAAATGAACCTCCAACCCATTAAATGTTATTCTTATGGAAATTACAAAAAAATCAAAACATGTCTTGAAAACATAGAACAGCTGAATAGGATCACCATAAACTAAATCACTTCACTTTAATACAAGGAGAACAACTTCCTATGTGGTCTATCTGAAAACTTTAATGTTTCAACAAACATTGAAAATGCAGATGGTGACATTGAAAACAAAGTCATTGATAGTTCAGTTTCACTTTGATGCTGGTGATGTAAAATTCAGAGCATGAGCCAACACTGAGAAATTAGGTGTAGATATAAATTTTGGTGCTGACAATTTTAAGAGTGAAAGTGTGGGAGGTAGAGAATAATTAGTAGAAATCATACCGTAAAATTTGAGAGTCAAATTAAACTAGAGTTGAGACAAGTAAATCAAATGCAAATAAACAAATATCTTTTGCCAAATGTTTATTAGTATAACAACTTTGTGTGAGTTTAGGTGTTTTATTTTAGTCAAATTAAAATAGTTATGAAATTGATTATGCAGGAGAGAATAATTATGTGTGATGACAAAGGAAAATATTAGATACAAGCAATTCTTCAAATAAATTACTCTATTCAAAAATCCTGTGGTCTAATTTTCAACTCTATTGACTTGCTCATTCAGTCACCATGCCCACAGAACGAATAAATGTTGTTCTGCTATAATGTGCATTTTGTTAACATGAATTCGCTGTAACACAATTGCCGAATTGGAAATGCTGTTCTAAAGCACAAACTTTTAAAACGTGTGTTGATTGTCGCGCGATCACATGACAAGGCTTTAAGTGTTGTTTCTAAATTGTGATTTTTCAATAATGTGGGGTTGCACAAGAACACAACCATCACATTATAGAAGAACTACCTGTATCTCCATTTATTAATTCATAAAAAATCTCTCATCTTGTAAAATGTTAATGTTAACTTTCAGTCCTTTACTGTTCAGACTGTGGGTGAATAATCCAGCCTGTTTACAGATAAAAGTGCCCTGCTTTTATTTGCAGCACCACAGAAGGGATTGTGAGTAGTTATAAACAGCAGTAAGGGTTTTGTTCATTCGGTTTTAATTTGTTTGTGGGATGTGGCATCACTGGCTGTGCCAGAAAGTTAGACTACACTCCGAGTTACTCTGGAGAAGGTGGTGGGGAGCTGCTGACTGAAACTGCTGCAGTCTTTCGAGTATAGGGACACACACAGTGCCATTAGGAAGTGAGATCCAACATTTTGATCTTGTGGTAGTAGAGGAATACTGATATATTTCCAAGTCAGGATGGTGCGTGAATTGAAGGAGAACTTGCGGTGGTGCTGATTTTATACATTTGCTGCCCTTGTCTTTTCAGGTGGGTGAGATTGCAGGTTTGGTAGGTTCTGTTGCAGGAGTCTTGGCATGTTACTACTGTGAACCTGGCAGTTGGTGTACATTGCTGCCACGAACTGCACACACATTGCACTGAGAGGGCCATCTTACTACTGCAAAATTCATCAACAGGAAGGGAGGCTTTCTATTAATGCCCATGTGATCTCTGAGCCATTTGCTGGAGATGTATGCCCAATCTCCTGGTAGCTGCCATGATTCCTCAAACCTGGAACACCTGGAACAATGTATCTGATGCATTGCGGTACCATTTGCCTCCCAACGCTATGTACTGAGGGAGTAAGGGCTACCCACTGCCACCATGGATCATGACCCCACAAGTACCTGACTGACGCAAAATGCAGATACACTGCCGCCCAGGCTTCGACCAGGGTCATGGTGGACAAGAGTATAGGACTAATAAAGATGCAGTTCCACTGCTTGGACCAGGCTGTGGCGTAAATCTCCAAAATGTTCCGAAGAGTCTGTGCTGCTTCATCCTGGCATGCTGGGCTGAGCACAATCTGAGCAGGCAACATGACAAATGCTGAGAAACAGAGGAGACAGGAGCAGTCTCCGAAAGAGAATGAGGAGGAGAAAGGGAAGAGTGAGAAAGCTGCCTTTGTGGATGACCGAGCCATCCTCCAGACAGAACCTCACTAACACCCGTTTCTAACAGATGACAACTGGGTGCAGCAGACATTTGAGGATTGAACAATATTCATTGGTCATGATGTGGAAATGTGGTTTAATTGTTGGCGCTAACTTCAGCCTTTTCTTGGTTTTGTTTGCGGTTGCTTTTGCTTTCTGTAAATAAAAACTCATGTTTGATATTGTCTGATTGCTTGTGTGTATCTAATATTCCCCGACTGGACAAAGACAAGTCAGAGATCTGCAGTGGGCACAGGGGACAAGATAGTACGGGGTTACAGTGTTCACACAGGATGTAGCAATGTAAAGGCAAAGTTTGTGGCCTGGTGCCAACACAGGGTCTAGGGTGAGGGCACAAAGTGGCATGTGTGAAGGAGGATCAGTCATGCCAGCTATGTGCCATCAGTAGGTGTCATGATGTTGCTGGTGAGGGACAATGCCAGATTGCCAACACTTGTCTGAATGCACAGAGCCTTTCAAAGATGGCATGAGCTTAAGAAATGCCAGAATTTCAGTGGGTATCTGCTGAGTAGCAAGTTGTTCTGGGAATGGCATTGTAAGACGGGGCTAGAATCAGATGTGATGGATACCATGAGGGTAGGGTAGGTAGTTAATGTGATGCGTTTAGGAAAATATGGCGAGAAAATTCATTTGGCTTCATGGTAGCAATCCTTCCAAAGAACTGGACACAACTTGGTCTTAGCCCAAAAAATGTAAATTTTAGCAGTGTGTTACTTTTCAGGGCAGTGAGGTGGATGCATCGTGATAAGTGTGATACCAGGAGTGTTTGAGTTAAGGAAAGACTGTCTAATGACTGTCTTTAGATTGGTATAGCTGCTGTTGTCATACACCTGTGAATGCACTGCACTGAGACAACATGACGTCTGGAAACAAGAAGCATCATGTTTAATGTAATTTAAATATTTTGCTAATCAACCTGTTCAGAGATATTATTACACACCTCTGGAAGCAGGTGAGACTTGAACCCAAGCCTCCTGGCTCAGAGATAGGGACACTATAACTGCACCATAAGAATCCTTTATCTTGGTGTTTAATTGGCTATATACATATTTATGAAGGTAGAAGACAGAGGGTGATGGTGGAGGGTTGCTTTTCAGACTGGAGGCCTGTGGCCAGTGGAGTGCCACAAGGATTGGTGCTGGGTCCACTACTTTTCATCATTTATATAAATGATATGGATGTGAGCATAACAGGCATAGTTCGTAAGTTTGCAGATGACACCAAAATTGGAGGTGTAGTTGACAGCGAAGAAGTTTACCTCAGATTACAACGGGATCTTGACCAGATGGGCCAATGGGCTGAGACGTGGCAGATGGAGTTTAATTTAGATAAATGTGAGGTGCTGCATTTTGGGAAAGCAAATCTTAGCAGGACTTATATGGACCAGGTGCTGGCAAATGGGACTAGATTGGATTGGGATACCTGGTCGGTTGGACAAGTTGGACCGAATGGTCTGTTTCCGTACTGTACACCTCTATGACTCTATGAGACCTTGTGAAGTATACAGTGGCTCAATTATTAGTATATTTCCTTAGAAATATTCAAAGACTCTGCTTCCACTGCCTTTTAGAGGGAGAGATTTTCAAAGTGCTAGAATGCTCAGAGATAAAAAAAATCTTCTTATTTACTCTGCATGGGCAATCCTTTATTGTGTAACTTAGGAAATATACTAATAATTGAGCCACTGTATACTTCACAAGGTCTCATAGAGTCATAGAGGTGAAGCTTTGAAGAGTAAGAGACAACTTGAGTAAAACATATAAGATCCCGAGGTTGTAGAATGGATGTTTAGTCAAGTAGGAATGTAGAATGAGGGGTGACTGTTACACAATAAAGGATTGGCCATGCAGAGTAAATAAGAAGTTTTTTTTATCTCTGAACATTCTAGCACTTTGAAAATCTCTCCCTCTAAAAGGCAGTGGAAGCAGAGTCTTTGAATATTTCTAAGGCAGTGTAACAGTCACCCCTCATTCTACATTCCTACTTGAGTAAACATCCATTCTACAACCTCGGGATCTTATATGTTTTACTCAAGTTGTCTCTTACTCTTCAAAGCTTCAGTGGTTTCAAGCCTATTAATGTTTCACGCCAACATCTCTTCAGAAGACAACTTGTACTTTCTAGGCTTTAGTCTAATCAATTTTAACTAAACTTTTCTACTCAAGTCATCTTATAAAACCTATTAGTCTTCCTTTTTACTTGCTGTACCTGCACAGTAAACCTTTCTGATTCGGGCACCAGGACATCATCCTGATCCCTCTGCATTCTCTCACCATTTAGATAAATATTTTTAATCTTCCTGCTAAAATAGACAATCTCACATTTTCCCACATTACACT
Source organism: Chiloscyllium plagiosum (assembly GCF_037043375.1). NCBI lineage: Eukaryota > Metazoa > Chordata > Chondrichthyes > Orectolobiformes > Hemiscylliidae > Chiloscyllium > Chiloscyllium plagiosum. The sequence continues at coordinate 94,114,684 of NW_028270143.1, read as the reverse complement.
CCTTTTGCCATTACTTTGGCCACTTACTTATTCCTTCTTGTTTCTTTGTAACCTCATCATGTCTTCTTCATTTATTTTGTTTGTGTTGTTGGCAACTTTGGCAACAATACATTTCTTCCTTAAAGAACAGAATCATTCAATTATTACGATGTAGAGGAAGGCCATTCAGCCCATCATGTACGTTCTCATGTACATTCAGCCCATCATGTCTGCATCCATTCTCTGAGCATTTTAACTTAGTTCCAATGTCAGCCTTACCTGACAACCCTCCATACTGTTCCTATTTAAATAATCCGAACCCTATTGAATGCCTCAAATGAATCTTTGTCCACCATAAATCCATGCAATGCATTCCACACCCAAACAATATTTGCTTCTTTTGCAAATCACTTTAAGACTGTGCCCTCTGGTTCTCGATCTTTTTGCAAGTGGGAAGAATTTCTCCAATCCTACTCTGTCAAGAACCCTCATGATTTTGAAATCTTCTATCAAATCTCCTGTTAATCTTAATCACATCAAGGAAAACAGTCCCATTTTTTCCAATCTTCATTCATTACTAGATTGTCTCAACCCTGAAATAATTCTCATGTACATCTTTTGCACTCCCTCCACTGTATTCCTCTAGTGTGGTGCCCCAAAACTGTAAACAATACTCCAGCTGACGTCCAACCAGGGTGTTGCTTCACCTCATAAGGATTAAAGATCGCAGTCAGAGTTTCAGCTATCTCTATACTCTTCCCACCTCTTCCATTTTCATGCTACATCCCATCCTGATTGCGTGGTTAGTGATTAAATAGAGGAAGCAACATGCTGTAGATCAGGCTAAACAATTCTCAAGCAATGGATCAGTTTAAAGTTCTGCAATGTTGCTTTGCTAAGAGGTGAAGATGTAGTTGACAATTAAACCATAACTCTGAGAAAGAATACAGTGTACAGTCTATTCTCAACAATAGCAGAACCCAATGGGTGAAGCATTCTTAACCTCTTCAGTAAGAAGTGATGACATCCCAACATCTCAACAGATGCTAGTCTTCTGGTAATACAATACGATACCAAGCAATGGCTGCACACGCTGGATATATTAAAGGTTATGAGCATTGAAAACATCCTGGCTGTAGTACTGAAGACCTGTGCTCTAAAACTGGTTGCTGGTACAACACCGGCATCTACCCAAAAAAGCAGCATATTTACTGGGTATGTCCAGTCCACAAAACACAGGATAAATCCAGCTTGACAGTTATGACTTAATGGAATACTCTCAAACATCAGTAAAGTGATGAAGCGTGTTATTGATAGTACTATCAAGTGGCATTAATTCAGTAACAACCTATTCATCAATGCCACTGGGGTCCACTAGGGCCATGTAACTTCAGATCTCATTGTGGTCTTGGTCCATACATGGATTTTAAAAAAAAAACACACTACAGAGGTGAACTGAGAGAGTCACCCTTGACCTTTTTCATAATTCCAGATTTTATAAGCTGGCTATGTTTAAATTCTCTCTTTTAATTTAAGGTGAAACAGAATGCTGTACTTGGCAGATGGGGTGGCCATGATAATTCTGCCCAGAGTCAAGCACGTGTGATTCAGTTGTCAAGTGGAAAGAAGTTCAACAGAAATGGACAGAAAATTAAGTACCAATTTTCACACCATCCAGCTCTTCTTTGTACACTTTCCATGGCAATAGCTTTCCTTCTAAAATAGGGTCCCCAAATGTATATACATTGTGAGTTACATTCATTCATACCTGGGGGAGGTGATGGTCTAATGGTATTATTGCTGGACTGTTAATCCAGAGACCCAGGTAATATTCTGGGGACTTGGGTTTTAGTTTTGCTATGGCAGTTGGTGGAATTTGCAATTAACAAAAATCTAGAATTAAGAGTCCAATTCTGACTGTGAAACCATTGTTGATTGTTGGAAAAACCCATATGATTCACTAATGCTCTTTAACAGTCATCCTTATCTGCTCTACATGTGACCCCACACCCAGTATGGTTGACTCTTAACTGCCTTCTGGGCTGGGCAATAAACGTTGGCTTGGCCAGTGATGCCCTCATTTCCAGGAATGAATAAATTATATTAGATTAGATTACTTACAGTGTGGAAACAGGCCCTTCGGCCCAACAAGTCCACACCGCCCCGCCGAAGCGCAACCCACCCATAACCCTACATCTACCCCTTACCTTACACTACGGGCAATTTAGTATGGCCAATTCACCTGACCTGCACATCTTTGGACTGTGGGAAGAAACCGGAGCACCCGGAGGAAACCCACGCAGACACGGGGAGAATGTGCAAACTCCACACAGTCAGTCGCCTGAGGCGGGAATTGAACCCGGGTCTCTGGCGCTGTGAGGCAGCAGTGCTAACCACTGTGCCACCGTGCCGCCCAAATCAGTGTATTATTTCAGTGTGCGAAAGATGATGTCCCTCTTCTTACTTTGATCCTCAGGTCTCATAATGACAATTTACGCAGGCTAAAGGTGGCCCTGGACGCAACTTACCTCCCTAGGTCTAACTAATTTGGCAACAATTGGGCCCAAAAGGAGCAACTGGGGAAGGAGAACAGGCTTGGCTCACAGCAGGCTGTCGTTTCAGGGAACCAGGAAGAATGTTCCTGCACCTTCCCAAATATACATTAAAAATACCTTTTCTGAACAGCCTTCCGGGGCCCCTTTAAGAAGCATAATTAATTGAAGACCTGGATAAATACGTGTTGGAGCTCCAACAGATTTTATTACATTCAGGAGTCCAGATCTCCAATGGGCATGGGAGGTGCATCAGTGCTTATTTCAGGCAGCTGTCAGGAACCACCAAAGAAAAAAATGGCCTGGACCAATTTACCAGTATCTCTAAGAGCAGTGCAGATTGAGAACAGGCCTCAGTGCTAGTAGAACATTACAACACTGTTAAATTTGGCCCCAATATTGTAATTGCTCACTCGTCAATGATTCAACATGTTTTAATAAATATTATTGAGATCATCATTGAACCACTACAGTATGAAAGCAGGTCATTCAGCCCACTGAGTCCACACTAACCCTCCGAAGAGTATCCACCCAAAGACCACCCAGACCTGTGAGGCAGCAGTGCTAACCACTGAGCCATCGTGCCACCCCACAGTTGATGATGTCATGTTAACTAAGCTTCAGCGAAAGGTGGCAGAGTGATGACAAGCACAAAGATAAGCCTAACAGCCAACATCTACCTTCTTAACACTGCCGACATAGTGAATGGACATGCGTGCATACACATTCCTCTTGACCAAGAATTGCATATTTAGAGGCTGAAACATTATTTTGAGTATTGGGTGAGTCACAATTCCAGTCAAATCCCAGGAGTTTCTAAATTAATTTCCTATAGCAGTGTTATAATATTGTATCACAGGTCTGTGAAGCTGTGGCAATGGCATTTGCCCGCAGTATTTGAGGGATTGCCGAGATTAAACAGTAATTAAATCAAACAGGAAACAAAAGCAAAATACTATGGTTGTTGGGAATCTGAAGTAAAAACAGAAAGTACAGGAGAAACTCAGCAGCTCTGGCAGTATCTGTGAAGAGAGAAACAGAGTTAATGTTTCAAGTTCAATTTTACTCTTCTTCAGAGTTATAGGTGAGGAAGAATAATATTGGACTTGAAACATTAGCTGTTTCTCACTCCTCAGGCGCTGCCTGACTTGCTGAGCTTCTCCAGCACGTTCTTTTTTATTAAATAAATTGGCCATCTATGTTGACAATGGCATTTGTAAGACTGGGATAAAAATGAGATTTTTATTAAATTGTAATGAAGTCGTACTTCATGCATGTATCCATCACATTTTAATCACAAATAAAAGCAAAGTTGAAGTTAGAAATCCCTTTTGGATTTGCAGTGAAAAAGAAACCCAAAATAAACAGGAGTGAACTCTAAGTAGTTGTTCAGTATATTCCTACTTTGCAAATGTGATATTCAAATATTCTATGCTTCGTACAAATATCGCATACACCCACGTTTCATATGAATTGTACAACACTACCTTGGCATTACTGAATAGTCTGCAACGTTTGTATATTGTCTTTCTCATATTAGCTGAAATAATGTAGCAACATAAAAGAAAAACAGCTTGCAATTAACCTCAGCACCACTGAGCACACAGACTGTACATCACCTTCTCCGGTGTCAGTCAGCGGTTTCAAACCCACTCCCTGGTATAAGGGGAGGTCTGTGCACCATGTCAGCAAGACTATTCTGCACAATCTCTCCAAAATCGCTTCTTACCTCAAGCAAATCATCTGCTTTGGGCTGCTAACTAGAGAAAGAAAAGAGTCTGGAACAACAAAAAAAAATAAAGAGTCAGTCTGACTGGTTCTGTTTACAAGAGAACTGAACCGAATTGAAACAAACAATAAGAGTGCTCGAAGACGTCATGCCTTGATGCACTGTGGAGAAATATAGCTCATAACCTTGCACCTGGAAAGCTCCCTTCCCCCTTCTCCCCCAGTCCCCCTTCCCAGCCGTACCTTCTTCCTTCTGGGTGGGATTTTATCGCTGAGAGCAGACTGCTCTGTGCTTAAGCTGTGTTATATAACTTCCCACAGAATTTTGGCTCAGAAATCAGACAGACGTTGAAAAAAAAACTTGGAGCAAGTTTTATCCATAAGTAAAATTAATAGCTAGAATAACAACGCTACAATTGCTGCACTTGCAGATTCAATGACCTTCTCTTTGGCCAGGGTTCTTTCAAACATTATCTAAATGCTGTGCTCATTTCTTTTTCCTCTCTCCAAGTGATTTTTCAAATTCCAGGCATGGGTTCTGCTGATCTGTTAAATCCAGTTCCCCAGTATCCTAACATTATCCTGAGGTTGACAGGAGCTCCCAGGCTCCAAACAGAAAAGAGTCCATGCAGCTGAGGAGGAAACATAGTGCCAGGGTGGTCTGAACAGATACAAGTGAAAAATAAACTAGCAACAGCAGAACTAATAGTTCAAATGTGGAAGGTAAACAATGTGTAGCTAGAACATAACGCCTTAGGCAGTGACCTCTCTTGGAATATAATAGATTGACCCTTTGTCAGACAGCCTTGTTATAATGGGATATGAGAGACTTCAGTAAATTCAGTATCTAGCCAGTCACAGCAGAGCTACTAAAAAGCTCAGTATTTGGCAAAACATTTGGCTAATACCGTCTCTTTGGGCCTTATTTCAAGGTTAGACATACAAGAATTCGGGAAAAGGGAATTGAAAAGCTGCTTTTCTGAGACCATTTGGTTCATTGCTTCCCAACATTTTGCTGCTGTGATCCCACTTAGAGGCTTGAAATAGGCGTCACCCCTCACTGACAGTGGGTAGTGATTGGAAGGCTGGAGGGGTTTGGTTTTGAGGTCGGGGGCTTGTTACAATGGAAGCACAGCTGTTAAAACTCAGCCAGAGCTCCATGCTGGCCACCGGTCCCCCAGAGTTCACAAACCCAACATTTCAGCTCATGACCCCCACTCACTTTTAGAAGCCCTCATTAATTAGTAAGTTGCAAAAAGGAAAAGCTAGAAATGTAGGATCAAACTGCCCAGAAAACTCCTATCTTGCAGACAGGACAAAAAGATCCTGGCATAAATCAATCACTTACAAAACACTATATTAAAGCAAATAATTTTTAGAGGTTGGTGGAAGAAGAGAGAAAGATATACTCTGTAAAAATTACACACTCAAACTTATCCAGTCTGCAGATTGCGAACATCAATCATCCAGAAATGTTTTGAGCAGATCTAAGAAACTCACAGTGTAATTTTATATGGTATATTAAAGTGGAAACATAGAAGACGCAGTATGTGGATAAGTAAAACAACTGTTAAGACTACTTGATAATGTTTTATCACTGTTTTCAGGTTATATATATATATATATATATATATGTTTTCAATTTGCATATTTGATGGATATAATTCTAAAATCATTCTATAATCCAGAAGATTCTGAAATCCAGAAATGACATAGACTCAAACATTCATGACTGGGTGAAATTACAATATATAAAATAACCTTTAATTTTAAAATTAGTTTTATAACCCATGAAGGTTAACTTTCAAGTCTTCATTTTTCTTTATTAAAATGAATGGGTATATTTCAGAGCACAGTTCAGTCTAAAAGATGCTGATCAAACCAGGCATCTTTCCTTTAAAAGAGGTTGAGTACTGATGTAACAGAGGTCTTTAAATTATGAAGTAGTTTGATATGGCAGATGAGATGAAGACAATTCCATTTGTGGGGGTATCCAAATCTAAGGGCCATGAGTGTTAGCCAATCAACAATAATAAATTAGGAGAAATTATCATATATTCATGATGATCATTCCATACACGCACAACCCTCTGAGTGAAAAGGTTGCCCCTTAGGTCCGTTTTATAGCTTTCCTCTCTCACCCTGAACTTATGCCCTCGAGTTCTGGACTCCCCCACCCCAGGGAAAAGATTTTCGCTATTTATCCTATCCATGCCCCTCATGATTTTTATAAATCTGTTTGAATACTTATGTGGATGAGTGCAGCTCCAACAATTCTCAACAAGCTAAACACCATTCAGGTCAAAGCAGCCTGCTTGATAAGACTATAAGACATTGGAGCAGAAATTTGACCATTCAATCCATCAGGTCTGCTCCACCCTTCAATCATGGCTGATAAGTTTCTAAACCCCATTCTCCTGCTTTCTTCCTGTAACCCTTGATCCCCTTGATACTCAAGAACCTATCTTCTCAGTCTTAAATATACTCAATGACCTGGCCTCCATAGCCTTCTGTGGCAATGAATTCCATAGATTCACCACTCTCTGGCTGAAGAAGTTTCTCCTTACCTCCATTCTAAAAGGCCTTCCCTTTACTTTAAGGCTATGCCCTCGGATCCTAGTTTCTCCTACCATTGGAAACATCTTTTCAACATCTACTTCGTCCAGGCCAGTCAGTATTCTGTATGTTTCAATTAGATTCCTCCCCCCCCCCATCCTTCGAAACTCCATCCAGCATAAACCCAGAGTCCTTGAACATTCCTCATATGTTAAGCTTTTCATTCATGGGACCATTCTTGTGAACCTCCTCTGAACATGCTCCAGGGCCAAGTACATCCTTCCTGAGATATGGGGCCCAAAACTGTGCCCAATACTCCAAATGTGGTCTGACCAGAGCCTTATAGAGCCTCAGAAGTACATTGTTTTATATTCAAATCCTGTCCAAATAAATGCCAGTATTGCATCTGTCTTCCTGACTCACCTGAAAGTTTAGCTTGAGAAAATCCTAGATTGGAACTCCTAAGTCTCTTTGCACTTCAGACTTCTGAATTTTCTCCCCATTTAGAAAATAATCCATGCCTCTATTCTTCCTACTAAAGAGCATGACCTCACATATTCCCACGTTGTGCTCTGTCACTTCTCCTAATCTGTCCAAAGCCTTCTGCAGCGTCCCCGCCTCCTCAATGCTACCTGTCCCTCTACCTATCATCTGCAAACTTAGCCAGAAGGCCTTCAGTTCCTTCATCTGGATTGTTAATGTATAAAGTGAAAAGTTGTGATCCCAACACTAAACCTTGCCACCAGCTGCCATCCTGAGAAAACTCTTGTATCCCACTCTGCTTTCTGCCAGTCAGCCAAGCTTCTATCCATGCTAGTACCTTGCCTCTAACACCATGGGCTCTTATCTTACTCAGCCACCTCCTGTGCGGCACCTTGTCAAAGGCTTTCTTGAAGTCCAGGTTAATATCATTGATTGGCTCTCCTTGGTTTAAACTGCTTGTTACTTCCTCAAAGAACTCTGGAAGATTTGTCAGGCATAACCTCCCCTTGATGAAACGAAGGGGTTGACTTTGCCCTATTTACCATAAACTTCCAAGTATTCAGAAATCTCATCCTTCACAATGAATTTCAGGAGCTTACCCATGACCGATGTTAGGCTAATTGGCCTGTAATTTTCCTTCTTTTTCCATATTGCCTTTTTAAACAGAGGTATCATGTTAGTGATTTTCCAGCCCTCTGGCACCCTCCCTGATTCTAGTCATTCCTGAAAGATCGCCACTAACACCTCCACTATCTCTTCAGCTATCTCCCTTAGAACTCTGGGGTGTAGTCCGTCTGGCCAAGGTGTTTTATATACCTCAGGCCGTTCAGTTTTTCTAGCACTTGCTCCTTAGTGATGGCCACCATACTCATCTCTGCCCCCTCACTCTCTTGAATTTTTGAGATATTACTCATATCTTCCATCATGAAGACTGACACAAAGTAATGATTCAGTTTCCTTTCCATGTTCCCCACTACTATCTCTCCAGAATCCTTTTCCAGCTGCACAATGCCCACTTTTGCCTCTCTTTTGCCCTTTATATATCTAAAGAAACTCTCACAGTGTTTATATTACTGGTTAGCTTACCCTCATATTTAGTCTTCTCTCTCTTTATTTCTTCTGTTTGTTGTCCTCTGTTGGTCTTTGTGAGCTTCCCAATCTTCTGGTTTCCCACTGCCCCTCGTCACATTACATGCTTTCTTTTTTGTGTTTGTGTTTATGTTGTCCCTGACTTCCCTGGTCAGCCATGGTTGCCTCATCCTCCCTGTACCATGCTTCTTTTCCCTTGGGATGAATCTCTGTTGTGTCTCCTGAATTACTCCCAGAATCTCCTGCCATTGCTGTTCCACTGTCTTTCCTGCTACGTTCCTCTCCCAGTCAATTCTACCCAGCTCCTCCCTCATGCCTCTGTGGTTGCCTTTTTTCAGCTGTAATACCGTTACTTCTGATTCTATTTTCTCCCTTTCAAATTGCACAGTAAATTCAATCATATTATGGTCACTGCCTCCTGATGGTCCCTTCACCTGAAGCTCCCTTATCAAGTCTGCCTCATTGCACATCACTAAATCCAGTATTGCCTGTACCTTAGTGGGCTCCACCACAAGCTGCTCCAAAAAGCCATCTTGTGGACATTCCACAAACTCCTTTTCTTGCGAACCACAACCAACCTGATTTTCCCAGTCTACCTGCAAATTGCAACCCCCCACGATCCTGTAACTTTGCCTTTCATTTACATCTTTTTTCTATTTCCTGACGTATCTTGCGTCCAAGCTCCTGATTGTACATAAGGCCTGTACATAAGTCCAACTATAGTTCTTTTTAATTTATGTGGTTCCTCAATTCTACCCACACAAATTCTACACCATCTGACCCTACTTGATTTCTTACTACTGATTTAATTTCATTTCTTACTAATAAGGCAAATCCACCCTCTCTGCCAACCTGCCTATATTTTCGATAGGGTGTATATCATTGAATATTCAGCTCCTAATCTTCATCCCTTAGCAGCGGCGTCTCTGTGATGCCCACCATGTCATACCTGCCAATTTCGATCTGTGCCACAAACTCATTTACCTTATTTCCTACACTATGTGCATTCAGATAAAAATTGATTAGTTTTACATGAACAAACATTCACTCCCTCCAACACTGGCATTCTGGAACAGCAGTGTGCAGATGCACTGCAGAAATGTTTCAAGGTTCCTCAGGCCACACCTTCCAAACCACAACCATGATCATCTAGAAGGACAAGGGCAGCAGATACTTGGGGAAGATGGGGAACACCATCACCTGTTAAGTTCCCCTCTAAGCAGATCACAATCCCAACCTGAAATATATTGCCATTACTTTACTGGGTAAAAATTCTGGAATTCCCTCCATATTGTGGGTCAACCTACAGCACATGGACGACAGCAGCTCAGGAAGGAAGCAAACCACCACCTTCTCAAGAACAACTAGGGAAGGGCAATAAATGCTGGCCCAGGCAGAGATGCCTACATTTTGACAGTTAAAAAAAATGTTGAGGCAAATGGAATTGATACAGAAAAGGGCAACACAGGAATAGACATCAGGGTGTAGGACTATGATGTATTAGAAGAAATTTACAGAGAGAGGAAGCAGTATTAAAAATGAATAAGTCAGCACCCCGAATGAGGCTGCTGAAAGAGATAAGGGAGGAGATATCAGAGGCCCCTGGCAGCAATTTTCAAATGCTATCTCGCCACAAGTAAAATGCTAGAGGACTGGAGGACTGCTGACATTGTCCCATTATTTAACAAAAGGGAAGAAGAAATAGACTTTAAATTTTGGGCCAGTCAGTGTTACCTCAATGGTGGGGACATTATTGAAAACAATTCTGATGGATAGAATATATCGGCAATCTGATGGATCAGGGATAGTCAGCATGGATATATTAAGGGAATGTCATAGAGTCAGAGGCATGTACAGCATGGAAACAGACCCTTTAGTCCAACTTGTCCATGCTGACCAGATATCCTAAATTAAAGTAAACCCATTTGTCAGCCCTTGGCCCATATTCCTCCAAACCCGTCCTATTCTTTGAAGAGGTGACAAGTAGGTTAGACCAGGGAACCCCAATGGATGTGGTCTACCTAGACTTCCAAAAGGCCTTTGATAAGGTACCACACGGGAGGCTGCTGAGCAAGTAAGGGCCCATGGTGTTCAAGGTGAACTACTGGTATGGATTGAGGATTGCCTGTCTGACAGAAGGCAGAGAGTTGGGATAAAAGGTTCTTTTTTGGAATGGCAGCCAGTGACAAGTGGTGTCCCGCAGGGTTCAGTGTTGTGGCCGCAGCTGTTCACGTTATATATTAATGATCTGGATGAAGGGACTGGGGGCATTCTAGCGAAGTTTGCCGATGATACAAAGTTAGGTGGACAGGCAGGTAGTACTGAGGAAGTGGGGAGGCTGCAGAAGGATCTAGACAGTTTGGGAAAGTGGTCCAGGAAATGGCTGATGGAATTCAATGTGAGCAAATGCGAGGTCTTGCACCTTGGAAAAAAGAATACAAGCATGGACTACTTTCTAAACGGTGAGAAAATTCATAAAGCCAAAGTACAAAGGGATCTGGGAGTGCAAGTCGAGGATTCTCTAAAGGTAAACATGCAGGTTGAGTCCGTGATTAAGAAAGCAAATGCAATGTTGTCATTTATCTGAAGAGGGTTGGAATATAAAAGCACCGTTGTGCTACTGAGACTTTATAAAGCTCTGGTTAGGCCCCATTTGGAGTACTGTGTCCAGTTTTGGTCCCCACACCTCAGGAAGGACATACTGGCACTGGAGTGTGTCCAGCGGAGATTCACACGGATGATCCCTGGAATGGTAGGTCTAACATCGAGGAATGGCTGAGGATCCTGGGATTGTATTCATTGGAGTGTAGAAGATTAAGGGAGATCTAATAGAAACTTACAAGATAATACATGGCTTGGAGAGGGTGGACGCTAGGAAATTGTTTCCATTAGGCGAGGAGTCTAGGACCCATGGACACAGCCATGGGGTAAATTCAGAACAGAAATGCGGAGACATTTCTTCAGCCAGAGAGTGGTGGGCCTGTGGAATTCATTGCCACAGAGTGCAGTGGAGGCTGGGACGCTAAATGTCTTCAAGGCAGAAATTGATAAATTCTTGATGTCACAAGGAATTAAGGGCTACGGGGAGAATGCGGGTAAGTGGAGTTGAAATGCCCATCAGCCATGATTGAATGGTGGAGTGGACTCGATGGGCCGAATGGCCTTACTTCCACTCCTATGTCTTATGGTCTTATTCATATACCCATCAAATGCCTTTTAAAAGTTGTAATTACAAGCCTCCACTACTTCCTCTGGCAGCTCATTCCACACACGCACCACCCTCTGCATGAAAAAGTTACCCCTTAGGTCTCTCTTTTAAATTTTAAATTTTTTCCCCTCTCACCCTAAACCTATGCCCTCTGGTTCTGGACTCCTTCACCCCAGGGAAAATACCTTGTCTATTTATCCTATCCATACTCTTCATGATTGTATAAATCTCTACAAGGTCACCCCTCAGTCTCCGACGCTCCAGGGAAAACAACACCAGCCTATTCAGCCTCTCCCTATAGCTCAAACCCTCCAACCCTGGCAACATCCTTGTAAATCTTTTCTGAACCCTTTCAGTTTCACAATATCCTCCCTATGAAGGGAGACCAGAATTGCACACAATATTCCAAAAGTGGCCTAACCAATGTCCTGTACAGCCACAACATGACCTCTCAACTCCTATACTCATGTCTGATAAATCTGATCAACTTTTTATGATGAGGTAATCCGGGTTATTGAGGAGGGCAATGTGTTTGGTGTAGTCCATATAGAGTTTAGCAAGGCTTTTGATAAGACAGACTGGTCAAGGAAGTAAGAGCCCATGGGATCCAAGGCAAAGTGGTACATTAGATACAAAATTGGCTGAGAGGCAGGAAGCAGAGGGTGATGGTACAGGGATGTTTTTGTGACTGACAGTCTGCTTCCAGTAGGGTTCTGCAAGTCTCAGTTCTGGGATCCTGGCTGTACATTAATGGTAAAAGACTTAAATTAAAATTGGTAGGGTGATAAATAGTAAGAATAGCCTAAAGCTGCAAGAGGATAACAACAAGTTGGCCAGTTGGCAGAGCTGCAGCAAATGGAAAAATGTGAATCTCCTCTGCACCCCTTGCAGTGCAATCACATCCATCCAATAGTGTGGCAGCCAGTATTTCGTTTGTGGCCTGGACAATGCTCCATAAAGTTGCAATAAGACAAGTAGTGAAGATTAGAGATTTTTGACTTAATATTCAAGACCCCCAGAGATAAGCAGGGCAGGTAGATCATGGTTAAGAATGTATCTGGGTTACATGCCTTAATTAGCTGAGGCATAGAATATAGAGAAGGGAGATAATGCTGAAATTGCATAAAATGCTGGGTAAGTGGCAACTGCAGTACTTTGTGCAGTTCTGGTCCCCACATTGTAGGAAGGATCCGTTTGCGTTAGAGAGAGTGCAAAGGAGATTTACCAGGATTCTGCCTGGGATGGAGATTCCAAGATGTGAAAAAAAGTTGGATAGGCTGGGACTTTATTATTGGAGTAGCAAAGGTTGAGAAAGATTATCATGGCTTTGATAGATGGAAGGTGCCTTTTCCACAAGTAGAGGGATCAAGTTTGTGTGGGCGTATGTATAAATTTAAGGTAAGAGATAGAAGGCAAGAGCCGAGGAGAACTTTCTTCTCTCAAGCGGTGGTGAGAGTCTGCAACTGCTTGAAAGAATGGTTGAATCAGAAACATTTAATGGGCATTTTGACATTCACTGCATTGCCATAGCCTCCCAATCTATTGGGCAAGACTTGGAAACCAGGTTTGACCAGCTAGGCCTTTGTTGTCTGCCACTCAAGAGAGACAGAATGGCCTCCTCTGTGCTATAAATATCAAAGAGTTTAAGGGGAAGCTAAATAAAGTGAGTAAGTGAAAATGTAGAAGGATCTATTAATGGGGCAAACAGAGTTGGAGGAAAGTTATGTGGAACATAAACACAGGTCAAATGGTCAATTTCTATTCTGTAAGTTTCAATGTCAATTTATCTCATGGAATTTACCAATTCAGACCAACCTTCAAACTGTTCAGGAACCACCTGGCCTCAGTAAGGCCAGGCACTGCTACTGACTCCATCGGGGGCAGTCAGTTCTTCCATTGAGTAGCTTCAAATTATTTCCTAAATTAGTCTATACCACTGGGGTCAAGAATTTCCTTGGAACTTCTACTATGCCTTGTCCTTAATATTGCAAGAAATCTGATGGGAAACATGTGTCTTTGTGCGTAATTGGCATTTCCACCCCATGTCCTGTAAAGTTATAGGCGACAGAGCTGCATGGATACTCTCAGCCTAGCTCCAATTTAAGTGACTGGAACTGTCTAGTATAAACATAAGATCATTAAGATATGCCATTCAAACAGCTTAGAAAGCTAGTGGAAGTGGAAAATGCCAGTCAACACTAGGGCCAATGAAACTGGGGTGCGGAGGGTACTTTCTGAACAGCGACTAGAAAATTGTTTTGTAAAGCTTCGCACAGAAAATGCTTCCATTAACTCACCATCCTTTTCCTTATTTAGATCAACCAAGTTAGACTTAAAATAAAAAGACTCATGAACGAAATTTGGTTAAGAGATGTAACATTTTTAACTTATAAAATAAAACCAGTTCCATGAAGATGCAGCTTTGGTTAAAGCACACACAGAGTGTAAAGATAAACAAATATTTGCTGTTGTCCCTGCAGAAATTTACTTTTAAAAAAAAACTTTTGGCCTGTAAACTTCATAAAGACAAAAATATTGATGTTTGAAAGGATTAGACAACTATAGGTTTGGTGTTCTGGCACAGAAAAACAATTGTCACTGAACACTTACAGCTGTTGCTGGGGTGTGTTTGCAAAATGCAATTGCTTGGAGAATATTGAAAAAAAAATCAGACAATGTTCATTCAAAAACAGCTACGCCAAGGTCCCAGAAATCATGTTTTGTTTTATTTTCCCCTGAAACAGGACAGCAGAGCTTGGAAGCTTCTTCCTTTCAGTAGGCTAGTAACTGACTACTCCAAACTATATACAAAACAGAGTGTATGGTGCTGGAAAAGCACAGCAGGTCAGGCAGCTTCTGAGGAGCAGGTGGATCAACGTTTTGGGCATAAGCCCTTCATCAGTACTCCTGATGAAGGGCTTATGGCCAAAATGTCGATTCTCCTGCTCCTCGGATGCTGCCTTACCTGCTGTGCTTTGCCAGCACCACACTCTCGACTCTGATCACCAGCATTCTGCAGTCCTCTCTTTCTCCTATATCCAAAGGAGGCAATACAATCCATCAGTCAGAAACCCAGGCAGGCGGTCCTCCAGTAAACAAGCAGTTATGACAAAACATGTTATACCAAACAGTGCCTTGTTGAGAAAATGTTCCAATGTCTTTTCATTTACATCTTTAAAAGAAACAATCCCGGTAATTATACTTACCCTTCAAACTCAAGACCTTAAATATTATTCAATACAAAGCCTTTATAACACCTAGAAAAATTCTAGATTTTTCCAAGCATTAAGAAACAATTGTATAACTTCATAGGACCCAGTAACTCCAACTTCAGATTCATCATTACATAAGAACCACGGGCAGTAGCAGGTAATTTGGCCTCTCAAGCCTGCTCCACCATTTAATATGATCATAGCTGATCTCAACTTGGCCTCAACTGTACTTTCCTGCTCGCTCCCGATAACTTTTGAATCCATTTCTAACTAACAATCTGTCAATCTCCACCTTAAATGTACTCCATGACCTGGCGTTCAATGCACTGGGTTAGTGAATTCAACACATTCATGACCCTTTGAGAGAAGCAATTTCTCCTCACCTCTGATTTTAGTCTGCCATCCTTTAGCCTAAAACGATGACCTCTCATTCTAGGTTGCTCCACAAGAGGAAACATCCACTTTCCATCTAATTTATCAATCGCTTTTAACATCACACCTCCATTAAAGCGCTTCTCATTCATCTAAACTTGAAAGAATGTAAACCTGAACTGCTCAGTCTCTCTTCATGAAATAAACTTTCCATCTTTGGAATTAATCTGGTGAACCTTCTCCAAAGAAGCAAAATAATGTTAATTTTCAAATGTATTTTTAAATCACACATCAACAATACTCCTAAAGTTTACCAAAGCTCTCCAGCCTCTGCCCCATGGTAACACAGAAACATTCAAACAGGCCATGGCAACAGCTCATTGAGAATTGGCAGTTGATTTTTCACTCTACCCAGTCTTATTTCTGCTAAAGTTCGCAAAACAATAGGTCAAACACTTCTTGGAGACTTGTTTCCTGGTCTATTACTTTTACTTACTTTGAAATTAGCAATCTTGGCAATATTTCAAGCTTGAAAAAATAAATACAGACACAGTGTAAACTCAGCTGCTATTTTGCTAACGGCCCATATGCACCATGACTGTTGATTACTTTCACTCAAAGTAAATCGCAACTTGTCGAAGAGTGCTAGCACTCAGATCAGCATCCAACACTTCCTGATCAATATGGCTCAGCATCAGGTTCAATTATTCTCTGCTTAGCCCTAAGAAATTCCTTACATGCAAAGCACGGGAAACAGGGTAAAGTTCAGAGGTATTTGTCACAGAGTCTTAGAATCATAGAGTCATAACACACGGAAACAAGCCCTTTGGTCCAACCAGTCCATGCTGACTATAATCCCAAACTTCACTAGTCTCATCTGCCTGCATCTGGCCCATATCCCTCAGAATATTTCTTACTCATGTACTTATCCGAATACCTTTTAGATGTTGTAACTGTACCTGCATCCACCACTTCCTTTGGAAATTCATTCCACAGGCAAACCACTCGCTGCGTAAAATACATTGCCCTCATGTCTTTTTGAAATCTTTCTCCTCTCACTTTAAAAATGACCTCTAGTTTTGAAATCCCCAACCTAGAGAAAAGGCATCTGAAACTCACCTTATCTATAACCCTCATGATTTTATAAACCTATACAATGTCACCCCTTAACCTCCTATGCTCAGCGAGAAAAGTCTCAGCCTATCCAGTCTATTTTTATAACTCAAACCCTCCATTCCCAGCTTCATCCTGGTAGATCTCTTCTGAGCCCTCTCCAGCTTAATAACATCCTTCCTAACAGAGAGACCAGAACTGGACACAGTATTCCGGAAGAGGACTCACCAAAATCCTTTACTGCCTCAACATGATGTCCCAACTCTTATACTCAAAGATCTGAGCAGTTAAGACAAACATGCTAAATGCCTTTTTAACCACCCTGTCTACATATGATGCAAAGTTCAAAGAATTATGTACCTGAACTCCTAAGTGATGAACTTTATCAACGTGAAAAAGCTTTAATCAGAATCCACTTAAAACATTGTCCTCTTCAAAATAAAGAGTATTTGAAGACAGACTTGAGAAATAAAATTCACTGGAAAGCTCATAAGTCTGTCAAACTAGCAAAATTTGCATTCTGATTGACAGCTGCATCAAAACAGCTGATGAATGAAGCTAGTGGTGGAATTGAGGCATTCATAGTAAAACTCTACTAAAGAGCTGTATGAATACAGCTGCTGAGCTGTGTTCATTAATGCTTGGAACTTGGTCAAACATTCGTTATGAGATTTCATTGAACATCTGCATCAATAAAACTATCTGAGCTGAATTCATTCAACTTTTTGATGATAGTCAGAAGCTAAGGCATATGTCAGAGCCTCAAAACAGACCAATAGACAGCTGAACAGGACACCAGAGAAAAGTTGTTTCTTAATTCTTTCACGGCATGTGAACATTACTGACAAGAAAAGAGAAGCACCAATAACCACAGGCTGCAGATTTAAATATAAAAGACCAGAAGTGAGGTGAGACAAGTTCTTATCCCAAAGTTGTTATGAGTTGGGAAACAAAACAGAAATTGCTGGAAAAGCTCAACAGGTCTGTCAGCATTTGTGAAGAGAAAGCAGAGTAAATGTTTTGGGTTTCAGTGACCCTTCTTCAGAACTGGACCTGAAACTTTAACTTTGCTTTCTCTCTATAGATGCTGCCAGACCTGCTGACTATTTGCAGCAATTTCTATTTTTGTTTGTGATTCCCAGCATCTGTGGTTCTTTGGGTTTTGTTTTGTTGTGAGATGGAATGTACCATCTGAGAAGTACATACAATAATCACCTTCAAAAGGAAATTTGATAAATACTCAAAACCAGGACGACCAAAACAACTCTGTCAAAGCTCTCAGTCCTGTTCAAATTGGGGAGATAGGAGGTTTGAAAGTGAAAAGGAAGCTGGCTGTGGTGAGAATGATTGCAAAGATAAAGACCGAGGCTTTCCTTGGGTGAGTAAAGGAGTAGATCTGGATAATAAATCTGATTTGAAGAATCTGGTTAGAGACTAAGAGGTAACTTGATTGAAACATATCGGACGTGACAGGGTAGCTGTAGGGAGGATATTTAATGGGACAATCTAGAACTAGGGGGTCACAGTGTCTAAATGTCATGGGCACCTATTTCGAAAAGAGATTAGTTTTTTTTCAGAAGGTCTTGAATCTTTGGAACTCTTTTTCTGGAAAGGTGTGGAAGCAGAGTCTGAATAATTTAAAGGCATGGGTGGACAGGTTGAGACTGTATAAAATGTTAAGCCACAATATGGAACTTTAGTTTGGCCATCTTTGGAATATTGCATACAATTCTGGTCACCACACAACAAGAAGGATGTGGAGGCTTTGGAGAGAGTGCTGAAACAATTTGCCAGGATGATGCTTGGTTTGGAGGGTATTAGCTATGAGGAGAGATTGGACAAACTTCGTTTTCACTTGTTAAGCAAGTGGGTGTATGATTATCACAGGTAGGCAGGACTGTGGGGATTTGAGTTTGCAATAAAATCAGTCATGATCTTATGAAGTGGCAGAGCAGGTAGGAGGGTTAAAAGGTCATATGTTCCTGGGGAATCATTTGACATGTAAAGGCCTGGATGTTAGAAGTGCAATAGCAAACCTGTAGAATTGGTACAGTTGCACAGTGTCCTTCCAGAGAATTCCTACCCTAGTGGGTAAAGGCAGTAGATCCTCCTGAGTTTACTGATGGAGTAAATCAAGGCACAAGAAATCAGAAAATGTTTCTGTTTAAGGATGAAGTATCCCCAATTTTGTCTGGTAAGGCAGACCAATTGAATCCTAACTTTAGACACACCGACGTGAAACAGCAGAAGGTGATATGAAGATCTGTTCAAATTCACTGAATTAAGGAGATGCTGGGAAGGGATATTGTTCAAAACCTATTACCTGTGAAACTGCTCAGCTGCATTCTTCCCCATTTAGCCCTCTTTTCCAAGGGATGTTTTGTATTGTAGCACAATTTTAGCAGTTATTAATATCAATAAAGCTGTGCCCAGATAGTGCAGCTGTTTTTCATCACTTGGAAGATCACTGGGAGGTCAGTGAGAATGATTGTAATCTTCCGATCAGGATACTCCACCCTAAACAACATAGAAACAATCCTCTCGCTCAGAAACAATGGATGAACATTTTCAGGCTTGAGTGTGTGCCAGGGATTCACTCCCGCCCTTTTCCAGGTTTCACTGTAATGTGTTTGAAGGCAAGCAAGGGAAGTCCCAGGCAATTATTGAGTCTGAGATTTAAATATTTAATGAAAGTCATTAAGTGTTGTTTTAAGCAAAGATTCCAGCTTTATCAGCCAGGGGACCCAGTTTCCTGAGCTGTCAGTAATCCCCCAGGGGTAAGTAAGGAAGGTGCAGGGTGGGCAGTGAAGAGTTACAGACATCGCCAGACGAGAGGCTGCTGCTCCTTCTCTCAGAGGCACGGTTGCTGCTGGTGACTGCCACATCACTTCACAGCATTTACTTTCACCTGCAAACCTCTGCCTTGAGCTTTCAGTGTGACGTGGGAGCGGACAGTGCAGCTCTCCCTGACCCTTCTGATGCAGGGTGCGAGAGGCAACAACTAGAGTAGCAGCAGGAGCAAAACCAACAGCAGTTTCCAAGGTAATCAAAATCAGTGATTCCCATGGTGCAAGGAGGGGGCCGCCAGCAGCAAAAGGTGGCCCCACTGCCTTAATGCACTATTAGAGGGGCTTCCCCTCCAGTCCCCTCAGTGAGCTAAACAAACCCCATCAACCTATCAGGACATATCAAAATGGAGGCACCCACTCTTCTTTTGCCTTGGCAGCAGGTGATGGCTGCTAGTTTTCTAATTGGACAAAGGACAAAGTACAACGAATGACGCAGCACAGGAATAGGCCCTTTGGCCTACTAAGACTGTGCTGATACATGATGCCTTTCTAAACTAAAAACCTTTTTCCTTCATGCAGTCCGTATCTCTCTATTCACTGCCTATTCGTGTAACTGTCAAGATGCCTCTTGTACGTGGCCATTGTATCCGCCTTCATCCATTCCAGGCACTTATTACCCACTATGCAAAAAATCTGTCCCTCACATCTCCTTTAAACTTTCCCGCTTTTACCTTAAACCTGTGACCCCTAGTAATTGATATTTCAACTCTGGGAGAATGACTCCATCTAACCCTGCCTGTCATAATTCTGTAAACTCCCATCAGGTTGTCCCTCAAACTTTGACGTTAAATTGAAAACAAACCAATAGCTTCTAAACCAGGCAACTTCCTGGTAAACCATTTCTGTACCCTCTCCAAAGCCGCCACATCCTTCTGATAGTGTGGTGGCCAGAACTGTGTGCAATATTTTAAATGTGACCTCACTAACATTTTGTACAGTCTCAACAACACTGGTTACTAATTTCTGCTCCTTTTCTGCGCAGCCAAACCATCCAATTTGCATCCTGATATCAGGGCTGTGTAATCACCGCCCTGAGATTCATCTTCATGGAGACAAGACTCCAAACAAGGGAACACTTCTGTGGACATGCCTGAGAACCAGTACTTCAGGACCCTCAGTCTTTCATGCAGGGCACTGCTGACACCCATAGCCTCCTGGAACACGACCTCTTTTCCAGTGGACCAGGTGGATGTGCACTTCAATAGTGTCACTGCATCTACCTCCCTCCCTCATACACCACACCATATCCCAGGACTCTACCCAAGGTTGTGTCCTGTCTCCAGCAACAAGGGTAGAAAACAGAGTTCTGAGTCTTAGTAACGGCTTTTGTGTAAAGGAGAGCAGGAAATATTTGCAGAGGGTGACTGAGGTAGAGGTGTGAAGAGGGTAATGTAATGAGGGTTATGGTGAGTGATGGGAGTATACTGAATGAGTGAAGTGGGGCTCCGAGGTGTGTTGACCATGATGAGTGCAGAGCAGGAGAATGTTGGACAACTGGGAGCGAGGGATTTTGCTCTAGAAGTGTGGGACTTCCCCACCTTCCTGAGGTGAACTGTCTCCAGGATAGAGGGAAAACACTACAACTGACTTCCTCAGCCACTCACATGTCCCAGAATTTAGTTGGAGAGGATGTTGCTCTTCCTCTGCTCCTTGGGTCAGATCACCTCATTGTAGTCTTTCAGATTCCAGAAGATGAACTGCAGATAAGAGTGAGAGGCGGAGGAGAAACCTTTCCACTCTCCATTCATATAGTTGTTGCAGCCTTAAAAATCCATATACAGCCTCAGCTGTGGGCCCTTTAATTCAAAATCCTTCCTTTGACAGATCAGAGGGTCATTCTATGTGCCCTTCCACCTTGAATGGGAATGCTGATGCTGTAGCAAAGCTAACTGGAGAGTCCAGCGTGTACCAGAACAACAAATAACATGCCATTTGGCCAGGGGCTATCAGTTCCAATTTCTGGCCAATATGTCTTGCCATTTTGTGAACTTGGTTCGCTCTGCTCATACCTCTTCCTCGAGAAATATTGAGAATTATTACAGCTCATGTCGCAGGATTGAAAGAAACAAACTGCATATAATAGATGAATCTGAGTCCCTTTCCATTTATGGTGGCCTAGATGTATTTGTGTCTAAAAAATTAAGAATGGTGATAGATGCCAAAGACCCAGATAAACAATACAACAAATGGGAACAGGAGCAGATCATTTAGCCATTTGGGAAGTGAGATCATGCAAGACGTGGCTCACTTAATACCTTTACCTGACAAACATTTATCACTCGCTGTTTCAAAGTTTTACACTAACCTAGTCTTGGGGTTTCTGGGGAGAGTTTGCCAGATTTGTGTGAAGAAGTGCTTCCTTGGTCAATTGAAAAAAAGTCTCATGGATAGTAGAAATTGTCATTCAAAAAGGCATCAATGAATGAGGCACAGTCAACAATTTTCCTGCTCCTCGGATGCTGCCTGGCCTGCTGTGCTTTTCCAGCACTACTCTAATCTAGCGTCTGATCTCCAGATCTGCAGTCCTCACGTTTGCCAAGTTTCTGGCTGTCTAACTTGACTGAATGCTTTTAAGGCGAAAGCAAAAAGTATTGGATATAGTTTTCATGGATTGGATCTCAATTATAAAAAGCTTTGGTTCTATTATATTAAGAAGGGAACTTCCTGAAGGATATTAGTGATTCAAGTGTGTGTTTAATTTTATAATTTCAATATTGTTAATGATGACCAGTAATTCACATCAGATTAAATTCCCTACAATGCTGAAACAGGCCCTTCGCTCCAACAAGTCCACACCAACCCTCGGAAGAGTAACCCACCCAGTCCCATTTCCCTCTGACAAATGCACCTAACACTACGGCCAATTCACCTGACTTGCACATCTTTGGACTGTGGGAAGAAACCGGAGCACCCAGAGGAAACCCACGCAGACATGGGGAGGATGTGCAAACTCCACACAGACAGTTGCCCGAGGCTGGAATCGAACCTGAGACCGTGAAGCAGCAGTGCTAACCACTGAGCCTCCGTGCCGCCCAATTAATTTAATTGAAATTCCTCTTGTTGTCCTGGTAAGATTTGAATTTATATCTCTGGAGCATTAGTCCAGGCCTCAGGATTAGTAGTTTGAAAGTAATATTCCCACTACACAACCATTTCCAACATCAATGGATTGTTCAGGTGGACAGTGAAATGGCATAAAACATTACCAACTCCCCCAACTCTTCCCAGCAAAACCAGCACTGGGGAGCTGTACAATCTAGTCCATTTTCTATTTCTGAAACAAAAACACTGGAGAAATTCAGCATGTCTAGCAGCATTTATAGAGAGAAAACAGCCAACATTTCAGATCAAGTGACCCTTCCGCAGAAATGCTAACTCTGTTTCTCTCTCCACAGATACTACCAAACTTGAGTTTCTGTTTTCATTTTCAGATTTTTTCATTCAAAGTTCTTCATTTTACTTTCTGTTTCTATTTTGGATAGGAATAAGATTTTTTTCTTTTGTAACAGAGGAAGGTGAATGAGCTATAATTGAGGCGCTTAAATGGTTATGAGAGCACTGGAAAAGGTGGATTGGAAAGACCTTATTTCCATTATCAAATATCTCAATAGCTAAGGGGCGTGGAGTTGAGAGAAGAATGAAAGAGGGGTTGACAAATTGTTTTGCCCAGAGTGTGGTTGAGCTTAGAACTCACTTAAGGGTCTGTTAAAAAATAAGTTATCCATGGATGTGGGTGTGGCTGTCAATGTGGCAGCTATTGGCCATTCCTCAATGACATGAAGAGGTGGTGTTGAACTGTCTTCTTGAAACACTGCAGTTCATTTGGTTTCAGTAGAAACACATGCTGTTCGGAAAGGAGTTCCAGGATTTTGACTCTCTAACAGTGAAGTAACAGTCATATATTCCCAAGTTAGGATGGTGTGAAGCTCGAGTTCAAGTTGAAAATATGGATTTGCATATGGTGGTGTTCCCATGCATCTGCTTCCCTTGTCCTTCTTACTGCTAGAGGGGTTGGAAAGTGCTGTTGAAGGAGCCTGGGTGAGTTGCTGCATTGGAGCTAGTGGATAGTACACACTATGGATCAGTGGCGAGGGCAGTGAATGTTGCACGTGGCAAATTAGGTCACAATGAAGTGGGCTGCTTTGTCCTGGATGAAGTGTAGTTTCTTAAGTATTGTTGGAGCTGAACTCATCCAGGCAAGTCTGGAGTATTCCATCATACTCCTGACTTGTGTCTTGTAGATTGCAGACTTCCTAGCTTCTGATGTGCTGTATTAACCACAGTATTTATATGGCAAATCCAATTCAGTTTCTAGACAATGGCAACCTCCAGAATGTTGATTGTGGGGGAATGCAGAGATGGTGACGCCATTGCATATTAACAAGTGATGGTTAGGCTATCTCTTGCTGGCGATGGTCGTTATCTGGCACTTGTGTGGTGTGGATTTTACTTTTCACTGATCAGCTTCAACTTGGATGTTGTCCAATTCTTGCTACGTATGGACATGGAATGTCCATACGTAGCTTCAGTATCTAAGGCTAGTGCTAAACATTGTGCAATCATCAGCGATCATTCCCAGTTCTGACTAATGATAAAGGGAAGGTCATTCATGAAGTAGCTGAAGATGGCAAAATCCCAAGGGTCTTTGGTGCAGTAATAGTGTCCCTATCCCTTAACCAGGAGGTCTGGGTTCAAGTTCCACTTGTTCGATAACAATATCATAGCAATTGGGGCGGCACGGTGGCTCAGTGGTTAGCACTGCTGCTTCGGGTGACTGTCTGTGTGGAGTTTGCACATTCTCCCCGTATCTGCATGGGTTTCCTCTGGATGCTCCGGTTTCCTCCCACAATCCAAAGATGTGCAGGTCAGGTGAATTGGCCATGTTAAATAGCCTGTAGTGTTAAGTGCACTGGTCAGGGGTAAATACAGTGTAGGGGAATTGGGTCTGAGTGAGTTACTCTTCGAAATGTTGGTGTGGACTTGTTGGGCCGAAGGGCCTGTTTCCATACTGTAGGGAATCTAATCTAATCCTATCCGATTAACAATATCCCCAGGCAAGAACCCTGATCACATACATGCTCTTGAACCGCTGTAATTTATGAGGCTAAGCAGCAAAATCAAGAAAGGGAACTTGATAATTATTTTGTAGCATCCATAGACATTGTGACTGAAGAGCCACCTTCTGTGCCATACATTTTCTATGTTTCTAATAACACCATGAATGACCTTGTTCAAAAATTACAGTCATGCTCAGTTGTCTGGACTTCACTCCCGAGATGAAATAGTTTCTAAGTGCCCTGTCTAACATTTCTAGATTGTCAGAGGATATTGAAGAATTAACAGTCTTGCCAGTGTTTAAGACTGAGAATTAAATAGCCCAACTTCTCTAGTACCTGAATTGTGAGCAAAACCATCCTATTACTACAATTTAGTTGGACAATCCCTCTTGCCACTAGACCAATAGAAGTCAAACACAAAGCAACTGCAGACATGAGACCTAACTGGGTTTCAAACACCAGGACAACCAGATTCTGGATTAGTGGTGCTGGAAGAGCACAGCAGTCAGGCAGCATCCAAGGAGCTTCACAACCAGAGCCTATTGACCATTAATAACATCCTTGTCTCTGCTGCATGGGGGTTAGATCGAATGTGCAGAATAATAGCAATTTCAGCACACTGCTTGCCAATTCAGCCTTACTGCATCTGTACCGGTGCTCAGTTCAACTGGTGCAGTCATCTTCAATTTTATTTCCTTTCCCTTTTCTTGGAGATACTTTCTAATCAATCTGCAGGGAAGTGTTATTTCTCACCTTTGTAGCAGGTGAGACTTGAACCCAGACCTCCTGGCTCAGAGATATGGACACTACCACTGCATCACAACAGCCAAAAGCTCTGTTTTTTTTATATGCTTTTATATTTTTCCTTTTTGAATATTACACAATTAGTGTTGAAGTGTTGGCTTAATTTTTGCCCCAATAGTCACTTGTAAGAAAATATTGCACGTGGAAAAAATATTTCTCTAGTTTTCCTTCACTTTGTTTTAATGATCTTGTATTTATGTCCCTTGTTATTCATTCATCAATTATTAATTACCTTCTCAAAATATTTCATTGTTTCAATCTGTTCTCCTGTGTTCATGGGAATTAATCTCAATAGCTCAAATCCCTTTTTACAATAAATATTTATTGATTCTATTATCAATATCTGTATCTTTTCCATAGTTCGAAAATGCTATTTATAATCAGATGTTGAGAAGTTCATAAAACTACAGAACCATTGATGTTAACATTTTAGAAGTGGGCCATTCAGCCTTTTGTGTTAGCTCTTTATTCAAAATTATTCCCACCATCTGGTTTTCTCTCCATATTCTTGAATCTTCCTCTTATTTTTGACTTGATTTTATTTATTATTGTCATGTGTACCTAGGTACAGTGAGACGTTTTGTTTTGCATGTAGTATAGGCAGATCATACCATTCAAAATGCATTAGGGTAGTAGAACAGAGCAAAGAATCTCAATGTTAAAGCTGCAGAGAAAGGAAACAAAGAGCAAGATCAACATTAAATTTAAAATTTGAGGGGTCCATTTCGAACTGAAAATGTGTTGCTGGAAAAGCGCAGCAGGTCAGGCAGCATCCGAGGAACAGGAGAATCGACGTTTCGGGCATAAGCCCGAAACATTCCTGAAGAAGGGCTTATGCCCGAAATGTCGATTCTCCTGTTCCTTGAATGCTGCCTGACCTGCTGTGCTTTTCCAGCAACACATTGTCAGCTCTGATCTCCAGCATCTACAGCCCTCACTTTCTCCTCCGGGTCCATTTCGAAGTCTAACAACAGCACGGAAGAAGCTGTTCTTGAATCTGTTGGTACCTGTGTTTGAGCTTTTGTATCTTCTGCCCAATGGAAGAGGTTGGAAGAGATTATAATCGGGGTCGGAGGGGTATTTGATGATGTTGGCTGCCTTCCTAAGGCAGTGAGAAGTATAGATGGATTGAATGGATGGAAAGCTGGCTTGTGTGATAGACTGGGCCGTGCTCATGATGGACTGGGCTATGTTCATCACTCTCTGTAATTGCTTACAGCCCTGGGCAGAGCAGTTGCCATACCTTAGTGATGCATTTGGATAAAATGCTTTCTTTGGTGCATCTATAAAAATTGGTATAAGTCTTCATAGACATGCCGAATTTCCTTAACCTCCTGAGGAAGTACGTATTCACACAGGGGAGATGGATATTTCTGACTGGGCCAGCATTTATTGCCCATCCCCAGCTACCTTTGAGAAAATGGTGATAAGCTGCCTCTTTGAACTGCTGCAGTCCATTTGGTATAGGTACATCCACCATGTTTTGATTATTAATTTTCCTTTCAAATCAACAATGGTTCTGATCACAGTAATTCCTTGTAACAAATTATTCTGTATTCCAAGAATCCACTATATAAATAAATTTCCATAAGACTTTCTTACAATTTTAATTCTAATGTTATCACCAGCTTCATTACCAACAGCCCAAACAGGACAAATGACATTTTGCCATTTACCTTTAAGAATCCCAGCTTCTGGTGAAGACAGTCTCAGTATCTTAAGTCTCTCGAAATAACTGTAGTTTTCCATCTGTGGCATCATCTGGTAAATCTATGTTGGATAATGTTGGTGGCTTTCTGTAATAGGTACATGGTCCTATAACTGTAAGCTAACATATTATCTAATCAGTTTTATTGGTAACTCTAGGATCATATATTTGTAACGTACAATGAATAACGTTATAATACAATGATGTGGTTGGATAGTTGCTTTTCTGTACAATATTGCAATATTTAAATTTCAGTCAAAGTCCATCAATGTTCACACTCTGAATGGAGAAAGTGATAACTATTGTCTTGTTACATTTACAGGATACCATTATGACAGGATATTGATGGCTTATCAACCTCAGCTCTTAGTATTTGTTAGACATTTAAGGCTATATCAAGATATGGAGATCTCCCTATCTACTTGATAGCAGTGCCTTGAATTTGCAGTTCAATTTTTATCGAATGATAGGATAAGATTCAAAGTACTGGTTGGTATTTATTCTTCATTGGATTAGTTTTATTCATGGTCTACCAATTAGCTGTACTTTACAAGTAACAATAAAGTAAAAACCAATCTAGAAACAAAAATCTTACAAGTGCTGGAAATGCCTGTGAACCCCACACACAAGTGACAGTTCACGTAAACATGAAGGTATTCCATGCTTGAATTAAGTACTGAGAAATCTTATTGGAAAACATTAAACCAAGATACTGGGACTAATTATCTTTTCTCATTCAATCTAAGGGAGCTGCTTACATTCTTAAACCAGAAGAATTTGAATGCCTGTGCTTTAGAAAAATATTGGTAACTCTCTCTTGAATTAAGATAAAACAAAGAACTGTGGATGCTGGAGATGTGAAACATGCAAAAACTGAAATTGCTGGATAAACTCAGTGGGCTGAGCTCCTCTCTTGAATTAGTCGCCCAGGACTATACCTTAATACATACCTATTACAAGTATGTTGGCTGCTGTTCTGGAGTTGTTCTTGAGTCAGAGAGTCATAGAGATGTGCAGCATGGAAACAGACCCTTCTGTCCAACCCATCCATGCTGACCAGATATCCCAACCCAATCTAGTTCCACCAGCCAGCACCCAGCCCATATCCCTCCAAACTGTTCCTATTCATATACCCATCCAAATGCCTTTTAAATGTTGCAATTACACCAGCCTCCACCACGTCCTCTGGCAGCTCATTCCATACACGTACAACCCTCTGCGTGAAAAGGTTGCCCCTTAGGTCCCTTTTATATTTTTCCACTCTCATCCTAAACCTATGCCCTCTAGTTCTGGACTCCCTGACCCCAAGCAAAAGACTTGGTCTATTTATCCTATCCATGCCCCTCATAATTTTGTAAACCTCTATAAGGAAAACAGCCCGAGCATGTTGAGCCTCTCCCTATAGCTCAAATCCTCCAACCCTGGTAACATCCTTGTAAATCTTTTCTGAACCCTTTCAAGTTTCACAACATCTTTCCGATAGGAAGGAGACCAGAATTGCACACAATATTCCAACAGTGGCCTAACCAATCTCCTGTAAAGCCGCAACATGACCTCCAGCTCCTGTATGCAATACTCTAACCAATAAAAGAAAGCATATCAAACGCCTTCTTTACTATTCTACCTACCTGTGACTCCACTTTCAAGGAGCTATGAACTTGCACTCCAAGGTCTCTTTGTTCAGTAACACTCTCCAGGATCTTATCATTAAGTGTATAAATCCTGCTAAGGTTTTCTTTCCCAAAATGGAGCTCCTTGCATTTATCTGAAATAAACTCCATCTGCCACTTCTCGGCCTACTGGCCCATCTGATCAAGATCCTGTTGTAATCTAACCTTCTTCGCTGTCCACTACACCTTCAATTTTGGTGTCATCTGCAAACTTATGAACTATACCTTTTATGCTCACATCCAAATCATTTATATAAATGACATAAAGTAGTGGACCCAGCACCGATCCTTGTGGCACTCCACTGGTCACAGGCCTCCAGTCTGAAAAGCAACCCTCCACCACCACCCTCTGTCTTCTATCTTTGAGCCAGTTCTGTATCCAAATGGTGAGTTCTCTCTGTATTCCATGAGATCTAACCTTGCTCACCAGTCTCCCATGGGGAACCTTGTCGAACGCCTTACTGAATTCCACATAGATCACATCTACCATTCTGCCCTCATCAATCCTCTTTGATATTTCTTCAAAAACCTCAATCAAGTTTGTGAGACATGATTTCCCACGCATAAATCCAGGCTGCTATCTCTAATCAGTCCTTGCCTTTCCAAATACATGTACATCCTGTCCCTCAGGATTCCCTCCAACAACTTGCTCACCAGCGATTTCAGGGTCATCGGTCTATAGTTCCCTGGCTTGTCCTTAACACCCTTCTTAAAGAGTGGCACCACATTAGCCAACCTCCAATCTTCTGGTACCTCACCTGTGACTATTGATGATGCAAATATCTCAGCAAGAGGCCCAGCAATCACTTCCCTAGCTTCCCACAGAGTTCTTGGGTACACCAGGGGATTTATCCACCTTTATGCATTTCAAGACGTCCAGCACTTCCTCCTCTGTAATATGGACATCTTGCAAGGTGTCACCATCTATTTTGCTACTTTCTATGCCTTCCATATCCTTTTCCACAGTAAATACTGATGCAAAATACTCATTTAGTATCTCCCCTATTTTCTGCGGCTCCACACAAAGGCAACCTTGCTGATCTTT
This sequence comes from Chiloscyllium plagiosum, assembly GCF_037043375.1. Lineage (NCBI taxonomy): Eukaryota > Metazoa > Chordata > Chondrichthyes > Orectolobiformes > Hemiscylliidae > Chiloscyllium > Chiloscyllium plagiosum. Next base: position 94,085,259 of record NW_028270143.1, on the reverse strand, counting down.
GAGGGGCTCTATTCTCTCTCTAGTTACCCTTTTGTCCTTAATGTATTTGTAAAAACCTTTGGATTATCCTTAATTCTATTTGCCAAAGCTATTTCATGTCCCCTTTCTGCCCTCCTGATTTCCCTCTTAAGTATACTCCTACTGCCTTTATATTCTTCTAAGGATTGACTTGATCTATCCTGTCTATACCTGACATATGCTTCCTTCTTTTTCTTAACCAAACCCTCAATTTCTTTAGTCATCCAGCATTCCCTACCTACCAGCCTTTCCTTTCACCCTAACAGGAATATACTTTCTCTGGACTCTCGTTATCTCATTTCTGAAGGCTTCCCATTTTCCAGCCGTCCCTTTACCTGCAAACATCTGCCCCCAATCAGTTTTTGAAAGTTCTTGCCTAATACCATCAAAATTGGCCTTTCTCCAATTTAGAACTTCAACTTTTAGATCTGGTCTATCCTTTTTGCATCACTATTTTAAATCTAATTGAATTATGGTCGCTGGCCCCAAAGTGCTCCCCCATTGACACCTCAGTCACCTGCCCTGCCTTATTTCCCAAGAGTAGGTCAAGTTTTGCACCTTCTCTAGTAGGTACATCCACATACTGAATCAAAAGATTTTCTTGTACACACTTAACAAATTCCTCTCCATCTAAACCCTTAACACTATGGCAGTCCCAGTCTATGTTTGGAAGGTTAAAATCCCCTACCATAACCATCCTATTATTCTTACAGATAGCTGAGATCTCTTTACAAATTTGTTTTGCAATTTCCCTCTGACTATTAAGGGGTCTATAATACAATCCCATTAAGGTGATCATCCCTTTCTTATTTCTGAGTTCCACCCAAATAACTTCCCTGGATGTATTTCTGGGAATATCCTCCCTCAGCACAACTGTAATGCTATCCCTTATCAAAAACGCCACTCCCCCTCCTCTCTTACCTCCCTTTCTATCCTTCCTGTAGCATTTGTATCCTGGAACATTAAGCTGCCAGTCCAGACCATCCCTGAGCCATGTTTCTGTAATTGCTATAATATCCCAGTCCCATGTTCCTAACCATGCCCTGAGTTCATCTGCCTTCCCTGTTAGGCCCCTTGCATTGAAATAAATGCAGTTTAATTTATTAGTCCTACCTTGTCCCTACCTGCCCTGACTGTTTGACTCGCTTCTGTTCTCAACTGTACCAGTCTCAGATTCATCTCTTTCCTCACTATCTCCCTGGGTCCCAGCCCCCACCTTACTGGTTTAAATCCTCCTGAGCAACTCTAGCAAATTTCCCTGCCAGTATATTAGTCCCCTTTCAATTTAGGTGCAATCTGTCCTTCTTGTACAGGTCACTTCTACCCCAAAAGAGATTCCAATGTTCCAAAAATGTGAATCCTTCTCCCATACACCAGCTCCTCAGCCATGCATTCATCTGCTCTATCCTCCTATTCCTGCCCTCACCAGCTGGTAGCACTGGGAGTAAAACAGATATTACTACTCTCGAGGACCTCCTTTTTAAATTTCTGCCTAACTCTCTGTAATCTCCCTTCAGAATCTCAAGCTTTTCCCTTCCTACGTCATTGATTCCATTGTGGACAATGATCTCTTGCTGGCCCCTCTCCCCCGTGAGAACATTCTGCACCCTCTCTGAGACATCCTTGATCCTGGCACCAGGGAAACAACACACCATTCTGCTTTTTCGCTGCTGGCCACAGAAAGGTCTGTCTGTACCTTGGACTGGAGAGTCCTCTAACACACTTAATCTCTTGGAACCCGACGTACCCCTCGTTGCATTAGAGCCAGTCTCAATGCCAGAAACGGGGCTGTTCGTGCTACATTTCCCTGAAAATCAATCATCCCCTACATTTTCCAAGACAGCATACTGGTTTGAAATGGGGATAGCCATAGAAGGCACCTGCACTAGCTGCCTACCTCTCTTACCTTTCCTGGAGTTAACCCATCTATGTGACTGTATCTGAGACATTCCCCCCTTCCTATAACTGCCATCCATCACATTCTGTTGCTGTTGCAAATTCCTCATTGCTTCCAACTGTCTCTCCAACCGATCCATTTGATCTGATAAGATTCACAACCAACAGCATTTATTGCAGATATAATCCGCAGTAATCTTTAATCTCTCTTTAAACTCCCACATCTGACAAGAAGCACATATCATTCTACTAAAGGCCATTTTTGCTTCTTCACAATCTACAGACCCAGAAAATAATACCGTCTTATTCCTCTACAAAACTTCCCCGATTTGCACCAAGTCGGAACACAATGCTGAATAATCTAAAGTTTGTAAGTACAGGAAATGTCCATATGTTGGATTTTTAAAATTACAGCCCTGGACGAGATTGCATTCGCAAGTATAAGTACTCATAACTTGGATGTCTGTAAATCAGGGACCCCCTGTATTCTAATGCCAGATAACTTACTTTGTTTTGCAATAATTGTATCACCATTGTCATATCACCATTATATTAATGTAAAAGAAAGCTGGAACTAATTGTTATCAGAATCTTTCTCCACAGGGCCATATTTACTGCACACTACAGTCGGGGCTGAGGAACAATGCATCAATCCATCAGCCCATATGGAGTCTGTAAGAAATATATTCATTGAGCATTTTGAGTGCAGTAGTGTGATTACTTTGAGATTCTAGGCAACAGAATACATCAAATGATGGCAGCAGGTGCCTGCATGTAAGTCTAAAGCAATTTAATTGGATTTAAGTTTGAATTAAATTAAGAGAGACATCAAACTTAATCAGTGCCAGAGAAACAGAAAGAAAAAATTATGTGAAATGTGGGATGGTCCGATAATCATAGGACTGAGCTTTGTGAGAAGCTCCAACTGACCTCTGTAAACCATAAGGAGAAGGGGATGACACTGAAGGTTGAAGGCAATACACTTCTTAAAAGGTGCCTCCTATCAGAAACAACAAAGATCTAATACAAAAGCAGAAATTGTTGGTAAAACTCAACGGGTCTGGCAGCACCTATAGGAAGAAAGCAGAGTTAATGTTTCGAGTCCAGTGACTCTTCTTCAAAACTGATAGCAGTTAGGAAAAAAAACTGGTCTTATCTGGTACAATTGTACCCAGAGTACTTTGATAGGGCTGCTTACTTTGACAATTTTGAATATCACAACACTCACGATCCAGCAAAGAAACCAATGATTCCTCTCCCATGTAAATTACTAATAAAACTAAAACAAGACCACGAAAAAATTAAAGAAAAGGTGATCCCTGAAACAATAGAGCTGGATAAATTCCACTGTGGTGAGAGAGAACCTAAATAGACAATTAAGAACTTGCAGGAAGATCTTAATCAAGGTAAGGATTCACTACCCTATTCCAACACTGGAAGACAGCGTATCAGCACTGGCATGGTCAAATGTTTTCAGCACGCACTCTGCCAGGAGTATCTCCTGGAATGTGAAGTCAAATGTGAAACTTTCCTGCTGAAAACATTCAACATTTTTTTTGCTCAGTACAAATTCCTACATCTACTGTTTAGTTTTAAAGTGAGCCAGGTTGTGTATCAGCAGAGTAGGTAAGACATACGGGTAATTGGCATAGCTTATGAAATCAATATCGGAGAGTTATTTGCTCTGGCAGCACTGTGTATCATCACAGATGGTTTCAGCAAGTCACTTTCTACGTTGAGAGAGAGGGCAGAAAAAATTATAAATGCAGAGGATGTATCATCCTCAGCCACTCTCCCATATGTAATAGTTGGATCAAGAGCTGCATTAGTTCAGGCCTTTAGCAATTTGGTTGCCTGCCCTTTCAGTCATTGATTAACATCTTACATGGGGCGGGGACATTATGAAAACAGAAAACATATTGGGAATGAAACAAGATGCAAAAGATTGTTCTTGTCCTTTTTATTGCCATTACTGCAAATAACTAACTTTGCAAGTTTGAACCCAGACATCAGTGGGGATGTGGAAAGCCTACAACAGCTTAGAAATTTGCATTACTTAGTAGAGTTAATTTTATGTCAACTTAATAGGTGGATTATCATGGAGGAAGGTTTAAAAACAATGGTGAGACCTGGAGGCAGAAACTCTGCCTTTTCCCACTGTCTCTCCTTCCATTTTAGACAGATCTAGCTGTCTTTACATGGTGGAGTGGGGTATAATCTCACACAAAGGGAACTGAACTCAGCAGAGTCATGTGCACTTTATAATGAATTAAAATGGACCCTACTTGCGCTCAAGCAAAAAGCCTTAATTCATAGCATGGGTGTCAAGAATTGACAGAGTACATGTAAATTCTCTTGAAGGGCCGATAGCAGTCTGTTATGTTTCCAAGATCACTACTTTTTTGATACCCATAATTTAAAGAAATAAAAAGGCTCCCGCTGTCAGTGACAGTTTAAGAAAACCTCCATTGACTGCTTTGATTGACAGTACATCTGGTGTAGATTAGAATAAAATATTTGCTCAGTTTCAATAGGGCATTTTTGTCTACATTTTCCAATGATTATTTTTATGTCAATTTGGATAATTGACTAAGTTTCAAAGGCTACACTTATCTTAGGAGGAGTCTGCATTCATTGTTGACAGTATAAAGAGGCAATTCTACGATTGTCTTTGATATGGTGTCTGAATAGAGTTTTGAATTTATAAATGGAAGCTTTGTCACTGTTATGATTGCATAATTAAGAGATATATTAGATTTTTTGGAAGTTTTGTTTTGTTTTCACATAATGTCTGAACTTTGCCCATGGTGAATACTGAATGCGAGACTATGGATGTGGCTTGGAGCGTGTGACAGGCACTAAAGGTGGGTGAGCAACAGGCATGAGGGATGAGGGGAGAGTGTGGGGTCCATGGGGTGCATGCATTGGTGTGGATGTGACACTGGGAGTATATGAAGGGCTGTATGATGTGAGTGAACAGTGTGACGGATGAGCACCAAGGGACCTCAAAGGTTGTAAAATAGCTGGGACAAAGCCCTAGAGAACTGAGGTGTGCATTTTAACTAGTTTGCCTCAACACTCGCCCACCATCTTTTACCAACTTCCCTTTACTTCCAGGATCAAATGCAGACTTTATCATGCCCCTGCTCCTCCTCCAGCCACACCCCTCTACAAGCTAAAAGTATACTGATCGAGGTACGTTTTCCTGAGCTGTGTCCGGGGAATCTGGATATTTGTCAACTTGAACTACTTGCCTCAGAAAGGAAAAGATGGCCTGTGCCTCCCGTAGCATTATATTTAGAATGAGAACAGCCCGAGCTATATACCTCTCTAAACAGGCTCATTGCCAGAGAAAGGCCCAGCCTGACCTTTTCGGCCATTTACCAATCCCACTGTGACTCTGAATTACTTATGGGTCAACGTATTATTTAGTTATTAGTTATCAGGTATTGAAGGCCGATAGATCGGCTGTGAGTACTGCTCCCCCCACCAATGGTTTGTTGCTGGCCCTGTCCTTCAGGCAGTTAGACTACACTCTGTCATTTCAGAGAACTGGAAATGCCCAGTCACTTCCTGTCAGTGTCTTTATAAAGAACAGGGAGGTTGCAGGAATACAAGCTCCCAAAACCCATGCTCCTAAGTTGTTTGGTGTTGGGAATGGTTTTGGGAAACCAGCATGATGGCAAACGCTGATCATTTTATGTCCTATCCATCTCTGTTCCAGACCCTGGTGGGCCCCAAATGGTCTGCCTGCAGAGATCACACATCCTATAGATCTGAATGATCTAGCAAGCTTTACATGGTGTATTTACCCATGAAAACATGAGAGCAGTTAACCTGATTGGAAACATTTTTCCAATATCATGATATTTTTGATTCTATGGGTTGTGCCCTTGCATCCATTCGCAAGTTGATTTGTGCACAAGTTGGAATAGCACGCAGGACAATATGATGTAGCCATTCATAAGTACAGGAAACGGTTCATATATTGGATCTTTAAAATTAAACCCCTGCATGGGATCACATTCCTTAGTATGAGCAATAGTAAACCGGACATTCGTAAATTGGAGGCCACTAGTATAGCAATTAAAAAGTATAAACTTGCAATGGTACTCACAATCCAATACAATTTGTGACAATGATTTAAGTGATGGTCACCAAATTGCTTTTTACATTGTAATAGTTTTCTTTAGGCAGTATGGACAGTCCAACTACCACAAACACCATTTCATAAAGAGCCCAGCACTTTGTTTCTGTAATTGCAATTGCTATTGATGTTAAGTCATTTGTAATGCTTCCCCTAAGCAACAAGCAGTAAACATCCCTGTAAAATATTTCACAACTTCAAAATAAATCCAACTTAAATTAAGAAGAGAACAGCACTGGAAACCATTGAACAGCTTTCAGAGAATTTATGAAACAAAGGTAAATTCCACTTAATTCTAATGGCGTTCAATCTAGTACAGGTGACCACATATGCAATGAACCCAGTTGTTCAAGCATTCTTCATTACTGTATAGGAGAGCATCAGCACATTACATCACACCATTCTGATATCTGCTGTAAAGGCTTTTTTGTTTCATTTTGCAACAGCTCGTTAACTCACCATGCTTCCCTTGTGGCAGACGTGGGCAAACGCTGCACATCAGCACAGCAGCTGACACCAGCCTGTCTTCTTGCACTCCTGTCCCTGCCCTCGCTGTCACTGTAGGAGCCCTCCAGACTGCGTGTGTGCCTGCTGGCAGAATAGGCCCCAGTGTCGGTCTCATATCCATTCACTGTTCCATGGCTAGGCTTGTTCTCTCTCCCTTCGCAACGGCAGCTGGTGTAGGTGTTCTCATCGGAAGGCAGGGGTTTGTCTTTTGAACTTTTCTTTGGGGGTTGATAGCCATGAGAAATCAGGAGGTCCTCCACACTGAACATATTGCTACTGCTTCAGTCACAGCAGGTTGCTCTGGGACAAAACCATGCTGCAGAAGTCATCGCTGTATGTATTAAAATAAAAGGAGAAGCAGAATGTAACTCTCGAGACGATTGTTCATTATTTTATCCATTAAGATTCACAGGTCAATAAACCTATTGCTGACATTATCAAGCTTCAGTTTTACTCCGTTCACTTGCCCTTGTATTCTCTGGTCTGACAAACCAATTTGTAACGCTGAACTGCACACGCTCAGAAACACACTATAAATATTTTTGTACCATTTCTCCCCAGATAATATTTCTCTGCTTTTTAGCCAGAGGCAGCTGTGGAGAGATGCTGACTCAGTCTGTTGGCATCAGCGTCTCATATTTTGACAACAGCATTTAGGTCTTAATCGGCATTTCAAAAGGGGGGATCTCATTTGTGTTATCCAAAGGCTGCAAGCTAAAAAAAAATTCCATGCATGAGAGCTCCTACAATCTCGACACTAAGCCACCTATTAAGAAGTATCAATGTAGCTCTTATATTTTATCAGTGTTTAACATTGGAACAATTTATCAAGATACATAGGTACCGTATACACAGCTGCCATTAAAATGTCCATTGAGACTGAGCACTACTTTCCACTGTGAAAATGGTTTGCTATTAATGCTACTTTGCAGAGGTTATGTAAAGATTATAGATTGCCTGCCATCTGTATATTTTTGATCAAATCTGATGTATATAGGTGGGACTCCTGCAGTCCTACTGAGGATAGTTTTACAAGAAATTGGCAATGTTCTGAGTGATCTGTTGCCATTGAGTGATATAAAAGGCCGATGTTATGTTTGAACAATGATTACATTGAGGCAGTTCGATGTGATTTAAGCATTAATAACAGTTTTCTCTGCCTATTAAAAGCTTGACCATATTACGTGGATTTTACTTAAAAAAAACTCCAGGAAGTCTGTTATGCTCTGTGACTGACTCCCATTCTCAGTTTGGGGTATATGGTACCCTAATACATCCAAGTGCCCTGATGTGTCCCACCTTTCGACAGCTAAAAGACAGATGTTTTGGAATCATATTTCATCTTAACAGCACACTTTCAGTCTTGAGAAGGGCTCCCATCATTTCTCTTGCTCCTACAGTGCTCAGTTTTCTATCACTCCCTCCAAATCTATCATTTCTAGTTGGTTGGGTGTGATTAAGGGAGAGTTTCTTCAGGAAAGTGTCTCATTAAATCTTTGAACTGTTAAGGGACAGAGCTTTCAACTCCTCAAAAGTAAATTCCCTAATTCTGCTAGGAATGTGTTAGTGTTGATTGCTGACGTCTGTATACTATGGTAATGCGAACTCAAAACAGATTTTAGCAGTTTTGTTTTTGGTTTCAACGTGACAATTTACCCACTCTAATTCTTCTGTGGGATCAAATCGTGACCATAAGCTCTAAAGCAGTTAGGACTTGCCTCCCGGTCTAGGGATAGGGACACTACTACTGTGTTACAAGAGGACCCCAGGGATAGCTACCAGTTGCCTTGATATTGTTTGTAGTACAGTCAGTTTTGAGACTCTTGACTTTAAAGGTTGATGGAAATTCTTTTGTCCTGGTTCTTTTCAATGGTGGCTGGCAGTATTCAAAGTAAGAATGTATTTTTTCCTTATCTTGAGATGTATTGCAGGGGTATGTCATGGCTTTTGTGAGAGCTATAACCTTCACAGATTAGGGCATCAGGTCACTAAGACACACAAACCAGGGTTAAAGTTAGCTTTTTCCCTCGTCCCTGTGCATTTTTGACAGGGGAAAACACAAAATACCTCATGCCAACATTACTATCATTTTTAACCATTATGTTTCCACTCTGAGATGATCACTGGTGATTAAAGTTCAGTTTGTAGTGCATCTTTCCATTTGAAACTTCTTTGACATTTGCAGGTGTGACATTCCAGAGTTAGATTTACGCCTGGAGACATTTTTGTTGCATTTCAAATTTCAATACTGGTCATTAGGATAGGAGACAATTTCCTGGGATATTCTGAGTTGGTGATGACATTGATAGCCTGTCATTTTCAGATAGATGTACCAAACTCTGCAGACTCAGTTCTGGGTTGAGAGTGTGGTACTGGAAAAGCAGGTCAGGTAGCATCCAAGGAGCAGGAGAACCGACGATTCAGGAACGATGAAGGTCTCTTGCCTGAAACGCAATTCTCCTGCTCTTCGGATGCTGCCTGACCTGCTGTTTTTTTCCAGCACCCCACTCTCGACTCTGATCTCCAGCATCTGCAGTCCTCACTTTCTCCTAGTTTCAGTTCTGGGCCAACCCTCCATATCTCAGTTGGAGCAGCACCATCGATATGCAAAAAAATGAAGAGAGAACTTAGTGAAGCGATAACCCAGGAGTCCTTGCTTGCCAGAAGCAGCATACAATAGACAGAGTTAAGTGATCCCACAACCAACAGATCAGATTTAAGCTTTGCAGTCCCGTCACATCCAGTCAAAAATCGTGGTGGACAATTAAACAACTAACAGGAGGTGGATACTATATAAATATCCCCATCCTCAATGATGAGGTATCTCAGCACATCAGTGCAAAAGACAAGACTGAAGTATTTACATTGATCTTTAGCCAGAAGTGTCAATTGGATGATTTATCCTAAGGTCCCTGGCATCATTCAATGCCAGGCTTCAACCAATTTCATTCATTCCACATGATATCAAAAAACAGCTGAAGGCATTAGATACAGCAAATGAAGTGGGCTCTGACAACATTCTGGCAATGTTACTAAAGACATTTGCTCCAGAACTTGTCATCCCATAGTTCCTAGGAGTGATGACAACCAACAATCTGTCCCCGACCTCCCACATAGATGCAATGGACATGAAGGCACAACAACGCCTCTTCTTCCTCAGGTGGTATAGGAAATTTGGCATGTCCATAAGGACCCTCGCCAACCTTTACTGGTGCACCATTGAAAGCATTCTAACCAGGTGCATAAAGGCCTAGTACAGCAACTGCTGTAAGAAACTATAGAAAGTTTGTACACAGCCCAGACTATTGCGGAAGCTAACCTCCCATCTATGGACTCTATTTACACAGCTTATTGTTGCGGAAAGACGGAAAGGCTGCCAACATCATCAAAAACTCCTCCCACCTTCGTAATACTCTCTTCCAACCTCTTCCATCAGGCAGAAGATACAGAAGCTTGAACACACACACCAACAGGGTCAAGAACAGCTTCTTTCCTGCTATTATTAGACTTCTCAGTGGACCTCTCTAATTTGAAATCTAACATTGATCTTGCTTTGTGCATCTCCTGTGCAGCTGTAACCTTGTAGGCCTCACTCTGTCTAAATACCCTATGATCTGCATGTCCTTGTTTGCTATGATCTGTCTGTACTGTTCGAAAAACAAAACTTTTCACTGCACTTAGGTACATGTGACTACAATAAATCAAATCAAATCAAGGTCAAGCTGCTCCAGTACAGCTAGACATTGGCATCTACCCAACAATGTGGAAAATTGTCGAGGTATGTACAATGCACAAAAGACAAGATAACTCCAATCCAGCCAACTACTACTCCATCAGGTATTCTCAATCAGCTGAAAAGTGATGGAGTTTAGATCAGAGTGGTGCTTGAAAAGCACAGCAGGTCAGGCAGCATCCGAGGAGCAGGAAAATCAATGTTTTGGGCAAAAGCCCTTCATCAGGAATAGAGGCAGAAAGCCTCCGGGGTGGAGAGATAAATGGTGGGGGGTGTGGGGGAGTAGGGACAAGGTAGCAAAGAGTACAATAGGTGAATGAGGGTAGGGATGGAGGTGATAGGTCAGAGAGGAGGGTGGGGGAAGGTAGCAAAGAGTACAATTGGTGAACGGGGGTGGAGATGAAAGTGTTAGGTCAGAGAGGAGGGTGGAGCGGATAGGTGGGAAGGGAGATAGGCAGGTAGGACAGGTCATGGGGATGCTGCTGAGCTGGAAGGTTGGAACTGGGGTAGGGTGGGGGAAGGGGAATTAAGGAAACTGGTGAAGTCCACATTGATGCCCTGGGGTTGAAGATGAGGCATTCTTCCTCCAGGTGTCGGGTGGTGAGGGAGCGGCGGTGGAGGAGGCCCAGGACCTGCATGTCCTCGATAGAGTGGGAGGGGGAGTTGAAATGTTGGGCCATGGGGCGGTGGGGTTGATGGGTGCGGGTGTCCCAGAGATGTTCCCTGAAGCGCTCTGCTAGGAGGCGTCCAGTCTCCCCAATGTAGAGGAGACCGCATCGGGAGCAACGGATACAATAAATGGCATTGGTGGATGTGCAGGTAAGACTTTGATGAAGAGGAAGGCTCCTTTAGGGCCTTGGATGGAGGTGAGGGGGGAGGTGTGGGTGCAGGTTTTGCAATTCCTGCGGTTTGTAGGGGTGCGTGGACCTGACCAGGTAGTCACGGAGGGAACGGTCTTTGTGGAAGGCGGAAAGGGGTGGGGAGGGAAATATATCCCTGGTGGTGGGGTCCGTTTGGAGGTGGCGGAAATGTCGGCGGATGATATGGTTAATGCAAAGGTTGGTAGGGTGGAAAGTGAGGACCAGGGGGGTTCTGTCCTTGTTATAGTTGGAGGGGTGGGGTGTGAGGGCGGGGGTGCGGGATGTGGATGAGATGTGTTGAAGGGCATCTTCAACCACGTGGGAAGGGAAATTGCGATCTCTAAAAGTGATGGAAGCAGTGTCAACAGTCCTATCAAACAACAATTACATTGGCATAACCTTCCCACTGATGCACAGTCTGAGTCCCATCAATGCTATTCAGAACCTGACCTCATTACAGCTTCAGTTTAAACACAACAGATGAATGTAATTGTTCTTGTCATTAAAGCCACATTTGACTGACTGTGGCATTAAGGAGCCCTATTAAGACTGGAGTCAATGGGAATTGGTGGAAATCCCACTGGTTGGTACAAAGGAAGATGGTTATGCTTGTTGGAAGTCAGTCATCTCAGCCCTGGGACTTTTTTTTTGCAAGATTGGATGTACTGGTCTGGTGATGTTACCACTACATTACTAGTGCAGAGATATAGGTAATGCTCCTGGGTCCCAAGTTTGAATCCTGCCATGGCAGATTATGAAATTTGATTCCAATAAAATTTTAGAAAAGAGTCTAATGATGGCTATGAAACCAGTGTCGATTGTTGGAAAAACACTGTGTTATTTTGCTGCAATTCTTAGAAACTGCTTTTTATTCATTCATGGGATGTGGGTATCTCTGGTTAGGCCAGCATTTATTGCTCATCCCAAACTGCCCAAAGGTCAGTTAAGTGTCAACCACTTGCTGAAAGTCTGGACTCATATGTAGGCCAGATCAAGTAAGGATGGCAATCCTTCCCTAAAGGAAGTGTGCTGGAAGGAAACTGCAGACCCACAGCAATGTCAGTCATCTCAGCTCCATCACGTATTTGTAGGATTATAACAGGGGCAAGCATTTTTACTTCTATTCTTCCATGAACCCACTACCTGTGAATGAATTTTTAAAAAATTGCTTTGAATTGCACTCCTCCTCAACCTCCTAATACACACACCGGCACACACAGAGACACGTGTGAATGTACACACCTGCATACACGCACATGCATACACATACATATGGGCATGCATGCACACAGTCATGCATGATGTGTGTTTGCACACACATGGACAAGCACACAATGCAGATATGCACGCGCACTCACAGACATGTACATACACAAATGCACACACGCATGCTTGCACACAGACAAGCACACACATACAAGCAAGCATGCACACATAGGCACACACACATACACACAACACACTCGTGCATGCACACACACGTGTGTGAACACACAGACACAAACGCACATGCACACAGACACATGTTCACATGCACACACACACATGTTCACATGCACACACATGCATGTGTGCACATGCACACAGACACATATGTGTGCACACACATGCATGCACCACACTCCATGATCGGCTGGCTGCCTTTTCTGATAGTCATTTAAAGTTTCTAAGGAGTTGGTGCTTGGACACCTCCATGTTAAAGTGTCCTCTCATGGAATTAGCCATTCTGCAATTTGTTGATGTTCTCAAGCTGAAAGGCCTTTGATCTTTCCTCCTGCTTCAAAAACTTACTTTCTGCCCATAATAGTGCAGCAATTAAAGGGACCACCTCCATGATGATCCCAATAAGAGATTGTCCTGTTTCTTGCCCACCAACATGAAGCTTCCATGCTTTGTTTTATTTCATTACAGATGCTGTAACTGTAGTAAGCACCACAGCTCAAGAGCAGGATTGAGACATATTGGATGGAATAAAAATAGTGTGGGACAAAATATTAAGCTGTTTAACTGCTTTGAAAATGGATAAACCACATAAGTTCTGAATAAAATGTATCCTTTGGTAGTTAATGAAATCAAAGAAGAAGTAGAGAATTTTCTGGCCATCGTCATCTGACACAGACCCTCTGCTGGAGGACTGACAGAGTCATAATATTGTACCATTCTTAAAAAGAGAAGATGGGGTAGCCCGAGTAAGTACAAGCTGATCAGCCTAACCTCAGCAAATTGTTAGAAAATTGTTGATAATCTCGTTATTTAGAGAGGCAGAGACCAATGAAGGAAGTGGAAGTGGGTTCAGTTATATGGAAAATGATTGAAAAAATAAAAGGAGGGGAGGGCTCAGCACAGGTTCTTAATGTTTCCAGAACAAGTGATAGGACAGAGAGTATGAAAAGAGTTGGGAATCTAACTTCAGGCTCAGCGGATGAGTGGACAACCATGAGAGGGGCGCAATCAACGTAGGACTGAGGGTGTTGGACTTAAATGCACATAGTGTACCATATGAGCTTGTAGCACAGATTGCAATTGGTGGAAATGATGTTGTGGGTATCACAGAAATGTGGTTGCAAGGGAATCAGGGCAGGGAACTAAATAACACGCATCCTGTTGAAAGGACAAGCAGATGGACAGAGGTTGCCTGTTAGTGTGAAATGAAATGAAATCAATAGCAAGAGGTGATATAGAGTCAGAAGGTGTAGAATCTGTATGGCTAGAGTTGAGGAACCGCAAAGGGAAAAAAAAACCTGATGGGAGTTATGTACTGGCCTTCTAGCAGTAGTCAGGATGTAGGGCAGAAAATAAATCAGGAAATAGAAAAGGCATGTAAGAAAGGCATTATTATAATAATCATGAGGGCTTCAAAATACAGGTGGACTGGGAAAAGCAGGTTGGTAGTGGATCTCAAGAAAAGGAATTCATGGAATGTCTACGAGAATATTTTTGGAACAGCTTGTGGTAGAGCCCACATATCAGCCATGATCGAATGGAACAGCAGACTCGATGAGCTGAATGGCTTAATTCTGCTCCTATATCTTATGGTTTTATGGGAGTTGTAGGGGAGGAGGAGGATGCAAGGGGGTTTAGAGGGAGAAACAAGCCTCAAGTGATGGTGGTGGTTGAAAAAAAAGGCTGCAAATGGGGGAGAGAGCTGCAAGGGGCAACAGAAAACTGGTTTAAACCTGTCAATAAAGGAATAACAAGCTAACTGGGAACAAAGAAAACTTGAAATCACTATGGTCATGAATTCTTTACAAGTTAGTATAGAATCTCTAGCTTAATTCAGGAGGTACTATTGGGGGGACAAAATGTGGTGGATGCTATTGTGATGAACACTGTCAATTGTTATACTTAAATCATGAAAAACAAGGAATCAATTACAAAGGTTCCTTGAACATTATTAGTAACAGTGGTCCAGTCATAAAAGTATCCCTTTTTGCAGGCTCTTACAGCTTCTTCTCCCTTCCAATCCCCTTGCATTCTCCTCTTTCCCCACAACTCCCTTTTTCAGTGTCCTACTCCCCTCTACTGGACTTGCAGCCCCTTTTTTCCCCATTAGTTCCCATTAGGCCTCCATTATCCTTGCTAATGCTTCCCTTACCTTAAGCCTGGCAGACGGAACTTCTAACAGATGCAAATTGTGGACCTGGCAAAATGCACCTCTCCATCCACACCCTCTACCCCACTTCCTAGCTTTGGCAAAATGTGATGCCTTCCCAGTATTGACAAAAAAAAAGACACTTTAATCTTGGCAGGTGTCCCATTCCTCGTCTCTACTGTCCTTAATTTATTCCTTATTTTTATTTCCTTATTTCCATTATTGTTGCTATTTGAGTCACAGGCAGTTTCTCCCCCACACTAGTGAATCTACCAGCAACACACACGGAAGAGAAACAGCCTCAAATGAGGTGAGCAGCTCTTCACCCATTATATCGACAGGTCAAACTTTCCTCAATCAGCTTCCCCCAGATTACTGTTTCCCCGCTGTTTAGGAGATCCTTGGTAGTGAATTTGCCGATTGTCTGTCTGTATTTCCGGCACTGCTGACCTTTGTTAACATTCTTTCAAAGGAAAGTGCAGCCTTCTTTATGTAAGGAAATCAATACTGAACATCATACTCAGGTGCAGTCTGACCAAGGCTCTATACAATTGCAGAAAGACCTTTTTACTCCTGAACTCAAATTGTCTTGCAATAAAGGCCATGTCATGTGCCTTCCTAATTGCTTGCTGAAGAAGGGCTTATGCCCGAAATGTCGATTCTCCTGTTCCTTGGATGCTGCCTGACCTGCTGCGCTTTTCCAGCAACAGATTTTCAGCAATGCTCAATCCCACCCAGTACTGCCAATTCAATGTGCTCTAATTTTGCTTACCAACATCCTGGATGGAAACTTATTGGAAAATGTCTGAAATTCATAGATTCATAGAATCATAGAGTCATAGAGTCATAGAGTCAGCCAGCATGGATCCTTTCAGCCCAACTCATCCATGCTGACCAGGTTTCCTAAACTGAGCCAGTCCCACTTCCTAAACTGAGCCAGTCCCATATTCCTCTTCATCCCACATCCATGTACCTGTCCAAATGTCTTTTAAATTTTGTAATTGACCTCACCTCCACCACTTCCTCTGGCAGCTCATTCCATGTACGCACCACTCTCTGCGTGAAAAAAGTTGCCTTTCAAGTCCCTTTAAAATTTTTCCTCTCTCACCATAAACATATGCCCTCTAGTTTTGGACTCCCCTAGCTTGGCGAAAACAAAAACTTGGGTATT